>NC_073253.2:132453333-133091250 GCF_029289425.2 Pan paniscus
CTTTTCAAGACACAGACAATACAATAAGATATAAATAAAAACAAAAAAAGCTGGGGGACAAAGTTATAGTGTAGAGTCTTAGTTTTGTTTTTGTTTATTTGTTTGCTTATGCAAGCAGTAAGTTGTTATCAGCTTAAAATGATGGGTTATAAGATAGTACTTGCAAGCCTCATTGCAACCTCAAATAAAAAACATATGATGAATACACAAAAAACAAAAGGCAAGAAATTATATCACCAGAGAAAATCACCTTCACTTAAAGGAAGACAGAAAGGAAGGAAAGAAGGGAAAGAAGGCTGGCCACAAAACAACCAGGAGGCAAATAGCAAAATGGCAAGAGGAAGTCTTTATTTATCAATAATAACATTGAAAGTAAGTGGACTAAACTCTCCAATAAAAAGTCATAGAGTGGCTGAATGGATTTTAAAAAACACTGAAAGATCTGTTGCCTATAGGAAACACACTTCACCTATAAAGACACACATAGACTGAAAATAAAGGGATGGAAAGAGATATTTCATGCCATGGAAGCCATAAAAGAGCAGGAGTAGCAATTCCTACATTAGGTGAAATAGATTTTTAAGATAAAAACTATAAGAATAGACCAAGAAGGTCATTATATAATGTTAAAAGGGTCAATTCAATAAGAGGATATAACAATTATAAATCTATTTGCACCCAAAACGGGAGCACCCAGATATATAAATATTTGATCTAAAGAAAGAGACAGACCCAATACAATAATAGCTGGGGACTTCAACACCCCAGTTTCAGCACTGGACAGATCTTCCAGACAGAAAATTAACAAAAAAAACACATAGGACTTAATCTGCACTATAGACCAAATGAATCTAGTAGATATTTACAGAACATTTCATCCAATGGCTGCAGAATACACATTATTTTTTTCAGCACCTAGATCATTCTCAAGGATGGACCTTTTTTGTTAGGTCACAAAACAAAACTTGAAACATTCAGAAAAATTGGAATAGTATCAAGCATCTTCTCTGACCACAATGGAATAAAACTTGAAATTAATAACAAGAATTTTGGAAACTATACAAACACATGGAAATTAAACAATATGCTCCTGAATGACCCGTGGATCAGTGAAGAAATTAAGAAGAAAACTGAAAAATTTCTTGAAACAAATAAGGGAAATGCAACATACCTATACCTATGAGTATAGCCATGGGATACAGCAAAAGCAATACTAAGAGGGAATTTTACAGCTTTAATCGCCTACATCAAAAAAGAAGAAAAATGTCAAAAAACAACCTAACAATGCATCTTAAAGAATTACAAAAGCAAGAGCAAACCAAACCCAAACTTACTAGAAGAAAAGAAATAGTAAAGATCAGAGCATAAATAAATGAAATTGAAACAAAGAAAACAAAAGATCAATGACACAAAATATTGGTTTTTCTGATAAGATAAACAAAATTGACAAACCTTTAGCCAGACTGACAAAGAAAAAAGAGAGAAGACATACATTGGGGAAAAGATAGTCTCTTCAATACATGGCACTGAGAAAACTGGATATCCATATGCAGAAGAATGAAACTAGACACCTATCTCTCACCATATCAAATCAAAATTGATTAAAGGCTTAAATCTAATACCACAAACTATGAAACTACTAGGAGAAAACATTGGTGGAAAGTCTCCAGGACATTGGACTGAGCAAAACTTTCTTGAGTAAGCACAGGCAACCAAAGCAAAAATGGAAAAATGGGATCACACAAAGTTAAAAAGCTTCTGAACAGCAAAGAAAACTATCAACAAAGTGAAGAGACAACCCACAGAATGGGAGAAAATATTTGCAAACTACCCATGTGATAAAGGGATTAATAACCAAAATATATAAGGAGGTCAAACAACTCTAGAGGAAAAAAATCTAATAATCTGATTGAAAAATAGGCAAAAGATCTGAATAAACATTTCTCAAAAGAAGACTATACAAATGGCAAGCAGGTATATAAAAAGGTGCTCAACATCACGATCATCAGCAAAATGCAAATCAAAACTACAATGAGATACCACCTCACTCTAGTTAAGATGGCTTTTTTCCATAAGACAGGCAATAAATGCTGGCGAGGATGTGAAGAAAAGGAAACCCTAGTATACTGTTGGTAGGAATGTGAATTAGTGCAATCACTATGGATAACAGTTTGGAGGTTCCTCAAGAAACTAAAAATAGAGCTACACTATTATCCAGCAATTCTACTTCTAGGTATATAAAGGAGGAAATCAGTTAACTGAAGAGATATGTGCACTCTCATGTTTATTGCAGCATTATTCACAATAGCCAGGATTTGAAAGCAACCTAAGTGTCTATCGACAGATGAATGAACAAAGAAAACATGGTACATATACACAATGGAGTACTATTCAGCCATAAAAAGGAATGAGATCTTGTCATTTGCAACAACAAGGATGGTCGTTACGTTAAGGGAAGTGGCTGGGCACAGAAAGACAAACTGCATGTTCTTGTTTGTGGGAGCTAAACATTAAAACAATTGAATGTATGGATATAGAGAATAGAAGGATGGTTACCAAAGGCTGGAAAGTGTTGTGAGGGGTTGGGGGGAAGTGGGGATGGTAAATAGGCACAAAAAAATGTTAGAAAGAATGAATAAAAAGCAAAAAGGTGACTATTGTCAAAAAAATTAATTGTACATTTAAAATAACTAAAAGAGCATAATTGGATTGTAACACAAAGGATAAGTGCTTAAGATGATAGATACCCCATTTGTCCCCATGTGATTATTACACATGGCATGCCTGTATCAAAATATCTCATGTACCCAACAAATATATATACCTACTACATACCCACAAAATTAAAAATTAATTTTAAGAAATTTCACTAAATGCCTATCTGCCCAGGCACACACCCACTGGATCTAGATGCCCACATCAAGGGCAGGAGAGTCAGAGCAACCTAGGAGTTAAGACTACAAGTTAATTAACTGTGCCAAATCAATGAATACTTTACTGATAAACCTCATCCCACCAACATTTAGAGAACATCAACTACGTATCAGAAAATACAGGTGGTTTCACATGGATTATCTCATTTAGTCCTCATCAGAAGTCTGGGAAGTAAGATGTGTTGTTCTCATTTTACCAATCTGAAAAGCTGAGGTTCAGAGTTTTGACCACTGCCCCAGAGCATGTGGCTAGGACACAGCCAGGCCAATATTCAAAGCTACTATTCTGAATCCAAAATCTCTTGTCTTTCTCCTTTCACCCACATCTTCATTGTAGCATTCATTTCTGGCAGAAAGCCACAAATAAAATACAGGCCTCACTTAAGTATCTCAAAATTTTACAGGGAAAAGAGATATACCCATGCAACTACAGAAGTTAACATTCACAGAGTAATGTTGTCCTTCAGTATCCATGAGGAATTGGTTCCAGGACCCTTGCAGATACCAAAATCTACAGATGGTCAAGTCCCTGATATAATAAAATGATGTAGTGTTTGCATATAACCTCCATAATCCACCTGTTTGCTTTAAATCATCTCTAAATTACTTATGATACAATGTAAATGCCATGTAAATAGTTGTTATATTGTTTTTATTTGTATTTTAACCATTGTACTTTTATTTTTGTTTTCTCTTTTAATATTTTTGATTCATGGTTGGTTGAATTTGGGAATGCAGAACCCTTGGACACACAGACCTGACTGTACCTATCGTGTTCCAGGCACTGGACCAAGCACTCCACAAGCATTATCTAAAAGCAACCAAATGAAGCAGGTGCTGCTATGGACTGAATTCTGTCCCTCCCAAAATGTGTATGTTGAAGTCGCTGGCCCCTAATGTGATGATATTTGGAGATGGGGACTTTGGGCTATCAGGGTTAGATGAGGTCATGAAGTAGAGCTCCCATGATCACATCAGTGCTCTTATAAGAATAGGAGAGACACCAATGAGCTTGTTATTTCTCTCTATCTCTCTCTCTCTCTCTGTGGACACTAACAGAAGGCCATGTGTAAACACTGTAAGAAGGCAAGTTGCCTGCAAGCCAGGAAGAGGCACTCACCAGGAGCTAATTATGCTGCCTCCCTGATCTCAAGACTTTCAGCCTCCAGAACTATGAGAAAATAAATTTCTGTTATTTAAGCCACTCATTATATGGTATTTTGTTGTGGCAGTGCAAGACGACTAATGCAGGTGCTCCCACTATTATCATTTTAAAGATAAGGAAACTAAAGCTCAAAGAGGCTATGAGACTCACCTGAGTGCACAGAGTCATAGGCTGTGACTTGGGGCCTCCTGTGGGTGACTGTAAAGCCCTTATCCTTAATCACTGTGCTCTGAGACTATGTCCACAGTTAACCAGGTGAGAGACTGTCCCCATTGCAGGGATATAAATACACATGTTCTAGGGGTTCCCAGTGGGGAGAGTGTCCTATGGAGTGAACAGGAAGAGCCTCCAATGGAACTCAAACATAAGTAAGCCTTTGGAGACAGCAAGCATCCTCGATGCACCCGAGACTACATGCTCATCACCGGACTGTGTCCTGACAATCTGCTCTTCTCCCATCATGCCCACCTCTGAACTCATGCTCTTGTCTTGACAGCCTCCTATGACCCATATTCAATTCTACACACATGGAAAGGCACATGGTCCTCTCTGCCATTCTTGCATATCTTTCTCCCTGATGGTGAGCTCCTTGGGGACCGAAAGGGGATCTTGCTCATATCTATGCCCCCACTGACTTCCATGGGCCTGATACAGAGCTGGCACTTGATCAACTTTTGCTGAGTTTAACTGAGAAGCAACCTTCTTGAAGCCACCACATGAAAGGGCCAGCCACGCTACCAATGTGGAGGATCAGGACCCAGCTGGTACTGTGGGCTCTGTAAATGTCTGCTGGATCAAGGAAATTCCACCCACCAGTTTTAAGCAACTAAAAACCATTCATATGTAGATATCTTCAATTTATTCTCAGACCCAAGTAGTTGTTGGAAAAAAAAATTACAAATGACCAAAAGTAAAAATAATAATAATAAAGACAAGAGAGGAAAACCTCACGCTGGCACACAGTAGGCATTCAATGACTGTTTTTTGACCTGCAGAACTCGTTTCCTATGAACAGATCCCACAACTAACAATTCCTACAAAGAGAAACTGATGCTAGTGTGAATTGCCATTCATATCTGAGAGGGCAACATCAGTATCCTCGTACCTTTCTAATAAACATATGTTATATGTGTGCCTACAATATAAAGGTTACTGTGACTTAAAATTCCATTGAGAGTACCAGAGCAACTGCTCCTGTCCTGTTCATCTTACATACGAAACCACCGTGAACAATTTGCCTCTGTGGCCAGTGAATGGCCTGAGCACCTGGCCTTTGAATGCAGGTTGTCATACTTCACTTGAGTGAAATAGCCTTCTCAAGAAAGTCAACAATTATTTCATTTAAACCCCTTCCACCAAACAATGCAGCCCTGGCCCTCAACACCCAACTCACAACATTTCTAAATCTTCCAGACAGACAAATAACAAAATAAGATTCTACCAAGTTTTAAAAAGATGGTCAGAATGGTTCTCAAGCTTAACCCACAGAAAGTGCCTGATCCTGCAAGCTGGTTTATATGAAAACGCCAGTACTTTCCTGAGCCCCTCCATTCATTTTGATACCTCAGTGATGGCAGGATAATGAGGATTTGGAAAACAAGAATCACTTGGGTCTATCTCTCCATTAATAGAAAACAAGAATCACTTGGGTCTATCTCTCCATTAATAGACAGGGCTTGATATGGTGAGCGAAAGAGTCACAATATTTCCAATCTATCTCAGTTGCCATGTAGAAAAACCAATTATCCAGAGGCCCCTCTCCCCTGCAGGAAGATGAGCTCTCTGTGCATCAATATTTCATGCACTGTCATCTGTGCATTATTTAATAAAGCAATTGAAGGGATGAGTCTATTTTATTTTTCCACCTTCCCACCAGAGACACTAGGCCTACAGTGCACACAGTGCTAGAAGTTGGTGGGCAATCCTAGAGATATATTTGCTGATTTTTTTGAGGCCAAGGGGCTGTTTCTAGTCTTAACTACACACTCCCAATGTCTAATACACTCCTTACCCCAGGGACACCCAATCTGTGTCTGTGCTAATGGAGGTGAGCTCACTTCAGAATCCAGTAAGTGGGATGCAACTGATCACCAGGCATTTACTGAGTGCCATACTTTGGGGTACAAAGCTTATAACCCAGGGTCCCTGCTTCCTGGAACCTAAAGGCTGTCTGCAAAGACAAGATGAAAATTCATGGACAGGCAAAAGACAGACTACAAACCAGCTAAGCACATGGTTGACCAGGACACAAGTGACGCACAGGGCCTGGCATGTCAAGGGCACAGAAGATATCCGTCTTTTTTATCCCCTACCCAATATCTAACTCCCTTTCTTCTTGCCCCCAATCTCCCATTGTGTATGGTGTTAGTGGGAATGCAGCTTCCATGATGCTTGCCTCTCATCTCATAAGTGAAGGTACCAGATATTTCTTTTACCTGAGTCCTGATTGCTGTGGGCAGGTACATGGTCTGAACTCAACACGAGACCTCTTTCTTGGACCTCCAAGTCTTCAAGGAGTGACTCAAAGAAAATCTCAAGATCAAATTCACTACAGCCAAGAAGGTAGCCCTTAGAGTTGACCTTTTCCAATGTATGGCCTTCAGCAGGGCCCTCAGATTCTGCTCATTGTCCTAGCCCCCTGGTAGTTCTGTGAACCTGTCATCGTAATAAATCAACTTTTTCTTAACCAGAATTGGCTTCTGTTTCTTGCCACCAAGATGCTGACTGATCAAGCACTCAAGAATTGTTTGTTGAAATAGAGATTGAAGCTGTGATCCAATTGCTATTCCATTTCATCACCAGCAGCCTGAACATGTGCTTAGGGTACCAAAAATATTTTTCTAAGACTGTGATATTTCAAAAACAAAAACTAAACACCACCAAGCTGTGGACTAGAATGATGATAAACATCAGATACAATACAAATCGGTATTTCTTGAATTTATTTTGTAGTTCAGTATTGTTTTTAGTTTGAATGGCATATGAGGTCAGAACTTAAGGATCCTAAAAATTTCAGCCTAGCTCTGCTCAGTGTACAAATATCTTTGCATTTATCAAATCTCCTTAACCAGGGTAATGACTCCTTCAGGGAAAAGTCTGAGCAACACTTATCCTCCTAAATGTCTAGCTTCTATATACCTGGCACCATCCATGCCTTAAACAGTTACTAAAATCTGTGTATCCTTGTTATCATGTAATCCTTGCAACAATGCCACGAAGTATGTGTAATTACCATTTTATAATAAAAGGGATAGAGGTCCAGAAAGGAAAACTAGCGCTAACTTATGCAACTGATGAAAGGCAGAGCTGAGATCTGAACCTGCTTTAAGAAATTCAAAAGCATCTGTGTCTAACCTAACCAAGTAATGTCACATCATGCTTACTCTCACATACATTATTGTGGTACTTCTCACATTTAAATCAAGTGAGCAAGCCCAGGGGACAAGAGGAAGTTTAAGACATATCTAAGACAGCTCCCTGTTTCTGCCTAAGCTTTCCTTCTGGAAAGAGGGACTCTTTCTGCAACTTCAATGCAAGCACTTTTGTTGCTCATGCCAGCAGGTAACAATTGCACATTTAGCTGAAATCATTCCTTTCCAAGCTTAAACATACTTCTCTCCCCTCCACGGGGAAGAGACAAGCTGACCTAACTCAGTGGTAAAATTGGCTTTCATATGCTTCAAGACAATTACTAGATCTCCCTGCAGGCTTCTTTCCCTGAGGCTACAATTCCTAATTATTTTTCATACATGCCCTAATTTCCAGCTCCACAACCAAATCTGTTGCCCTCCTTTATACCATGTCCGAGCTGTCCTTTGCAGTCAGCGGTCCTGACACATGAGCAGTGCACCCCAGTGCCTGGGCTTGTCCATCCTCTCATTCTGGACTCAGGTGTCTGCATCCGTGGGGCAGAGATAAAAAGGATCATCCCAGAATGTGCAGGACAGTCCCCATTCCAAAAGGGAGCATTTGTCTTGATCAGATATTTTGTTCCAAAGCCAGTTCACTGGCAGGCCCAAGAACCCACAGGTTGGTATTGATCAGGGAAGAAACACTATTATGGTTTGGTGTCAGGGAAGTCCTGGCCCTTCACCAGACCCAGTGTTCTCTAATGAATGACTGAGACAGAAAAGAGGGGTCCAGAACCCATGGGAAAGAGTGATGGCATAAAGGCACCATATGCCCCATGGAGCACCCCTCACTCTAGGAATAAAACCTTGCTAGAGGCCAAGGCCACCACCACCTTCTTGATGTTCTGTGTAGCATTACAGGCCCAAACCCGTGTACCCGACCACCACACATCTTTGCAGAACCACTCTCACTCATTCTGTAAAAATCTACAGTTCAGTCCTGCCCTCAAGGAGTTCACACAACTATAAAAAGAAAGGTGCCAAATGTCACAAGAGAGAAAAATGACAAATTACTATGGAAATGAGTTATGAAGAGGGAGAAATTACTACCTGCACCAGGCATGAAGCCTTGTGGAAAAGAGGGTGTTAGGAGTGGGCCTTGGAAAATGGGTAGTACAAGACATGTAGAAACTGTGGGTAGTAAAACCATGTGATCAAAGGACCAGAGGCCACCATTGAAGCACTGGTGGGTTGGATAGGTAGGAGGCCAGTGAGGCTTTTGAGTAAAATTGTGATATGATTAGAGCTGATTCAACCCCTTGATAAGTACAAAAGTTGTAGTCTATAATTAGCATTTAAGCTGCTTAGGGGCAAAGCATACAGTTGTGCCAGGGAATGGTACAGTAGGAGACTAATACATGTTGGTTATGATTTGATCTGCCAGTTCCTGGAATTGCTGGATTGTTCTATTAAGTGTTATTGTCAGTCAATATAGCTTACTAGTTAAAAGCTCAGGCTTTGGGTTCTAATCCCAGCTTTACCATTTACTAGCTTTTTAACCTTGGATAAGTTACTTGGCTTTACTTGACCTCAGTTTATCTTTGAAGTAGAAAAATAATTATAGCTATCTCGCTTCTCACTAGGTTGTCAAATAACAAAGCAACCAATCCATGTAAAGTGTTTTGCAGAGCACCTGGCATATAGAATGTACTCAGAAAAGCTCCTAAACCATCCCATCCAGCTCCACCAATCTCCACCACCATCCATTTAGACCTGTGCATGTGGGTACACCTCAGCACATGCAAATACATGTTTATGGCAAGCAACAGGCAGGGACTTCTTGGGGAAAATGCATAATTTGTTCAAATTTCACAATAAAAATTTATCCGCAATAATAGTAAAGGCAGGAGGCTTGCACTGCCCACATGTATTTTTGGCTATACTTATGCTAACTCTAATGCTACAGAAAGAAACTTCTAGACCTGGATATCAAACCCAGAGGAATGCCAACAATATAAACTTTTACTTTATCTTCCTAATGACTGAATTAATCTAAAGCAACAACCATTAAAACTACCAACCCTCTTGCTTACAAAAGCTCCTAAGATGAAAAGCACTGAGCAAATCCCACAGTGATGTTTTATTTGTCTTTAAGTAAGAAAGACCGTGTTCCTTAATCACACAAATGGCCGGTATGTCCTCAACCCCCTTCAGCATTTGCCATCAAGGTCATCTTGAACAGGCTCATAGGTAGGCATTCTCTTGGCAGTGAACACAATAGCAAGGGGGTGGTGCCATGAGTTGGCAGATCCCCTAGAAGCAGGGAAGACTCTTGGATGTCCTGGAGGATATTTAGACCTTACTAAAATAGACTTGAGATGTTCTAATGGAGAGACTCAGGATCCTGACAGGCTTCTAATGCTTACAAAAATCTCCCCCACCACAATGTGTGTGTGTGTGTGTGTGTGTGTGTGTGTGTGTGTAGGTACATGTGTATATACACACGTATGTATATTTACCTTACTAGAAAGGTACATTTTATTCATCGGTAATTAAAAATGACTCTAAGAACCCGTCATACCTGTTAAGTCCTCAGAAAGATGAACCCTTCATCAGAAAAGGCAACAACTCAAATTGATGTTCTCATCAATACAAATCAACTGTAGGGGCCAGACAGGCTGAAGGCTGGCATGGATAGGAAAGAAAAATGATGCTAATAAACTGCATATGGAGCTAATAAGCGGTATCTAGTTGATGAAATGCAGCAACAATTGATGCCAAAAGAATCCTAAAGCCCTGGTTTCTCTTCTTATAATATTCTCCTAATTGGCATTTGTGGTGGTGGAGGTCTGGTCAGGGCAGGCAGAAGGGCAGTGACTAGGTCTGAGTACATAAGAGTACAACTGTAATCCACTAATCCATTTGCTTTCTTTTTTTGAAAGTTCAGATCATGTCCTCCTCTGCCAGAAAAATTTCAGTAGCACCCAAAAACTGGGACTGTGCCTTACAGACAGGAGTAAATCCCTAGATACGAAAGGAATTCATTAACAGAAAATGGGATACAGTATGCTCAGGGAAAAGAGATGAATGAATGGCCTCACAGAGCAGCATCTCCCCCTCAATAATGAATGCTGGGTGTACTTTTTTCTTAGTAGCTGCAGAAATTCCTCCCAGAGAAAATCTACCACGTGAAGTTAAAGACAACATTTGCTTTCTTTGAAATCAGGGCAACTTCAGCCAGTGGGCAAATAGGTGTCCTGCAGTACAGGTCTGCTGGGGACCATCCCCAGGTTATCAAAGGCATCTTCAAAGGAGTCTGGGGTTGGAGGAGACCAGAGGCCCCTTCACTTAGAAAACAGCCCTTGGCAACAGCTGGGTTAAAGAGCTCAGGGAGTCCAGCTTGGGGACAGAGAAAGTGAGGGCAAGGGAAAACCAGAGAGGAAAGTACAAAAAAGAAGAGGTGGGAATCATGCAGGCGTGGCAAAGAGAAGATCAGATCAGAATACATGCTTCAGGAAAGGGGCTTCAGGAGGTTGGGGGGGTGCTTGGAAAGGAGGAAAAAGAAAATGGAATTTTCTAAGACAACAAAGTTTAAAACTCCCTTTAACATTAACGCACATTAAAAAAAGTATTCCTCCGCAAAAATGCTGTTGGACTCAAAGATAAGAAGAAGGGGAGCCCCAAGCATTCACTTTGAAGCGTCTTTTTAAGAAGAAATGTCTTTGGTGTGATCCAGTTGAGAGAAATGAGGAGTGGGAGGGAAAGGAGATCTCTAGGGGAGAGGGGGTGGGGAAAGAGGGAATCAACCAAAAAGCTTTCCAAGTAGGGACTGAGAAATAAAGCTGGGGAAGTCCATGCCCTCCTGTCCTAAATAGAGGCAGTATAGCTAGGAAAAGGTGAGGACAAGGGAAATGGAAGGACCTCAAGGACCACATGTTGAGAGGAAAATGTGCCTGACACCGGCTTCCTTCAGGAAATCTCCTCCAAAGCCCTGGCAGGTGAGCAGAGAAAAGATGAATCTCTGAGGCAATTTCACCCCTAGCCCATCTCACCATCCAGATCAATGCAAGTGACACTTCCTCCAAGAAGCCTCCCAGATCATCCTGTTGCTTCACCAAGACACTGCCCTAAAATTGGCCAATACATTTGTTTGGTTATTTCACATTGATTCTCCTGCTAGAATGTGAGTTCCATGAGTGAGGGAAATTTGTCTGTTTAGCTCTCAATCCCCTGTGCTTGGCACATGGTAAACACACAATTTGTGGAACAAGGGATAGAATTTCCCAACAATTCCAGTTCTCAGTTACATGAGTAGCACTGTTGGGGCAGCACCTTCTTAGCGGGCAAAAAGAGAAAGCCTCACATTTGTGATGTCTGGTAGGCACCGGGCATGCGATTGCAATCCATTCTTACAACTTCCCATGAGGAAGCATCTTTATCCACACCTTGCTTTTAAGGAGACCGAGGCTCAGAGAAGCCAAGTGACTTGACATTTCACATGACTGAATACCAGAGCAAGAAGTGAACTCAAATGCTGAAGTTTCTTTCTCTACAGAGTCTGCGGGGGAAGAAGGGAAAACAAATGACAGAGTCTAGTACCAGCCCAACCAACTCCCCTTCCTCTGGGGCCACCCTCACACGAGTCCCGCACCCTCAAGTGAGAAGGGGGCAGAAATAAGAAATGAAGATTTGTTCAGACTAAGACTGCCAGTGACCTGCATCTGGGCTGGCCCACCAGAGGCACTTTGTTTATATGGCCCAGTAGAAGGCACATCCACAAGAGCAGTGATCTTTTCTACCGTGTAAACCACTATATCCCCTGGGATAGGCTTAAGATAGTAGTACAGCATAACCTTAATAAATGGCTAAGAATCCCTCCACATCCCCAAGGACTAGCACAGTGCCTGGCCCAGAAGAGCAGGTACTTGGATAACAATGGTGTGTTGGGTAGGGAATGGTGACTTCCTCCGTTTCCAACCTGGCTAATACATGACTGACTACAGAGTATTTCTAAGGCCATTCAGGCTATTTAAACTCTGATGTTATTTTTCCTCTGACATCAAAAACAAGTTTTTATTACAAAAATAGGACTGTGCAAAAAGGCAGGATCTATCCCCAGTCTGCTAAGAACCACATCTATAGTGGTTTAATAAAAATAAAGGGACTGGTTTCTACCCATATCCAGTGAAAAACAACAAAATATCTGTCCCCTTCTCCCAATTTGATCTAAAAATAAAGGCACCAGCTCTGAATTCCTCTGAGAGCATTTGATATCAGGTCTGATTTTGTCTCACAAAAGGCACAGCCATTTGCTCTCCCTTAATAGGACATAATGCTACCAATTAGTTAACTTACACATTTAAGCTGTCACACAGGGTGAATTACAGGCTCCCAGGGCTGGCAGACCTTCAAGGGTCATCCAATTTCCCCTCTGCTTTATCAGACCACCCTAGGCACTTGGAAACCACTCTTTTCTTAGGGGAGGGGGTCCCATCACCCACTTACGACACCTTTCTGTTTAACCACCTTTTTGACCAAAAATTCCCCCCGGTAGCAGCCTCAATACTGCCTAGCATGACGACAGATTGTTTGCCTTGCTCTATCTCCAGCGGAGATTGAGGGGAACTCATTCCTGAGGTTGGGTAGCCAAGAGTATGAGGTATAAGACCTGCTCCAAGCCCCACCTAATGACTTGCCAGTCATGAGACTTGGGGCAGTCCCCTGACTTCACTTAAAACAAAAATGGGGGGATTAATAAGACTGTCCCTACTACTTCCTGGGGCTTTTCTGAGGATTAAACATAGATGAGGTCTTCTACCCCCTTGTGCCATGTGCTCCTTGAAGACCAGGCCCCAACCCCTCCTACCTTGCCACTGCACACGTCACTGTGCCCTCACTGATGCCAGGCAACAGAGCGCCACAGGAGGCATCTCCTTTCATCCTCAGAATAACACTACAATGTGACTGCTAGCATCTCAACCTTACAGTGAAAAGACTCAGAAAGGTTAAGCCACTTGCCCAAGGTCACACAGCCATTGAGTAGCTGAATGGGAATCTACCTGGATCTGGCAGAGGCAAGCATCCGGTTCTCCACCCCTCTAGCACCTGCCTCCTAATCATCTCTGTACCTACCTGCACGGCATGGCTGGCCAGGAGCACCAGGCACACAGCACACGCAAGCACTTGTTGAGCCAAGTGTAACATGTTTTGTACAGCAAAAAGATGCACGTGTAAGATGCTACTATTAATATTATGTTTTGTAAAATAATGTTTGTAACTCTACCCTCAGTGGGTTTAGATAAGGGGGTCATGACTGGGGTGGGGGCGGGTAGGTGACAAAGAAGAGATACTTGACTCTCTGAAGCATCAGACACATCACCTGAATTATCTTATTCCTCAATGGCTCTGAGTTATATATTAGTATCCCATTTCACAGGAGGGAACACGAAATTCAAAGAAATTTCCAGCTTCCTAAACTGAAACCAGTGAGTTCTAGTCCTCAAAGACCCTACTACTAAGAGACTCAGGACTGACAATGACCTGTACCAGGGGGTCGTTTGATTCCTTGGGACAGTTCCGTTCACCACCCCAAGGACATCTCAGCTATGGCCAAGAACCCCCCACTGTTTAGTTAAAAGAAAACCAGGTGAGCCAATTCTAGAATATTCAGGTCAGAGCTGTGAGGAGGCCTCATTTCCCCTCTTCAGTGTTTTCCTTCCCAGTCTCTGACAAACAGTCTCAAAATAGAAGCCCCCAGGGTTTAGGCATTGGGATAGTGGAACAACACAGAAAGGCCATGAAGGAGCTGTTCATTCTCCTGGTCCTCACAATGAAAAATTGAAATGCTGGGTGATAAGTGGATGGCTTGGCCAGCTTTGTCTTGGAATCGAATCCAATCTTACACACGTATCATGAGCTGCCTGTGAGGTTTTGGGCTGGGCACCAGGCAGAAAGATGGGGAATAAAGGTGACACCAAGATCATCAGTTCAAGGGCCTTCTAGTCTGGAGTTCCAATCTCACAGATGACTCTAACACTGGTCCTAAAACACCAAATGGGAAACAAGGATGCAGACTAACAGAAGTGAAAACGCTTGATGGAAGGAATAGTATCAAGTTGGGCACCGAAGAACATATAAGATTTCCAACAGGTAGCAATGAGAAGCGGCAGCATGAGCAAACAGAGGCAGGAGAGGAAGGTGGAGGGGTGGTGTACAAGGGTCTAGTCTGCAGATAGAACATGAAGCACTGGGCTATTAAGTTTGGACTTTATTCCATAATCAGTGAGAGCTACTGTTAGTTTCTGAGGCAGGTAGTGACACAAAGGTATCTGCTTTAGGGTCCTTCATTCTATCAGCAATGAGGACTAGGATGGACTAGAAGCACCAATCAACAGGGGGCTGTGGTTCTGCTCACAAAATGAGGCTCTCTCAAATTTCTGCCTCAGAAATGAAAACTCTAGGCTGAATTCAGGGAATGGGAGAAACAGTCACAGGGCTAGACTTGGAGGGGCCCCACGGCCAGTTTCCCAAGCCCAGAAGTCTGCAGCTTGCCATCAGCTCTGCCCCTCTTATTTGCTGCATTTGAATTAAACATTAAACAGAGCTGGAAACAGGGTCCCCACGGGCGCTAGAAACTTTGGAGCATTAGCTGACAAACAGGCTTGCTGCTGTGTAAACTCCCAGGGCAAATGCAAAGTGTGAGCTAATCTTGCCACCATCACCAGTTCTCTGAGCTAAGGATAATGTATGATAATCTAAATCAGGCTGGGCAGATGCCTGCCTGGGAAATCTGATTAGGATTTGCTTGATGATTCCCTTTCATCCCCCAGGAGACTGCAGGGCATGGTAGACAGGACCTGGCCATGAAGTTGACATGCTCCCAGTGGTCCAGGCCCCAAGGCACTCCTCTGCTGAACCTCCACTGGTAGCAAAAAGGGACATGAAGACAACAGTCTGCAAATAGTTTTGCAGCAGTGGGCCTAAAGGAGCAGATCCCCAGGTTGATCAATGCACAGCTAAAGAGATCAGGGCCTCTTTCTTATAGAGACTGTGTAAAGTGTGTAGGCTCAATCGTGCCACTTTTTTGCCCTGCATCCTTCAATGGATACCATCAATTCTGGAATAAAGTTTAAATTGCTCAGTAGGACCCATCTCTCTGGCCTTCATCAGCTGTGATTTTCCTCACCTAAAACTTAATGTCCAGATAATAAATGAACTGCCAGTAGCTTCCCTCATCTACCTCACACACCACCGGGTCTTTGCTCCTGCAGTGCCCTCCATCTGAAACACCCTTCCCCTGGCTGAATCTTACTCATTCTTCAAAACAAAACTCAGACATCTCCTTTTCTGGGAAGCTTTTCCTAAACAATGTCTCAGCTCTTGGTTATTCAACAAATATTTGCCAGTGTTTCCTATTGGTATACACCAAGTACCTACTATTATAATCCCTTCTTTACAATGAGGGAGACCAGAGAGCTTAACTGGCTGGAGTTCACATAGAGACAGCCTGGATTCACCCCACATTCCTGACTGGATTTCAGAGCCCTTGTCTGAGTGACCTCCCTCCTCACACTAAACCTCTGGGTCAGCAGTTCTGCTTCTGGGTTTGCCTGCCAGACTGTGAACTCCTTGAGAGCAGAGATGGTCTGACCCATCCCTCTGGCCAGCATGGGGTGCTGGCCTGCTGCAGGTGCTCAGTCAAGAGTCCCTGAGCTAAAGGTCTTCACTTGCTCAATAGAAGTGGCCACAGTACCATCAGGCTAAGATCCTAAGCTGAAACTCTCCTCCCCTCTAGACCCACATGCCCGCAGCTCTGGCCACCTGCCTTTCAGTTCCAGGTCACCAATCTCCATGGAGGCCTGGTAAAGGAGCGTGGATGGGTTAGTGCAGAGCCACACCCACAATTTGAAAAACAACTCCTAGTGTGTTCATTAGGTACAAGGCACCTGCACTGGTGTTCTCTATCTGAATGAAAATAACTGAAGCATGAGAACCTCATGTACATCCCCTATAGTCTCTACCAGGAAGGAACAGGTAACTCCATATGCAAACACAGGCCATTTTGTTACATGTAAATATATCCTTCCAAGCATCCATCAATCTCATTAATCTTTATGGTATACTCACTATGTGGCAGACACTATGAATAAAAAGACTAAAAAGTACTCATCCCCAGTAACATTTGGCAAAGAAGAATGAGCAGGCACTAAGGTCCGCACATGGTATGAAGCAACATGCATGGGGTCACAGAAAGATGAATGGCTAATTCAACAAAGACGAAAGTCAGGAAAAAAGTCTACAAAAGGGGCATGGAAGACATCCTGGCCTGCAAACCATGGTTCCCTGTTTAGAAAGTTATTGGCCTTAAAGAGGATGAAGAGAGATCAGGATAGAAAGTTTATTCAAGGAAATAACAGTGTAAGTGTCTGGGTCAGTGGTTCTCAAACCCAACTTCACAACAAAATATTGATTCCTATATCTCACCTTCTGAAATTAGAATCTTGGTGGTTGTGACCAAGATTCTGTACTTTTAAGTTCTCCAGAGGACTTTTGCAGCCTGTTTGGCACTGGTCTAGGGGTGGGACCCGGCAGCCACTGCAGTGGGTCATCAGCTACCTGGAGAACACTAGAGGGAGCCCAGGGAAGGCTGAGAGAGCCTCAATCTCTCGAAAGGCTAGCTGTGAGTCCAGTTTCCAGCCCTCGCTGGCTGTGTAGACGTTAGCAAGTTGCTTAGCCTCTCAGGAACTCCTCATCAGCAGGCAGGAAGGCACAGAGGTAGAGAATCAGACTGCCTGGATTAAAATTCCAGCTCCATTCTTTCCCAGGAGGGTGACTTGCTTAAAGTCACCCATCCCCCTCTATGCTTTAGCTCCCTTTATTTGTGACACAGAACTGTGACTATTATCTATCGCATAGGAGACAATCCAGCCAACACACTTAGCGCAGTGGCTGATGCCCGACATTATTGACTGCTTCTGTGCTATTATGATTGTCAGCAGCAATTGCTAAGGTGTGGCCTTAGGATTTAGTCCAGTGACCACAAGCAGGAGGATTCTCCAGGACAAGAACAAATTTTACCAATTTTTAAGTGTAGTTTTGCTTTCCTCAATGACCATGTAAAGTAGGCTTTTGCAGTGAGCATCTGAGCTTCAGCTTTCTCCCAAGGGCATACAGCTGTGTTTAAGAGGCTAGCCAAATAAGCACACAGTAGACATGATTCTGATAACCGGAGTCAGAGGAAGCCAATGAGGCACAAGCCTGGTGCAGGGGCATCTCAGCTCCTCTCATGGACAGATCCTAGCATCCAGCCACAGGAAGCCTTCTCTCCCCTGGCCCCACACGTTACTCCTGACCCAGATTGTTGGGTCTGTCCTTGCCCCAGAATGTCCCATCAGCTCCTGGAATCTGCTGCCCAGCACGGGCAAAGCTTTTCCATTTGGGAGAAGGTAAAGACCACCCTCCCTAAGCTGCTGGGCAAGTAGCAGAGGTTCTGGCCAGAGCTCTGCAGAGTTTCAAGTAAAATAAATACCCATGTCCATGAGTCGATGAAATCACAAGGGGCATCTGGCCCTTCACAGCCCAGTGCAGAGAATATTGGGGCAGCCACATCACAACCCAGCTCAAGGAATGAGGATGGAAGGCACAGAGCACAAGACAACGGACTTCTTCATGAGGATCAGAAACAGGTGCATGCATCCCAGCCTCTCTCCAACTCCTCCATCACCCCCTCCTGTTCCCCACCCTCAATGCCCCCTCTCCCTCCTGACCCTTGCTCTCAATGCCTCTCTAGGAGGCCCTGGAATTGCAGCTCCCTCTGAGCCCTGCCCCTCAAATGTTCTCAAGCTTGGCTCCTTCTCATCCACATGTCCCCGCCTCAGAGATGCCACTCCTCACCACACTGTCCCTGTCATTCTCCATCACTGACACCTGCTGATTCCCTGTGCAGAACTTAACCACGCTTGAGACTATCTTGTCTGTCTTGTTGACCACTGTATCCAGCACCTAGCACAGCAAATGGGGCAGAGCGAATGAATGAAATGACAAACAAAAGGAGGAACAGGGTGAAGTCAGGGCAGAGAGAGGAAAAAATGGAAAGGGTCAGTTGGGAGAGGGGGAGGGAAGAAGAGTTGGAGAAGGTGAAACAGAAAAGAAACTGCCTCTTTTATATCCTGGGTGGCCAGAGATTTTTTTATTTCTTATTCTCTTTCCTTTGGAGGCCTATGAAGGGATTACACAGGTTCCACTCCATTCATTTCAAATTTACTTGCTCCAAGAATGAGGCCAGAAGCCCCTGCCACCAGAAGATAGCCACCAGCTGCCCCTCACCACCTGACTGTCACCAGAGTTGAGCTGCAGGTCATGAGCTGAGGCAGGACCCTAGAACTCCTCTCACAGATGGCTTGGTTCTAGCACCAAAGGAGTCTCAGCAATTAGTTTAATTTGTTGCATTTCTCTTTTTAATTCAGGAAATAGAAACAGACGAATTAGCTACACTTGTATGACTTTAATACCTGACAGCTTTGTAGCCATCACTTTTCCATCTAGGGCCCTCTGAGGCTCCTAAGTCTTAATAAAATAAAGAAATAAATAAAATCTTCAGAAGGAATGCAGAGAACATGGTGGGATGGGCATGAGATTAGGTGATGGACTACCGTGGTGCCAGGGTGCCGAGAGGAGGCTGTCTCACCAAGGGGCAGAAAACAGATGTGAGCCAGGCTGGCATCTAAGGAGGCCCCTGCAGGACCACAGAGAAATACTGCACAGGGAAGATGCAAGCTGTGTCTCTGCTAGATAAGGCCTTTCAAAGTACATCTTGGTGATTGAAAACAAAATGAATGTGGTATTGCTACAAGACAGGCAGTAACAAAATACAGTGCTCCATCCTGATAAGCCATGAGAAACGAAGTCTTCTAAAGGAGCAGAAGCGGGAAAGGCAGCGTATGGAAACAAATTCCCATTGAGACCAAATTTATCTGTGCCACAGAATAGAGATGGTTATTGGGAATCCAAAAAAATTCCTGTCCTCGCAAGCACAAAGCCTTCTGAAAATCCTGATCTGGAGGTGGGACAGCTGAATAGACTTGAGTCACCCCGTCTTTAACAACTCTCAGTCCCATATCCCCCTTCAGATATTTTCCTCTCTCATTGTCCTTTCACAGCCAACCTTCTTGAAGGAGTTGGTGGAGAAGTAGTACTGCTGATCATTGACATAATGTACATGATCACAGAGATATGATAAGTTGAGCAGAACACTTTTTATGAGCCACCCTTCCCTTTGCATAGGCCCGTTTGGGGTATAGGGGGATTGCATCAATGGCTAGACAGTGACATAAGGGCTAGGACTGCTCCTGCTCAGCCATCTGTTTTGGATTTCATCCACTGTCACCAGCATTGTCTTGGAAGGACTCAATTCCACTCAAAGAAAACATCTTCAAAGCCCTGGACCAAACTGTACAAGATAACATCAGTAACTTTCCTCCAGCTTCACAAGGCAATGGGAAGGGGACAGAAGACATGGGGCTTAGGAGGACACAACAGTTATTGTGTCTTTATGAAATTTCATTTGCTGGGTTGGATTTATATAAGGGCTATCTGACCCAAGTGGAGCCAAGACTTCCAGTCTGTGAGCCAGGTGTTCTCTGCACTCCTTTCAATTATCTCAGGATTCCCAAGCGTCCAGCCTGGGAGGCACAAGGCAGTGAGCTAGGTGCTGGTCTCCATCCAGTGTACAGCTACTGTCTTCACTGCCTCGCTTCCTCCCCTTGGCTTCCCTCCCTGTCACTCCACTTCACAAAACTGTTCTCACCAGAGGACCAATGACCTCCAGAACATTAACTCCAAAGGCCACATCAACATCTTCATCTGGCCTGGCTCTCAGAGCCCCTTGGCCCCTGAACATGTCTCCCTCCCTCCTGAATGTGTTACTCCCTGTAGTTTCTGTGATATTGTGACATTGCCCCATCCAGTCCACGTCCCACCTCTCTGGCAGCTCCTTGGTCTCTTTGTAAACTCTCATCCCTCTTGTTATTCCTTATGCTTTGCTGTTCCTTGGGGTCCTGCCCTAGGTTATCCCTCTGTCCCCCTCCCTGAAAGGATAATGCAGCATGCCGCCCACTCCATGGCTACAAATACCAGCCTCATGCTGACGACTCCCAGACATTTCTCTAGGCCCGACCTCAACCCTGAGCTCCAGGCCCATCTGTCAGCAGCCTGCTTCTCCTCCTCCCCAGGGTGATTCACTGGAAACAGAGCAGCAAGCTGGGGCCAGTGTTTACCTCATGCTTTCTCTTTCTGTGTTCATCTCTTCTTTCTACATTCCTTATCTAGTTAACAAAGCCAGAAACTTAGTCATTTAGAGTGTCGTCCTTTCTCTCCCCACATCTCAATTCACCCTTCTACCCTCTAGTTACCACTCCAATCAGACCCCTTCTCCAGCAACCTATCATAATTTCTCATCTATAGCAAATACCTCCTTATTGAGGTGTTCCTGGGTTCAAGCTTAATCTCCCTCCCATTTGCCATTGTTATCTACCCCCAACGCAACTGTAACTCATACATGTATGGAGTACCCAGCGTGTACCAGGCACTGTGCTGGGCACTATGGACAAAACGGTACGCTCACTCTAGGCATGCTCCTGGTGGCTGTCACTGCTAAACAAGACAGGAACCATTAAAATTCAATATGTTAATAGGAGAAATCTGTGTATAGTTATGTGGGAGCCTAAAAAAGAGAATGATAAAGCTGTTCAGGTCACTTCCCCTCAGCAACTCTCAGTGATTTCCCTGCAGATGCCCTCAAAAAGCTACCAGTAGTGGTGTTCTGACACATGGAAGGGTTATGATCCATTATGAGATAGCCAAGTAATTAGTTAGCATAAATTAGTGGAAGTAACAATGGCTCAAGAACGGGAGTTTTTAGAAGGTTATCTTTCCACCCCTTGGAGCAAATATAAGGTTGTCTGGTAAGAACACATCTCTTGCTTAGCAGCAGTGTAGAGAAGAGGAGTTACAATCCTATTAGGTGAGCATCAGCCCAGGCAAGTCCACAGGACATCCTGAGTCAGGTGAATCATGGCAGAAGAAAGGGTGGGAGCTCTTATTATGCTATCCAAGATCCCATGTATGTGGCCCCATTCTTCCCTATCTTACACCTGCCCCCAACTTGCTGCTTGCTCCAGCCACACGTGGCCACCACTTTCTGCCTATACAGCATATCTTATCTTATGGCACTTTGCTTATTGAACTTCTCAGATCTTGCATTTTTTACACATTGAAGGTTTGTGGCAACCTGAGTTGAGCAAGTCTATTGGCATCATTTTTCAAACAGCATGTGCTCACTTTGTGTCTCTGTGTCACATCTTGGTAATTCTTGAAATATTTTAAACTTTGTCATTATTATTATATGTATTAGGGTGCTCTGTGATCAGTGATCTTTGATGTTACTATTGTATTTGTCTTGGGGCACTATGAACCACATGTATATGAGATGGTGAACTTCATCAACAAATGTTTTATGTGTTCTGACTGGTCCGTTGACTGGCTCCTCCCCCATCTGTTTTCCTCTCCTCAGGCCTCCCTATTCTCTAAGATAAAACAATATTGAAATTAGGCCAATTAATAACACTACAATGGGCTGTAAGTGTTCAAGTGAAAGGAAAAGTCCAACATCTCTCACTTTAAATCAAAAGCTATAAATGATTAAACTTGGTGAAGAAAGCATGTCGAAAGCCGAGACAGGCTAAAAGCTAGGCATCTTGTGCCAAACATTTAGCCAAGTTGTGAATACAAAGGAAAAATGATTGAAGGAAATTAAAAGTGCTACTCCAGTGAACACACAAATTACAGAAAACCGAAACAGCCTTATTGCTGGTATACAGAAAGTTTCAGTGCTCTAGATAGAAAATCAAACCAGTCAAAACCTTCCTTAAGCCAAAACCTAGTCCAGAGCAAGGCCCTAATTCTTTTCAATTCTTTGAAGGCTGAGAGAGATGAGGACATTTCAAAAGAAAAGTTTGAAGCTAGCAGATATTGGTTCATGAGGTTTAAAGAAAGAAGCCATCTCCATAACACAAAAGTGCAAGGTGAAGCAACAAGTAGTGATGGAGAAGCTGCAAGTTATCCAGAAGATCTAGCTAAGAGAATTGGTGAAGGTGGCTACACTCAACAGCAGATTTTCAATGCAGGCAAAACAACTTTCTGTTGGAAGAAGAAGCCATGTTGGACTTTCATAGCTAGAAAGGAGAAGTCAATGCCTGGCTTCCAAGCTTCAAAGGACAGGCTGACCCTCTCATTAGGAGCCAATGCAGCTGGTAACTTTAAGTTGAAGCCAGTGCTCATTTACCATTCCAGAAATCATAGGGCCTTTAAGAATGACACTAAAGCTACTCTGCCTGTACTCTAAAAATGGAACAACGAAGCTCAGATGACAGCACATCTGTTTACAGCATGGTTTACTATGTATATTAAACTCACGGTTACGATACCTACCACTCAGAAAAAAAGATCCCTTTGAAATAATACTGCTCATTCACAATGCATCTGGTCATTCAAGAGCTCTGATGAAAATATATAGGAGATTAATGTTGTTTTCAGGTCTGCTAATACAACACCCTTTTTGTAGGCCACGGATCAAGAGGTAATTTGACTTTCAAGCCTTATTATTTAAGAAATATATTCCATAAGGCTATAGTTACCATAGATATTGATTCTCCTGATGGATCTGGGCAAAGTAAATTGAAAACCTTCCGAAAATGATTCATAAGTCTATATGCCATTAAATACATTAGTGATTTACGGGAGGAAGTAAAAATACCAACATTAACAGATATTTGGAAAAAGTTGACTCTAAAGCTCATGGGCGACTTTGAGGGGTACAAGACTTCATTATAGGAAGTAACTACAGATGTGGAGGAAATAGCAAGAGAACTAGAAGTGCAGCCTGAAGATGTGGCTGAATTACTATAATTTCTTAATAAAACTTGAACAGATGAGGAGTTGCTTCCTATGGATGAGAAAAGAAAGTGGTATATTGAGATGGAATCTACTGCTGGTGAAGAGGCTGTGAGCATTGTTGTAATGATCACGAAGAATTTAGAATATTCCATAAACTTAGTTGATTAAACAATAGCAGAGTTTGAGAGGATTGACTAATTTTGAAAGAAGTTCTACTGTGGGTAAAATGCCATGAAACAGCACAGCATGCTACAGAGAATTCTTTTGTGAAAGAGTCAATCAATGTAGCAAACTTCATTGTTGTATTATTTTTAAAATCTGCCACAGCCACCCCAACATTTAGCAACCACCAATCTGATCAGTCAGCAGCCATCAACACTGAAGCAAGACCCTCCACCAGCAAAAAGACAATGACTCTCTGAAGGCTCAGATGATGGTTAGCATTTTTTAGCAATAAAAGATTTTTAAATTAAGGTATGTACATTGATTTTTAAGATATAATCCTACTGCTTGGAATAGTGTAAATATAACTTTTATATGCACTGGGAAGTAAAAAATGTGTGTGACTCACTTTATTGCAATATTCACTTTAGTGGAATGGTTTGGAACCAAACCCACAGTATCTCTAAGGTATGCCTGTACTCTGTGCTCCCTAAACTTTGGAATCTTTGTCATACTGTTCTCCCTCTCCTGAAATCCTTTTCCCACCCTGTCTACCAGCCTTCAGGTCCTTCAGGTCACATGTCACATTTCAGGAAAGCTTGACAAACCACTTGCCTCCCCAGAGCTCCTTTTCATCTGCAGCCTTCCTTCCCATTCCTCCAAGAGACTGAGGTCAAGATGGAGCAGGGCTGCTGTCTAATCCAGACACTGGCAATGAATACAGGTCTATGTATATTTTCTGAGCAAACCAAGGAGAACTCATTTTGAGGTCCACCTGTTTCAGAGCCTTCGGAAATAAGCCTGTCCCAGACAAGGAGAAGCAAGCCTTGAAAGACCTTCCTGTCAGTGTCTACCCTTTGTATCTGGGGATACAGAATGTTCCTGGCTGTCTTCTATTCTCTTCTCCATTAATTCTTCTGTCTTATTTTCCCAGCTAGAAGCTACAGAGGGCCAGAAACAACAGGATATGGGAGAAAGAAGATTCTAACTCTTCTTGGCTGGGATCTTGAGCAAGTTACTTAACCTCTCTGAGTGTTTCCTCTTCTGAAAAATGAGAAACATAAAACATCCCCTCACATGGGTTTTATGAAGAATAAATAAGTTAACACACAGCTTTCAAAGCCCAGAGTAAGTCCTTAGTTAATATGTATCTAACTAATCTTCTCCATTCTCTTTTTTCATAATCTTTGCTAAGCAAACCACAGGATCTCATACCACTGGTTTCCAGAGAAGGCCTGCTGTATGATGGAAATTCTGTATCAGTAGACTCTAAGACACAAACCATACTCTAGGGTTTAGCTAAGAAGTCTAATGTACTTGGACTTTGAACATAAAAACTTTTGTTTGAAATAAAGTAGATTTCATCCAGTACCTCAAAACCTTCGCATGAATCATAAATTTCTTTTTCAAAACTGCAGTATGTGACCTGTAGTATCAATAGATCAATCATACTTTCCAAATTACAGACAATATCAGTGGCCCATCAGGTAAAACAGGCTTGGAGCTATTTTTTCATAATAGAAAATGGCACATTCTATGTGCCATGTACACCACTGATGACCTTCACTGCCTTTGGCCAAGGTCACTGGAGACATTAATGTGTGGGGAATAATTTGAAACAATACCTAAAGTCTACGAGTCTTAAAACTAAGGTGCTCAGCTCCAGAAAATTCCCAATGTCTGCATTCTACATTCCAACAAACTCACCATCTGTCCTTGCGGAAAAGATACAGGAAACAAATAATGAAAAAGTAAGCAGTATGAAAAACAAGCGGCCAGGCGCAGTGGCCGGGCGCAGTGGCTCACACCTGTAATCCTAACACTTTGGGAGGCTGAGGTACGTGGATTGCCTAAGCTCAGGAGTTCAAGACCAGCCTAGTCAACACAGTGAAACCTCGTATCTACTAAAATACAAAAAAAAATTAGCTGGGCATGGCGGCGTGCACCTGTAGTCCCAGCTACTCGGGAGGCTGAGGCAGGAGAATTGCTTGAACCCGGGAGGTGGAGGTTGAGCCGAGATCACACCACTGCACTCCAGCCTGGGTGACAGAGCAAGACTCTGTCTCAAAAAAAAAAAAAAAAAAAGAAAAGGAAAACAAGCTCAGAGAGTCTCCTTCCCAGGGCTGTGTGCTGCATGGAGAGACGGAGGGAGGAATGAGTTGTGCAGGAGAGCCTCACACACATGAAAACCTGGCAAATCAGCATAAACCCAGCTCCCAAGACCTGAAGTTCAACACGGCAGAGTCCAGTGTTATTTGTTAGTCACACACCAAATCCCAGCCACTGCTAGGTGGGAATAAGGAAAGGCATGGAGTTAGCTTACATTAGAAGGATTTTTCCCACTCCTGAGACTGCCTCCCTGGCATCTGCCTGTGTGGGCTGTGCAGTCCCTAGCATGGGCAGGGGAAAACAAGGCCACACATCCTGCACAGCCTCCTAACCAGGGCACTGAAGGGTTGTAAACAAAGGAGAAACAGGATGTGATTCATACTTTGCAAAGATGACACACTATCTATCAACAGAAAGATGGACAAATAAATCATTCTGTACACAATAGACTATGGCCCAGCAGCTAAAGTGAATGAGCTAGAACTGCATGAACCAACAACACGGAAAAACCTCAAGACTATGTCAAGGAAAAAAACAGTGTGATACCATTTGTACGGAGTTTAATATGTGCAAAATAATAGTATGTAATGTTTACTTACAGATCATAGTAAAAACATACACATGGGCATGAAAAATACCAAATTCAGAATTGTAATTACTTCTAGGGAGGCAAGGAGAGAACGAGATCTGGGAAAGATATACTAGGGTCCTCACTGACAAATCTCTGATGTTTTGTTTTTGTAAGTAAAAGCTCTGAAGCTGATAGGGCTGTATTAATGCTGGTAGGTAGATACAAAGTTGCATTTTTAAACAGAGAAGAAAGTATCACCCTGATGTTTGTGTGGCAAAGACTCTGGAGGGGAAGGGGAAAGACTGGAAGAAGTATACCAATTAGGAGACTGCTGCAACTAGGAGGTTTAAGACGGTCATGTTAAACTAGGAGATCCTAAGAGGTAGAGGAAGGGGTAGACCAATTAGGAGGTTGCTGCAATTAGGAGGTCCAGGCAAGAGACAGTGAGAAGTGAAGAGACCTGGGATATGCCTGGGAGGTGACCCAAAGCCTTGGGGATTGACTGGGACGTTAAGGGGAGGTAGAAAGTGATGGAAGGGGAGAAGGAATTTTGATGTCCAGTTTTCTAGCTATAGTAACTGGGTGATGGAAACCCTGGAGCAGGCAGAAAGCAGTGGAGAAGAAACATACAGACATTCCAGGGATAGATCAGAACCAACCACCCCCAGCACCATTCTCTAGCAAATTAAGTGAGATACAGAAATCTCCACAGACTCATAATGGGCAGTCACCATAGAATATCACGAGAATTATAAGTCATGCTTGGTGTCCGCCTCTGATGAAATAACCCAATTAAAGAAGGGATGGAAAGGGTATTGCTGAAGCCCCAAGTAAAGCAGCCAGCCCTTGCTTCATTCTGCCCTCAAACCTTTGGGTACAACCAGCAGAGAAAAATGAGGTCTGAATGGTGTCCATGAATACTTGATAGCTCAATATAGCTTTGGGGGTGCAAATGACTAAGAAACATGAACAGCATCTGGCTGCCCCAGAGAAGTTACATTAGTGGTAATAACATGGAGGGCTATAGGTACAGGGTGCCGGTAATTTATTTCCCCTTTAAGGATTTGTTAGGAAAGGCAGATTTAATAGTGTGGAAATTAGAATGGGTGAGAGATGACGTGGCAATCATGTAGATAACCTATCAGGCTACCCTAGCCCCAAAATGGCTGGGGTCAGCTCTCCTCCCCTAGAGGCAGCTCTGAAGCCCTCTGAACAGCTTCTTCCCTTCGCCCTATGAAAAAATATTGCACATCTCACTCTGTTGGGCAGAATGGCGAAGCATTTAATTGCTTATTTAATTCCTGGGCTGCTGGCAGAAGGCAGGGAGAGCCTGGGCCAGCCACTCCAAACAGTATCACCCACAGGTGGAAAAAGAGATGGCTACAATAGCAACTTTTCTTCCTTCATGCTTTGCAGATTCAATAGCTCATCATGAGGGGACAGAGTAGCATGGTGGTCTTGATCACTTTTGTTAATGAGGTATTGACTGTGCCGGGGCCAGGGCATTAGTCAAAGAAGTGAAAGAGCGTTTCAGGAAAAGGGAACAGCTCGTACAAGGGCGCAGGAGTGAGAGAATATGCAGCCTGTTAGCAGAACTGCAGCAATTCAGTTTCCTCAAAGCAGAGTGGCGGGTGGAAAGTGCCAAGAGCTGAGGGTGGGGGGCCAGGAAAGAGCACTGGTCTTTGCTTTCTCAGGACTCGGCCCTGTGCCACCCTATGCTGGGCAGATAGAAGGATGACATGGAAAGCCCTGCCCTCTAGGAGCTGACAGAGCACAGCCAAGTCTTCCTCCCCTCCTCCAACATCCTCCTCTTTCCCGGGCACCAGACTCCTGCTTCCCATACCAGGCCCCACCTGATTTCCTTCTAGGAGGGCAGTGATCACCCCGTGGCTCCACCCTGTACCCCAGCGCATTCAGTGAGCACTCTCCTCTCCAGGTCCACGAAGACTCAGTGAAAGCTCCCATCTGAGCCTCCCATAAGCACCAGCCCTGAGCCGGCAGCTACAAGCCCACTTCTGGTCAGAGCCTTCGGATAAAGGATGCCATCACCATGCACAGTACCACAAAGGACCCTGGTCCTGTCTGGTCAGGCTCCACAGGTTTAACCACAATGAAAACAACGTGCTGAGAGCAGCCACTCTCTCTCTTCAATGTGGTTCTGATTCCCTCCACATCCAACACATGAGTGAGGGAGAAAGAACAACCAGGCCCCCAATCCCTAATTAAATTCACCACACGGCAAAGGGGTCATCCATCACTTCTTTTGTTTTCTTCTCACTCTAACAATGTAAAATGACCCTCTTAAACCAAACTAAATAAGCTCATTTGGCCTGTCCTTTTAATGCCCCTTCATTGAAAGCATAGCCAACATATGTAGACAGGTTTCCAACTCCCTCTACTCGCTTCCACTTTGTTTCTCTTTCCAACTTTTAGGAGCCTCTGCCTATTTAGTGGTTTGGCTTCCAGGGAAGCCTCTCTCACAGATACTCACCTGCCACTTTGCCTTGATGGGCAGTGGGCAGTTCACCAGAATCTCATAGACATTTACGAAGATAATTTCAGGGCTGTGGTTTTGCTTAACATTAATTGTTTTTTGAAGATATCTTAACAAAGCATGCAGGCAGCCATAAAATGAGTTCTGAGTTCCAGCCCTGACATCATTACTGCCTCACTAAGCAGAGGAAGATGTGGGAGCTGGGGCAGTGGATGAAGGATGGGGCTCAGGCATGACGGCCACCCTATGTGGCCACAGGCTACGGTAGGCCAGCCTTGAGCTTGGACTGCTGCCTATGGGCATGGCATGATGTGAGGGTGGTCCACAGCTCCAGATTTGGAAACTTTATGTCAGTCATCACCCAGACTACCTACTCCAAGGCAGGTGACTCAGCCCAGGCAGGCTCCTGCAGCAGGAAATGCAAAGATAAGTATGAGTACATGACTGGTTGGCAGCACCAGGGGAACATCCCTCCAGGATGGCTGGAATAGGCTGGGCCAAGCCAGGGATGCAGATGCCAGCCCTCTGGGTAGTAGTAAATATGCAGAATTTTGTGCACCCCACAAGTCTCTTAGAGCTACTGTCACAAAGTATGGCCCCCAGAGTCACTAAGATACCTCACCCTGGGCATGTGGAAGACTGAAAGAGAAGAGAATAACTCTCTCAGGCCACCCAAGAGCACCAGTCAATCAAATTAGCATCTACCATGTGCCCAGGGCAATGCGAAATGCTGTGAAGGATCTCAAGAAATAGAAGACCCATTTTTGCTACCCATTACCTCATAGATCATTGCCTCAGGCCCTCTGACACCCCTCACCTATTCTGAGTCCATCTACGTGCCACCATCTCCAGCACCAGCTCCTTTCTAGTGCAACCTAAGACTAATGTACAGCAACAGTCTCCCAACTGCAGACTCCAAACCCCAGCTTTCCCTGTCCAACCCATTCCCCACATGGCAGCCAGAGAGCAATTTTCACAACATAAATCTGTCACCTAGCCCTCTGCATCTGCCTGAAAACCTTTCAGTGGGTTCCCATTGCTGCTAGGATGAGGACAGTACTCCACAAGGTGCATGGCCCTGGGCCATCTGGCTTCAGCTGGTCCCTCTGTGGCATCTCACCAGGCTTTCCCTACTCTCTGCAAGTGGTCTTCTTTGACCCCCTCCCATCCACTGCCTTCCATCACAGAGTATTTAAACATGTGATGCCACTGGCTGCAATGCTCTTCCTTCTCTGCTTTAACCTATTTAGCTCCTTCAAGTCTCAGCTCGAATGCCACTTCCTCAAGGAAGCATTCCCTGACTGTCTCCAACTATATCAGATCTTCCTTTTATAAACTTCTGGAGCACTGTGTGCCTCTACTTGACACATATCACTGTTTAAAATTTACATTTATTTATGTGATCATTTGGTTAATGTTTCCCACTGAACTATAAGCTCCTGGAGGGCAAGAATTGTGCTTGTCTTTATCATCATGTGACCAGTACTCTTCAGGGTGCCCCCTGCACAATATGAGCTTAGTAAATATTTGTTGAATCAGAAAATCCTGGCATCAAAGGGCTTGCAATAGCTGGTCTAGTTTCATGAGAGGATCCATATCTAGCTTCAATTAAATTGACATTCAGCAAAGAAAATAACCTAGTCACCCCGGAGCTGTTGAAGAAATCCAGGCAAAGAGGTTGACCAAAGTCCCCTATGTGCCAGGATACCCACCTGAGGACCATCACCTTAATCTTGACAACACGATCAGGATCTTACACTCTTTGGATGACTGTGGAGGCTCACTGATTCTGCGAAGACTCCAGAATTCATTTAGACGTGAATCTCTGCATTCATACAACCAAAACCTGCTCTGGAACTCATATGTCCAGGAGCTTCAGGGCCCTCTCACATCAGAACAAATGACTGTCCTGAGTAAGCTGCTGGCACCTGCTTGTTTTGCACCATTAAAAAGATGTGGCTGAGGAAGATCGAGATACTCTGGGAGATGAGGGATGAGGGAGCAGAACTATGAATTCTGCTTTGAAAGGAAGCAGAACTATGAATTCCAGCTCTGCAGTGCACTGGCTATGTGACTGTGGACAAGTCACTGTGCCACTCTGGGCCAGTTTTCCCATGCACAACAAAGTCAGGTTAAGAATCACAATATCTACCTGCCAAGGCTGCATGAGGATTAAATAAGAAAATGTGTGTGACATGCCTGCCACAGGAAATTCAAATTCTAGTTTCCATTAGAAGAGAAAAATCTTCATACTAAGAATAAAATTTGGTAACACATTGTATTCCTTTAAAAAATTTTTTAAGTTTCTTTTTTTCTGATTCATCACAGTAATACATTTTCATTGAGACGTAATGTGGAATAGGAGATAAGAAGCCATTAAATGGGTTCAAATCTAGTTCCACTTCCTAACAGCTGTTTGACCATGGGCAAGTTACTTACCTACCAGAGTTCAGTCTCTACATTTACTAAATGGCTATCATAGTATTTCCCAATTTATATCCTAGTTGTGGAAATTAAACAAGACAATCTATATAAAGTACCTGATACAGTGCCTGACACACTGTGAGGACTAAGTAAATATTATTACAATCATCCTCCTCACTGCTACTGGTAAAACTTCTTAAAGTCAGAATTGTACAAAAATAAGAAAGGCAAATAATTTGTAATACCATCCCCCTATAGACATAATAGAGTGTTTTTTTTCGTTATATTGACATCAGTACTTTTCTGTTATGAAATTGGGGTCACATGATATAAACTTTGTCATATTCTGACCTTTTCACTTTTTTATGTCATAATTGTTGTTTAAAAACAAATGTAAAAAAGTTTCATATATTCTATTCTATAAAAGTAACAAAATTAATCCATCATAACAGTTCACCAACACGTTTTATTAAATGTTGGTTTTATAAATAATGCTGCAATGAATGCATTTCTGCATATGTCCTTGTCCTAATTTCATTTCCTTAGAAGAGACTCTGAAAGGATAAATTACTGTTTAACAAAACATATGTATTTTTTAAAATTCTCAATATATGGCTAACTGCTTTCCAGAATTTATACCTCCATGCTTTCTAGCATAGTGCTTGCCATATTGACGGGCTGGATAAACAGCTATCAAAGGGAGAAAGGAAAGTAAGCACTATCTTTTCAAAAAATACTGGCTAATAACAGAAAGATTGTTTCTTGTTGCATTTTTCACTTCTTTGAATGCTAATGAAGTTAAACTTTTTCATGCTAATTGTTTACAGTCTACGAAATTTTTTGCTCATCTCTGTCTATTTACTAGTAAGATTTTAATACTTTTATTAATTTGTAAATGCTTTTTATATAGTATGGCTAGCATCTCCTTGACTTATTTGTGGCAACGTTTTTCTTAATTTGATTGGTGTGTTGTTTGATTTTTGACAGGTTTTAATTTTAGTGTATCCAAACTTGTTTTAAGATTATTGTCTTCATGGTTAGATGAAAACTCAACCATGTCTTCTATTACGTGTTCTAAATTTTTATACATAACTCTTCTGAATAAATACTAAACGACTGAATAAATGTATTTTGGTGGGTAGCATGGAATGCTACGTTAAAGCATTTGCAAAATCTACCTTAAAGTATCTGCAAAATCTCCCAGCACCATCAAGAGAACAATCCTTTATGTGATGCTGCCATAACTGTTTGTCAAAGACCTACCAATGACTATCAGGATTTATTTATGACTTGTGGATTCTAGTTCACTGTTCTGTCCATTAACTTTTTCACTGTTTACTGAGCTTTTAAGGAGGAAAAATTCATCTTCCTCAGAGTCTGAGTCAGTGGATCCTGTCACATTGTGACCCAGGAGAACACAGGGTGCTGCCACCTTATTGCGATGACAGCCACCTGTCTTAGAACCAGCCCACACGTTGACACAATGACCCCTGTGTTCAGAAGAACATGGCATCAGTCTGACACATGCCTCCAATATCATCAATACCACTCAGGCCAGCAATGACCCTCCTTCACCTCATGGATTCCCATCTCAGCTGTGGTTTTTGTTCTCTGCTTAGTTTCTCTTAAGTTCGGGCTGGTTAGAAAAGAGCCTCCTGGGTTGCATGAGTCACAACAGACCTAGTTTTTTGAGCACAAAGTTGACCAGGATGGTGCTCACCTCTCTGTGGCCGCTACTGAAACCTCATGAGCTCTGAGTCCTTGCTTTACCTGACCCATCAGCTGCATTAAACCCCAATGATCTCCTCCTCCTCCTTGAACATTTATTTTGCTTCTAGGACACCACATTCTCATGAGTTTCCTCTACCTTTCTAGCAATTTCCTCTCAGCCTCTTCTACTACTGTCTTCTCATTTTTCCAACTTCAGAATGTCAGAGAACCCAGTTTTTAGTCCTTAGGCCCCTGCTTCTCTGCCTAGGTGATGCATCTCATGGTGCTAAATACCAACTACAAGCTCATGACTCCCAAAGCTTTTACATGCCCAACCTGGGTCCCTCCCCTGACATTCAGACCACTAGACTCAACCATCAACACAGAAGCCTCTAACGCATCCTGAAATGAACACCCATCCTTCCCTGAAAACCAGCACTTCCTGCTGCCAGCCCCTCTAGACTTCAGCAGCAAACTCACCAAAACATAGCCAGAACTCAGCAGCATCTTCTCGCCTCTGGCATCACCACTCCGGCCCAAGCCCCTAGTGCCCTGAGCCTGCGCTAGAGCAGCAGCCTCTAAGTGGTCTCCCTGCTTCTTCCATTTAGTCTGTGATCCCATGATATCACTCAAAGTGAAGAGTCCTTCTGTATTAGTCATGGCCTCATGGCTTCTCTGTTTTCATTGTCAAATATTCTCCACCCCCTCCACCCTCCACCAGATGTCCCTGTGATTCCTCAGACAGGCCAGATGCACCCTTTTGGGCCTCTGAACCTGCTGCTTCCCTCTCCCCAATGTCCCTGCCTCCTCACTTCATTCTAGTCTTTGCTCATTGGCAGCTTCTCAGTGAGGCCTTTCCCTGGCCCCATCTGAAATATCAAACCTCCTAAAATGAATAAAAAATAAAATGTCAACTCCTCACTTTATACCCCCACTTCCCTGCCTTACTTTTTCTCCTTGACACTTACACTACCAGACTCTGTGTTTTACTGATTTAGCCTGATTGCTGGCTGTCTCCCTCACCAGCATCTATGCTCCAGAAAGGCAGGCATTCCTGTCGGTTTACTGTTGCTAGAACAGTGTTTGGCACATAATAGGTAGGTACTTACTATTCATTCAGTGAATGGGAGTAAATGGATGAATTTACAAATTTGAATCCCTCTTTTTTTCAATTTTAATTTTTTTATTTTCATTTTTTATTTTAAGTTCTGTGATACATGTGCTGAATGTGCAGGTTACATAGGTATACATGTGCCATGGTGGTTTGCTGCACCTATTAACCCACCATCTAGGTTTTAAGCCCCTCATGCATTAGGTATTTGTCGGAATCCCTCTTCTATAAACAAGGAAACTGAGGCTTTGAGTAGTTTAAAAACCTCCTGAGGTTGGAATTGGAACCCAGAGCTGATTCTAGAATAAGTCTTCTGTTAATGACACTGTGAGTATGAACTGAAAAGTTGGGCCAGTGACACTGTGAATAGACCCTGATGTACTTAGCAAGCCCCACTGTTTTACAACACAGCCAGGGATTTGTCCACTGGCATCTTTAGAATGTGGTTTTCTTGGGGAAAGAAAATAACAACAAAAAAAGAAACAATACAGACATCAAGGCAACTGTCCTGTTGAGTTGTCCCAGGAAGGGAAAGGCATCAGCAAGACAATGTCTCACATTGAGTGAAGGATCTGATTGACAGAAAAGGAGAGGAATTAATTCATCAGAACAAAAGAGACCAGAAGGGCTGGACCAGCAGAGAAGCATGCTGCCCATCTAGGGGCTCCATGGATGGAATGTTGATTACAAAACAAAACAGTCCTAATAAGACTACAGCTGATAATGAATCCACTACAAAACTCTGGAACGATGTTAGGATTTTAATAAGCATCCCCCAAAGACCATTCAGTCAATTTCACAAATACCCATTCTCATCACTTAATTCTAGTGGGGGAGAAGGACTGCTCTACCTACCTGTTTCCAAATTAATAATGTGCTTCGTTCCTGTTATGCTTCAGAAACAAAGCCACTGTAACATTTCCAGCTGTTTGGGGAAGAATTTTAATATTCTCAATGCTAATATAAACAAAACCTTATTAACTAAGTCCCAGAGATGCCCCGTTTGGGATGTAATCCAAGTCCTGGTACCAATGCCAACGTTAACATTTGAAAATACCTCATGTGCATACTTCATTTGAACAATTACGGCAATATAAGCTTTCCTCTAGAAAAATGGAAAGAAAAAGCAAAGATAATGCTGCACCACATTGAGAAAGACTGCTTAATCCCAATTTGGATAATGGCTACAGTAAACGGTACACACTGTCTCTTCTTCATCATTTTCATACCAATGCTCTATCAACTTTGAGGGGCCTATACTAAAAATACACCCAGCTCTATTCCATGCAGGGGAAAATAAAATGAGAAAACAAAACCCATGAGACTTAAATACACATTGAAACTGCATCCCAGCAAGCCACACAACTCTCAGTCCAACCGAGGCCCAGATGTGGCACTGGTACCAAGTCTCCCAGCCCACTCGCTTTGCAGCCTGTGCCTGAACACTCCAACCTACAGGGGTGCTCAAGCCTGCTAAGGAACAATACGTGGCCAACCATCTGAGCAGAGCATGGGCTTTGCATCATTGGATGCAATCATTTCCCAGTCATACTGATCCCATTCTTATGACTCAGCCTCTAGGGACATCCCAGACTCATGTAGCTGTAGCAAATCCTCACCACTTCCAATCCCAACACAGGAAAGGCTATGAATAGAATGATGAAAAGGAAAAACTGAAAGAAAGAAGTCATGGGGGAAGGTATGGTTTGTCTACTTGTTCAAAATCTGGACAAAACACTTGCTTGTGAATATACTGCTAATACACAATTTTTTGAATGTTTTTCTTGTGTTGGAAATAGAAACCCAAAAGGTTTCATGCAACATGACAAACCAGAAAAGCCAGACTAATGCCCAGGACAAGCTGGTATTCCACTCCATTTGAGACCTGGTTTTATCCATCCTGATATAGTTGTATGCAGGAATGTACATACACAAATGTACATGATATCAATTTTTGGTGTTCCCAGCATGTATAAATGCCTCCAGGAGAACCAATGAGTAAAAATTGTGTTGAACAGCCCTTAGAGGCTTTCAGTTCAAAAGTCATTTCCTCAGTTTGTAAATGAATTAGTTAGGTGTTCACAGGCTGAAACAGCTCCTTCACTTGAGGAACTCTGATTTGAAAAGGAAAATAACAGCAAAGCATTCTTTTCCTGGAATTAAAAATCAGGTCACAGTAAACTCAAAAATAACTTTGTAAAGGCTAAGGATGGGAATAGAAGAGTTCTTCTATAAATAATCACTAGCATCCATATTCATTGTAAGCCTTTTAAACTCGCTGGACAAGTAGCTTCAGAAAATCTGTGGCTGATCTGAATATGTTGCTTTAAGAACATCATACATATTCACGTCCTTGTTGCATTCTAATCAACAAATCAAAGCACTTGACTAATTAAATGTTGATTGCTTGTTGCACAAAGGTGAAAGTCAACCTTCTTAGCCAAGGTTTGGGTTATTCTAACAAATGATGATAGTTCAGCTTTTTCAAGCCATTTTGTGCTTAATGAGTACATTACCCTTAATGAAACTTCATTTAGGCTAATGATTACCTTGGTTTACCAAGTAACTAACTGATGACAGCCTGTCTTTTAATGCTCTAAATGTGGTAACTGACACCATGGACATGAGTAATAGATTTCAAACACTTTTCTGTGCTTGGCCATTGGCAGTCAACAGATGATCTAGTGTGTCCCAGCGCCCAGGTGATGAGCTCAGCCTCATCATCGAGGGAAAAAGTGGCACCTGATATGAGATCTTCACTGATAAGGTTCACGAGAGCGTCAGCATCACCACCCAGGTGTGATGAGAACATTTCCCCAAATTAGGGTGGCAAGGTTAAAGACATGTCACTCATCTCATGAAGTGAAAAAGGCGATGAATGGCTCCAGGCCTAAGCAGCTTATCATTAACTCCCTGGGGAAGTCCCAGGGAGCTGCTTCTAATTACCAATGTTCACTATATGATTTCCTTATCATTACTGCTATTTACACTTTTTTCCTTAGGATGACATTACCATGTTTACCTGAAGGGTAATGTGTGCTTTAGCTAAATGAGAAAATCATCTTCTCTCTATAATCCTCGAGAACTTGGCATACGGGGCCGCGTAAATGAATTTAAAGTATCTCACCAAGTCATCAACAGAAGTTATTTGCTTTATCCGGCTTACAACTTTTTGATTTATAGGGTGCTTTCTAACGTTGCACATGTAAACAAGAAACTACTTAGATCAGGAGCAATGTCACTCTTGCATAACTGTCTCTACTTCATCAATTAATCAAGCTGATTGGAGGACATTATGGAAAATCCCTCTTAAGTAATGTGGATTAGCAATGTAGATGTGCCACCACTTCCAAAGGGAGGGGAAAAGTTGAATTCTCCCTAAACGTGGAATGTTGGCAACACACAGAGTAACTCTGGATAGTGGATATGCGCTGGGGCTCTGGATTCTGACAGATCTGGATTTGTCCTGTACTCTGCATTTGCTTGGTGGCCTTGGACTGGTTACCCAACCAGCTCTAGCCTTGTTTTACTCCTCTGTAACATGGAAATAACTACTCCTAACTCTTGGTTTGTTATGAGGCATCAATCAATATCATGCCTACAAAGTCTTTAGCCCTGGCTTAATAAATGTTAGATGCTAATATTATTTTTTTATTTTGTTCAGAATATTTGTAGTGATATTAAGCCAGTAGCAAAACAGCTTAAAAATTGAAGACAGTTTTGTAAACCTGATGGAACAAAACCTAAAATGCTTCATGCATCCCCACTCTGTGTCTGGGAGAGTGCACTGTCTCAGCAGAAATGACTCAGCTCTGATGGAAAACTGAGGCAGCAGATTGGAAAGAGGGAAACATATCAGTTGGTTTCTAGGACCCTTCAATAAATGGCACCCACCCCCACCTAATAGTAAAGGTAGAAATCTAAGAGCCAACCTTAAATTCACCTCATTTCTCTCATTCCCTTTGTTCAGCCCATCACCCTGTACCATAGATTCTACCTCTAAAACATACTCCCAAGACTCCCCCTCCTCTCTTGCACTTCTAGCACTTACCCCTAGGGCAAGTTGCCCCTAGGGCAAGCTGCAATATTACAAGCAGCTTGTAACTGACCTTTCCACTTCCAACCCCACCAAATGCAGTCTCCATCCAACAGCCAGACTTGTCTGCTTCAAACCCTTGAGCAGCTTCATCCTGCCTTTGGAATAAGGTCCATATCCAAATTGACCTCCACTGACCCCTGCAATCTCATATCCTGCTCTTTTCTCCTCACTGTATATACCCTAGAAGCACTCGCCTCTGCTTCTCGAGCATGCTTAGCTTGTTCCCACCTCAAGGCCATGTGCAAGTTGTTTCATCTGCATGAAAGGCCAACTCCACCACCCTTTGCTTGGCTGGCTCCCTCTTTGTCAAGATCCAGCTAAAAGATTTTCTCCTAAGAAGTGATAATCCCAATGACTCCAAAGAAGATGATTTATTCCCTATCACCGTACGCCATTTGTTTCTTTACAAGTTTGCTGAAGTTGATGCTCCTTTTGCTTGTTTACCAGTTGATCTCCCCACTAGACTATAGGCTTCACAAGAGCAAGTTCATTCACTGCCATGTTGTCACTATGTAGAACAGAATTTGGCATGGTACTTGGTAAGAATGAATTATTCAAGCGCTGTCAAGGAGTAAAGTGAGATGTGGATGTTTCTCTACATGGTTTCAGAATAAAAAGAAAAGCCATGAATGGGAAATATGAGGCAGCCTATTGCACGTCAGTGAAAGGAAGCTGTCGTGCTCTCTAAAGAGCTGCGTGCCCTGTGGATAGTGAGTTTCCTAGGCCTGAGAATGTTCAAGCAGGGACAAGTCAACAGTTTACAGGAAATGAATAATTGAACTACACAACCTGGTAGGTGGCTTTCACCCTATGACTCCATGAAATGAAAAAGGCTCTGCTCTTGGCAGTGATGAATTGTCTGAGTGGGGTGGCAGGAAAGGAGACAGTGGAACTATGCACTTGGGATGCAGTGGCTCTCCCAGCTGCTGCTGTGATTGCAGATGTCCCTGTGACCTCGGATCCTGAAACATGCCTCTTGGACTCAGTTTTAGAGAAGATGCATGATCAAGTCACAGCCACCACTGAAGGTCAAACAACATTTCTTACTTGTTACAAACAGACTGAAGAGCATCTCTGTGCCATAATAGCCTGAGCTGATCACTGGGGAGAGAAACAGTGGAATTAAAGAAAAAAGGAACATCTAACTGAGTTTTGCATAGCACTTATATGTACTCGGCACAGTTCCAAGCACTCTGTATAAATTAATTCATCTAGTCCTCACCAAAGCCCTATGAGAAAGACACTATCATTGCCACCACTGAACGGATGAGAACATTTAGACACAAAGAGAGGTCAACATATAATGCCCAAGGTCAAATATCTACAATGGCAAAGCCAGGGTGAGAAGCCAGGCAGGCAGACCAGAAAACACACTGGTAACCCTCACACTATCCTGCAGCACAACAACTCAAAAGCAAGATTCAATATGTATCATTCTTTTCAATTCCTCTACAAGAACCATTAGCTGTGCTCAAAAACCTACTTAACATCCTTGTTAAGGCTGCCACACTGGGCTGGATTCCAAGAAGCCAATAATAACCCCTAAGTGGAAGCATACTTAAGTTTAGGTTAAAGAAAAGGGCTTCTGAGAGTGCAAACACAAAGCCACAGAGTGGCCTGAGAATTCCCTTCAAGCCTCTGGAGCTTCATGCCCCCAAGGCCATGCTGGCCTCCTAGGCCACCCACGCTGGGTTCACCTGCCTGTCTCTACCCAGCTTTCAAGTTATAGGAGCCTGCCAAACACGGAAAGAGAAACAAGAGTCCTTAGCATATGAAAAAGCCAACAAGGTGAACTTATTTTAGAAGGGTACACAACTGAATGGGAGAAGCCAGGGCCATGACTCAGTGGAATTTTTCACCCTGCAGTTTACTAGCAGAGGCACAAGAAGCAAGAGACTTGCCCCACCGTGTGTCTGTTTCTTCACTTGTATCAACCAGCTGCTCCTTAGGGCTCCTGTGAGGTATCAGTAGATGTATTTAGGAAATGCTAATTGTAATTCTACAAATTAAAGTTGCTTTTAATATGTTACAACCAGCATATTTAATTCAAACAGGAGAAACTTCACATAAATATCATCATAGCTGACATTTATTAAGCATTATCTATGTTCCAGGCAACATCTTATGCGATGTATTTGGGCTGTTTGATTTAATCCTCAAATGCTCCATAAAGACAGGGCAAGTATCAAGCCCATTTTACAGTCAAGGAAACTGAGAACCAGAGAGATTTAAAGACTTGTCAAAGGGACACGATGATGATGAAGTGGCAGACCCCAGATTTGAAATCAGCCAGGTGATTCCAGAGGCCACATGCTGAACCACAGAGGCACTAGCCTGTGAAGAATATGAGAGTAAGGCATGCTTGCCCCTGGAATGTGTACATAAATATACCTATATATAAAAGTGCAGTCCTTGGCCCTGAGTAACAGATTCTCCCAGCTCCAGTCTCAGGTCTCCAGAATGTCCTCTTGCCCAGGTCCTCTGGTATCCAGGTACGGAACCCCAAGCAGCCTGTCTGATGAGTTCCTTCCACGCCTGTCACCGGCCGGCACTGCTATCACTCTGCCAAGGTCACTGACAACCCCAGCTGCCCAGAATGAGCACCTGCAGGCCTGGAACAGGCCCACCAGCAGGGAGCCTTTTCAGTGGGGGGCTGTTCTAAGTTGGAACCAACACACAAGCACCTGCATTCTCTTGATTTAGTATTATGTAGTAGAAGGGATGGTGAATAAATGATTTACAGGTGCACATATATTTCCTCCATGAATTTTTTCAATCAAACTTTTTCTAACTGCAGGAAGAGGTATAGGCTTCAGTTGCAACACTGCCCTGGGTTTCCATATGCTTTACCTGCAGGTAACAATAGGTCCCCTGGGTTGCCTTCTCTGCCAGTGTGAGATGGTAAATGGAGACACCACTGTGGGTGGATTTAATAGAGCCCTGTAGCAGGAACAGAGACAGTGGAGGAGGTGGCAATGTGACTCAGGGACAAAAGACAGGGGTCAGGAACCAATATTTACCGAGCACATGTGATGTGCTAGGCCCTGTGCTAGATGCTTCTGGGGTGCTGGAGGGTTAAATAAGAGGATGCATGTAAAGTCTCAGCCCCGGGCCTGCTCTGCTCATGCTCCACCAGTGCTACTTGTGGTTCCTGTGATTTACTATTGCCATTGGTTATTATTTTTAATTAGTATCGTACCCTATGAGTCCACAATCCTACACGGTTTACAATCAGAGCACAGCTCATTCGTTTATCAACTTAAAAAATCAGAAATTTCATCCTTTACTCTCTCTGGAAGGCATTTTAAAAGGTTCTAAACATACAATCCCCAGCAACATTAATCAAAATCCCTCCCTCTCCCATTCATCTCCCTCTCACCCACAAAAGAGCCAGCCTCACTATGAGCACTCCCAAAATAATCCCAATTTAAATGTCTTTTTCTCTTTGCCCTCAATTATTTTGACTGGCTTAACCTCTCTCCCAACCAGAAAAACATTATTTTTTTCTATTTATGAGTAGAAGGAGAGAAAAACAAAAAAAGGCTGGCAATTACAGGATTCTCTTTGTTGGATGGCAGAGCAGGGAGCTCTGTGGATATGCTCATATCAATAACTTTTGCCCCAGAATTATTATAATATGGATGACTGTGTGAACTGGAGGATGTTGTCCTTGTTTTTAGAGATGAGGAGATGAAGCCTGAGAGGTGTTAAGAAAGGCCACACAACTCATAGATGGGAGAAAGACTGAATTCTGCTTCCCTAAAGAGACCATGCCATCCAAAACACCATTTCATATCTGAAATTCAGTGGATTGGATAAAGAAAATGTGGTACATATACACCATGAAATACTATGCAGCTCTTAAAAAGAATGAAATCACATATTTTGCAGCAACATGGATGCAGCTGGAGGCCATTATCCTAAGCAAATTAATGCAGGAAGAGAAAACCAAATACTGCATGTTCTCACTTATAAGTGGGGGCTAAACAGTGGGTACTCATGGATGCAAAGATGGCAACAATAGACAGTGGAGACAGCTACAGGTGGGAGGGAGGAAATGGGGCAAGGACCCATAAATGAACTATTGGATACTATACTCAGTACCTGGGTGATGGGATCAGGTGTACCCCAAACCTCAGCATCACACAGTATACCCAGGTAACAAACCTGCACATGTACCCCCTGAATCTAAAATAAAAGTTGAAATTATTTTAAAAAAATAAAACTAAGCAGAATTCTAGTTTTATGGAGTAAAGGAAGCAACACAGAATGTGGAGTTAGCTCTGTCTGACTGTAAAACCCAGTTTCATTCCTTCTTGATGAAACAATCACCAATCAGCAAGTCTCCTAGCCCCTTTTGACCTCCATTTCCTCATTTGTAGAACTGGGATAATTAAGTGCTTGTTTTATAGGAGTGTTGTAAGAATTCAAAGAACACACTCAACAAATGTTATTTCCACCCTTCAACCTAATGAGACATCTTTTTAAAAAATTTCTGTATGTAGCCTCTTGAATGTGGCAGCAACAATCTTTCTCCCTTTCAATATCAAATCCCACACCATGGTAGGAATTACCCACAAAGACTGTTTTTACTATCTCCTATCTCCAAAATATATTTTCTGTTGGGTAATTTGAAGCTATTAAGGCTGCCAAAACCCTAAATAACCAGGCCATGTCAGAGCCAGCATTGCATGACCTGCATGCTATAAATGAATTGCTTGTAAGCGCAAGTAGATGTGGAGGTAGTTTGATTTTGCTCTGATATGACTCAAACTAATAGAAACACCGTAAATATCCTTCCCAAAGTTGGAAGCAGGCAGCATTACCATTGGCAGTAAATGTGAAACCATTTTCATAATAATTTGTTGAGCCAAGAACCTCGAGAGTGGCTTCTGTGACAGATGAGAAGTCACTGGGCTTGACTGAATCAGACTAACCACATATTACTAGACAGTACTCTGCCTCCATTATGGCCCTCCTGAGAATTCGGTCTCAGCGTCAGTCAAATCAGGACAAAACAAGAACCCAACCCTTTCGCCTAACAATGGCCAGGAAAGTTACATTATATTAGAAGGTAGAAAATTGATTCATACAGTCAATTAGCATGTGGTTACTGCGATCAAGTTTTAAAAGAGGCACACAATATGCTTGGTATACAAATATAAAACCACAGGAAGTGCAGAGAAAAATAAACTTTCTCAAACACCAAAGGTAATAAATCCATATTTATGCTCTTGGGCATTAAGACTCAGGTACTTTCAGTGCTCTCAATGTTCCACTATAGTCTTTTCAAACTTGTGTATTTGCCAACACAACTAGATTTGATATTGGTTTTTTGTTACAAAGCCAGAACTGCAAGATCTTGGGACCAAATATAAGATCCAGAGTGGTCCCTTCTTCTCCTTGCATTTCCAATTCTATAAAATTTCAGGGTGACACTTCACCCTGTTATACATAGGACAATTGAGCAAAGTGATGAGCAGATGTCAGTTGTATAATATCAGCTAAATGAGTTTCAATTTCATTCCATGCTCTGTCAGCTTCCCTTCCTCTTGCACACCCTCCCTCTTCTATAGAACAGGAAAAAGAAACTGGGCCAAGTTTTACGTGAATTCATCTCAAAGAAACACTGAAAATGCCACCTAAAGAAGCAGAGAACTTCCTTGCTTTCTTAATATTTTCCAGGCTATAACTGGATACATTATTTATCTAGGGAACCCTTAAGGCAATATCACATCTTAGTCTTCGGAGAACTAAGAATGAATACACAAAAACATGTGCACTTGTTTTTGAAATGCTTTAGAATAATCGGTTTTATTTCAGAGTCATTTCATTCCATTATTTAAAAGCCTCCTACCAATCCTTTTTATTAACTCAAGAAGGTTCAGGAGAGACATAATAAAAGGCACATTTGTAATACAGGTCAGATACACGGTCTGGGACTAGGGGGCATCTGGAGAGGTGAAGGTGAGCCTTTTCCAGTAAGTCATCATTGTGAGTCCCAGAGCTGTCATTCTCTAGATAACCCAGTCACCAGGCAAGGCACACAGGGGCAGCTGGGATGGAGGTGAAGGTTTGCCCAGTGCTCCACTGCACAGCTCTCATCTTCTAATTCTGTTATTTGTATTCTCCCTAGTCCGGCTTTATGCCAGTTAGGGAAGAGAGATATCTAGACCCAAAATTGTCAGTAAACTTGGTCGCATGACATCACTGGAGTCCAGGGGCTCAATTCTAAGGTTGTTCATTCCCCCAGTACTCTGTCCAAAAGCCAATAAGCTATAATTCTCTGTAATGAGCCAAAACAATATGGAAACACAGTTGTCATTCTCAGCAGCCAACATACCAGCAGCAGAGAGACAAGCTGGGGTCATAACTCAGCCCTTCGTATACCTGATGCCCAAAGAGAAAGAAGACTGAGAATGATAGTTCTAAGAGAAACCTCCGAAGCCCCCATCTAATGCTATTTCTTTGAAGATGAAGAAACAGAGGTCCAGGGAGGTAAAGAAACACAGTTCCACAGTTTAGCTCCTACTATCCTGGATCCCATTGGTGCATAGGAGTTAAGAGCAGGATCTTCAGAGTCAAATAGATCTCAGATTTCTACCGCAGCTACCCACTAGCTGTGTGACCTTGAGCAAGTCTTTAAGTACCTGTGAGGCTTAGGTCCTACAACTACAAAATACAGGGCACCTACCTCAATAGGGATGTTACTGTGATATTGTGATAGAAGAAGTACATATTTGGTCTCTGCCCCTGGTTTCTGAGACAAAGCTCCTAAAACTCTTACGGATAAGGGTATAGAAAGATTCTATAGATATGGAATGTTTTGTTCTACTATTTGGTCTTTGACCCTGGCTTCTAGCAGGCAGTTCCTAAAACCCTTGGAATCTCTGGAGTGATGAGTGTCTTTTGTACGCTAATGAGTTGACTGGCAGTTGAGGGCCCCAAGATAGCTTCAAGATGGGGACTGGTCACCAGAAAGACCAAGGTATGAATAGAGGGTTGGGACTTTCAGTCCCACCCCAACCTCTCGGCTGGAGAGAAGGGCTGCAGGTTGAGTTGATCACCAATGGCCAATGATGTAATCAATCACACCTATGTAATGGAGCTTCCATAAAACCCACAAAAGCAGGGTTCAGAGAACTTTTGGATTGTTGAACACAATCCAAAAGGGTGGTGCACCCCAAGAGGACATGGAAGCCCCGCCCCCTGCCACACACCTTGTCCTATGCATCTCCTTACCTGGCTGTTCATCTGTACCCTTTGTAATATCCTGTATAATAAATGGGTAAATGAGAGTAAAGTGGTTCCCTGAGTTCCATGAGCAGGTTTAGCAAATTAATCAAAGCTGAGAAGAGGGTTATGGGAACCCCAATTTATAGCCAATCAGTCAGAAGCACAGGTCACAACCTGGGGCTTATGACTGGCATCCGAAGGGGGGTCCATCTTGTGAGAGTGAGCCCTTAACCTGTGGGATCCAATGGCAACTCCAGGTAGACAGTGACAGAATTAAGTTAAACTGTAGGACATCCAGTTAGTGTCTGCTGGAGAATCAGGTGTTGGTGGGGAGAAATCCTCACATATTGTGGTGACTAAAGGTGAATTATTCTGTATTGAGTGTGTTGAGTGTGTTGAGAGTAGAGAGAAAAAACAGGGCTTTTTTTTTTTAATGCTTCAGACTAAAAATCAGGGACAATCAAAGTGTTTCACCCAGTGTCTGGCAAATAATAAGTTTGCAATATATTGCAACTAATATGTGAATGATGGTGCAATTTCTCAGAATCCCTTTAAACCATAATTCTTTCCAGATTAATTTTATTAATTCAACAAACATAAGCTGAATATATACTATGTGTCAGGCACTGTGGATTCTTCTGGACAGAAGCAGACAGCAGGAATTGTGCATCAACTTTGGCCTGATTTGCCTGCATAGTGCCTGATCAACAATCTTATCTTGGTCAGGTGAGAAGCCCGTATGGTTACTTTTTTAGACCATGACTGACCTAGAGGCCCTGGGCCAAAGGCAAGGAGCCTTAGTCCTTTCAAAATGCATTTCCAGAATTTCCTAAATTTGTATTTTGTGTGTTGCCAGATAGCTTTACCCTGAAGCTGAGCTTCCTTGCAGTAGACAATGTCAGAGGCTCACTTCTTGCACATGGATAACAGCCTCAAGCGGTTGGCTGGACAAAGACGCTGCACAGTCTGTTGAAATAGAAAACTGGGGAGAGTGGGGCAAACATAACCCCAAGCTTAGCCTCTGACCTCCCAGACTCAAGCTGCTGCTGACCGGGGGGTAGGTGCTCAGCCAGGTCTAGGGGAGGTCAAGGCCATGAGTCTTGGTTTCAATGCACTGCAGAGGCCTCTGCAAATCACTGTGAATCATTTCAGGAAGGAGAAAGCCCAATGCAGCAGCTGGAGACCATAAAAGGTGATAATCTGGGGCATAGTCATGGGTTTCATTCTTGATGAGGGGGAAAAGAGTGGAGAAATCAAGTGAAATCATCCACCCCAGCACCACTGTAGTCGTATCTACCCTTTACTGAGCACTTGCTTTCAGAGTGCACATGTTCATTACAACTATCCCCATTTACTCAGAAGGAATCTGAGGCTTAGAGAGGATAAGCAACTAACCCGAGGTCACATAACAAGTAAGTGCAGAAACAGACTTCACACCCAGGAAGTCTCATAGATTCTGCACACTGACTATACTGACAACAACACTATCAAGAACTCATATTTTTAGACTTGATGAGCCAAGCTCTGTGCAGAGCAATTATATTCTCTCATTTTATGCCATCAAACCTCTATCAAGTAAGTGCCATTGTTATCCCCATTTTACAGAAGAAGAAACAAACTCAAGTCACATTACACAAGTGGGTGACAAGGCTAGGGTCTGCCTCTAACCACCACGCTCGCAAGAGCACTAGATTAGGAATCAGGAGACCTGGTTCTAGTACTGTCTTCACCACTCAATGACCACATGCTCCAAGCTAATTCAGTATCTTGATGAGCCTCTAGTTCCCCATCTGTAAAATAGGGGAACAATACCTCCTTCTTGGAGTTTGAGTGAGACTCCAATAGAAGGGTGCAGCACACACACACCTGGGAGAATGGTTATTACTGTGATGATAATGACCTTCCTCCCATCTGGGGTTGCTGTTGTATACAGCAAGGCCCTGGAACCAAATCTTGCCCTGGTCTCATCATTTTAATTCATTGTACTCTTGAAGCAAGATGAGTGTCAACAGAAGTACTGCCAACAACAACAACAAAACCAATGTGCATCTGTTCGTGTCTGCATTTAATTTATACCAACAATAGGAAACTTAGACCAAAGAAAACTGCAACCAAAACTCAAGTGCAATGGCCTTTGTCATTATAATATTCCTTAATACTTAGCATAATACCTAGCCCAGGGTCGAACACATAATAAGAGTGAAAATATTTCCAAATGACAGTAAATAGTTAACAAAATTACTATTACTTACTGCTATGAACCAGACATTGTATTATCTCAACTTATCTCCCCAACCTATAAAAAAGAGATTATTTTTATTTCTATTTTACAAAGGAAAAAAACTGAAGCTTGGAGGGGAGATATATGTTGGCCAAAGTCACAGAGCTGGCAAGTGGTGCAGCCAGAATTGAAACCCAAGTTTGTCTGAATCAAATACAGAGCCCACCTCCCTAGAGTACCATTGCCAAGGCACAATAAAAAACATCCAGACACCAGAAAGTGATGTCACTTCTACAAGGCTGAATCCCCCCTTACAGAAGCATGTGGCTCCATCATTCATTTAGAAAGAAAGGATCATGTTTATCTGCTTCACCAGTATTTCTCTACAGCCAAGCAGACTTGTGGCACATTGCAATCACTCAACAACAACAACGATGTCAGATGACTGATTGAATAAGCATGTATCAGTAGCTGTGGTCTATACCTTCAAACCAATTGGGATAAATAATAAGACAAAGGCATGAAAAGATAAACAGAAACAATACCTCACATACCAAGTGCTAGTGTCAGGATACAAATGAGAAGAGATAAGGGGGAATGAGCAAGAGATAGTGGGGCCTGACGTGGTCAGGAAACTATATTTGAGCTGAATTTTAAAGAAAGTACCTGAATGAGTAGAGATGACATGAGGCAGAATTTATAGTATATCAAATCATGATCAGTTTGCTGTAGAAATATTCCACTCCTATGCATATTTTTTAATTCACAAGTCCTACCCCCAATTTTTTAAAGTAAAAGCTCAATGTAACCATTACAAGGGAAAAGTTAATATTTACTCCTTAATTGGGTGCAGACCAAAGGCATACCATGTCCTAAGCATACACACACACACTGTGACTCAATAAATGAAAGATAAAGTCTTGCCCACAAAAGATACTGGATAAATATTGGCTAATGTGGGTGGGTAGGTGGCAGGGTCTATAATTTCAATGGGAGAAAACAATATTTCTGAACACTTACTATGTGCCAAGAACCAAACTTTCTATAGGTTTTCACATCTAAGACATATGAGAAGGATGTTTTTACCTCTATAGAAAACAGGTATATTCCTTCCAAATTAATGTTAAGAACCTGGTTTTCACCCAGGCAATGAGGTGAAATGTCTTCCAGGCAGCCTCACCCACTTGGTGAAATCACCCTGTATACAGGTCTGGCCTTCAGACCAGGAAAGGAAGAACTGTGCTCTGCAGGGTCCCTATGGTCAGATTTTTCCCTCCCACCTAGAGAAGACTTACATCAACTAAGCTTTGAGGGACAAGAGGAAAAGCCACAGCACCAAAATGTCTCGTCTTCAATGAGAATTAGAACAGTTGTGATGATAGTACCTTCCTGGAATGTAAATTTTACTGGATGATAATTTTACACATTTTTTTATACCAAAATAAACACAGATATGTTAAGAAGTAGAATTCAAAATGTGTATGAGTTTTTAAGATGAAACCTAAGACTTCAAAGAAATTTAAGGTTTATGAAAGATTGCTTCAGGCCATACTCCCAAACCTCCCAGCAATAGGGTTCATGTTCCCCTACCATGAGCAGTTTGTGGTAGAAAGTTTTGGTGAAGCTCTGAGTTTGTCAATTTTTGTAGATTCAGGAACCACAAGGTATCTTCAGGATAACTGCACATTTTTGATCTGATGCATAAGGGTTCATTTCAGAGGTTAATCCTCAGATTCTATGCCAGTTAAAGTTCTTAGGAACACATAACTACCTATTCTAGAGACAAAGAAACTAGTGTTTAAAGAGATCAGTGGCTGGCCCAAGGTCAAACTGTGGCAGAACTGCGGTTCAATCCAGGTTCAAAGTCAAAGCCTGGCCCCTCTTTTACAGAAGCAAATGATCCAGGGGGCATACCAAATGTCCAATGAAAGGATGGCTCATCATGTAATGCTCCCTATGACATGAGTTCTGAAGAGAGTAAGGATGACCAGGCAATCCATGGCATGGCAGGGAAAGGGGGCACTGAGGTAGACCCTAAATGACAGGAGGGACTCAGACAGAATGGGTGACACATTCAGCAGGTGAAGGCTGTCTTGAGGAGGGGTCTCAAGATAATCAAATGAGATGCTTGTATATGGCCCTGCAGAGCTTTGGGCACAAAGAAAGCATGCAAGAAACATTAGCTGTTATGGCTCATTCAGTTCAACATCCAGACATTTATAAAATACTCACCCAGGGCAGCAATTATGCTAGTGATAGCAAATAAAAATTGTATAATATAGCAATGTTTCTTTCAAGGATCATAACAGTAAGGCCGGGTGCAGTGGCTCATGCCTGTAATCCCGGCACTTTCGGAGGCCAAGGCGGGTGGATCACCTGAGGTCAGGAGTTCAAGACCAGCCTGGCCAATGTTGTAAAACCCCATCTCTACTGAAAATACAAAAATTAGCCAGGTGTGGTGGTGCATGCCTGTAGTCCCAGATACTCAGGAGCCTGAGGTAGGGGAATCACTCAAACCAGGAAGGCAGAGACTGCAGTAAGCCAAGATCATACCACTGCACTGCAGCCTGGGTGATAGAGGAAGACTTCGTCTGAAAAAAAAGGGCTCATGCAATATGTTAGTAAAATAAGCAAGTATGAAATAAGAGCAAGGGAGATTAAAACACCACCCAACTCTACCTGGAGGAATCAGGGGTCGGGGGTGTGTTGTGAAACCATCACTGGGAAAGGCATAAAAGAGGTGATCTTTTGGCTGACTTTCAGGATAAGTAGGAAATCACAATGGAAAGAAGTGACCAAAAGGCAAGGTTTTAAAATAGGCATAAGGCAGGAATTAGGAGGCTTGAGGACAAGGAGAGGAGCCCAGAGGCAGGAGGTGGGTTAGGAGGCAAGTTTCTGAAGGCCTAGGTCGGGAGAAGGGAGTGGAGAGCTCAGACTTGACACTGGGAACAGAGAACAAGACAGGGAGGCCCATGAGAAGCCACAAGGAATCAAGATAAACCAACAAAGACAACAAAACTCAGTTGACTGAAGAATTTCATTCATGTACTGGAGTCTCTTTTCAAACATAATGAATAAATAAACATGCTCCCAGTGACAAAGCAGCACTTTGCTTCTATCTAAATCACTCCCCAGAGCCCGTGGTTGTAGGAGCACTGAGAGAGCACCATCTCATCCAGCATTAACTCCTCTTCTTGCAGAGGCCCCTGTGCTGGGCAGCACTAAGCCAAGGGGAAAGAGACAGAGTTCAAGAATGTGCTGGAGTCTGAGAACAGGCCCCACTTTGCCTTGCCTCCACCCAGGGACACTGGACTAGAGCCTCCCCCACCACAGCCTCCATTTCCCATCTGTAAAACATGGACTCTGCGATTGCTTCCAGCTCAAATGCTCTGATTCTAAAGATGGGATTTCCTCTTCAGGGATGGGATGTAATACGCGTCTGTGCTGCTTAGAGGTTGTCATCTACATCCAAATGTCGATATCACACTGTGGTTTGAAATAAAAAACTGCTTGGCAAAGTCAGCCACTGTTACTGAAGTAAGTACTCACTGTACTTCTTATATTAGTAAGAACAGCTTGATAACATTTTTACTGATCATCTACTATGCAAAGTACTTAAAACGCCTGACTCAATCATAGCAATCTTTTGTGGTAAGGACTATAACACTCTCCTTTTACTGATGAGGAAATTACAGCTCCGAGAAGCTAAGTAATGTATCCAAGGTATCGTGGTTAATAAGTGACAAGCGGGAATAGAAATCAGGCTGTGTGGCTCCAACCCTACTCCTATCCATTATACTGCACTATCTTACTTACCCAACCTTACCGCATCTATATTTCTACATAGGTATAGATGGTTAGAAGGAGAAGGAGAAGGAGATTTGGCAAGACCCAGCTCAGGATTGCCAACACTCACCCTTTCCTCCCCTAAGGCAGACATGGCTAATCAATTACAGAATTCTTCCCCACTGACTTGTGACCACAAATCCATTTCTGACTAATCAGAGTTCAAGATGAAGCTTGATCCTTTATCTTCATCGCTGGGATAATGGAATCCCATCAGAGGGGTGTAATTTGTTTAAGGAAGCACAGCTTGTTAGTGACAGGGTTGGAAGTAGAATCTTGGTCTCTTGACTTTCGGTCTAATGGGTTGATGGTAAGATCTCCCTATGCAAAGGACAGTGCCTTTTCTAACTGACCAGAGAGAAATAATAGAAGGTATACCAAAGATGACCACATCATCAGGTGCCAGAGGAGACTGCTCTAAATACAGCCCTAACACATGGTTCTTGGACATTGCAAGTTATCCAATTAATGACAACTGTAAAACAGCATTCCTGCTTTGTTCTGATTGAAATGAACAATTTGTAAAGCTGAGAAATTAACTTCCTTTCAAGGTAACAAATATTTGAAGTTGGAATCCCAGAAAACTTGTGAATTAAGCAAAAGAACAACAATGCCACTTATTTAATCCTTCTGGAAACACTAGATTTTATTCAAGCTTTGCTGGGAAAATTGACAAGTTGTATGACTCAGCTACATCAAACAAATGAGCCACTGGTCTCATTCCTGAGACACAGCAGAAGCAAGCTGCCAGAATTGAGTCCTATAGTAGCTAGTCAGATTCTTCCCCTACATTTAAGGTGTACAACAAGCACAGGTGGTCCCAAACCTGCCCAAGGAGGAGCTCCTTCTCATCAGACCACCATACCAGACAATACCACCAAAGGTAACTAGCTGCCAGGTACCTGGGCAGAGGCGGCATGGTGATATGAAAGAAAAATCATCAACAAGGAAAAAAGCAGTGCCCAGGCTGGCTCCAAGCAGGCTGAAGTGGGACAGACAAAATGCAGGGTCCCCACCAAGGCACTCTTTTGTTGTAAGCTCTGCAAGGGGGAACCTTAAGGAGGCATATGAGAAGAAACCTGTTTTATACAAAGCTCTCTTCCCTAGGATCTCACCTGGAATCTCTCCAAATAGATGACGGCTGCCAAATCTGCACACAGGAAATGCTAGCATCACCCTCTTAATTTGTCTAGTAGCCTTTTACACAAATACACTGTGTTCTTTGCGTGAACCTGAATTAATGATGCTAAGATGACAAAAATCACTCATTTAAAATTATTTGCAGAGTGGTAAGTAAGCAGGATTCTGGCAGTGGGTGTCAAAAGATCCTTTCATTAAATGTTAACTCTTCCTTGTGAGAGGTGGAGTTCAGTGGAGGCAGAGGGATTGGAAAAAGTAAGAGTATCCCAACACTTAGCAGGTCCTGCCCTGGGGAAAGCCAGACATCTCCGCTGCTAGAATGGGCCTAATGAGCCAGGAATTGGCATTGCTGCAAATATGTTTCTTTCTAAAAGGGGATTCATTATTCCAGGACTTGCATTTCTGAATTTAAAATTACAGCAATTAAGAATCATGCCTTTTTTTCTCCAAATGAATAGAAGCTCAAAATACCACCAAACAAAATTCCAGGTCAAATTTCATGAGAAAGTATACCTTATTGCCAGAAAACACACAGATGTGTGAAGAAACAATAACTGGCACAGTGCCTTTGCCCAATGTTCTAGAGCTCATCATGATCAAAGTATTCACTGAACATATGTCTGTCCAGGCTGTGTTGAGTGCTTAGGAAGCTGAGGTCTTGGCCCTGGCTGGGCCCCTAGTCTACTTCACTGAAGATAACCTAGGTGGCTATTTTTCCTGGAGAGACATGATGATTTTATAGGGCCTCCATGGTGTCTTTTAGAGCTGCTTTGCCTCCTTAGAGTGAGCAGGTCCTGAAGAAGTAATTAGAAAATGTGAACCTTTCTAGAGCCATGGCCTTCAGGATTCTCTTGATCTAGTCTCTAAGCCCTGGGCAACCCATCCAGTACTCCATCTGCCCCAGAAGTAGATTCTGAAAGAATAGCCCAGGGTATCTAGACACCACGCCCTCCATCTAGTGGGGGTCAGTTGCATCTCCTGACCCAGGAGGGTGGTGTTTCTAGATAGAGCAACAAGAACCCATGTTTCAGAGGGAGGAAGTTGGGGAGCACAGAGACAGAGCAGTGCAGAACAAAATCAAACGACCTCAAAATCATGTCCTCCACATCCCATATTGACAACTCCTCATTTCCAAAAGCACCATTTCGGTTAAATCTGTGGAAAAAGAAAACAACCTTCTCTCATTTTGGGGGGCATGTACATAACTAATCCTTTCACTTTGGAGTCGCCCTGCCTGGCAGTGCCCCCCAGGATGCATTTTGAGTCACTCTCTATAGCACCTGGCTGTGAAGCCATGAATGGATCATCATTTTCTAAGTATTATCACATGCAAGGAACTGTACTTTACATGGATTTAGATTACTTAATCCTCAAAGAGCCCTGTGAGGTTGTTTGTATTTTACCCCACTTTATAGAGGAACAAACCACATCACATAGGATGTAATAATTTGGCCCACATCACCCAGGTCTGACTCCTGAGTCTAGTCTCCTAACCACTATGAACTCCACTGCCCTCTAGTGTAATTGTTGGGTTTCTCTAAACAGTGAGCACACTAAGGACAAGGACTGAGTCACAGTCATCTGTTTCGTCAGCACCTTAGATAGGAATCACTGCTCAGCAGGTACTGAGCAAATGGTCACTAAGAGGATGTGTCAGCGAATAGGTAGGTGAGTGAGTGAATAAGTGAAGGTTGCTAGTCTCCATACTGAATCCTCAGCCTTTCTCGGGCACACACATGGTTCCAGAGCAGAAAATGTTAACATTCTAATGAAAGTCTAGTGAAAAAGTCCCCCAACTTTTATTAAGATGTGTGACTTTATATCCATGTTTTCAAAGCATCTTTGCAATTATTCTTAGAATCACTCATTTAACACTCCAGCACAGTAAGCCAACAGCCACAGAAACGTGGCCAGCAGAAATATATCTGCTTAAATAGGTGTGTCTCACTTTGAGAAAAACTGGAATATAAAAACCCAAATATCTATGTAGAAACATAAATGGGGGAGGCATTCCAATTTTAAAAGGATTCACAAGTTTCCTCTAAATAGCCTGTTGCCTTGGAAATTTCCATTTTAAATGTCTGATTTTGGCACCTTCCAAAAATTCCATCTTTTAAATGTCTGTCCATCCTAAGGTAAATGACCAATGAGTTATAGTTACTAAGAAAAGCACATGGCTTCATGTTATAAAAGTCCAGGCCCATTTCAGAAACTGCCATGTGCATCCAGCTGCAAAAAAGCACTCGAAGAGGCAGCACGCCAACCCCCCTAAAATGAAAATTATTACAAGGCAATATATATGACACACAGAGGTCTTGTTTCAAGGAATCTGTCCCAACAAAGCAAATAAAAAATTCAACAGATCTATATGTTATGAGGGCGGTTGCCTCATCTCCGGGTGTCGAAAACAGCATGAAATTCCTAATAACCGAGACCTTTACACAACATCTTCGATGAGATATTTTCAGTTTCAGTCAATGACTGAGATGACAATAGATTCCAATTTTAGGAACTTAACTGTATTATTACAGCCATGAGGGTCCAAATATCAGAACCATTCATTATGATATGTGTTTAGACTGTAACTAAATTCATTTTCTTGGCATGAATATTCATTATTTTTCTTTAATTGTTAAAATAAAAGTAAGTGTGAATGTCAATCTTCTCTTCCAAGAAAATTAGCATCTGAAATATTTCTGTGGAGAAACAAGGCAATAATGAAAATGATGAATGAATACTTCTCCTTCTGGGAATGTACACAACCAGTTATTCCTCCCACAGCATCTCAGGGAAGCAGCACCCACCCTTCACAAGGCTCAGGCACTGGGTTTGTTTCTGTCTGATGAGAAAGCCTTGATCAGACTCCATCTGAAAAGGTCTTCCTGGTATCTGGCTTCTTTAACACACCAATTGTCACGCTTTTATTACTATTCCCATCACAGAGGACAGCATGAAGCCTCGAGTTTTCTTGTTTTATTTAATGTACTCAAAACTCTGGCTTTTATCATGTCACATACATACGCCATCAGGAGAGAGGACAAAGCAGCTGCAGAGTATCAAGGGATCTAAAAACACGCAGGCTGCCTGGGCAAATCCAGAGTACACTAAGAAGATCTGTTTAAGTGCTTCTATTTGATTCCCGCCCCCACTTCAGAGTAGGTGGGGGGAACCTCTCTTTGGGTAAGGCCAAGCAAAATACTCTCAGGGGCTCTGTCACCAAACAGTTCAGTTTCAGTATCAGAGCTTAAGTGGGAACAAAGGCTAACACCAGTAGCTAATAAGAGCATTTAGTAAATTTGTACATTTGCTTTCTGTGTATACATAGATCATCAGGGATAATTATCTATAGGTTTAAATAAGACCCTCAATTAAAGCATTACCTCTCCCGGATAATCAGACTCTTAAAAGAAGAGCACACATTTAATACAACTATAAGAGGGAGACCCCCTTCACATATCTGTCAAGTGGTTAGCCAACATTTGTTTGGCCTCTACTGAAAAAGAAAAAAAGACAATGAAATTCTAAAAACAGGTGCTTGAAAACAGCAAGCACATCATTTATGTGTGGGTTTAATCACTTTCATGAAGACAGACATCCTAGGTAAGTCAAATTCATTCAACACAAATTAATTGAGCACCTACTGTGCTCCATGTACTCCTTTTGACACTAGGTCTGGAATGTGCTTTCTCAAAGGGGACCACACTGTCCCTCAAGGGAGTGAAAACTGGTTTTTGAGGGATGAAAACAAAATCTTACACTTCTTTTTACATATAAAGCACAGATAGACAAATAGCATCTAAACAGATACACAGTATTGGTGGCTTTAAATTTCAGAAAGGGGAGAGGCAATTAGGAAAAAAAAATTTAAGTCTTCTTAGGGAAGTGATAATGAAAAAAACTGTTGAGACACGCTGATCTAGAATGGCAAAACTCCCTACTCTTACGGAGCTAATAGTCTACCAGTGACATACAGATGATAAACAAGTATCCATGCTATGGCAAAAATAAAGCAGGAAAAGGAGATAACAACTGGGCAGGAAGAGACTGAGGATGGAGACAGGAACAGACCACCATTTCCATCAATTAATTTGTCACTTTTCTCCCAATCATGATATGAGAAAAATGAACTTTTGATGACAAATTAAAGGGGTAGCCCCTATAATCCAAGGCAGCCCTGTACATAATGTGCTATAACATGAAAAAAAAAAAGTAAAAAGCATGACAATGAAACAACAGGTGTATCTATGGGGGATTGTTCTCTATGTATTAAAAACAGCATGAAATTCCTAATAACTCAGCTTTCGAAATATCATCTTTGATGACACATTTTCAGCACTTCATTTGTGCCCTTTATTTTCCTCTTTCCTCACAATTGACTACGTAGTTGGCTGTCTTAATTCCAGGGTCCATCCATCTGAGACTAATGATTCACCATTTGGGGCCTGCTTAATGACTCCCAATGTTATCTCCACATTTGTGAGACCCAGGTTTCAACACATATTTTCAACAATGAGATGAAATTATTCTCATTTTATGACATGTTGATAAAATAATGAGCAAAAACATGTTCTAAATGTTCAAAAAATTGCTCAAACATGTAAGGTTGTACAAGCAAAGGTGATGGTCTTGCCAAAAACATGAACTGTTAGCTGACATGCCCTGCCAGAGTTCAGAATGTCTGCCTACTCAGGAACATCTGAAAAAAATACATAAAGCTAGTGGACAAAAGGGTCATTTGTGGGCATCAGTTCATAATGTACAAAATAAAGTTTATGAAAAAGTTAAATCTGAAAAAGTTGGAATCACCTTAGTGCACGCACCTACTAAATAATAAGAGAATGGTTAAGAGTCATTTTATGAAGTTTACTCCTGAGGTCTTTTTCCACTAACTAATGATGCCACAGAGATTCCAATTTCCTGCAACACTCTAACATTATAACAGATGCTAAACAAACTTACTCTCCAAGGGAGAGGCTGGTTCTTTGGAAAGAGGAACAGCACAGCTCAGCACTGTTTGCTAAGTTCAGCCTCCCTGTAGCTTTGCCACAACTTTTCTACAGGGAAATTAACAAGAAAAGCTCTCAGCTTAATATATTATTGGAACTTGGCTACAAGCTTATTAGGAAAGAGAAATCATAGGGAAATGCAGTCCATCACTGGATGTCTCCAATATAAATCTGGAAAATGGTGAGATGCTGAACAGACAGAGGACTGCTTGCCATGTAGGCAGGGTATACACATACATTGTGACTTAATTTACATTTATTCCTTGGAGAAAGTGACATGCTTTCAAGGTACAGACTCCAAAGTTGGGGTCCATAAGGAGAAAACAGCCAAACAGAAATCCTTAAAGAATGTTAGCTGGGAAAGGAAACTGGTGTAAAATCAAAATGGCAGTTCATACCTAATTCCCAAAGTACCTACCTACATGCAGCTTTCAGAACCAGGGAGAAACTTGAAAAAGCATCACCGATCAACCTGAAAGTAGCAAGCTGAAGTTCGGAAGCTGACTCTATTGAGCTTAATAAAACAGAAACCTCATACACACGGCTTCATGAAGGTGCCTAAGCCTCTGCCAGATTCATCTTCCCAGTTAAATAAAATTGTTACTTCTAACTGTTTAATAACAAGAAGAAACTCCCCAGGGAGACCCGCAGGCAGCATGGAAGCCTTGTCCTTCTCACAGGCTGCTGCAATGACCTGGGAAGACAATTAGCCAGGCTTCCTCCCGCACTCCAGGTCTATGTTTTAATGGCTTCAATCACAGGGGGCTGGAAGCACAGGCCCGGCCCAATTTAATAGGCAGTCATTCACTTGTGGTACATTTCAAGTGTAAAATAGCTCACTTCATTTTCTTGGTTCCTGTTTATGCTTCTAAAGTTACTCTTGGAGAGAAGATTAAGTACCGTTCTTCCCAAAAGCATGAAAGCCCTTCATGTTCAATCTCTTTGCAGGGCTATATATTGAAACATGTCCACCAAACCAGCCCAAGAGCCGCACACAGGAAACCCAGGTGATCCTGAAATCGGCCATCCCCAGAAGAGCCAGTACACGAGCAGAGAATGACAAGAATTAGACTTCAGTGGCCAAGTGCAGAACTGGGCTCAGTTTCCATCTCTACCATTTTCTGGTTGGATGATCTTGAGAGAGTTAGTTAACTGCTCTGAGCCTCACTTTTATTATAAAATGGAGACAGTAAATGCAACTACCTCATAGAGGTTACTGTAGAAATAAAATAGGATAATGTCTACAATGCTTGGCAAAGTGACTGTCACACAGTACCCACACAAAATTGTTAGCTATTGTCATAAACATCTTCATTAGGTACTAACGAGTATTAAAGAACTTTCAAGTTTCACTCAGCCCCTACTCAGGTGTTACCTACAACTATTTCCCTGCACAGAACCTTCCCTAAATGGATCAAACATGTTCACCCATACTCAAACACAAACTTAGACCTTCCGCACTCTCAAATGCTAGGGCATGCCACACGATGCCTCGACATACACACTTGGTGTAGCAGTGGTTCTCCACTTGAGCATCCTTTAGAATCACCTGGAAGGCTTGCGAAAACACAGGTTTCTGGCTCTATCATCAGAGGTACTGATTCAGCATGTCTGAGGTGGAGCTGCAAAATTTGCATGTCTAATACTGCTGGTACAGGGATCACATTTTGAGGACAACTGTGCCAAAGGAAGGAGAAAGACAAGCCAACTTCAAGAACTGAGAAAGGAATATGTGGAAACAAAAGCCTTTTGTGAGAAGCTCAGAACCAAAAGAAGTCTAGCCCTCAAGGACACTAGGTCTCCCCCCAGAGAGCACCAGAAATGGTGCGGGCAGCCTTCTTCCCACTTGGAGCCCGCCTCACCAGGCTCCTGGATCTTGGACTGTTGGGCTGACCCAAGGCCACAGCCCAACAGGGACATCCAGACCCAACCTAAATCCTGAAAAGAGATGGGGTTTTTGAAACAAGACTATCAGTGGGCTGCACACCATCCTGCTCAATTATCATCTCTTCCTCCTCTGTGTTAAAGCAATTCTGCAGCACAGTGATTCTTCACAGGGAGATTGATGGGCATCTTTCATGCTAATTCATTCCTGGAGTTGGGAAGCCTTTATTTTCCTCATGACATGAAGAAAATGATGGCAGACATTTCCAGTAGAAATGCCACTGAATTCTTTATAATGTCATTCAGCTCCTGCCAGAATTAAACTACTGACCAAACTAATCTGTTTAACACCCACGTTGTGGCTTGATCTCCTTGCCCCGAGGGGTGAAGCATCATGCTGCAAAGGCATCCACATTTATTCTCAGTAAGTGATGCTGGATTGCAAAGTGCCATGCATACAGGCTGGGTTTTTAATGCCATGGAAGCCCCACAGAGGCCACCTCATCCTCCACTGTGCTTTACCCACTTCAAACCATCCCCTACCTCCTTGAGGGTTAGATCCAAACCCCTCAATATGGCTGATGAGCCCCATATGACCAGACTCTCATTTTCACAGCTTCCAGTCTCCTCTGGTCTCACTCTCTACACCCTAGGGAACCCCTACCCGTAGGCTCAGGACTTGCCCATCTCTGGGCCTTTGCATAGGTTGTTCCCTCTGCGTGGAAGATGGCCCTCCCCTGCTTTCTCTAGATGTTTAATTTCTACTTGTCCTTTATTCAGTCTAAGTATAACTACCATGTGCCCTGTAGTATCTTATACCTCACATGTTATAGCAATCATGTTGCTGATAATTATTTGTATTCAGATTATAAGCTTTGTGAGGCCAAGAGCCATATCTAATAAAGTACCTAATAAAAAATGTGATGTAACAGGTGCTCAAGAAATATTTATAAATGAATGCATGGATAGCTAGCTCTGACAACTCCCTCTTTCAAAGCCTTCCTCTGTTATCTATCTGCAAAATGAGGAATTTTGACTGAGGATTTCTAACAAGGGATTTGTGACAAGGGGACAAAACAGGGGTTCCAGAGAAGCTGCAAGAAATGAAGTTCAAAGCATGCAGGGAATCAGAAGACCCTACTCCAGGACCTTTCTGTCTTTTGTGAACTACAGTACTTTTCCCTTAGCTTCAAGGCAGTGGAGAAGGATGCTTAATGGCAATACTCCTCAAAGCATGGACCCTGAAATCCTGGGGTTCCAAGAAAGTGCCTCAACATCTATTGTAGAAAGCAAGGAGTAGGCCAGTCTTAGAAACTGTACCTTAATCCATTTGAGGTACTACGTTCTAGGTGAGAGTTCATTTGCAAGAAAAGTAGACTTTGCTGCTTACAAAAAAGAAATTTGAAAGCATGAGCAGAATTGGTCACTGACTTAGGATTTAAAGTACATCATCATCAGAGGGTCATGAAATCCTGACAATCCTCTGGCTCTGGTATGCTCGAAACAGATAAGAGTCTTTGAGCATTTGGCATCTCTTGCCCAACTCACTACCAGGCATTGAGAATTGCAAAGGAGCCTAAAAGCCTTCTACTCTGGTGAAAAGAACAAAGCTTCCTACACAGCAAGGTCTATAGAGTAAGGAAACATAGGGAATAACCCAAACTCAATAACTCTCTTAGAAGAAAGGTCACAGCTTCAGATCAGACCCTGGGGCTTTGCAAACAAAGATGAGGGCAAGTTATCGTAGGAGCAAAGGGAACAGCCAACAGTGCCAATAACTCCGGATACAGACCACCAATGCAGATTTGTGCCATAAGCTTGTACCTCTTAGACCCTTCCCTCCTCTGAATCTTTCTTGTCCTATTTCTTGGGGCCTCATGTGAGGCAGATACATCTATGAAGAGGAACCACAAAACTCTGCGATCTGTACATTTCCTCATCCATATCCAATGCAGAAAAAGTATAAATACCCTTTCTTTAATAAAGCTAATCAGCCCAAATATGCAATGATGAGTAAACCAAACCTGTTTTATTTTCTTTGCATTTTCTCCTCTTCATTTATCTGCAAACAGGAATACATGGCTTTCTGACCAATGCCAGTTGATCTGAGCATCCCTGAATGACTTAAGCCCCAGGACTCATACATGATACATGGCTGGTACAACTGCAGAGATGGCTTCAGCCAACATGAATGACCAAGGAGGCTGTCAGTGTACACAGTTTGTAAAGATGGCTCCCAGGCCACAGGGCAAGCCTTAACCATCCAAGTGAGACTTCAGACTGAACACAGAAGTGAATCACAAAACGACTTCTTTCCAGGACCCACCCAATATGAGACTTAAAAAACTAATCATCAGCCAGATGCAGCAGCTCATGCCTGTAATGCTAGCACTTTGGGAGGCTGAGGTGGGTGGATCACTTGAGGCCAGGAATTCGAGACCAGCCTGGCCAACATGGTGAAACTCCATCTCTACTAAAAATACAAAAAATTTAGCTGGGTGTGGTGGTGTGCACCTATAGTCCCAGTTACTTGGGAGGCTGAGGCATGAGAATCACTTGAACCCAGAAGGCCAAGGTTGCAGTGAGCAGAGATTGGGCCACTGCACACTAGCCTGGGTGACAGAGAATCTGTCTCAAAACAAAAATAAAAACAAAAGAAAACAAAAAAAACCTAATCATCTTCTCAAAATATTGCTTGAACGTTACTCAGGTGGAATTGCAGTACAAAAGTGCAAAATTTAAAAAATCACCTCCAAGAATATTTTAAATATGTTTTGCTGAGGGGCAGAAAGCATGTACAAATATAATATTTTCAGTTTAATTACTACATAGTAGCTCTTACCCAGATAATGGATTTACCTCGGAGCAATGTCAGAATTTACGAACAATCTAAATATACTTCTGCAATCCTGCATTGGTCTTGATTCATGAATTTGTTAGAACTTACCCTGGGTGGCTTCCAGTAACCAGCCGAGCTCACGCACTGCAAATACAGGCACTGGGAGCAACCTGGGCTGCCCAGTCCAGGCCTTCTTAAATTCTGATTAGGGGAATTTGTGGTCAGACTGCAGCTGCTCCTGGAAAAGCATCATCCCCAGTAGACATACAATGGGAATCTTCAACCTATCTTGACTGGGATACAGCAGGAAACTTACAGACAGAATAAAATGATGAACTTATTTTTGCCTTTCCATTTATAGTTAAGAACAGTAAGATAAAGGGGAGAAAAAAAGAAAATAATGTATATTGATCTTGGCAAAAGTATGAATTGGGACATGTGAATGCATGTGAAGGAAACTCAATGTGAACTAGCTCAGCCAAGGAATACACCTCCCTAGCTCATAAAAACAAACAGCTAAAAGGGGGGCTGGTCTCGAGGATGACTGGTACCAGGGGCTAGTCTAGTACCAGGTCCTAGAGACACCTCTGGTAGCTCTCAGGCCCCCAGTCACTCCTTTTGATCAGGAGACAGACCCTATGGGAAGATGACACTCTCACTTGAATCACAAGATTAGGCAAGAGGAGAGACACATCTGCTAGAAAGGTGGATGGCTAATGTCTGGTCAGACCAAACAACAGATGTCCATAACAGGGGGCTCAGACGAGAGATGTATTAAGCTAGGAGCAGCCTTGTCACTGTGCTGTAGAGCAGCAGTCCCCAGCCTTTTTGGCACCAGGGACCAGTTCGTGGAAGCAAATTTTTCCACAGACCAGGAGGTGGGGTGGGGGGAAGGAGGTGCACAGAGATGATTTCAGGATGAAACTGTTCCACCTCAAATCATCAGGCATTAGATTCTCATAAGGAGTGGACAACCTAGGTCCCTCACATGTACAGCTCACAATAGGGTTCGTACTCCTATGAGAATCTAATGCCGCAACTGATCTGACAGGAGGCAGAGCTCAGGCAGTAAGGCTCACTCACCCTGCCGCTCACCTCCTGCTGTGCAGCCCATGGGTAGGGGACCCCTGCTGTAGAGTAGTGACAATGAAGGCAGCCTTTGGCCAATGAAGGAAAGGCAATGCAAGACTCGCCCATGCTCCACTCTTAACAAAAGGGGCCAGTCAGAGACAAGATTGGATACTCTGGAAACTAAGCTTGCCCCATCTTTCTTCATATGCAAACATCTTTTGGCAACAACCTAACATAAACTCAGAGCCACTGAGCGCACATAAGACGCATGCTTGGTTATAGTCTCTTGGGTAGCTAACTTCTTAAACTTTGTGCAAGAGCCTTGTCTCAAACCAATAGCATCCCTGCAGAAAGACAGACCCAGCCAGTCAGAAAAAGACATTCACACCCAAGGACTTGGGGATTCTCCTTGGATCATCTCCTTGGAAAGAAAAATCACCCCATCAGCTTCCTGCAAAATGAATGTTAGAAGGAACCAGCGAGAGCAAAACAAAACACCACAGCCTGGGCTGTCTATTAAAAAGCAAACACTCATAGGTAATGTTTATTTTATTCCTTGTGTTTATTTGGAAATTTTAAACATAAAGAATCTTTACTACTTCTGTAAGAAGAAAAGTAAAACTTCATTTTAAAAAATATATAGCATCAGAATTAAACTGATATGTATTAAATTATTTCCTATTTATCTATCAACTTTGGGGATAGGAATTTCAGATGTCACATAGTTTAGTCATTTCTATATCCTTTTCTGAAAATATTATAGTAGGACCTGTTTGATCATTTTGAATACTTTCAAAATATATTAAACCTGATCACATCACATCTTTTTATTTAATTTTTTTGTTGAGATCATTGTGGATTCATATGCAGTTGTAAGAAATAATCCAGAGATATTCCATTTTCCTTTACCCAACCTCCCCAGAAAGTGACTTCTTACAAAACATTCCATTTTCCTTTACCCAACCTCCCCAGAAAGTGACTTCTTACAAAACTAAGTACAACTGTACTTGCACTATTTGTGTATGTGTGTGTATGTATGCCTAGTTCCACAAAATTCCATCACATGTATACCTTCCTGTATCCACTACCATGGTCAAATACAAAACAGTTCCATCACCACAAGGATCCCTGGTGTTACCCCCCCCACTTTTTTTTTTTTTTTTTTGAGATGGAGTTTCACTCTTTTCCCCCAGGCTGGAGTATAATGGCATGATCTTGGCTCGCTGTAACCTCCACCTTCCCGGGTTCAAGTGATCCTCCTGCCTCAGCCTCCTGAGTAGCTGAGATTATAGGCATGCGCCACCACAACCAGCTAATTTTTGTATTTTTAGTAGAGGCAGGGTTTCACCATGTTGGCCAGGCTGGTCTCGAACTCCTGTCCTCAGGTGATGGAGACCCACTTCAGCCTCCCAAAGTGCTGGGATTATAGGCGTGAGCCACCGCACCCGGCTAGTGTCACCCTTTTATAACCCACCCACCTTCCTGCTGACCCTGCCTCCTTGTTCCCCTACTATCCCTAACCCCTGGCAACTATCAACCTTTTCTCCATTTCTAAAATGTGGGCATTTCAAAAATATTATATAATTATACAGTCTAACATTTTGGGGACTGACTTTTTTCACTCAGCAAAATTTCCTGAAGATTCACCCAGGATGCTGCATGTATCAGCAGTGCATTCCTTTATTATTGCAAAGTACTATTCCATGGTATGGATATGCTACAGCTGGTTTAACCACTCACTCACTGAAGGCCCTCTGGCCTGATTCCAGATTGTAGCTATTGTAAATAAAGCTGCTATAAACACTCATGTGCAGGTTCTTACATGAACATACATTTTCATTTCTCTGGGATAAATGCTCAAGAGTGCAATTGCTGCCCTGTATGGTACTAGCATTCCACAGTGACTATGTCACTTTACATTCCCACCAGGAACACAGGAGTTATTCAGTTTCTCCACAACCTTGCCAGCATTGGGTGTTGCCACTATTTTTCACTTTAGCCATTCTGTTAGGTGTCTAGTGATATCCCACTGTTACACTTTAACTTGCATTTCCCCGATGATGGTGAACATCATTTCATGTTCTTACATGCCATCTGTATATATTCTCCTTGGTGAATGTCTCTTCATATCTTTTACTCGTTTCAGATTGGCTTGTTTTTTCACTCTTAAGAGTTCTTTACATATTCTCAATACTTACCGCCTGTAAGATACGTGATTTGCAAATATTTTCCAGTCTAGTTTGTCTTTTCGCTTCTTAACAGAGTTTTTCACCCTTTTTTTAAAATTTTTTAATAAGCCCAGTTTACCAAACTTTCCTCCTATGAATCAGGTTTTTGGTGTCAAGTCCGAATTCTTTGTCTAGGCCTAAATCCTGAAGATTTTTAATGTTTTTTTCCTAAAAGTTGTATAGTTTTAAATTTTACATTTAAGTTCATGATGCATTTTGAGTGAATTTCTGTCTATGGATGAGGCTTCGGTCCAGATTCGTTTCTTTGCCTATGAATGTCCAGCTGCTCCCGCATCACTTATTGGAAAGGCTGTCTTTTCTCCCTTGAATTGCACCTTTGTCAAAAAGCACTTGAGCATATTTGCCTGGCTCTCTTTCTGGGTTATCTATTCTGTTCCACGGATCCATGTGTCTATCCCCCTGCCAGTACCACACTGTCTTGATTACTGTAGCTATACAGTAAGCCTTAAAATCAGGTAGAGTGATTCCTCCTACTTTATTCTTCTTTGTCAAAATCACTTTAGCTATTCTAGGGCCTGTGCCTTTCCATATAAATTTTCAGAATAACCTTATCCATGTTTACCAAAAAACCTTGCTGCAATTTTGATAGGAATTTCATTGAACCTGTATAGCAATTTGGAGAAAATGAACATCTTTACCATGTTAAGTCTCCAAATCCATTAACGAGATATGTCTTTCTGTTCATTCAGGTCTTCTTTGATTTCTATCATCCGTGTTTTTTATGCTGTAAGTATAATACAATTTGTATTTGTCAGTTGAAATAGATGTGTTATTCTGCACTATCATGGATGGAGGGAAGATCTTTGTCTCAGGCTACATGGAACATACTGTGGTTAATCCCAGTCCTGCTCATTGTATTTGCCTACTTGGACTCCTTTCTAGACCTGCATCACCATTTGACAATATTCAGAATACCGATCCTAAATATCAGCAGTCCTCACCCTTTTTGGCACCAGGGACTGGTTTCATAGAAGACAGTTTTTCCATGGACCAGGGGAGGGGCAGGCAGGGATGGTTTCAGGATAATTCAAGTACATTATATTTATTGTGTACTTTATTTCTATTATTACATACATATGAAATAATTATGCAACTCACCATAACATAGAATCTGTGGGAGCCCTGAGCTTATTTTCCTGAATCTAGATGGTTCCATCTGGGGATGATGAGAGACAGTGACAGATCATCAGGCATTAGATTCTCATAAGAAGAGTACAACCTAGACCCCTCACACGTGCAGTTCACAACAGGGTTCATGTGCCTATGAGAATCTAATGCTGCTGCTGATCTGACAGGAGGCGGAGCTCAGGCAGTGATGCAAGCAATGGGGAGTGACTGTAAATACAGATAAAGCTTTGCTTGCTCACCTGTCGCTCACCTCCTGCTGTGTGACCCAGTTCCTAACAGGCCATGGACCAGTACTAGTCCATGGCCTGGGGACTGGGGACCCCTGCTATACATGTCTTAAGTGTATATCTAAATATTTCTTTTTCTTTGGAGTAATTATACATGATATTAACTTCAATTTTCACATATTCATTGTTAGTATGAGGATATGCACTTTTTTTTTTTTTTTTTTTTGGTTATTGATCTTGTATCCTGTGACTTTGCCGATCTCACTTACTGATTCTAGGAGGCTTTATTTCCTTTTAAAAAAAAAAATTTCTTGGGATTTACTACACAACTATGTCATCTGCCAATAGGCACAGCTTTATTTCTTCCAGTGCCCTTTATTTATTTTTCTTGCCTCACTGCAGTGACCACAATTTCCAGTACTAGGATGAATAAGAGTGGTGAGAGCAGACATTCTTGCCTCGTTCTTCAAGGCAAAGGGTTTCCTCAGACCAGGCCATCTAGTGTCACCTGGCTGGAAAGGACAGTCTGAGGTCCATGAGGATGAGAAGACATCCTGAGTGCCCTCTGCCAGTGTCCCCAGCTGCCCAGGTGTCTCTGGGTAGGGAAAAGGAGTTTTGAGCTCACAGGGATAAAGAGGCTTCCCATACCAGGCCACTTACTGTGGGGTCTGTTCTGCTGATGGCCCCCAGACACTGTGGCCTCTCTCAGTAGAGGACAGGATTCTCAGGACCAGCAGGGAGGCCAGTATTTCCCTTAGCCTCTTACCCTGGGGCTGGGTTCAGCCTCTTACCCTGCTGGGGCTGCTTTCTTCTGCTGGGTGGTGGGTCAGGAAACACCATGCCTGGGCCACCTTCTCCTGTTGGGCAAGGGGAGGACGTAGATGCCCTGCTGCTGCATCGCCTCTCCAGCAATGGACTCCCAAACCAGCTCACCTTCTTACCACTTTCATCATTCTCTTTTGGTTGCCTCTTGTGCTATTTCCAGCGTTTATTATCATATTTAACAGAGAAGAGCAGAAAGAAACAAGTCTATACCATCTTGGCCAGGCCATAAATCACATCAAATCCCATTGTATCTTTTTAAAAGTTAGGGTGAGTGAAATATTTCTTTCAATACAATTCTAAATAATATATGTAGATGCTGGTCCCTACAGGAAACAGACCTTAATTCCTCCCCTCCTCCCCTTGAGGGTGGGCTAGGGTTAGTGACTTGCCTCCAAAGAAGAGTAGGGAAAGGGGAAATCATGGATTTACAGAGAGGCAGCCTGAAAAACACCATGTTCACCAACTGATCGAAGTCTGGAATTTAGTTAATTAGTGATGTACTAATGTGTTTCTTAGGTTTGACAAGTATATTACTAAATACCAAACATTCTTCCAAAAAAAATTGCTCATCAGAGAGATGAACATCTTACAACACTGAGATTAAAGGGTTTTTGCCTAAATATTGCTGACCTGGAAGTACCTCACTGAGCACGTATTATTTCATCTCAGAGACAGAACTGCTACGGAAGTGACAAAACCAAGTGCGTGCTTTGTGTCTGCTCCTTCTAGTGGGCAGTGACCTGGGGACCAGACATTTGGGGCTGCATCATTGGCAAAGTGGGAGCTGAGGCTCCCAGGAAGATCTAGCGTCACTTAGTCTTTCCTGCATGGTTTCTTTGATGTAGGATGTTGTAAGGAATGCTGAATACTGTCCTAAAATATCCAGGTCAAGGAGCCATGGCCAAGTCCTCTGACCTGTTGGATGGCAAGTGTAAACCTTCAGAGGGAGTGTGTCACCTAGAGAGACAAGGTAAAAGGGTGTTTATGTTCAGATTACCTTATAGTCATCAGGAAAAACAATGTGGCCGGTATTCATTATCCACTCATGAGTCATAAGTAGAACCTCTGTAAAATAACTGCACCCAAAACCTTAACGCCTTATTTCAACCACTAGTTTCAACCTGAGTCCTGGTAATACCAATGATCACAAGTGCTGACAAGAAAAACATGCCCAGATAAAGTGTGGCTACATGTTAGAGAAATGAGTATGGGCAGAAAGATGCCTACGTTTGGAGGTATGTATACAAGTGAAATGTTGGTGGGTATACACACATGTGTGAGCAGGTAGATGCATGTGTCTGTGTGAAAACACTGCTCTGTGTGAAGATTTGCAACAGGTGTCTGGGTATGAATGCCACAGTGTGGCAGACAAGTGAGAACTACAAAGAGTGTGTGTTTATACATAAGAGTAGTACAGATATGACCACTAGGAGTATAGAAGTCTGTTAGTGTGTAAGGATGGAATGTGTGAGTACAACAGGCAGGCAGCTCACATAGGTGGTTCGGCTTCTGATCATCCGTACATGTAAATGTCTGTGGGGGGTGTATACATGAACATGAAAGCCCGTGTTTAAAGCCTCTCCTTTGATGGAGGCCCCAGATAAATGAAACTATGCTAACATTTTGCAAGTCCAGCATCATGCTCAGACACAGGCAGGAAGAGCCTCCACTCTGTGCCTGATCTGACTGCGTCCCTCCCAGGGCGGTGGGGCTTCTGTAGGGCTTAGAAAAAATGACCAGCCAGAGCTCATGCTTTGCCTTTCCAGCCCATGTCCTTGGTCCCTGAGATCCCAGAATTTTCTGCCCAAATGGCCCTGAGCCACCTTCCATGACTATCTGGCCTGTCCTCCAGGTCTATCCTTTTGAGGTGGCCTAAGCTGCCAGTGAGGGCCCTCTAGGCCCAGGAGAGGCCATGGGGCAGTGGTTTGCAGTGACGAGGGGGTTACAATCAGTACCTTGCTGGCTGTCTGCCGCCATGCACACCAGGCCCTTCATGGAGTAGGACGAAGCCAATGGTGGTCAGTGAACGGGAGCTCTTTTCACACAGCCACACCCCAAGCATTATCAGGGTTAAGTTGCCAAGGAAGGAGGACAGAACACATGTTATTGTTTAACAGTGGGTTAGCCTGATTTATAATTTAGTTATTTAGACAGGAGGTATGTGAACCTCTGCTTAAACTCTCCCTGTAGGCCCCACAAATGTTAGAGGCAGGCTGTGCATAGATGTACATAAGAGCATGCTTGCCCAGGTTTCTTTGAGCTCTACCAAACCTAGTCTCCAGCCCTTAGGTCCTGAGGTATAGAGATGTAGACTGGGGCTATGGTCATATCTGACCTGGATTGGGGAGGGAATGGTTTAGAATCAGCTCATACAAGTACACACTCTGCAGACCCTAAAAACTGGTTCCTTTCCCTTATCCATTCCCCACTGGTCACACATATAGATGCACAGCAGGAAAACATCTACTGAGCACAGAAATATGTCAGGCCTGGGAGCTTCCTGAACTGGACAAGATACCTGAATATAATGAAGAGCTCATTTCAGCAAACTATACTTGGTCACTGGTAAACCCATAGCACCCTCACAGCCCCCAACCAATACCATTCAGATCTAATTACTCTGGGGTGAGGACCAACGCAGGGATGAGAGGCATGTTATTGAAAACCACTTTAGCACTGCTCCAGCTCACAGCCACACTGTCCTCTATAATGACTTCACCCAATTAGCTTGCTAGCAGTCTGCCTTTTGTAAATCAGCGATGCCAATGGAATGAATTCTGCACCGAAAGGGAAGGGCAAGCAACTGGTAATTGCATGGAAATCATTAATTGCCTTTCAGGTTAAGTGAATTATCATTATTTCCTCCATTTGGTGGCACCGTGTGCAGATGAGGTCAAGTGGGCAGCCCACCATAAGCTCCCATTCCCAGCATTCACTCATTCAGTGAATGGAAGAGTGGCAGTGTGTGCCTCTCTGAGAGGCAGAGGACTAAGAGTGCTGGGCCCTCCCCTGAGAGCCCCCCATCTACTTAGTCCCAGGAAGGAACATCCCACCGACAGGCCATACATGGAAAATGTACACATCTGTGAACTGCTTTCACTCCTAAAATGAAGCCTAACCAGTTTGTTTAAGACCTCTGCCTGGACTGAGGCTCTAAGTAAATGATGCTTTACTGACGTCTCACAAGAATGTTTAATTCTCACAAGTTTCACAGGGAGCTAAGCTGAGCAAATACTCCATTTTGTGAACAAGACATATGGTGTTAAAACAAATAATTAGCCTTTATTTCTGGAAAGAAGAAAGAATATTTTGCCCTTATTCAAAGAGTCAACATGTTAATAACTCCTACAATTCAGACAGCAGAAGGGAAGAGGAGGATGCAGTCTCTAAGGCACTGGTTCTTGAGCTTTAGTGTATGTGAGGATCACCTGCAGGGCTTATTAAAACACAGATTGTTGGGCCTCATTCCCTGAGTTCCTGCTGCAGCAGATCTGGTTGGAGTGTGGCACTCTAACAAGGTTCCAGGGGTTGCAGATGCTGCTGGTCTGGGGGCTACACTTGAAGGCACTGCTTCAGGAAATAGGTTTTTTTAACTTCAAATTACCTACAAAAACTCAAATTTATTTTAAAAGCAATACATCACGGTGGTTGAGAATATGGACACCGGGAGGAAGGAGATCTAGATTTAAAGTGTGATTCCTCCCTTTACAGCTGTGTGATCTTGGGCAAGACTGGTTCACCTCTTCAAAATAAGCTTTCTCTTCTATAAGTTGAAATCAATTCCTCACAGGGCTGTAGAGAGAATTAAAATGAACTAATATATGTAAACCCAAGCTACTTATATTAAACAAAACAATTACTTCAATTAACTAATGACTGTTATCAGTAGGTCTTATTAGTACTAATGAAGTGTTAACAAATTATTTTGCATAATATGCCTCCCCAAAGAGACAAACCCTATTTTCACTACTGGCTGAAATTTGCACTCACATACACACTGCAGTCCTTGAAACCACTTGTTCCTTTATGCTAAACATGCTCCTTACAATCTTGCTCACAATGTAAAATTATTTAGAAAACACTCTTTCACAGAAAAACTAAATGTAAGTTCTTTAAAATAAGTGCTACACATAAAAGGCAACACAAAATGAATCTCATTTATGAAGAGCAAAGCAAAAAAAATTACCACATAGAATCAAGAAGCACAATAAAAGAATAGTATGTCATGACCAAATAGAGTTTACACAAGAAAGGCAAATATTGCACAAAATCAGTAAATCCATCAAACCAGTGAATATTAATAGAGCTCAAGTAAAATCATGTAATCATTCCAAAGATGCTGAAGAAGTACTGAGCAAAATTCACCCACTCTTGGTAACAACAAAAATACTCAATAAAATAGGAACAAATATATACTTCCTTAAAACGATAAAATATATTTTTGTCAATTACAAGCTAAGATCACACTTAATGGGGGCAACACTAAAATACATGTGTGATAGTGAGATATACACTTGATCTTAGCCAAAAGGCTAAAAAGTGATTGATAGTGAGATATAGTAAGAAATATACATTTGGTCTTCATTCCTGGTTTGTGGCACAGAGCTCCTAAAACCCTTAGAATGTGAGTGATACATGGGAGAGAAGAATCTTTTGGTATTCACAGTAAGACCCTTTTAACCCCATATGAGTTTATGCTAATGAAATGACTCCTGAAGGATGGGGGCTGGTTTCCAGAGGAGCCAAACATGTGATTAAAAGATTTTAACTTGCAGCACTAATCCCCAATTTCCAGGGAGAGGAGAGGGGCTAGAGATTGACCTAATCACCAATGACCATTAATTTGGTCAACCATGCCAACAAAACAAAGCCTCTATAAAAACCCTAAACAATAGGATTTGACAAGGTTCTGAGGTGGTGAATGCATCCACATGCTAGGAAGGTGATGCACCCCAACTCCACAGGGAAACTCCTGCACTTGGGATCATTCTAGACCCTTGCCCTATGTATCTCTTCATCCGGACTTTCATTTATATCATTTATAACAAACCAGTAATAAATAAGCAAAGTATTTACCTGTGTTTTAAGTATTTACCTGGCACCGTGACCCATTATAGCAACATATTGAACATGACATGGGAGGTGTGGGAACTCCTGAATGTATAGCCAGTCATCAGAAGCATGGGATTTGTGACTGGCATCTGAAGTGGGGGACAGTCTTGTAGGATTGAGTCCTTTAACTTGTGGGATCTGACACCAACTCCAAGTGGATAGTGTCAGAATTGAACTGAATTGGAGGACACCAGTTAATGTCCACAGAGAATCAGAGGATTGCTTGGTGTGGAAAAAAAAAATTCAGACATTTTGTATTCAAAGTGTTATGTCTATAGAGAAAAAGTTTTTCCCTTTAACAGACAAGAAAAATCAAGATCAAAATAAGACAAGGGAATTCACTACCATCATTGTTATCTTACATTGAATAAGGGAAACTAGGAAAAGCCTAAAAAGGTATAAAAATGGTAAGAAGCACTTAAATCTAGGACTTTTTAAAAACAAGTTGATTATATACTTAGAAAGTCTAAAAGAATAAGCTAAAAAAAATAAGAAACCCAACACAGCTCAGAAAGCTAGCAAAATACAAAATTGACTTGCAAATATCCATAGCTTCCTTATATGCAAACTTCCATCAAGTAGTAGACCTATGTGAAGAGAAAATTCCATGTAAAATAGTACATATGAAATAAAATACCAAGGAATTGACTAAATAAGAAATACACCAGAGCTATAAGAATAAAACTTTAAAACTCTTCTGAAGGACACAAAAGAAAACTTGAACAAATCAGAAGACACACCATGTTCTTGGACAGTGTATTAAACCATTCTTGCATTGCTATAAAGAAATATCTGAGACCGTGGTAATTTATAAGAAAAGAGATTGGATTCTCTCAAGGTTCTTCAGGCTATCTCAGAAGTACAGTGGCATCTGCTTCTGGGGAGGCTTCAGGAAGCTTCCAATCATGATAGAAAGCAAAGGGAAGCAGGCATATGACATGGCAAGAACGGAGCAAGGTGGGAGGAGATGCCACATATTTTTAAATGACCAGATCTTGCCAGAACTCAGAGTGAGAGCTCACTTATCATCAAGGGGATGGGCTAAGCCATTCATGAGGGCTACACCCCAGTGATCCCAACACCTCCCACCAGATGCCACCTCCAACACTGAGGATTACAATTCAACATGAGATCTGGGTGGGGATATCTATTTAAACTATATCAGACAGGAAGACAAACTCACAGAGCTGTCAACTCTCCTTAAGGAAATTTGTAAATGTAATGCTCTCCTAATGATAACCTTGTTTTTCGGTTGGAGATTATATAAGTTTATCCTTAAATACATTTAGAAAAATATAGGACTATAAAAAAAAAGAGAGACTCTGAAAGAGAAAAGTCATGAGGAAGGACAAGCATATCAGACAGTATAACATTATCGAGTAATGATTAAAATAGTGTGGGACTGGTACTGGAATGTGACTATAAGACAAACAAATAGATCTAAATACAAAGTCCAGAAACTAATCCAAATACAAATGGAAATACTTCAGTGTAAGTGAAGATGGCATCTCAAATCAGTGGACAAAAAAATGTATATTCAACTAGTGACACAAGGACAACTGTATAGCATCTAAAGAATAAAGTTGGTTCTATATCCTACATCACATACCAAAATAAATTCCAAATGGATAATGAGATTGATAGGAAAATCCTATTAAATTGAGGGGTGGTGGGAGCTAAGTTAAATTTAAAAAATAATGGGAGAAAAACTAGAAAAATCTCTTATTAACCTCAAAGTGGAAAAGGCCTTTAAGACATGCCTGAAAATCCAGAAGCCATAAAATTCAAGGTTAATAAATACAAACACATAACAATGAAACTTTTACTTAGTAGTACACATAAGCGAAGTCAAAAGACAAACACCACCACAGGAAACGGATTCAAACTATAGGTAAAAGGCTAATATCTCTCTATATAAAGAGCTTCCAGAAGTTAACAAATGAAAGACCAAGGACCCATCTGAAAGATGGGCAAAGGACATGAATAGACATACTTACTGCCAAGGCTGGTTGGAAACAATTATTCCCAAATACTGACTGCTATGGTTTGGATGTGTCCCCCAAAAATCATGTATTGGAAATTTAATCCCCAATGCAACAGTGTTGGGAGGTAGAGCCCAGTGGAAGATGCTTATGTCATGAGAGCTCCACCCTCATGAATGATAAATGTCAATTATAAAAGGATTCCAGTCTTTAAGTTTTATCTCTTGCTCTCTGTCACCCCTTTTGCCCTTCAGCCATGGGATGGCACAGCAAGAAGGCCTCACTAGATGCTAACCCCCTGATCTTGAACTTCCCTGCCTATAGAACCATAAGCCAATAAATTTCTGTTCATTATATATTACCCAGTCTGTTGTATTCTGTTGTAATAGCACAAAGAGACTAAGACATTGACCATTATGGAATGTGGACAATTTCCCAATAGCCATCAAAATTAAGAATGCATACATCTTCTGACCCAACAGCTCCTCTTCTGGGAATTCAGCATATTGAAGAACTGGCACATGTATATGAAATGACATACATACAAAATTATTCATTCCAGAACTGCTTATGATAGTAAAATACTGGGAACAATTCAAAGACTCATTAACAGAGGATAGGTTGAATAAGTTATGGTCTATTTAACACTAAAAAACCATACAGGCCAGCATGGTGGCTCCCACCTGTAATCCCAGCACTTCAGGAGTCCGAGGCAGGCAGACCTCTTGAGCTCCTGAGTTCAAGACCAGTCTGGGGGACATGGCAAAACCCCATTGATATGGTTTGGCTGTATCCTCACCCAAATCTCATCTTGAATTGTAGCTCCCATAATCCCCAGGTCATGGGAGGGACCCGGTCGGAGGTAATTGAATCATGAGGGTGGGGTTTTTGCTGTGCTATTCTCATGATGGTGAATAAGACTCATGAGATCTGATGGTTTTATAAAGGGTAGTTCCCTAGCACACACTCTGGTGCCTGCCACCATGTAAGACTTGTCTTTCTTCCTCCTTCGCCTTCTGCCATGATTGTGAGGCTTCGCTAGCCATGTGGAACTGTGAGTCCATTAAACCTCTTTTTCTTTATAAATTACCTAGTCTCAGGCATTTCTTCATAGCAGTATGAAAATGGACTAATACACTTGTCTCTACCAAAAAAATACAAAAATTAGCTAGACATGGTGATGTACGCCTGTAGTCCCAGCTACGCAGGAGGCTGAGGTGGGAGAATCACCTGAGCCCAGGAGGTCAAGGCTGTAGTGAGCTGTGATTTCGCCACTGCATTCCAGCCTGGGTGACAGGGTGAAACACTGTACCCCCAACCCCCAAAAAACCATACAGTTGTAGAAGAATAAAAAAGTTAACAATTATCTCTATGCACAAACACAAAAAAAAGACATATTATTTGCAAAAAGCAGGGTGGAGAACATTGTGTATAACATGTTCATATGTCTTGGAGAAAGAGAATATATATACAAATGCTAACTAATGTGTGTATTAAAATTCCTCTGGAAGAATACAAAGAAACTAATAACAGTGGTGACAGGGTGAGAAAATTGAGCACAAAGAGACTTTTTACTGTACTTCTTTCTATTTTCATTCCTGAACCAACTGAATTTATTCCTTATTTAAAAACTATATTCAATAAAAAAATAAAAAACCAAAAGGAATGTGATCTTTTCTGGGATTATTTTTTAGAAAATGTTATCCAAACGTGTCCTGGGAAGTGCCTTGTCCCACCTACAACTGAGCCGCTGATTTTTCCTTGGCTCATTCTTGAGCCCCGTGTTTCCTTTCTCTTAATAGCTAATACCTGGGGAAAAGCACGCTGAGGCCTTAAGATGCCCATAATCGGCGGCTATTTTTTAATCTCTTAAAATTACAATGAAACTCACCCAAACGTTTCAAAGGCAGGCTAGTATTTTATATTTTAAATTCAGTATCAGAGCCTTTCTATTTTTATGTGTTTTCAGTCTCACTTTCCTAAGACCAAAGACATCATCGAGAAGATAATTTTCTGAAATTGATAGAAAAAAAGGTGAGTATTTAAATGCGAACTGCTGTATTCACATATGGGTACCATCCAGAACAAACTGATTTAAAGTTTCTAAGATAATGGAAGACTTATTCATGTAAAAAACCTCCTACCTCTCTGTGTTACCAAAAGACCCTAAATTAATCAACGTAAGAAATGATTCTGTCCAAATCTACTATTACATTTCACAGGAATTCTGCAGGAAAAATGCCATAATTTAAGACACTGATGGTGCTGCTGATTCAATTTTCTGCTTGCATAAATATCTGCTAAATCCCTTATTATGACTGAACATGGCTAGCTGCAGGTATGAGACCTCCCGTTCTAATCACTGCAGCCACCAGAACTAATGATTCCATAACGACTCGAAACTGATAAACTAGCAGGCCAGCCTCACCCACCACACTGTTCCGCGGACTTGCATTAACAGCACTAGCAGGGAGAGTCAGGATCTATGGGCAATGAACAGGGATTAAAGGATTATTTAACCAGATAAAAGCAACGAGGATGAAACTATTTCTAATAAGGTGGCAATGGCCCTCTTTCCCAACAGTGGTGGCAATCTCAGTAAATATTCCAGAGAAGAGTGTTGCAGCTTAGGTTATTATTGATGAAAGATATAACTCTAATAAAAATTCAGTGAGTATAAAAAATGTCAGAGATGGTTTTGTATCATGTGTAATAAAGAAAGGCACATAAAAATAACATGTTGCCTATAAAGAGACTATATTACATTCGACAGAGGTACTCAAAAACACAAAGTCAGGGACTTAAAGAGTCTGCTAGTGGCACAGGGATCCACAAAAAACAAACCTCCAAAATTCAACGTGTAGAAAATTCAGATTTATGCTGGGACTTGGAGAGACTGCTCTGGGAAACCCACTGTCTTTAAGGTAACTGTGAGCCTGTTGCTTCCACTATGCGATTTTCAAAATGAAGATATTTAGGAAGAAAAACACATAACAGAATTTGAAGGGGGAAAAAACCATTTTTGAGGCAACTAAAAAGAAACTGTATATATTGAAGCTGAATTCTAGATGCTTCCAAAAAGCCATAATACTAAAGTGGAAAAATTAATTTCTGACAGAACTATAAAACACAGTAATCAATTTTGAATTTGAAGTCAGGAGAATGTGAAATCTGTGGGCCTTAATTTAGTAGTATCCCACCAGACGACAGAGTCCCACTTGACACTGACCATCAAGATTTTGTTCTACCCTCAATGGAAAGTGCTCACACCCAGAAAAAAAGGAACTGGGGCTACCAAACCTATTTATGACTGCAAATAACTCCACAAGGCAAGGTGCTGGGCACCTGCTGGTACCTGGGTGTCCTTTTTCCCACCCGATGCTCTCTGCCATGACAGTTTCTGTCACCTTGGCCTAGTGCCCTCCAACATAAGAACCAAAGATCCAACCCCCTACAGGGTGGGGAGGGCAGACTCTTTCAAAGATCTTTGCTGGTTTTTAAATACTAATTTTATTACTTACCAATGTCCAGGACAAAGTTTACCTCTACCTAATAAGAGAAAATTGCTCATAGAAATGGTTGAAAATTTTAAAGGTTGATTTTAAACTCTGAGTAATTCAAAATAATCCTCTACAGATTTGAATAAAAAAGATAATGACTCTCTCCCTCCCACCCCTATCCTCCGCAAAATTAACAAGGTATTAGTGAACATGACCACGTGTCCCACTAAAAGGAGAAAATAAATATTATTGGCATTAAGCTTCCAGGTGAGAGCTAACATAATTAATAGTAAACACATCATATTTCACTAGGATTCTCCTTGATGCCAGTATTAAAAAAATCAATCATCTTTTCAACTTAATAGCCAATCTGAAAAGTAATTTGAGAAAAATAATTGGTTTTAGAAACACATGGACGTAATATCTTTCTATGACTTTCTGGAACTTTACAAGGCCATTCCTAGTACTCATATAACATTTATAAGAAATAATTATACCTCAAATGATTATTATGCCAATTGTTGGTTCTAATCAATAGTTAAGGACATAGCAGAAGAGGGAATTCATTAAATATTCAATATTCCTCCTTAAAAATGAAAGCAAAATTGATGGCAATAAAAGCATCAAAAACTTAGCAGAGTCAGAAAAGCACAAGTTCCAGATGAAAGTGCCCAGGCATGGAGGGCTTCCGCTTTGCAAAGGTGCACAGAGCATTCTGGAATTGAATCACAGAGACATCCACAACCTCAAGTCTCAAGGGATGTACGGTTAGATGGCCCAATCATGAATTCTCTGCAGCATGAATTTTCTCACAGCTGCATTTGTTAAAAAAACAAAACAAAACAAAAAAACAAAAACAAATAAAAAAACTGTCTTGAGATATTCTTTAAGCATGGGATCCATGATTAAATAAGTTTGGGAATCACTGTATATACTGCCTGTCTATTAACATATAAAAGGCTTTGAGAAGTCCAGCAAGAAAGATATCTACCTAATGTTTAAACTAATGTTGTCCCAGCTTCTCTGACCAACATGCATGCCTATAATAACTATTAACACCTATTAACAGGACAAGGACCATCTTTAGGAAAGTTTTCTCTCTGGATTTCTTAGTTGTCCTCTATGTCCTACTTGAACAGTTAGTGATGGGATGTCAATCCCCCTACAAGCAGCCCATCATTATAGTCAACTCTATCTACTGAGAGGAAACAGCAGAGTGGACACACTTCAGGTTTTAAAGTGAATCTGACCAATATTTGAATTCTCACTATCCACTTAATCACTGTGTACCCTTAGCAACATTTTTAATTACCTCTGAGATTCAGTTCCATCATCTGTAAAGCTGGGGTAATAGTAACCATTTGCTATGATGCTGTAAATCTTAGAGACACTATCTATAAAGTGACCAGTAAACTGTCTGCCATCTATTACTATTGTCATTAGGATATGACATTTCCTTCTATCAAGATAAAGTTGACCTCCCTATAACCTACATCCATTAAGACTAGTTCTACCTCCTGGAATCAAACAGAACGTATTTTCTCCCACTCCCACTTATTACATTGGCTTTTCCCAAATTAAACGTCCTCAGTTCAACTTTCCATCAAGGCTTCCAGAGCTTCCACTGCCATCTCCACATTTCACTGCTTCTCATATCTCCAATTTTGCTATTCTCTTTGTAATGATAGACTCTAAATTTGATGGCCCTGACAGGGGTAAGGACAGTGTGACCTGAGGGGTCTTCACCCTTGGAATCTGCCATGAATGACCACTCCCACCCACTACTCTAGATCTCATTCTGTCACACATTCAGCCTAAAATTGTCCAAGCAACCTTGCCCAACATGTGGCCGTGGCACATGAGGGGTAGAAGCAAGAACCCCAAAACAAGCTGAAATCAGAGTGAGTTTCTGACAGCTGCAATGAGTCACATGCCTGGAGCTTCTGCTACACTGGTTCTTCAGGTAGGTCTTTAGATTACCTAAATCCGAAGCCCCATCCCAGACCTGCTGAATCTAATCACCGCGGGTGGAGCCCAGGATCAGCATTACAGCACATACCCTCACATGTCTTCAGGACACTTCTGTACCACAACCCTGCAGTTTGGAGGACATCTAAAGTTGAAGTTCACTCAACCTGCAAAACTATCTGAAGGATGAAGAGACATCAACCAGGGTAAAGAAGAAACCACGGAGGGAAGGCAGAACATGGCAGGCAGAGGCTATGAACAAGGCATGGATAAAAGGCCCATGTGCCAGAGTGAGGAAAGGGCAGAGGAGGGCACTGTGAAGGGGAGCTGGAGATGAAAATGGGTGCCTGGCCCAGGGCCTGGCAAGCAGCAAGCTCAGTTCTTGCACCGAGAGCTGGAGGAGTTCTTCCAGGTCACTCAGTTCTGGTGCAGGTCAGTGGCAAACATGCCAGGTTTAGACTCCCCCTTGATTCAGATGCCACCAGCCATGCAGAAATTATGGCCTTGCTATGGTGAGTACCCATATCATCCTATGATTATGGAATTAATGCAAATTGTGTGATTTCTTTGCAATCTGTCTTCTGCTTATGTATCCATAATCAACCATAGTGCAGAAAACATAACATATATCTCTTCTGGACCCCAGCTATACAACCGATTATCACCAAATAGATTTGCAGAGCACTTTAAAAAAAACTGCTTATCTTGTCGTCCATTTTGTGTTGCTATGAAAGAATACCTGAGACTGGGTAATTTATAAAGCAAAGAAGTTTATTTAGCTCAAGGTTCTACAGACTCAGTTCAAGGGCATGGCCCTGGAGTCTGGTGAGGGCTTTCCTGCTGCATCATGACATGGCAGAGGGGGTCTAAGGGGAAGACAGGAAAACCTGAGGGGGTGGCCTGGCTTCATAACAACCCGCTGTTGCAGGAACTAATCCATTTCCACGAGAACTAATCAGTCTCACAAGAACTCACTACCTGGGTAAAAGCACCAAGATATTCACGAGGGATCTGCCCCCCAAAACCCAAACACCTCTCATTAGGCCCCACCTCCCAACGTCGAAACATTGGGGATCAAATTTCAACATGAGCTTTGGCTGCAACAAACAAACTTATCTAAAATATAGCAGTTTTAGATAAAAGTTTAGATGCAAAAGGCTTTGGGTTAACTGTCCTTACCTATTTCCCTACACATAACTTAGAGGTGAAGGATTAGCTACCAACAAACTTTTAACATTAAAAATAAAATTAACTATTCTTTTGATCTCATTACTAAGTGAGGAAATACAGAGAAGAATATACTTTCTAAGCCCTCTTTTCCCTTAAAAATCTATAGCATCTTAATCTTTACACCCTACTACTTAGCCCCTGATATTATAAAGCCTTAATATATCTTCTATTTTATGTGTATGTGTCAAATTCATTCATTGATCTGTTCAGTTAGTCAACATTTGTTGAGCACCTTTCTGCACTTGGGTCATATAGGTGTAAGTGACCCACCATCCTGTCCTCGAAACCCACAGTCTGGCAGAAACACCTGTTTCTATGTCTAGCTGTGAAGCAGAAGGCAGAAGCAACAGCTACTTCTGTGGCTCCCTCAGAACCATTCATTGATCTCTATCATGCAGTAAATTAATACTTACAAAATTTTTAGATGACTGGTGATCAAAAACAGAGTTTTGAAGTCAACTCTGTGTTCAAAGCCTAGCCCTACCATTTCCTCGTTCTCTGACCCTGGGCCTCTCTGAACGTCAGTTTCCCCATCCGCACAGATAGAGATAAGTGAGAATAGTCCCAGTCTTACATGTTCATCATGCATATTCAAAGAGATGATTCATATAAAGGGCTTAGTAAAGAAGCTGGAATATAGCCAGTGGTCAAAATCAGTAGACATCAATTAATGTATAAGCTCTTAACAATTCTCCCTTAGGCTTTGAGGAACATTTACAGAGATTATGGTTTTCACAAAGCATTGTTCCTTTCCCATCTGAGAATCTTGGCCAAGGAGGCCCAGAAAACATTTCTTATGTTATCAAAGATAAGTTGACTTTTCCTTTAAACAGATGTCAAAGATCATGATGAGATCTGGAGCCCAAAACCTTAGTGTCACCGTGTATTAATTCTCTACAAACTATTTTGAAGATGAAACACAATCTATTTTCTCAGCAAACAGAAAACAACAGACAACTGGAAGTGTTAAAGGAGGCAGGAAGGAGTCAATTTTCCCACCAGCAATGCTATTCTTTGTGGACATTCATGGCTCAGGCAAATAATTTGCTTGAGAGTTAATGTAAGAAAAACATTAATTATCAAAAATGCACATTTCCTTTGATGCAGTGGTTTCACTTCTAGGAACTTATCTCACAGAATTATTTATAGATGCATGATAGATTTAATTACAGCATATTGAATGAACTATTTTTGGTAATAACCAAAAACTAGAAATAAATCCAACAATGGAATCATGGTTAAATAAATAACAGTATTTCAGAAGTACACGACACAGAATACTATGCTATAAAAATTATGTATCAATAGACAAATTTTTATGGAGCACTAAGATGTATTACATGAAAAAGCAAGTATGCAGTTAAAAATGAATATGCATACATACATACTGATATATTTACATAGCCAACTTCTAGAAGGATGCAAAAAGGCTATTAAGAATAGTTATCTATGGGAAGAATTATTAGAGATAAAAAGCAACAAGAGAAAGAGTTTTACTTCGCCTTTTATGTACTTTTGAAGTATTTGAATTTTTTATGCTATGTGCATGTTTATTTTACCTAAAAAAACTTTACAATTCCAAGCTGTCAGTTCAAAAGCCAAAATGCCTTCCCAAATTATAAGTAACACTGAGCTAAAAAGAAACACATCCAGAGGAAATTACAATTAGACATTCCTTGAAAAATTTGACAATCTTCAAGATAAAGGCAAGTAGTATTTTTAGTACAGATTTTTTTTTTAAGAAATAAACAGTTGACAATCAGCTACTCTTCTTATTATGTGCGGCATAGTATAGAAGAGATTAAAACCTGGTTGAGGAGACACACTTGGATTGGAAACTTGATTCCAGGTGACTGTAAATCAGGGGTCAATAATCTATGGCCCACAGCCAAATCTGGCCTGCCACCTGTTTTATATAACCCATGAGTTAAGAATTCTTTTTACATTTTAAAGTAGGTGAAAAACTTAAAACAATATTTCATAACACATGAAAATTTTATGAAATTCAAATTTCAGTTTCCACAGATAAAATTTTATTAAAATGCAGCCACACCCACTCATTTGCATACTGTAATGGCAGCTTCCCTCTACAAGGCCAAATTGGGTTGTTGCAGCACATATGGACCCCAAAGGCCAAAAATATTTATTATCTGACCTTTCACAAAAATAAATTTGCTGATTCCTGCCCTATAAACTGACTTAATTGAGCCTCCATTTCCTTTCCTGTAAGATAGGTACAATAATAGACCTCAACTCCACAGAGCAGTTATGAAGCTTGAACGTAATGATGTATGAAATGCTCAGCACGTACTAGTTTTTTATTACTTCTCACATTTTAACTTTGAAATCAGGATTTTTTTTAACAGTCAATGGCATGTCTGAGTCCGTTCATAGAAGTGGGGGAAGCCCCACTGCACAGCCTCCCTGAATGCTCCCTCAGCTACATCCTCCCCACTGCCTGCCAACACGAGCTGCTTGCCCCTGTGTGCAGAGCCTTGGGAAGCTGAATCTTTCCAAGAGAGCCTCAAGAGGACACACGGAATGGCTTCAGTATTCAGGAACAGGCTGTATTATGCTACGGAGAAAGGAAGTAAATGAAAGTAGCCTCAAAGGCACATCATAAGAGGGAGTACCAGGGATATTTACTAGTCCATGAAGATCAGAGCAAACAAATGTTCCAAGCTGGATTACTTGGGCTAAAACTGTACAAATCACACTTGCCTGTCTTAGCTCACTGATTCTTCCACCAATTCAGCAAGTTAGGTAGCAACACTCCTATTCTACAGACCCAGAGAAGTCTGGGACATACCGTACACACCAGCTGATGGCATAGCAACACCAGAAAGCGGAGTCTCAGCTTCTTTCCACCTTACCAGCATTTTCTTAAACTTGAGCTTGCATCAGAATCAACCAGAAGGCTTGTTTCAACATAGATTGCTGGCCCCCACACCCAAAGTCTCTAATGCAGCAGGGTCTGAGGTGAGGATGGAGAATTTGCATTTCTAACAAGTTCTCAGGTAAAGACCACACAGCTGTCTGAGGGCCACACACTGCAAACCAATGAATTATATCACTAAGCCACTGAAAACGTAAAGTCCTCACCCCTCCTCATCTTTCACACCTCCTATTCCTCAAAGTGAATCCCAACCAACCTCACCCACACAATAAACTATTTTCTTGTTTGTTTGCCTGTTTGTTTTCAGGAAAACAATCATACTTGTCTTCCCATTGTTGTCTTGATGGGACTCACTGCAAGACTAGGAGCCAGGAGACTGCAGACTAGTCCTGATCGGCCAGTAACTAGCTGGGGGTTTTTTGGCAAGTGACTTCTCTCTAGCCTTGGTTCCCCCTGGGTGAAGTGAGAAAGCCACATCAGATTATTTCCAAGAGCATCCTTATAGAACACAAGGCTGATGCTCCGATTTGACAGAGCAGCCCCCCTGCCTGAGTGGTTACCTTCAATCCATGAAACTCATAGATGGGTTCCCCTCAGTAATGAGTGAACTAAAGAAAACTACTGGGTGAGACCTGTTTATGTAGGCACCAGCAAAATGGTGCCACAGATGGGCTTTTAGATGCCCGCATGAGAGAGCTCACAGTAAAATGTTTAGATAGACAGCATAAAAAAATTATGAAGCAAAAAGTAAATTCCTCGTACCCCTCTCAGCCCATTCCTCAGAGATAATACATTACAATTTGGTACTGATTCAGGTATTTTATATGCAAATACAAGCATTTGTCAGATACATACTCTGACATAATTAGGATCGTATTCGACACATTATTTGCTTTTTTATTTTTCTTCGAGACAGAGTCTTGCTCTGTTGCCCAGGCTGGAGTGCAGTGGTGCAATCTCAAGCTCACTGCAACCTCCACCTCCCAGGTTCAAGCAATTCTCCTGCCTCAGCCTCCTGAGTAGCTGGGATTACAGGCGCCTGCCACCATGTCCAACTAATTTTTGTATTTTTAATAGAGATGGGGTTTCACCATGTTGTCCAGGCTGGTCTCAAACTCCTGACTTCAGGTGATCCACCCGCCTCGGCCTCCCAAAGTGCTGGGATTACAAGCATGAGCCACCGTGCCCAGCCTAATTCACTTTCTTAATTACAATTCTCCCATCTCCCCCCATGCTATCTGGAAATTTATACCAGCAGGATAATTTTCCACTTGGTACATTTGAAGAATCAAACTCATAGAGGAGAGCATGGTTCTAAGAAAAATGGTACACATATAGAGCAATACAGAGCAATGGAGAAAAACGTGGATGGCAGTCATGATCACACAGCAGCCACTGAGAATATTGTATGCAAAAGTTCCTAGAATATTGTATGCAAAAGTTCCTACAGCATGAGTTACTTAATGTCAGGCATTATCTTTCCTGACTGATCCCTGCCCTGTCATACTTCAGCCTGAACATCCCTGCAGACAGAAACAGTTCTTTCTCTTTCTCTTCCAGGGCAGGCCAGCTCATTGTTGACCAGATATAAACACTAGGCACATAGTTTCCAAACACATAATAATGCCTCTTCATCTGAGAGTGGTAGGGCCTTTTCTTTGGTGTCTGAGATAGCATGATGTTCTAAAAATGTAAGTTGTTACTTGATACACTAACAAAACTACAATTAATCTGGCATGCACTTCAATTTTCAAACAACATGAGCTAAGTCAGAAGACAGGAATCCCTAACAGCATGCCCTTTGGGGCTGTGGCATGGATCTGTGGATACGGCTCCACACTTTGAAGCTGGACAACAGCACACTGGTAGGGACACGCATAGGAACTTGTAGGGATCTAACCTACCTCTCCAGGTCCTCGGTGGTTACTTTGTAAAGACAATGACTTCCTATGCCATTCTTTATTCACCGGCTACTTGCCTCCCCAAGCACCTGAATGTCAGGCAAAAGCACTTCCTTTTCTAGAGGACAAAAATCCCTCTACATGAGCCTCACAGTGAGAAGTCACACTGCATTTGGAAACGTATGTCCGCATCTACAGCTCTGGATAGAGAAAAGAGGGCACCAACATCATTTATTCCCCTGCTTTTCTTACCAAAGAGAATAGAATTCACTCAGAGCAATAGGTTAGTTCTAAATTCATGAAACTGAAGCTCTACAATGAGTGGGTAGGTTGCTTTTCTTTACTAGGAACACCCAGTAATTCTGCCATTTTTCTTTTTTTACTCCCTTGTATTTGCAATGAATGAGGCTTTGATTGTAAAAGATTGACCTAATTTACTTATTAGATATTCTTGCAAAGCTGCATAGACATAACTTTGGTAAACTGAATCTACCTCAGACATACCAATTAGGCAGGCTGTTTGAGGAAATTCTATGGGGAGTCATTGTATAAAACAAATTATCACCTCTCAACAGTCCTGCCTTATCACAGAACTGCCTAAACTCAAGGTCAGAAACAATCTCAATAGTATCTCTGTCCTCGTCCAGTGTTCAATTTCCCCTACATCAAACCAGCCATGTGGCTGTCTACTCTTACATGTACACATCCCAGGAGCGGTGTCTCAGTCTCCTCCATGGCAGCCTACCCCATCCTCACACAGCTTGGGATATGAAAATGCCATACTTGGATTGAGCCAAAAGCCATCCCTTTGCAACTCCCACCCTCTAATTCTAGGGCTACCCTATGGAACCAAATAGAATCCTCAACTCCCTGTGAGCAACCTACAAATATCCAGGTATGGCTATTATGTCTGAAGGAGTTCAAATGTCCACACACTGCACCAGCTTATGTTGAGGCTGCCCCCAGTTCTAGGTGTCCCACCATGCTACCCCTGCTTTTAAAACTATTCGTAAAGCACTCGAAACCATTTCTGGGTGAAGGAATCTGTGCCTTGCTATGAGAACAGAATGATGAATGCTCACTCTTAATCTGACAGTATAATTTTATCATTACAAACTGGGAATTTCTCCTCCTGCCTAATCACTGGTAGAAAGAACAACTCAGGATTGACCTCGCTAAAAGCAAAAATCATAATTATTAGCAGATGCCTGACAACATTTACATGGCTTATATCCAAAAATTATATTTTTCCCAAGGGTATATTTTTCTCCTACAAATAATTTTATCTTAGCAGGGTCACCGCAAAGAGATGTGGCTTAAAATTAGGCATTCTGTGGATTTTTATTGGTATTTTTTATGGCTGTTTCATAATACCTGCTTGAAAACATTACAAAATGAAACTCCTGCATGTACGCACTGTGGTAACGTGCCCAAATTCTTCCACCATGAGAAACCCTTTCCACTGTCAAAAAAAAATTTATAAACTCCACCTCCCCTTGACCTCTCCAAAGATAGCTATCGTACTAATCATTCTGTTAGTTGCTGAGAATTTTATAATGACAAGATCTAATATGGATTTGCTAATGTCTTTAAATAAGATGTGGATTTTATTGAGCACATCAGCATCCATACGCGTTTGAGAAACATATGTAAATATGTACGTATGTGTGCAAGGAAAGCATTTCCCACCCGCGTACAGCCCACACTACACTGTGAAGCTCCACATAACACTGCCCTTGGCTCTGGTGGCCTATAGGGAAGAATACTGACATTCTTAATCCATCATTTGCCTGTGGGGTCGAACTAATCTATAGTGTTAGCATGGAGGAAGGTAACTATGCAGTCAGGCATCAAAGCTCTAGTTTGGATTCTGAATGTCTAACCAACAAGACTGGCTCTGCGTGCCACTTGGCTGAAGAGAGAAGAACCATATGCTTCCATTAATTGGCAGCACAGATCATCTGAACTCCTTGTTCCTGCCAGGAAAAGCCCAGAACTCTCTGTTCCCAATGCTAATCAGTTACCAGCAACAAAACAATCAGAGTATTCCCTGATGGAGATGCAGGCCAACCATTCTTCCTGATATTGTCAATTTCGTCCATGTATCAAGCCAGGCCTTTAGAAGACAGTGCACTCTGAATTATTGAGTTAACTTATAGAACTGTACTTTGGCACTAAGCATCATTGTATACTGAAAGATCTTGGATGAAGTAATCATAAAAGCTTACTGGGGTATTCACTGCTAGATACTGGCGGGAACACGGGCCACCCTGACAAACCCCCTTCTGAGAATCCACAGGAGGAAAGCATCTCTGGCCTCACTACTATGAATACCTGTATTTCTCCTGAATACCAGCCTCGTTTACACATCATGGGAACATAGTGCTCTGTGTGTCCTTCTCTGCTTTGTTAGGAAGCTCTGAGCCCAGTTACAGAAGTATACAGAAACTCACTGCGCATGTGATGGAGTAACAACATACATAGCATGGCTTTGCTATGCCTTTAATTTACTTATACTCAAATGTTTTTTCTTATACTCAAATGTTTTCATCTATTCGTGTTATCACTTGACACTTACATATGCCTATAAGTTGTTTTTTGGTGAATGAGGCAAAGACAAAAACAAAAAAAGACATATCGGGTTATCATGTATTTGGTTACAGATTCAAGGACCACTGAGTGACAGTTCAAGTAAGTTCCTGCAGGGAAAGTGAGCATTCATGGACGTGAAGTGAAGGCAGGAGGAGAACTCAAGTGCATTGATTACCATATATTGAAGTTAGGAAGGGAAAGGGGGAGCTAGAGCAGAGTTCAGGGCAAGGGCCTGAGAGTGACACAACCCTGGGCAAATTTAGGACCTGAATGTCACAGTGGCTCCAGTGGGCTCAGAGGATAATTTTTCACCTAATCAGGGATTGTCTTGCCTTGGCAATGACTGCAACTAACATTTTCCACCTTCTCTAGCCCTTTCTACCTTGAATTTTGGAGCCAAAGAAGAAGATGAGCAGTGCAGGGCCATCTACTGTACACAGCACCCATCCTCTGCTAAGCGGTTCCTCCTGGCCAGGCTGCCAGTGCCCATGGAATTACCCACACCCTCCTGGCAGCAAGGAAACTCAGCACCTCACATCATCACTCTTGAGATCACATGGGTTCCACTTTTGTTCTTTGGGAACTGGCATATGTTTCTAAATCCTGGTGGCACCATATTCTGTATGGATTTTTGAGTATGAGACTTGTGCATGTGTGCATGTATGAGGGCATGGGCTGTGTTTCCCTCTTTTAAAGGCTAAACCACTCCATCTCCAGGTGATGGAGGCCACACAGAAATAGCAATTCAGGCTCTTACGCTTATTACAAGTGGCTTTAGGCCTTGTACTGGTCCACTGTGTGCTGCTGTAATAGAGTATCATAGACTGGGTAATTTATAACAAACAGAAATGTATTTGGCTTATGGTTCTGGAGTCTGAGAAGTCCAAGATCAAGGGGCTGCATCTGGTGAGGGCCTTCTTGTTGTCTCAGGACATGGGGGCAGGCATCACATGGTGACAGAGGGCAAGAGGTCAGACTCACAGCCTCAAGTCCTTTTACAATAGATAAGCATGGCTCCATTCGTGAGGGTGAAGCCCTCATGACCTAAACAGCTCCCCTACGCCCCACCTCTCAACATTATTGCATTGGGGATTATGTTTCCAACACATGCTTGTGGGGGGAACACATTCAAACCACTGCGGGCTCCTGTGGTCTCTGAGCACAGTCCCAACAAAGACAACTTCTGCTCAGGCAGTCTGTCCCCAACTCTGCGAGGCACTGCCTCCACCCCAAGGGCTACGCAGCTGCACCAAGTCAGAGGGACCCCAAGGATGCATCAACCTCCAGCACACGTGTGCCACAAGCAAAAGACAAGAAGAGAAGCCACAAACAGCCCAAAGGCACATTTACCCTCTTGCTGTATTTTTTTTAATAATTGATTTTCCAGCACTGAAGAATTAAGTTTCACACACAAAAACAAATGTTCATTTCCAGCTGCTTTTGAGCAATCCATAGTCCTTACAATGCTGACCCAAGCCCTCATAACCATCGTCAGCTAGAGTTGGGTCAGGGCTGCTCTCTGCCGGTGGCATGGGTGTTAGTTTGTCCCAGTCCCACCACTCCCAGTGTTACTGCATCAGGCCCACCTTGCTATCTGCAATCCTGCTCTGGGTGTTTCAAGGTGCCTAGCAGAATGAGACTTGAGAGACAAAGGGAAAAAGTGAAACAGCCTACTAAAGTAATGATTGACATTTCCTTCATATCTCTTAACAAAAGTATTTTTAAAAGAAGCATCCCATCTGCATTGAACTGAATGTTTGTGTCCCCCCCCAAAATTTATGTGTTGAAATCCTTTCTCCAATGTGGTGGCATTAGAGGTAGGGCCTTTGGGTGGTGCTTAGGTCATGAGGGTGAACCCTCTTGGATGTGATTAGTGCCATTATCAAAGGAACCCCAGAGAGTTCTCGAGCTCTCTTTCCCCCAACATGAGGACACAAGAAGATGGCCATCCACAACCTGGAAGAGGGCCCTCACCAGCACCCAGTTATGCTGGCACCCTCGTCTCCAACTTCTGGCCTTCAGAACTGTAAGAAATAAATTTCTACTGTTTGTAGGCCACCCGGTCTATGGTGTTAGAACAGAAGCCCCAAAGGACTAAAGCATGATCAGATTTCACTTCTGCAGCACTGAGCGATAAGCTATCAGAAAACATTTCTCCCCACTAGATGCTCCCCTTCCTCTCTACCTCCAAACATCTGCCCATCTTCAGAAAGGCCCCACACCTCTTCTAGGATCCTTTTCCTGACCTTCAACCAGGAAGGGCTAATTCCTGGCCTGAGCCCCAACTCTGCCAGCTTCTGTCAGGACACCTCAAACACATCCTTTGAGTGATTTTATTTCGTGTGTGTCTCTTGGCTCTGTAGACCACAAGCCCCCTGAGGAGAGCACTGTCACACTCCCCTCCACAGTCCTCACCAAGTCTGTGAGTTCTTGATTCAATGATTAACTGATCAATGAGTTCACACCCTTGTGGAATAGGCAGAGACATCAAAAACCACTAAGATCCTTCCCAATATGAAACACCAGAAGAAGACAGCAGTACTCTATCTCCTGCCAAAGCTTTCTTGCCTTTTTCATGTACATTCTGAGATTGAATCAGGAGTTTTACCCCTCATGCCACATGTGTAATAAATGTCATAATTTCTATGTTACAGATAAGAAAACTGAGGTACCCACTTAGGTACACACAGCTATTAGAGGGAAGAGCTAGAAAATGAACCCATTCTCTGAGACTGCAAAGCCCCAGGGCCTTTCCACTATACCGCATTGCCTTTCATCAAGCATGGTTTCTGGGGCAGAATGAACATTTAACAGGTTTCCAGCAGTTAATTGCTACACAGTACAATTGAGGAGCTTAACAAAACAAAACCCCCATCTCAGGCCTGAAAGTTGTAGAGGACGCAGGTGATGCCTGCAGGTTTTTCTCCAAGCAGCCATTTCCTGATTGGGAAAATGCAATAATCCATTCTACATTCTCAAATGAGAAAAATTTAACAGCATTATTGATTGATTTTAAAATTCAGCTGACATTTTTTTCCCTATTGAGAATTTTCCCAAACCAAGGCTGGTTCATTAGGACTCAACAAGTACAATATAATTAATTCAGGGACTGTTGTTCTAGCAGGTGGATTAACAGGAAGGTTTTTTCCCCCCTTTTATACAACTAACACCACATTTTATGAGTTTGGGGAAAGGTAATAAACATGTCTTTAAAATGGATTCGTTCGTTCGTGCTGAAAGAACCTCTTAAACACAATATTAGAAAGCTGCAGTGCCCCATAATTGCAGGGAGAATTTTACCACCCTTCATCATTCACTACGATTCCCTCCAAAGGGTGGAGCACAACCCAGAATGGCTTTTGCTCCTTGGTTCTAGGGGCACAGAGTCCTGAGAGCTCTTTGTGAAGTCAGGGTGAAGCCAGAACACAAACTCATAGCCGACCCCAGCACTCAGTGAGGAAATGGAACCTACACAGTTCCTGGCAGAACTGACTGAGCAGGAAGAAACGCTCTTTGTAGAGAACGTACCACATACCTACTCCTTGGCCCTTTGCAAACATGATCTCTCCACAAATGGCCTACAAGACAGCTGTGATTAGACCCACTCTACAGATAAGAAAACAAAGGCTTATGAATCATTCTACTATAAAGACACATGCACACATATGTTTACTGCGACACTGTTCACAATAGCAAAGACGTAGAACCAACACAAATGCTCATTAATGATAGACTGGATAAAGAAAATGTGGCACATATACACCATGGAATACTATACAGCCATAAAAAAGGATGAGTTCATGTCCTTTGCAGGGACCTGGATGAAGCTGGAAACCATCATTCTCAGCAAACTAACACAAGAACAGAAAACCAAACACTGCATGTTCTCACTCATAAGTTGGAGTTGAACAATGAGAACATGTGAACACAGGGAAGGGAGCATCACATACTGGGGCCTGTTGGGGGATGGGGAACTAGGGGAGGGATAGCATTAGGAGAAACACCTAATGTAGATGACGGGTTGAGGGTTGCAGCAAACCATCATGGCACATGTATACCTACGTAACAAACCTGCACATTTTGCACATGTACCCCAGAACTTAAAGTATAATAATAATAAAAAAACACTGAAAACAGATGAAAAGTAAAGACACATGAAAGTAAAAAAAAAAAGAAAACAAAGGCTAGATAAGTCAAATGACTCAAATGTATACAATAAGCTTATGGGAGAGGCAAGATTTGATTTGAGCACTTTCAACTCTTGCTCTTTCCTCTACAGCTCACAGTGTCCCATAGGATTCTGTAGGAAGAGACTTCTTTGGCCTTTTTTGCTTTTTATTCTGAGCCCTCTCCACCCCTGATAGTTAAAAGGCCCATTTAATTCCATTGGTTTTATTTCAGTTACAGTATATTCATAACTCATTAGCCAAACTGTAACCTTTGAAATAAGAGCATCATGCTTCAAATTTTTCATTTTTCCTTTATGAGAAAACATATATGGAAAACTATTCTGTCTGAACTTAACTACCATAGCTCCCAAGGACTTCAGCAACTATCTCATCTACCCTTTTTATTTCAGAGATGGGTGAACTAAAGTCCAGAAAGGACATGTGATTTGCCCAAAGTTGCACATTTTAACAGTGGCAGAGCCATGTCCCACCTCAGCCCTCCTCCTGGCATCCCACACTCTTCAGGCCAAGCAGTTTACATTTAAAAATACTAAGAAAAAGCAGCCCCAATAGCAAAACAGATGGAGTCAAGAGAAACATCCATCAGTGGGGGAATAATTGAATTAATTGTGATATATTAATACAATAGAATAGCACAATATAAAATAATTCATTAGATCTACAACTATCAAAAAAGTTACCTCAAAAGCAATGTTAAGTGGAATAAACAGATTAGAGAGGGAAACATTAATTTCTATTGCAAAATATACAATGTAACATTGCCTGTATACATATACATGACATAAAAACATAAGGACATGAACAGAAAAGCAAATTAATGATATGGTCACCTTTAGAGAAAAGAAAATGGGAAAGAAGAAGGGGCACCCATGAGATTCAAATTTTATAGCTGATGTTTTATTCTCTAAAATAAGCAAACAGGCAAAGGCAGACAAAGACAAAAGAGAAAACATTCAATTTGATCAAACATCAAGGCAGAAAGACTGAGTTAAAGTAGGAGCACATTAATATTTGAATTAATAGCTTTCTGTTTCTTCCCTGGAGTACTGAATTAGAATGTTTAAAAACCAATACTCCAAATTTTTTTTTAAATAGGACTATCTTATTGTCACAATGAAGAAACAGAAGAAAAGATGGCAGTGGGAACAGGCTAATTAGGCTGGAGCCGAGTGTGCGTGTCTGGGGCAGAGAGTAGGTTAATGTGGATAAGATGAGTAGTTGCTGTTGGGGAAAGCATATTCCTAATTATGTGGAAAAGGCAAAGGTGAGAGGGAGAAACCAACCAGACCAAACATGAGCGAGCCAGGAGAAAAGTATTAAGATGCTTCCCACAAACGAGGCCAGCTGCCTCTGAAAATCCACAGGGATCAGATAAGGTGAACAAATTCTTTAAAAAACTGAAAAACTTTCAAGGCCCTATAAATGCTAATCAGAGGTTCTTTTAGGGTGTGGCTAAACTCCACATTATGAAGAAAGCTATGGGGACTTAAGATTTCTATTAAGCCTATTATGTAAATTTTCAGATTAATCTAGAGAAGGAAAACTCCCCTTCTATGGAAGATTTTTAGAAATAAGCAATCTTGACTCCCCAGGCACCCTTTAAGACCTTGGCAAAACACAAATGCTGTGATAATCCACTGGGCTGGTGGTTCCAGAAACACAGCTGGAACATGAAAAGAACTCCCTCCTTTTGAGTTTTAGAATTTTTGCCTCAAAATAGTTCAGGGCTTTGGTCAGGATTTGAGTTTGTCAGGATCTTGGTATAATAGACTGGAAGTCAAAGGGTGAGGTCTTTCTTTTCTTCTATTCACGAGAACAGCATGAGTGAAAGGGGCACCTGACTCTCTGAGTTTTATTTTTATCTGGAGATCAATTTCTACAAGTTCACATGCTGCTTTGAAGATCACCAGCAACATCTGAGGTTTATCTACAGCCAGTCTGCTCTGGAAGAATGATTAGTATTCACTCCAGAATAAAAAGCATCATCTTTAAAACCAATGTCTATACACTTTATCTAAAGCGTTCATTGATTCCACTTTAAAGGAACCCACTTGTCTCAGGAAAGTCCCATGCTAAATCTCTCCAGCCATTAGTCCTACAGTGGCTTGTCTCCTCTAGTGGAACTTCATAGCCAAATAAATTGGGGAGGTTCTTTCCTGAGTGCACCCTGGCTCCAGCAGAGAACCTGTTAGTGTTCCATCACTTTGAGACATCTTCATGTAATCAGAATTTTATTCTAAAGTAGTATAGTGGTTATATACATAAATTACCTTCCAAACCCTCCAGTGCACAAAAAATCCTTTTGTTCAGCAAAAGTACTATAAATAAGTTTCCATTTTCTTCTTCTAAAAGAACTAGTCAGGAAGCTTTGAAACACCTTGTTAGAATTCACTTTGCTATATATTCACCCCCTATTCAATGAATCCCCAAAGCATTACCTTTATTTTATTTTTACAACAGCTTTGTGGTTCAATAAATTCTATCTTTCATTCCCCTCCAGACCCTCATCAAGCCATCTCACTTAAAGGCAAAAGATACAATCTTTGTGACAATACCTTTATTATTTGCATTGAAGGTAATTGTTACCAGCAAGTGTTGGTTGTACAGCATGAGGGAGCCTGGTCCACATACCAAAGGCACAGACTGCATAAGGCCAAGGCATAGCAAAAAACATCACCTCAACTAAAACTGACCTGTCACCTGTACAAACACTTGACATATTAAGGATTTCCCTGTTACCCAGACCAACTCTACTCACTTCCCTACCCCGCAGTAGGACCTTGGATGGATGTCTCTGAGGACTGATAACTGGGAGTGTCCCCCAAGAGACGTCTTCCTTAGTGTTGTCCCTATTATCCAGTTCAGTGCATTTAAACATCAGGCATTTGGTAACTGCTTATGGAATGAAGGAAGGAATGAACACATTAAGAGCCTAAACCTCTTCAGCTCCAATAATGGGGATCTGGAGTGTACCAGTATGATGCCCCAACACTAGTTAAGACAAGCCAGTGTCAGTGTAGCTCCGAGAGCTTCAGAGCATCACAACTTGGAAGGCCACCAGAAAGGAACAAAAGGAGAAGGGAATAAAACCAGAGTGGAAGGGGAAGAAAGACACCAGGAGAGGCTGCTAAATAGGAAGAGAATGAAAACAATCAATGACTTGCTGATCACTTGTCAAGCACTTCCTATATGCCAGGCATATTAATTCACTTCATCTTCTCAGTGCTATTGTTGAAAGTACTTATCATTATTGCCATTTTCAGATAGGAAGATTTAGAATCAGAGAAGTTAAGCTACTTTCCCAGGATCACACAGCTAGTAACTGACAGAGTCAAATTCTAAACTTGGAGAATCTGACTCTAAACCCTAAGACCCCAGACTGCACTTACCAAAGTGTATCATGCCAAATACATTACCTCCTCTGAGTATCTGATAGGTGTGTAGTGGAAAAAAATTGAAAATATGGTCACAGGCAAATTTGGAAAATGATAGGTTAAATGGGTTTCTTTACTGAAAGACGCCTCAGAGTTTTTAAGTTGATAATGAGCATGTGAATCTTCAAGAGATGAGGGTATATGTGTGTCCCTTATTTGACCATCAATGGTTTTCTTGGGGAAGCATCTTGCTGACCCAGATCCCCACTGAGAAGCACTAACCTCATATGCGCTCCTGAGTTTGTCAGGCGCCAGTTAAGGGAAGGTGCTGGCAAGGCAAAGTGGCAGAGGCAACCAAAAGCTCCGGAATCACCCCAGAGCTCTGCAGCCTCAGCCAGCCTTCTGAAGGTCCATCCAGGGGCCTTCATTTCTCCTGACTATGCAAGATAAGAAACCCATTTGCATTGGCCCATGGCTCTCTCAAACTGTGCAGTCTGCCCAACTCTCTCTGCACAGTGTCTTTCTTTGTGGACTTCACAAGCGAAATTTCTCACCTGAGTTAATCATTGCCTTCAATTCTGAACTCCTGTCCATCCTTTCTGTGAGGAGATTTGGCATTAAATCATTACAAGACAAAAGGATATACTACTTATGCCACTTTACCCTAATCTCAGGAAGAATTCTTAGAAAAGTCTGAAGTTGATGGCCATTATACTCCACTGACAGAAACATTAAAGATTCACTTAAAGATAACAAGTTAAAGACATTCTGAGTCTCATCATTGGAGAGCACCAGGTGAGATACTTTTCTTCTAACTGCCTTAGAGTCAATTACATGATGATAGCACTCGCTCCATGAAGCCCTGTTGTTCAAAGTTCAGTAAATATCTTTAAGCAGAGAAGCAATTACAGCTAAGTAACTATTTCTTGAATACTTTGAGTCTTCTAACTATTCACCACACCAACACGACAATCAGAAGCTGCATGGGCATTTCAGAGGTCAAGCTGGAGAGCTGAATTGATAAGTCTGACCACCGGTGACAGCCAGAGCCCAGGGCTCCAAGGCAATGAATGATGCCATGAAGAAGTTACCCAAGAGTCCTAGAGGAGTGACAACATTTAGCAAGTATGTTTTTGGGTCCCTAATTATAGCTGTTGTCACCAAACCAAATCCTCTAAAATACTGCCCTCATCATGTCACTCGCCTGCTCAAAGACTTTCTATGGCACCCCACTGCCAAGAAAACAAAGTTCAAATTTGGCTGATTGGTATGGAATGTCCCCTCAACCCATTTCAAATCCACCTTTCTGACTACACTATTACCAGAATTCTCTATGCTGGGCCTTCCTTCCCCTCCTCTCCCTCTATATTCCAAGCCTACTCCACACCCACCTCCATCATGAAGCCCCTTCTATCCCCATCCTAAACCATATTTGTCATCTGAAACTCTGAAGACACTCTTCAACAAGTTCCATTTCTACAAACTAAAACTTTTCCCTAACCACAAACCCATTTTAACTATGTTTGATTCTTTTTTCAGCTGAGGAGAGGAAATGACTCCTCTCTTTGGCTGTCATCTTCCACTGGAGTTCAGTAATTCTCCTAGTTTCTGGAAGATGAAACGCTCTACATCTTCCATGCCTGTGGTTTATATTTCACCAAGTGGTGTCAGCGCTGATAGAGTAACCTCCCATTTTTATTGAGCCGCACACAATGTAATTGATGACATCTGCTGGGGCTGATATTTTAAGTGAAGGCTATTCTCAGCTCTGCCTGTGCTCCTCATGGTTCTGTATATAAATAGCCAACGGCAGCTACCCCTGAGGTACAAAGTGGGGATACTCAGCTAAGGTCCTTAATTATATCCCATAAAGTCATAAGGTTTTCTGGGAGGGTTAATCTGAGCAGACCCAGTTTTCAAGCCTGCAGAGCTAGAAAAAGAGAACAGGATGGGGCTCTGCTGAATATAGCTGCCATCATTCCTAGGAGAGAAAAATCCTTGTTTGAACTGTTTACCTACTCAGGTTTAAAGACGGTGATTTTGTGGTTCCCAAAATTTCTGTGTTAACTCCCAAACCAAGGGAAGCTATCATTTATATCCAAAGTGGCAAATGACACCTACCTTGATGTATTCCTTCTCCAATATGCATTAGTAAAAGTAAAAATGTCTTCCCTCGGGAGAGTGTATTCATTTGCAAGCTTTGGCAAAGAGTAATTTTTGACAGTTATTTAGGCAACATTTGATCCTTATAGCACAAGAACCTATTTCTAGTTCTTAGCTAAAAAGAATCAGTTCACAGTGACTGTCAATTGAGTTACCTTTGCAAGCAAAAGCCTGGTAGGGTTGTTTGCAGAAGGGCTTGTTTATCAGGCACAGACAGGGAATTTGTTGCTCTTTAACTACCAGTATTCTTCATAGATCAAGTTTTATCCTATTAAAAAGTTTTAAAATTTTTGATCACTTTTAATAAAACATTTCTAAACTAAGTTACAAATGCCTTCATATGCTTTTGAGTGAATCATTGTGATGATTCAGTCATTGTTAGGATTGTAGAAGAATAATTCCGTTACCACTCTAAGGCTGCTAAGATATGTATAGTCCAGATAGAGCCTCCAAAGGAAGGTTTTGCTGGACACCTTGCCCTTTACAAAAACATATACAGTTCTCCATCTGTAGATTCACATGCTTCCCTGAACACACCTGCATCACAGCCATTAACAGATCCCACCACAATTATTGACTGATTTATTTCCCTACTCCCCACTCTGAGCTCCTGTAGGGTAGGCACCACAGCATTTTTCTCTATCCCCAGTACCTGGCTTGGTGCTTGTGCATACAGCGAAAGCTCAATAAATGTTTGAGAATGCTAGCATGCATGAATGAAAAAATTGTTACACTACTTCAAAGCATATGATAAATGTATATATGGCAATTTTAATACCATTTTTGCTTACGAGAAAACCAGAGTCCAGAGGTAGTGACCCATTAAACTGACCAAGCAGAGGGCAGAAAGGAGCACCTTCCTCCATGTCACATGTCAATGCCTCCCTCGATTTCTTTGTATCAAGTTGACCATCATGATCACATCGAATACTCACATTACAGAACTGAAGCTGATTCTCAGAAGAATGAACGCTTTGAGATGTGGTAGGTAATACTGTTTCATTGTGTTTTGGCATTAATTCCATATGAACATATGAAGTGCAATCTACCATCATTTTCAACAGCACCACACATGGAACAACGGGGGAAGGGATGTGATTCATGGCAGGTCCTCACTGTGTCTTAAATAACTCACAGGAGGACACTGTTAGTGATTTACAACAGCTATCATGAGAGACTGGTTTGATGCTTGCTGGGGGAATGGGGGTGGAGAAAGCCTTCTGTGGGCCATGCTTAAACCCAAGCAGTCATCGAGCTAACTCTGAAACAGGCTTCTATTTAGAAACCATGAAGAAGTTATTTAACAAATAAAATCGCAGTACCCTTGACAGTCTCCCAGGATTAACCTTTTTCTAGAAAGAAAGTTTCATTGTTATGGCTCATGTGAATTAGGGAAGCATCTCCAGGCATAGTCTGTTCCATGAATGAAAGCACTGCATTCAGCCCCACAATTCACCATGTTAATTTGATAATCAAATTTCACTTTTTTAAAAAACAAAACGAATCAATGATTATATTGGTCAAGCCAATTAAAAGAAATTGTTTAAATCAGCCCTAGATATAACCTCAGACAAATAACCAATTTGATAAAATAATTTCTATCACCCCAGTCAATTCAGTCCCCAAAGTCAATAAAATAACACCGCTAGCTGGCCCTTGTGGGAACATTAACTCAGCATGCAAGGAAGGAAAAATGAGACCACATTTACCACAGACTATACAGCAAGAAATATTGCATCCATTACCTTGGTCAAAGGGCTTGTTGGGATTCCAGTTTCTGAAATAATCATCCTATATAAGGAAAAAATAGAAAACAAAGGTCAGAGTTCAAAAAGCTTCTCACATAATTGCATAAAAACCTGCCTTCCTTTTCACCTCCCAAAACACAAAGGAAAACACTGAAAGCTTAGAAATTTTTCCCAAAACAGGCATTAATGTGTAATAAAAAAATATCAATTTCCTCTTCAAATTCCTGTCTTTCAAACCATATGTATTCAATACTGGGAATAGTAAAAACATTTCAGCCCAGTATAGAAACAGCGCTGCTCTTCTTAGTTTGATATATAAACCCAGACACCTTCTAAGTGCAAGGTGTATTTGCTATCAATTATACTGTAGGTGATGCCTTGCTGCTCTCAGTTATGATTAAGCCTCTGTGTTTGTAACAGCTGATAATTCAACTGTCAACATTTCTTTTACATACAGACACGCATCTTGTGGTGCACAGTTTCAGTTTTTCAATACTCACAAAACCTAAAAAGAGACAGCCTTCCAAATGTTAGAATTAACCAAAGGCGTACATTTAGCTTAATACCATTTGTTCTGGGTATGGAAAGATGAAAAAATAAAGGCTGGCCAGTCTGGTCTCTTCATAACCATGTCTTTCCTGCATTTGGGTTGCATCAATTTATGCTCTGAGGCTAGGCAATTCATTACTTTAAAATTGCAAGGATCTCAATCACTCAATTATTCACAGCTATGTTAACTTCTTCCCCACTCCTAATAACCCTTTCCTTCCTAACAGCCACCATGTACTCCCTTTATTCTCCCCATCAGCACTTTGACCCCATTGTTTCCTGGCACACCCACTGTATCAGCAAAACTGAACAGTTTGCAAGTTGAAGAGGTGTCACCCATGCACATTATCCTCATAGCATCTTTAAGGATTTGTCCCTTTGTAGTTAATATTCAATTGCTTTGCTATATGTGTTTTTGGCAGGCAGTCTGCATGCTGCAGTTTTAGAAAGCTGCCCAAAATGAAGCCTCAATATCTCTTCTGGAAAAGCTAATTTACATCAAAGCGCACAATTAGTTTAAATTATTGTCCATGCTGTGTTCTGATGCAGTTTATCTCTGACACGATCTCCTGTGAATTTTATCAGCCTCAGTGTCATTCAATTATGTAGCTTTATTATATCCTTGTTGAGTTCACCTAGGCCCTTAAATAGATTTTAGGAAACTAGCTTTAGAGTAAAATCAGAACATATTGTTTCTTGGCCAGTGATTCCATCTTCCAAAGCATTAGGAAATAAACAGCTTCCTCTGGATCCAGAGGATTCAGCACTAAATTATTTTTAGTTTCAAAGAATTGCCCACTTTGCTCTGGCTTTAGTTTTATAGAATAACTGGCCTTCTCACCCATCTGGTTAGGGAGTCTTTGAGCTCTTTACCATGAAATATCACTGAGGAAATTTAAAACAATCTCTCTGCAATATCTTTCCCCATTTATAAGTTTAAATACAATCCCAAACTTTTGGAATTGTGCTGTCAGAAACTCGGCAGCCACTGTTAAATGATTTTAAGTTAAAAGTTGGATGGCAGATAGGAAATTTAGCACCCAATTTCTAGGTTTGATGACCAAAGTGTTCTTAGCCTTAGACAACCATGTTACCAACATTTTCTGCTATTCTCAAGGGCAGAAGAGATAACCCAAGATGAACTCATTCTCACCAGTGGAGAAAAAAAGGATCAAACCGTTCATCCTTCCAACTGTGGTTTATCAATGCTCTCTCCACATACAGAGGATGGCATCACATATAATGGCAATGTGAAATCTTGTGAAATATTTTCTACTTGAACATGCTGTTCTAATAAAGCCTTTGGAAGCTCAGGCTGTGTGTCCAACAGGGAAGGGCTGGAACCAAAGACAAGTTCCTTTAACTTTAATTTCACAGGCCACATTCTCTTTGATGTCAAAGAAAGGTTTGAGCAAGTCTCAAGAACTGGATATTCCCTAATGATTTCAACATATTTTATAACTTGGATGGAATTTGAAGCATTCTTCTGGACCTTGCCACTTTTTCAGGTTAACTATAATTACCATTTTTACATATTTCTTAGGGAAAAATCACAGTTTTAAGTATAAGGCCTCCAAAAGTAGCTATCTGCATTAGAATATTTAAAGCTCATTGCAAATGTAACAATACTGCCTAATTGCTGCCAAAATGTGAAAGTACACCTTGAGTGAAAACTCATTATGCAAAATGAGTCCTTCAAACAACCCCTTGCCCAGCCAGGCCAGGCAGGGAAGAAAATGATTCTCTGCATCTGACTGCTTTTTCCCTGCCTCAGGAAAGTGGACTGCCAAAGCAAAAACCAATGAGCCAGAGCTGATAAACCTTTGTGTGTCACTGCTTTGGCTGCAGCTGAGAGAGGAAACCTCACATCAGGGGCCAAGATCATGAACACATGTGAAGGACTCTAGGCACCAGAGCCCACTTGGGGGATGGTCACTGAGCATGGGGGAGGGGTCTCTTAGCAGCCACTGCTGCAGTCTATGTCAGGAAATAAGTGCTGGAGTATACGTGATCACTCCTGCACACTGTCCTAGCTAGGTTCAAGGGCTTCCACACACGGTGAGTATAAGCAGGCTGGGCTGCATCAAATAAGTCACTCTGTGTCTGGGAGAATTCTGGTGAGGCACAGTCCAAACTCAAGTGGAGAAAGCCAAAGATAAAAGACAAAAGAGAAAAGAATGGCTCCTCTAGAGCTTCACCTCCTGAAAATTTGTTCATCCCTGAGACCCACTTAACGATTGGGGTGCTCAAAGGACATAAGGATAGCTGTCAGTGGTCCTGAACCAACACCCTACCAATACCAAGGCTGGGCATTTCACCAGGGCCTAAGACTCAGATGGCAGAGCCAGGCTTTTAAAAAAAAATCTTATTTTCTATCTAGATAAAAACATATTGTATCTATTTTACATTGTCCTGAAATGAACAGACCCCATGACTTGCTATGCTGTCAATAATTCTATCACTTCTACCCTGGGAAGTAGTGCCGGGTCTGCCCCGGCACGACCCCAGTGCTGTGTGGGCCCCACACTTAAGCCCTGAAGCTGACAAAGTGCAGGACATTAACAGCCCTTGCCTCTGACCTTCCCTCTGGCCCAATAAAGTTATGGCTTGTTAAAATTCAAACTGTGGTGAAAGACATATTGGATAGATCAAACTTGTCAGGCAAGGCATATCTATCTGAGTTAGCCTTTTGAGTGGCAATTTTATCATCTAATGATAAAGCTTTTTTAAAGACTTGCAAGGAGCCCAGCAACAGTTAATTTTTAAACATAAACCCAAATAGAAAGATGCATATCTAAATATAGTCATTTAAGTTCAATAGCTCCCATTAATGAATTCCACAGGTTGAGGGATGAAGGATGGCAGTGTTACTGCATGTCTATTTTATGGGTTACACTGAAGAATATAATTATGTCAGGCATCTTCTGGACAGGACAGAGAACGGTCTTGCTGTAAATTCTAACTAACCCATATGAGGAAAGACTGATTCCATTTCACTATAGCATTTCATAAATGAATATTATTCAACCCTTTTTTAGGGATTGTTAAAACATGAAAGACCCTATAAATGTAAACAGAGGCCCAAACTTAAGCATACTGACTTAGGTCTAGAATCACATAGTATTCCAAGGCAGCAGGAACTCTCATGAAAAGTTGACATGGCCAGGCCCAGTGGCTCACACCTGTAATCCCAGCACTTTGGGAGGCTGAGGTGGGTGGATCACCTGACGTCAGGAGTTTGTGACCTGCCTGGCCAACATGGTGAAACCATATCTCTTCTAAAAATACATAAGTAGCTAGGTGTGGTGGCACATGCCTGTAGTCCCAGCTACCCGAGAGGCTGAGACAGGAGAGTCGCTTGAACCCGGGAAGTAGAGGCTGCAGTGAGCCAAGATCGCACCACTGCACTCCAGCCTGGACAAGACGGAGCAAGACTCTGTCTCAAAATTAATTAATTAATTAATTAATTTTTTAAAAGTCACCATAAAGATCATGGTAAGAAAGTGACAAACCATCCATGTCCAGGATGAAGGAGGACGGTTGGTGTTAGTGGGAGAGGAAGAAACAGAGACTGGTAGCAAATAAGACTCCAGTTATTGTTTTATTTTCTACAGCTGATCAACAAAGATAAAACTATATTTCTCCATTTATCTCACTTATTAAATATTCCACTAAGATAGTATTGAAACCTGTGAAATTATTGGCACTCGATGGCTGGCGCAAAGGAATTTAACTATTAATGCTTTAGAGATATTCTGTTCAGATAAGCATCAATGAAAAAGAAAATATGTTTTACATATACATATACACACATTTTATATATAATATATATTATTAAAGATATATTTATTATATATTACTATATGTTTTTCATACACATAAATATGCCAAGAGCACTCCACTCTATAATGCATCTTCCAATGAAATAATTAAGTCTGCTTAACATGAAATGACAAAATATTCTTGCTATAATTTGGGTGATTAAGTCTCTTCATCACAGATGATCATAGCCAACTACAGAACCTATGGTTCCAGCCCATTTTGAATAAGAACCTGAATTTTCTTTTACTATACCATAGCCCCAAAATGACTGATGCAATTTAGCTCAAATATTCCCCAGGGATTTGCCTTTCAAGAGGTGCCTATTTAATCTTCAAGGAATGTCAAAGCTGACTCTGAGGAAAAGATGGGGTGGCAGAACCAAATGAAAACCCAATTGCCTTGGCACCCAATTATGAAGATGATAATGTAATTTATTACATACTACAGCTTCAGATGCTACAGATCAAACACATTTAGTTCTCATGAAACAGATCGTTTCTCCTTCATACATATTTTAGCTAAGCTGTTTGAACCCTGCCATTTCAACTGATGATTACCTGAGATAATATTAGTACAAATTACCAGCCTAGAAAATAAATGGGAGCCTCATTTGTCTTGACCAGGAGGGAGCAATAGAGACATAAACTGAAGGAAGCAAATTAAAAGGAGGGCAGGCAGTCACTTTGGAGTTGTCTGTGGGCTGATTGCAGATACACACAAAATGGAGAAGCACTTCCATGCAAGGCTAAGTAGATCAGAACTGAGTTTGTAGATCCCAGATGGAGGCACACTCCACTTTACCAAAACTGCAACCTTTAGAAAGAGATCAATGAAGGGACTGTAGCCAAACTGCTCTCAAGAGGATTCAGTGCAAACTGGTTCTATTTATCTTCACACTACTTGACTGGGGGGAATAGGAAGAAGATCTGGTTGGTGGGTGGGAGAAATGTCCCTGAAATGATAATAGAAGTCACCAGAAAAGTGAGATTTCCAGACCATTATGTAAATGCATCTGTTATATAATGTGACATTTGCCTGTAATTTTGTGTGCAATGGAAATCTCTGCTAATCAAACTATTATAAGGTACAAAACACTCCATTTATTAAGAAAGGAGCTAGCATCACCACAACTACCCTACCTCTGAGCTGTTTTCATTCACGTCTCTGGGCAAATAATTTGCTGTTTGTCTCCTCCCCATCTCTGGTGAGGAGCCTCAGTGAGAATCCTTCTGAATGAAGTGACCCAGCTTGGACAGTGACTTGAGGCTTCTCAGCCTTCCATCCAAAGCTACCACTCGTGAGAACCCTGTACAACAGGGCCTGGGAGTTGTCTGCATTAATACATTTCTGTGTGCACAAATCACCCACCCCCACCCCCCACCCCCCACCCCCCAACACACACACGGGCCTAGGCCGGTTCTGAGCAGGGATGGGTCTTACTCACCTGCACATCCCCTAAGGCATCACTCAACAGCACACAGTAAATCCTTGCTAAATCACATCAAATATAAGTAAGCAATTCCAGTTTGTAAGCAATTCCATCTCTGTATCCCTGTGAAATTCCCATAACTATTACTGGTGTGTGTAAGTACAGGTGGTTGTATGTTTATACACACACTCTAAATCACCTTCACCCTGAATAGAGCAATTCTTTGATAAATTGGTCTGACATTTGGTTTAAAGTCCTCCAGGTCTTAGACAAAATGATTCAGAAAATAACAATGTCAGTTGCTCTGCTCTTTCAATAAATAACCCACCAGTAAAACACAGATAATAACTGACAATCATACTTGTACTGTAACTAATGAGAAAAGATAAAGCAGCAAATGGACTGTTTATATGCATTTGATAAATTGCATCCCTTGGATATACCAATGAAAAATAAATGTGTGTGGTACTGGTTCACTGAACTAAAACAAATATTTACTACTGAGATTTCAGATTTAGAATGAAATTTACATTTTATTTGGCAACTACTTTAATGCTATGTCTACATACAGTTGAAAAATCAAAAACCTACCTCAACTTCCTGAGTACGAAAGCATTATAAATGAGAAAAAAATAAAAGAATCACATCAAACAATAGGAAGAAATGTATACATTTTTGATAATTGCATCAAATTTTCAAATTATCATAACATTAGAAAGGTCATCCAGATATGCTCTCTTAATTCACCTACCATCATTCCTTTGAAAAGGTCCCAACAATTCACTAAGTTCATGGGAAAGGACATGAGGTTATGGGGTAGAATAACTGAAGTGGGATGAAATCTGAGTGTGGTCTAGTGATCTATATAATTGCTGCCGAACAGCTAGCAAAATCATGATTAAATCCAAACACTCAGCCATGATTACCATCCACGAGAATTTCAAATGAGTAATTGCCTGTGACATTGGTCCAAAGGGTGAAATTCAATAAAAACCCCAAGATGACATCCAAGACCAAGAGTAGTATACCTTCTACATTTCTGCAAAGAAATTCCTTTGCCTTGCAGTTTCAAAATAGCTTGAGGGGTCCTCAAACCTGAGAAAGATATGGATTTATGTTCCTAGGAAATATGTAAAATGAATAGCATTGTCATTGCTCCTCTAGCTGATTCAAGGATCATCACCAACACAAAGAGCTCCCTCTTTCTGTCTGTCTTGGTCAGTCCATCCAAGCTGGGGTGGAGAGAAGTAACCCACTGGCTTGTTATTTTCCCAAGGGAAAGAACTGAGTCTGAGGTTTATTCCCCAAAATATGCCCTGTGTTTGGGCTTTTCTTCTGGGGATATGAATGGGCATATGATGCTCCCTTTGTACTCTGGCCAAGACATGTGTTGTCTCCTCAGACTCAAAACCATCCACAACCTTGACTTTATTAGCAAAATTATCAAATTGAGCTGGCCAAGAGCAGCCTTCTTAATATCTAGGAAGGAAAGAATAGGTCAGCACCAGGGAGTTAAAGTCAGAGAAGATACTGTAAACATGGCAGGCTTTGAAGCAGATGTGGGTTCAAATTCTGGCTCTAGCACTCACCAGTTATGTGGCCTTGCACAATCTACTCAGCTTCTCCGAGTCAATTTCCTTATCCATAAAACAAGACCACTTGAAGGATGGTCGCAATGACTTGCAATAATGATGCAAAGTGCTTGGTATGATATCTGGCATACAGAATTAATAAATAAAAGGTACACAATTTCATGTCCATTTCCTGAGGTTTACGGTAGGGGGATGTCCCAGGAACACTGAGAGAAACATTAGTCTTTGTGGATATGTTTTAAATTTCAATAATACAATTCTTGCATATTTGAATCTTGTCAATTAGGCCCAAGTGAAGGGAGACCAATTGCAACTGGAAAAAATAATTATGAAATACTTAAATGCATGTAGTTTTATTAGTCTCACGTATGAAGAGAGATTTTTTAAAAATCAATGAAATTTGAAAACTTGAGCTACAGGCATATTTTGTGTAAAGGGCAGACACGTACTATCTAAGATTCGGTCACACCTCTCTATTAAATAGACCCCATCTATTAAAAAAGACAATACTTACACCATTGGGCCTATTTGTGCATTGAGTGTGGCGTTTTAAACCACTGAAAGGTATTACCTATCATGTAATTGTAAACAAATTAATTAAAGTTTCAATTATGATTAACTATATCCTGATAAGGGACCTGAACCTGCTCTGAACAGGAAACATTTCTGTGTAATCATTAATTTACATGTAGAAAACAGATGGAGGAACCCTGAAAGGGTATGTCTCCTTGGCACACCAAACAAAGCCATTGCCATCTTATAGCTTGTAGCACGTAAACCTTCATTTCAGAGAAAGTACAAATTATACTGGCCTGAGGCCCAGCCTTGTCCGAGTATCACAAATTCCAAATTAATTAGGTCCAGCCATCTTTCTGAGAATGCCTGCTCCCTTCCCCCACCATAGCTGGCAGGCCTCCATGAACATCCAGATGCTACCTTGTAGAGAATAAAACACCAGCTATTAACTACCACCTCACCATCCCTCCCCACTTATCCTCTCACCAAACACAGGGATTGGCAGAAGCAGTGGTTTCCACCTTGGCTGATGGCTGGGGATGCTGTGGGGCTTTTCAAACTCTGATGCCTGGCCCAGGGCAGGAGGTGCTGATTCAGTGGCTGGAGTGTAGCCTCCACACTGGGATGTTTTAAAAGCTCTCCAGGTGATTCTAATGTGCAGCCTCCATAGGAAGTCACACACTAAATCACAGTGACTGAGGTGACTGAGGGAAGGCCAGGCCCACCATGGAGAGCAAACCAGGTACAGAACATCAGGGGCCTTCTCCCCCAGCTTCTGGAGCTTTCCAGAGTTGTATCCACCTACCACTTTCAGGGTCTGCTGCTCTAAGAGTCTCCAGCTCATTAGACAGCACCTCTGTCCACCTGCTGCTGAGGCAAGAACCCAGGCCGCAGGCTGGTCTCCTCCCTCTTCCTTCCCTCTGCCGTTCAGGCAACAACGAAGTCATCTTCACTTGCACTCCTGGGTCTCTCTCACAACTCCCCTCTCCTCTGCCTTGGGTCAGGCCTCCACAATTTCTCCTCACAACATGGCCACGTGCCCTAACCAGCCTCCCTGCCTCCCCTGAGCCCTGCCCAGGCTGTTCACACTGCCTCAATAGTGACCTTCTAAAGGGATGTTCTGGTCACATCACCCTCCTGCTTAAAATGCTGGAGGGACTCCCAGGTCAAGGCCAAGCCCATCAGCCCAGCTCACAGGACTTCTGTGCCCCAGCACCTGCTGAGCCTTGCAGTCCCCTTATGGCCACACTAGCTTACATGTTCGAGCCACCAATGAACTACGTTTTAATCCTGCAGCAGCCTATGCTCTCTTCGTTCCCCAAAACTCTGTCCATGCTATTCCTTCTGTGCCTGAAACACTCCTCCTTACCCTTCTTTTGTTAACATTTACTCCTCTATCAAATCCCAGTTTAGACACTTCTTCTCGTGGAAAGCCTTCCTTGTCCCCAATCCCTCTGCACTCGAGGCACCCCTGCTGTGTGATCTGCAGCCCCCTGGGCTGCCTGAACAGAGCACTGAACTGCTCACACTGTAGAAGCTGGCTACTCCTCTGCAACTCAGCCACACAGACGGCAGTCCTTAGGGCCAGGGGCTGGGTGGCCTCACTGCCGAACCTCAGCACAGCATTCATTTGGCACCAGGTACTCTAACATCTACTGAATGAATAAGGTAACAATCCAACCTCGGCTGGTTTTTTATGCCAGTATCTTGCACTGCAGCTCCACAACTTCTTCCCCTTTGTCTCAAAACTGATGGTTCTATGACCTGGAGGTTTCTGAGGAAGGTGAAATAGATAACTCCCTTTTAGTGACTAACTGGGGCAGTAACAGGAAACTGGAAACCAATGGGGATGACACTGGAAGGTCTCAGAGGGATCAACCAGGCTCCATAGGAGGAGGACAGGTAGATTTCTGCCCAATGGCCCCACCCCACATCTACTAATGCCCTGAGTCTCCTCAGGGACCAAGAGGACTTCATGATTTGGAACACCACAGCTGAGCCAAAATCTGATACAAGATTTAGGACTTGCATCAAATCAAAGCCCAAATCAAAACATCAAAGTAATAGTAATATTAATAGTAATCGTCGTAATAATAGCAGCTATCACATTTTTTTTTAATAGACAGGGTCTTGCCATCACTCAGGCTGAAGTGCAGTGGCACAATTGTAGGTCACTGTAACCTGGAACTCCTGAGCTCAAGTGATCCTCCTGCCTCATCCTCCCAAGTAGTTAAGACTACAGGTGTACACCACCATGCCCAGCTAATTTTTAAATTTTTTGTAGAGATGGGGTCTTGCTATATTGCCCTGGCTGGTCTCAAACTCCTAGCCTCATGCGATCCTCCTGCCTCAGCCTCCTAAAGTGCTGGGATTACAGGCATGAGCTACTTTTGCAATAACCATCTGAGACAAGCATCTCAGTGTTATAGTTGTGGAAATTGAAGCTTAGAGAGATAAAATTACTATACAAGTTCACACAGCTAGTGAGAAGCAGAACCAGGATTTGAACTCCATTTTTGCCTGACTTCGAAGATCATGCTGTAACCAGTACGTACTACTGCTTCAATGGCATCAATGTGAACACCAGAGACCCTGGAGAGAAGGCATGGGGCTGCCTGCCCTGTGGAGATGCACCATGATACAGGAGATACCAAGAAATGGGAGGTGACAGCACAGATGACGGGCCTCTCAAGAGATTCTCACTACCACTACCAGGACTCTCATTATATCTGAAGCCTCAGCTTTCCTATCTGTGAAATAGGGGATGAAAACACCTGCTTCACAAGGTCTCTAAGTAAGTGGACAGCAGGTCTATCTGTCATGTGTCTGCCCCAAGAAAACAGGCAGGACACCCTGGATTCCTGATCCACCCCTACCCTCAGGCCCAGCCTCACTAAGATGGTTTTCTGGGAAGAATCATGGCCTCTGGCCCCAAAGAGAGCAGCCCCAAGAGCAGGCCGGCAGGAGATGCACAGGAGTCTCCTGCCTTTGTGTGCCCTGAACTGAGCACTCACACCTGTTTACCACCAGCACTCCTGGTGGCCCTGTGCAAAGTGAAACATCCAACACCAACATCCAAGCACCATGCAGAGGATGTAGTGGCTTTAGCATGAATCATCTCTCTGGAAAACTATGGCTGCAGACTTGGCATGAAGTTTTCTTTAGCTGCAAAGTGAGGGATGCTATGGCTCCTCCTAGCCCTGCCATTCAGCAGCTTCTCTTCCAAGGAACATCTGGGAAAGAAAGCAATAAAACTCCTTTCACTGTGTCCCTAAGACTGTCCTAGCTGCCACCTTGAAGCCCTGTATCCTGAGGCTCCAGCCTTTGGATCCACTTACACAGCAGACGCTCCTCACCAAAGCCCCAGAAATAAATTGAGTCCAAGACTTTGTCCACTCCAAGCCTGTGCTGTCTTGATCTGATAATTCTCCTTTGAAATTTGCAATTTTGGAAGTGACATTTTCCCCACGGTAAGAGGTAACCAGAGTAGGCAAGCCTACCACAAATGGACCCACATTCCTGAGCCACAGTTTTCCTGTACAATCACCAACAAGGCTTCCATGGAGAAGAGTGGGCATCCCCTCTCTGAGCAACAGCCACTGCTAACAGCAGGGCCCACCACATGGGTAGAACAGTCCTCTGAGATTGACTGAAGGCTCTCCACAGAACCCACACTCCCAAAGGCTGCGGGGTCAAGGAGTCCTGAGCTACCCTGCCTGTTACCCAACAGGCACTGACGCAACTCTGTAATTGTTGTAACACAATTTCTCCTCCCCAGCACTGACAGAAAGATGCCTGATAGAAACAAATGACCACGAGGCACTTCAGCCAGGCTCCACTCTTCATAACTTGCTCAGCTGGCCCCTTGGACAGAGAGATGACGTACTGATGTCATGTGGACAAGATGGATGGTCCAGAGAACCTACAAGAGAATTGTCTTTAGAACAAGAGCAATACACATGAGTCCCCAGATAGTAGTCCTAACCCCACTATTGAGGACCCATGTACTAGTCTATGCCATGAACAACTGGCTGTCCTACTTCCCCCCAGGGGGAATGCTATTATCTGGTCCCGCTTATTTAGGGCCTGGGCACCCACAGAGACAGAGTGAGGCTAAGACTAGGAAAGAAATGGAGATCAAAGGCTCTAGGACCTCAATGCCCGATGACACATCCAGATCTAACCTATAAGCACTGGGGAGCCCCTGGAGGGCTTATTTGGAGGGTGACTCCACCAAACTGGTATTTTCTAAAGCATACTGCACTCTCTCTGTGTGGGACAAATTAGACGGAGCCCAACTGAAACCAAGGACACCAGCGAAGACTAACAACTACCCTTACCCTCTTGAAACCCATGGTCTAGCCAGAGGAGAAGTAACAAGAAATGTAACCAGATTAAGCATAACATGACCTGGTAACTATCACTTAGAAAAATTAGCTATGGGTACACAGAGGAAGAAGTCACAAATTATTCCAGAGAACCAGGGAAGATTCTACTGAGGAAGTACCACTGAAGCTAGCTCTTGAAGGACAGTTTTCCAGAGGATGGACACACAGTGGAGCGAGAGAGGACATTGCATTCAGGGGATCTGGCAGGTGCACGATCATGCAGTCTTTGCCGCAGCAGCTCTAAGCTATGACAAAAGGCTGTGAAGCATGAGCCCAGGTGCAACAACAGAGAAGAGACAACGGGAGATGCTGGCAGCTCTACTCAGTGTCTCCTGCACCTCTCAGTCTGCCCTTTGCTCTATGACTAGGAAACTCTGTAGCTACTGCAGCTGGCTGCCGGAGATAATGCATATGACAATTACAATCCCTCCACTTTAGCTGGAAGGCTAAGCCATGACACTGTATCTATGCCACCCAAGGGACAAGAAGCAAGCTCACACCCTGGCCCTTCCAATCCAGCAGCAAGTTTTGCCATGCCACCTGTTATGGACATGTGTGAATCATTATGAAGCATAATTAAAACCAACTAGTCTTCTGCCTGCCCTCTTTCCCTCCTAAAGAGACATGCTGAGAGCTTGCTGTACCTTTCCTTTGTTAAATAAGTAAACATCTTTCCCTCTGAAGGTGAGCTCATAGGGCCATGCCATGTGCCCATGAAACCAGGACCCTGGAGGTCCCCCCCACAGCCAGTGATCATGATTCATGGCCTCTGGCTCTCACTCGGCCTTTGAAAGGTCACACTCTAGTTTGCAGGGGACTAGAGAAGGGGAAGAGGAACAACCAGGGTTCCTAAGTCCCATCTTTTAAAATAAAAACTCTCCAGGGTAAAATTATCAGGTAAGATCATTTATATGATAAAAAATACACATCAATAAGGACATATTTATTTCTTGTAAGGAGCACCCAGCTGACAGAAATCATATAATACTTCTATGTTTTCTTTTCATTTATTATTTGGGGAAACAATAGGAATGTTAATAACATTGCAAGTCCCTTCCAGTCCTAACATTGTATGATTGTAAACATGTCAAATGATAAATCAAATATGCCTAAAAGCTCTGTGTAAATAAAGTAGGAGCAATTTTCAGACTAGCAAGGACTGGAATGCACTGAAAGAACACAAGGCAGACTAAAGCAATAAGCTGCTTTTGCTTTTCTTTTTATTTTTGCTTCCAAATTTTAAGGACCTAACATGAACACAAACAGTAATTATGTTCTAGATCTTTAAAAATCCCTTTCCTGCTAAATAACTTATGAATATTAAAGAAAGATTCCAGTTGGATTTTTCTCATGATGCCCAGAACTACTAAAACAGAATCTCTTGAACAAATTACCAAGACCAAATCCTTTGGCAAAATTACATTCTCTTGCAAGTCAAAGACTCTAGGGGAAAGTTACATAGGAAGACATGAGAAGAAAACAGAAAAACAATACGAAAGAAGACTAAAGATGCCACAGTGATTACTTCATCCACCTTGTAAACACAGCCCCGGTGCACCAATCCCCTCCTCCCAGCGCTCAGAGGCCTGCAAAGGAAGGACAGACACCTCCACCAATGTGCTGGAAGCCTCAACCATCCTTACATAGTGCCCATGACCCACTGTAAGAAGAAGAGAAGGGAATACAGAAAAGGATTAGAGAAAAATCAAAATGGTAAAGATAGTTATGGGAATATGAAGGGTTTCTTCCTGTTTCTACTACTTTTCAATTAAAAAAAAACATGGATTACTTCTTAAATTCATATATTGTCTATATATTCATTCATTTATTTATTCATTCAATCATTGACTCATTCATACTACCCCTCTGGGGTAGGTATAAGGAAGACAGCATCACCCTAACATTATAATCTGGGAAACTATAGCCCAGAAAAGTAAAATCATTTTTACATGAATTCACATAGCACTAAAATCTACAGTATAAGGTCCACGTACACCAGTGGCATAGACTCTGAGAAAAGTATCTACATCCCAGACATGAGCAGTAAAAATGAAGAGCTTCTTGGGCCATGATCATGGCTAAAGTCCAGGAATGTTTCCAGGCAGCTGAATGGAACCACAAACCCTTATAATTAGCCTGTTTCTGGGATGGCAAATAGTGTCACCCATTCATTTATTTCTTTTGTCCTGGCATTTCTGTACCCTATTAAGAAATGAAAGATCTGAAATAAGCAAGGAGTGACCCTCAGCTCACCCACCAACACACAGCCCATGGCCCATGCCAGAAATATGCAGGAGAAAGCCCCAGAAATCACATTTACCCACAAGGCGGTGACAGCTCCTGCAAAAGATCCAAATTGTGGCTCGATTTGTTCAAGCATTCGGGGCTCAGCTATCTCATCTAATTTACCAGCAAGACACACAAGTCACAGCTAGAACTGAAGGCACCCTGTCAGGGCTGCCTGCTGGAATTATTTGGGAACAATACTGTGTGGGTTATTGTCCAGCTGCCCATCACAGCCTCGGATGTCCGTTTCTCACACCTCTCTTCACAAAACTCAGCTCTTAGCCCAGCTTGGAGCTAAAATTAATGGTCTGTTTCCTGGTCTAAAACATGAAATATATGAACAGCTATGGCAGTTTTTTAACTGGTAACTTTTCTTGATGTTTCTATTGCCATTGCCTAAGTGACTCTGGACGAGCATTTAACCTTCCTAGGCTTCAGTTTCCTCATCTGAAAATGAGGGCAATGGTGCCTACTCTATCACGTTAACGGGAGGATTATTTGAGACTTACATGCCAAACACCCAGCACATAGGATGCACCAAGAAATGGTAACTATATTTTGTAGTTGACCCCAGTATATCCTCTGCCTTACGCTGATAACAGAGTTTTAAAAATATACCGCTACTTTCCTCTGGATTAGTATATTTGTGATGCTGCCATTCTGACTCTGAGGAGATTTTTAAAAATCAAATCTGGGTGATAGCTGCATTGGAAAAGCGGCAGCCACTGCTCTGTGCAAAAGTGTAAATAAAATGCCACTTAAGTAATCACATTACTCACAGCTTAACGTATGCAGCTCAGAGCTGCAAGCAAACATGCATGTGTGATGGATTTCTCATTATCTGTTGACTGCCACTGCAGTCCATCCAGCTGTCTGCAGGCGTCCTGCCTGGGAACGTCTACATCAAATCCTGATGGGCCCACACTCCTGCTATCAGTGGGAACAGACCCAGCAGGAAGGAGGTGATGCCTTCATAATAAGGTGATAAAGCAAACAGAAATGTTTGTTTGGAGAAAAGCTGCCAGGTTCAAAGTCAGCCATTAAAGTTCCCTTCCTTAGCTTCCAAATGATGCTGGGACTCTCCAACATCATTTGGGCCAGAGAAAACCTCTAGTTTCTTCCTCCCGGTCCCTGCCATGAAGAGACTTGGCCTCCTCAGAAGCTATGGTATCATCTACTTTTGACACAGCAGTGCCCAGTGCCAGACCAGGCACCAAAGGAGAAAACCCAGAAATACTGCACTAGACTCTAGCTCCTCTCTGAAGTGGGGCTCTGAAATCCCAGGTGTTCCCATTTGACTAAAGCTGCCCAGAAAAGTGCCAAGAACTGACTGCAGATGCATTAGGTGCTTAGACCTTTTACACTCTGGATAGATACAGAACTTGTGGAGAAGCCACTTCAGAATCCAACTGCAAGTGTGCAGTGCAGATGTGGGCATCTACAGGGGTACAGGCTGGAATGTCCTCAGGTAAGGATGCGAGGCTCAGTTCCTCATGTTAAATCTGATCCTCTGAGGCACCTGCCACCTTTCCTTGGGGACGGGGCTGCCTCCAAGTGGGTATCTTTGATTGGGGTAAGGTTTATCCTCGGAGACTCTACCCCTTTTGCCTCTACCTCCCAGTGGAGCTTCTGTGCCCTCATGATCTTCTTCCCTACCTTTGCTCCTCAACACTTGCTCCTGGATCCTTCCTCAGCTCCCAGTTCACTCACATGTTATAAGTGATCCAAGCCTGAAGTGACAAACTTCTACTAGGGTGTCTGCCTCCTGAATTTATGGCATGCCTGTCGGCCTCAGTCAGAAAAGGATGGAAAGTGAGGACACTTAAGAACTAGCAGAGACCAGGCGCAGTGGCTCAGGCCTGTAATCCCAGCACTATGGGAGGCCGAGGTGGGCAGATCACTTGAGGCCAGGAGTTCGAGACCAGCCTGGCCAACACAGTGAAACCCCATCTCTACCAAAAAATACAAAAATTAGCCAGGTGTGGTGATGTGCACCTGTAGTCCCAGCTACCTGGGAGGATGAGACAGGAGAATCACTTGAACCCAGGAGGTGGAGGTTGAAGTGAGCCAAGATCATGCCACTGCACTCCAGCCTGGGTGACAGAGCAAAACCCTATCTCAAAAACAAGATGAAACAGCAACAAAAAAAACTAGTGTAGAGGTAAAAGGGAATGAAAATATTCTGCAAATAGCATTCAAGGAAGAGACAGTGACCAAGAAAATGAGCATAGTCAATGTGAAAACATTTTCTACTACAGACCTGAAATAGGCCCAGTAGGCAGCAGAGCAAGGACCCAGGTCCTAGAGGAGGTAATGGTACCTTGCCATTTTCTAAGCAGAAACCAAGAAACTGTAACTTGAGCCTGTGTTCACCTACAACAGGAAGCAAATGAATGTTTACTGAACATCCATGGCCTGCCAAGCACCGCACTCTGTGCTTTACGTAGATTATTCCACAATATCATCACAATGACTTTGCAAGGATGATGGTGGCCTCTACATTTTGTAGCTGAGGAAACTATGGCTCAGAAAAGTTAAGTAACCTGTTCCAGGTGACACCAGGCAGGAAACACAAGAGCCAGCAGTCACACCTGGTTCTGTCTAACTGCTCCTTCTGTGCACCACGATAGCCTACCGCCCCAAATTGGCTACAGATTCCACCAAGTTCTAGACCATCATCTCCCAAAGGGTGAACTCTGCTGCACCCGACTCAGATCCATACAACCAGCAGGGACTCAGAACAGGTATTGGTTGAATCAAAGCTGCTACATGGAGAAATTATGACTCCTCTTGGCAACTAACAATTCTTTTGAAGGAAAAGGACAACCCTTGATAAAGCCCAGGGAAACTGAGCTTTCTGTGCTAAAACATGAGTGAACACAGGATTTAGAAGGAGAGGGGAGAAGAACTGAAATCCTAAGAGACATCTGGAAGGAAGGGGACGGAAGGACGAGGAAGGTGCTGGGCCTGGCTCTGCACTAGAGTAAGGTCAGGAGAAAGCCAGTCCATGGGAAGGGCCCTCGGGTGGCGGAGTGACCTCATGAAAGGAGAAAATACACGTTTAATTACAAATTTTGAGATTGTCTGTTGTGGAGTGTGTGAGGTAAGACCCATCCTCAGTCTCCCACACAAAATCTTTAGTGAATTCCACTGGGCACACTAACACCTGTGTGCAAATGACTCCTCTTTGGGAAAGGAGGGGTGGGTTCAAAGAGGTGGCAAGTTCTGTGACTGTGAGGGAAGCTCTGGGAACTACAAGATGAGGGAACAGCTGGTCCCAAACCAACCTTGCTATGACACTGGACCTCTGCATGGCTCCTGGGTAGAGATGGGCAGTGGGCAGAGGATAAAGCAGAAGTCTCGCTCATACAGCGTTTGTTTACAGAAGTTCTAGGGAGGGCCAGTTCTCAGTGTATGGAGAACAACTCACTAATGTGCATCAGCCCACAGTTCGATATGTGAATTGCCCCAGACTGATGTGCCTCTGTCCCCAGCAGCAGCACAAGCACAGATCGGGCCCAACAGCCTAGCGGGTTGCTCGCAGACACACACACGTTAAGAAACCTGGGGCCCATCTCACTAAAATTAGATGCAAATTTGATTTTGATCATTGCTTGTCTTCCTGCTGGTCCTTGCATTCTTCTTCCACACAATGATTATACCTGATGACAGAACTGGAGAAAATATTAAATAAATTATGAACACATGCTCAACCACAGCAACACAGATCTTTTGTGTTATTAACATTGTCTCTCTGCTCTTTAGAGGACCACATTATTCTTGAATCTTTCACAGCTAAAATCTACCTGGAAACATAAATTTCCCTCACTGTAATGTGAACAAGTCCCCTAACAACAGCAGCAGTTCATTACCAAACCATTTTGGGTTAGATTTCTCCAAGAAAATAAATAACCAGTTTAAAGACCGTCAGAAAAATGGCCCACTCATATTCAGCTTAAACATGGTTATTTATTAGAAATCATCAAGAGCCACTCACACCTGTGGTAACTATTAGCACAGAAGGTCCTCAGTGAGGTTTCTACTTAAAGACAGGAAAAAGACATGAAACATGGAGCTGCCATGGCATTCCATTTTGAATAGATCCGCATTTCAGCCTCGCCTTGGCCTTTGTGTCTGCTCTTGGTAATGGAAGCCTTTTGCACCAATTGTTCAGGCATGGAAGAGCCCTAGGGAGATATTTGTAAGAGGGGAGAATACCACATGTAGAGCCACTACTCTGTGCCAGGCAGGGCTCACCCTCCAAAGTGAAAGTCAGCACAATTGTTTTTTTTTTTCTGTAAAGGGCCAAATAGTAAATAGTTTAGGTTTTGTAGGCCATATACAGACTCTGTCACACATTCATCTTCTTTTTAACCCCTCCTTTAAAAATCATTCTAAACTAGCTGGCCTCAGCTGGAGCAGGCCTGTAGGCTGAGTTTGTCCATCCTGCTCTAAACAGACTACATCTCTTAATGTTCTTCACCACCCTAGGTGGTCAATGCTGTTTTTACCATTTTAAAGATAAAGGGAATGAGGTGCTGAGATGTTAGGGAACCTGCTTGAGTTCACACACTTGGCTAAGTGTCAAAGTACAAAGCCAGACAGGATCTAAATCTAGGTCCATTCGTTTTTAAAGGTCAGACACTTCCCACTATATCACATGGCCTCAAAAACATTCTAAATTTGGCAACTCTCTTCTCAGAAAAGAGTGAATTTATACTATGAGTAAGAAGGGATGTAGGGAACTAATGTTTCTTGAACATCTATGTGTTGCCCTGGCCACGAGAGTCCACAGGGCTGCCATGGATGGTTGTATAGGTCACTCGCTGAACAAGAATGCCAGGTCAGGAAACTAACGCAGGCTGAAATCCCATCTGCACTGCACACAGTAACCAAGCACCCTGGAGCAGGTCTGCACTCACCCAGAAGGGCCCCTCCTTCTATTTCTTACTAGGCCCATGGTGGCTGCAGCAGCCCTGCTAGTGTACCTCCCAGGGAGGCAGAATGAGGGAGGACCAGCCTCACCAAAATCCAGGGGAGACTGCAGCCTAGAACAGCAAAGGGAGATAGAATAGAGTCTGAGTGTGTCAAATCACAGAGCAGGAGGGTGGTAGGTGAAGCCAGTGACAGGGACCCAGGTACCAAGTCTCGGCCACAAGGAGAACAAAGTTCCCCCAACAACCTTAGGATAGAATTTTGCAGTAAGAAGACAAATAGACCACTGTTTCACACAGAGTATGAATTAACCTACATCATTATCTCAAAAGGTAACAGTGGAAAATAGGTACTTTAAAGGAAGAGTTACACAAATTCTATTCAGTTCAACAATTATTAGCTCTCTTAGTGATCACTTTACAAGAGCTTATTAAAAGGCAACAGGAGGTGCTGGAGAATTTCCCTAATATCTTGATGTTTATATTCTACAGGTGCCATCCTTAACAAAAACACACTGTTAACCTGGAAGAAAAATAGGTGGCACCCAGGGTCACACTGCTTTTCAGTTGGTCCTGCAAGCTCCCAGCCCACAGTTCTTCAGACCATTGCCTCCAAAGTCATCAGCCAAGCATTATGGGGACATACAAGTCCCCACTTGGCTGCAATGGTGCAAACTGTTTCTGCCCTAAAGCTCCCTGTCAGAAGACAGCCGGGGTCCAGTCCCAAGACTGACTGTATGTCCTGCTCATCATGCCCCTCCTCCTAGACTCAGACCTTCTGGTCATAACTTGCAGGAGGCCAACTAAACCAAACACCACCAGAAGCGCCTCCACACAGAGGCATGCTCCTGCCTCAGGACTCGACGAGACTTCCTTGCAGTGACAATGCTGGCAAAGGGTCCTTAAGCACCCTTGAGGCTTCTGTTCTCCCCCATCCTACCCAACTGGAAAAAATATATTCAGAATCGTCTCCCTGAGATTGCAGAGGGCAAAAATTTAGTGAAATTGATAGGCACTAGTTAACAAATGGAAGAAACTACACTTTCCATTTTTAATCTCCAACTTTAAGGACAAGATTTTTCTCAGATGCCTCTAACAGTTTCTGCAATTGTCTCTAGATAGACACTAGTGAAGAGAGAAAGCAAATTTCTCCCTGCAATTACTAAGCTCTGAACTCCTAAACAGCCAATTTTTATGCTGTCACTGTAGTTGTGTCTATGGACAGCTGGTTCAGGCTAGGGCAATCATTCCCAGAGCCCTTCACTACTGCTAAATGCAATGTGGAAAATTACCCAGAAAACAGCTGTTTGTGCTTTAGGCGGTACCTACATGGGGAGAGAAGCAATGGGCGGGTAGAAGTCACAAGCCATAAAATTGAAAAAATACTATTTTCAAGTTAAATGCAAAGGGAAGTCCCATTACAAGAGGTAATCAATAATCAAGAAGAAGGACAATAAGAAAAGACCCTCTGGTTAAAGAGAGAAGGGAAGCAGCAAGAGTCCCCTCCAAATGACAAATAAGTGAGCTGTAACAGTCCCAGAGAGACTTAACTTCACCACTGTTATGGTCCCAAGAGCATTGATGGTGCTCACTCAGCAACAGGGAGCCAGGTGCAGTCCTCAGCTTCTGTGTGATTTTCTCCTTCAATGCACACAACTCCACAATGTAGAGGCAGCTTCTATCTCAATTTTGGTAAAGTCCGTGGCTCAATGCACACTGCTACTGACTTTTGAAAGAACAAGTAATGGCTGCATACCTATTACTCCTTTCCAACCATAAGCCAAGAACCTAAGAGACTTAGAACCCTTGGACATACCCAATCCTAACTCTGTCCCAGGTCTTGACAATAAGCTGCCCACAACATAGAAAGACCAGCACAGTGTCCTGAATCCTACACAATGCTTCCCCTTCTAAAGGCCCTATCTTCCCAGGCACAGCCAATTCTCACCCTCTACTTTGAATCCCTCTTACTTGTGAACAATTGGCCAGTGGGGTATAAAGCAAGGGTCTTTAATCAGTGAATACAGAGAGGGTCCAGAAGCAGCCAGAGAATCAAATCGCTAGCCTCTCCTAGGTTCCTGAGACCTGGCAGTCATTTGCTGCCAAGCCTGGACACCAGGCTACATTTAGATGGAAAATCTGGACTCACAAAGATTTTTACATACAGAATTCTAAGCAAGGTTATTGAAGTCCCTCATGGTTTATCCAGAACCTCCAGGCTCTCCTAACTGTACCAGAGGAACAGGACACAATGCCATCTGGAATGATGTTTCAGTAAACAACTTTAAAAGCCACTAAGGTGACTGTTGACTTCATTGATTTATTTCTGTGATGGAGAACTGGGGAAGGAAAAGCTACCCAATTTTTCCTCAGTACCGAACTATTCATAGCAGAAAGCTCGAAATGTGGTTTGATTAGCTTAATGCAAACTGCAAAAAGCAAGGATACATCCTCACCAGCAGAGCAGTGCAGTAGAGTACTGAGCTATGGGGTCCAACAGAACCCAGCTTGAGTCTTGGCTTCAACAAGATTATTGACTACGTAACCTTAGAAATGAACTGAACCTCACTTATCCAATCTATGAAATGAGGTTATTAATGAAGCAAGCTTCATAGAGTTTACCAAGTCAAAATGAGTTAATCCATGTAATGTGCTTAGCTAAAGGACTGATGAATGCTCATTAGAAGTAATACTCTTGTTTAATAAATGATTATAAATTATATGTATTTTAACCCTTACCTCCTTTTTTTCTTTCCAAGGCCTGCTCATCATATAACTATTTTAAGGGAAAATGGTTAAAGGAAATACTTGATTGGCTTGTTGCTTTTCTTTAAAACATGGCACATTCTGGTTCCATGGTCTAAAATATGATCCAAAGAGTCAGTGACTCTTTGGATTTTACCCAGTGGAAATGAGTCCTTTAAAAAGAGGTCTAACATGTAAGCCAGAGGCAAAGGTGGGAGAAAGTGGTACTTTTTTATCATAAAGAAGCAGCAATTCAGGGGAGAAAGACAACAAGTTTCCCAGCTAGAGATGTGTTGGTTGAAGCTAGAACAAAGCCATTAGAGCTGTATATCCTGCTCAACAAGAGGAGGAAAACCACATTTTCCCAGATCTTGCTTTACAATGCATAAGGGAATGAGCATGCAAAGAATAAAATTCATAAAGCATCTCCCACCTCAAAAAAACACCAAAGAGAGTGAAAAGCCAAGCCACATAGTGAGAGAGAAGATACTTGCATCACTTAAAACCAACAAATGGCTTGCATATAGAACTTATACCAATCAATAAGAAAAAGACAGATAATCCAGTTAAAAATAAGACAGAAAGTATGAATAGGCACTTTACAAAATAGGATACCCATAGGCCAAAATATACCAGAATGCCTAAAAACTAAAAGATAATGGCCATACCGAGCATAAGAAAAGATGTGGAGCAACTGGAACTCCTGCACACTGCTGGCAGGAGGGCAGCATTAAAGTGCTACAGCTGCTTCAGAAAACTGTTTGGCAATAGGAACTGAAGATAAGCACATGAACCTCACAGCCCAGCAACTCCAACCCTAGGATTTTACCCAATAGAAATGAGTACAGGAATACAAAAAGATCTCAACAGAAATGCTCACAAGCAGAAATACTCAAAATTACCCTCATTTGAAAAAACTCAAATATCCACCAGGAATATTAATCAAATGGACATTGTGTTATGTTCACACAACTGAATTTTACACATAAAAAAAATTGCTATGCATTACCAGAGATAATATTACCTACATAACAGTGACTGACAAAAGGCCAGACATAGAAGAATATAAACTGTGTGAGTCCATCTATCCATCTATATAAAGTTCAAAAAAGGGCAAAACTAACATATGATGAAAAGTTAGAACAGCAGTATCCTTTGGAAACAAGGGAGGTGAAAGGAGTCAGGAGGAGAATACGATTAGGGGAGCATGAGCGAGGCTTTTGGAGTAACAGTAATATTCTGTTTCTTGATCTCGGGGATGGTTACATGGGTGTGCTCACTTTGTGGTAAGTCCATTCTATTCATGTACTTTGCACACATGCGTATCACATTTTAATAAAGGTTTGAGAAATAAGTGAAACAGAAACAGGCTATTCTGATGTCTTGATATGATTGACATGGGCCACTGCTTAGTTGTAAATAAAGAAATACTCTGAGCCAGAAAAAGGTATTTCCAGGGAAACCTTCATATGGCAGAACGGACAGGTTTCCTAATACCAGGTGAACTGCTGAAGGCGCACATCCCACAGTTAGGGAGAAGCGGGGCCCTTGTCTAGTCTCAACCCTGACAGGTCTGGAAAGCCAGAAAGGCACAAGGGAAGCCTAGTACTGGCACAAGTAGTAATTAACATATTGATCGCTTACTAAGTGCTGGTATCTTTCCAAGTGCATAAAACATCTCAATTGATGTAATCCTCATTACTCTCTATTTTATTTTTCAAGTGAAGTAACTAAGCACAGAGGAATTTGGGGGTTGGCCTGAGGACACACAGCTGGTAAGAGCCAGAGCCTAAATTCACCTGGTAGTCTTGATCCAGAACCCACATGCTTAACAGCACAACTGACCACCTCCCTGAACTACCTGGCGATCTATAGAACAGGAAATCCATCCATCTGCCTCAGCAGAAGCATGCATGCCAGCCCAGAAAAGAGCAGACAGACACTGGAGGAGCAGAGCCACCAGGGATGGGCACCAACCACATGCCAGGCAACAGGCTAAGCAAGCTCTCTGTCCCAAATTTGATTTAATTCTCACAACAGTCCTCTAATCTAGCTATGATTACTGGCCCTATTTGAAAGATGAAAAACGTGAGGCTCAAAAGAGTTAACTTTACACAGCCAGGGAGGGGCACAGGCAGGTTGCAAGTGTGTAATTCCTTCACCTGAAAGGTCAGTAAGATCTCCCAGGTCCTACAAACCAGAATCAGAACAGGCCCTGACATCACGGTGTTTCCATGGCAACTCCAGGAGGCCACCACAACTGAGGTCAGGTATGGGCAGAGGAGTTCACACCTATAAGACTGCTTTATAGGTCCAGGCTAGAACCAAATGCAGCAAATAACGGAGCTCCCTTGAGCAAGGAGAGGGGTAAGCTGAGCTATGAGAACTCCATGCAAATGAAAGCTGATGGGAGGCTTGGACATGCCCTGCCTGGAGTGGTGGAGAGGACCTCTGTTTTATCTGTCCCACAGGCTTCCCCCTTCTTCCAAGCAAACCATTTACCTAAGGTCCAGGCATGGCTGACCACACCCCCAGCCAGGCTGGCCACTGTGAGCTCACACTCCTTGCCACAGCGATGCATCAAGGAATGGATGCATGACCTTCACAGCTTGGTAAAAACCCTTCCTGTTTGCATGTGGATGCCAGAGAGAAAGGGTTCTCTCTCCACATGGCCCTATTAGGAAGAGGCTGGCTTGGAACTGCCAGAGAAGATCTTCCCAGTCATGTGATAAAAGCATCTCTGAGAATAAATCCAATGTGCCAAAGGAGCTGCAGCCAAGAGAGAGGAGAAAGTGAGTGCAAGCCTGGATGCAGCCACGCCTGAAGTCCAACAAAGAACTTTCAAATTACAGGGAACAATAACTCGGCTTTGTATGTAAGCCAGCCTGAACTAAATTTCATTCATGTGTAACCATGAGAATCCTAACACAGTAGAGGTCTCTGGATGAGGTATGAGGAAGGAATATTTTCCAAAGCAAGAAACTGCAGACTAAAGGGGGTGAAGCTGAACAGTCTTAATTACCCCTGAGGAGAGTTTCGAATGGGAACTACCCTAAGCTAAACCCCTAAAAGTGTTGCTCAGCATCCAGAAAAGGAAGGAGCTTGGTTTCATAGGAAAACCCTATGCTGTCCATTCACTGGTATAGTTAAAAAAAAAAAAAAAAAAAAAAAAAGTTGGAGGAGCCAGACCAAAATGCTGGGGCAGCTACCATGGGTGTGGATGTGATCTGAAAAGACGGAGTCACCCATCACCTTCCAGAGAAAACAATTGTTAGAACGAAGCCCTTCCCAGGACAGAACTAGTGCATAGCCAGCTAGTCTTCTGCACATGAATCTCTACAGCGTAATGCATTGACGCATCTTTAAGATTTTCCTTTGATTTTCATTCCATACAGGACTCAGCCACTGAGAAAGAACAAAATGGTATTTTACTACCTGTAGATACACATCCTAACTTTTAAATTCGTATCTTCAGATAGGAAGGGAGTTGGCAATAAGAGGTAATTAAACCCATAAATCCACTGATTTATCACTGGACAAACACGAAACTGGCACCATGACAGTAAACTCTTTGCAGGCCACATTTCCCTCAGAGTCGCTGCTGCAAACACGGCGGAAAATCCTGATTTGGAGTAAGAAATAATTCCATTTTAATCTTGTTTATCTTCTTGTAATCTTGTTTATTACTAGGGTCCCTAGTAATCCCCTGTGACCAGTACCCATCTGGCACATTCTTTTAAGAAAACTGTGGCCACTGCTGTTTCATTCAATTCTGCAGTTGGTTTGCTGAATTTTTTTTTTTTTTTGATGTACATTGTAGGCCACTGGGTATTGGGCTTATTTCTTTAAATAAATCTAATAAATGAACACACAGCACTATTTATTTCAGGAATATTTTGAAAGCACAAATAAGACTTTGGCAGCTTTTATTAGAGCACATGAAATGCTGTCTCCAGGGGAGTTCACAGAGCCCAACAAATTAGTTTAATCTCAAGTGGACCATGATGAAGGAAAGTGATCCACCAAAGCAATATGCAATTAGTACTAATATTCTGCAATTCTGTAGCTTGCATCATCTGAGCATTTTAGGATGGACTACATGCTTTAATAAATTCTGACAATGCCCTCTAGAGCTTCAAATCTCAAACTTTAGCCTGCATCAGAATCACAGAGGAAGTGAAAAAAAGAGGCAGATCCCTGGGACTTACCCACAGAAATTCTGATTCAGGAAACCTGTCATGGGGCTCTGAAATCCCACCTTGCCCCCTCCCCAGTGTGACTGTGCTCCTGGTATGAATCATGAATACTACCATAAAGAAAGGTAATACCACTTTCCCTATACATGGACAAGAGCTCGGAATAAGCAGAAGCTTGACACTTGCTGTAGGGCAGCGCCATCCAATAAAACTTTCAACGATGCACCGGGCGTGGTGGCTTACGCCTGTAATCCCAGCACTTTGGGAGGCCGAGGCAGGTGGATCATGAGGTCAGGAGATCGAGACCATCCTCGCTAACACGGTGAAACCCCGTCTCTACTAAAAATACAAAAAAATTAGCCGGGCGTGGTGGCATGCGCCTGTAGTCCCAGCTACTCGGGAGGCTGAGGCAGGAGAATGGCATGAACCCGGTAGGCGGAGCTTGCAGTGAGCCGAGATAGCACTGCACTCCAGCCTGGGTGACAGAGCGACACTCCATCTCAAAAAGTGGTGCTGGAAATGGTCCCTATTCTGCACTGCCCAAAACAGTAGCCACGTGGGCTAATGACCTCTTGAAATATCACTAGTATGACTGAGGAATTGAGCATTTAATCTTATTTAATTTCAATGAATTTAAATTTAAATGGCCACATATGTCTTTTGGCTTCTTTATCGAACCATATGGTACTAGATGAAACAGCAGCATCTAAGAAAAAATAATTGAGAGTTAGCTGTACTAGATCATATTTATTTCCATCATGAGAAAAACTACAGCAATTTCCTATATTAATAGATACAGGCAAAATGGCTTGGATTGAGTACATACTGTGCATTATAAGTCTCTCAAAAACCCTGTATTAGTTACGTTTTATAGGTGAAGAGACTGAGATCCAAGAAGCTAAGTGATCTGCCCAAGGATGCAGGGCTGGCCATGACACAGTCAAGAGTTGAACACAAGTCCTACAATTCCAACACCCATGCTGTCTCCATCACAACACACTGCCTCCATGTAGATGAGCTCAACTGAAAACACAAAGGCCAAGGCCGTGGAAGTTGTCACCTCCCTTATCTCAAACTGACATTTTCCATTATTTTCCACATATCAGCTGGCATTCCTATCCAGGGTTCTATACATAAATAAAGACAGCATCCCACAGAGAAGGGAAGATGTTCCAGGACCAGGATTTGACCCTATTGCTTCTCCTACTTTCCATCTCTCCCCTCTGGTTCACTCTGCTCCAGTCACTCTGATCTGCTGCTGCAGCAACGTTTCAGGCACATTCTTGCCTCAGGGCCTTTGCACTTGCTGTTTTCTTATCTGAAATATTTTTCCTTCAGATATCCACATAGCTTACTACCTCTTTCTTGAGATCTCTGCCCAGCTGCCCTTTACAAATGAATCCTTCCTTCACTAGCTATTAAAAGAAGACCAAACTCCTCTTTCCACCCCCATGATCTCCTACTTCTGGCACTGCCCTTCTCCCTTTATTTTTCTCTGTAGGATTCATCACTCATTTATTGCCTGTCTTCCTCTACTCCCTCTAGGACATCAGCTGCATGAGGGCAGGTATTTCATTCTGGTCACTGATGCATCCCAGCACTTGACCCACGGGAGATACTGCACAAATACCCTGAATAAATACCTAGATATACAACCAAAGTTCACCTGCATGGCTGCAATACAGCTGTTTTTTGTTCTTTATGCTTTTCTGTACTTCCCCAACATTCTACAATAAACTATGTCCCCTGCAGTCACAAATCGACATGCCTTTCACATAATGCTACTCAGTGGTCACTGTGTTGCCCTAAATGTCACTGCCTCCATGAAAGCTCACTTTATATCTACCCTACTTGCCACTGTTCCTCCTTAGAGCTCTACCACCAGCAGCACAGAGCTAATATTCCCTGGAAACAGAGATGAGCATGTCTACGTTTCATCAAAACTGTTGGATCGAAGAGCTCACCACAGGGCCAGCCAATGAACAATTCTCCACTTATTTCATTTAAGAAAAATAAACTTTATCACTTCTGACAATTTTACAATTGCAATGAAGGCTAAGAATTAAAGGACCCAGTATTTGCTAAAGTAGCCACGTGACTTTTTCCCCCAATACAGGCCAACTACAGACACTGTTTATAATGCTGGCATCAGGGAGTTAAGGGTACACTCACTTCACTGACCAAGCAAGTTTAGTTAATACATTTTTACTGAAAAAAAAAATACATATTATTGGGTGTGGTTTCTGATTTATGTGAATCAAATATGAGTGGAGTTATATATTAAAATAATAAATACACATGGCATACTACTTCATTTTACAGTGTTTTTCCTCATGTATCACCTTCCTGAATCTTCTGAACAACTCAGTAAGGGGTGGTTTACTCTTATTCCTGTTAAGAAGTTGCTATGGGCTGAATGTTTGTGTCTCCCCCAGATTTTTTGTTGAAACCTAACCCCCAATGTGAGGTGTCAGGAGGTAGAGTCTTCAGGAGGTGATTAGGTTGTGAGGGCACAGCCCTCATGAATGGGATTAGTGCCCTCATAAAAGAGACCCTGAAGAGACCCCGCATTCCTTCTGCCACATGAGGACACAGTGAGAAAACAGCATATATGAGGAATGGGCCCTCTTCAGATGATGAATCTGCCAGTGCCTGGATCTTGGACTTCCCAGCTTCCAGACTGTGAGAAATAAGTATCTGTTGTTTACAAGCCACCCAACATATGGTATTGTTGTTACCGTGGCCTGAACAGACTAAGTCAGAAGCTGAGGAAACAAAAGCACAGAAAGGCAATATGCATGCCTTTCTCAAATATCACCAAGTCACGCAAGGGGAGCCCGCATTCAAACTCAGGACTCAGGTTGCATTAAAGGACGTCATTTCTAGTCACGAGTGATGAGCAAAGCAGCAAGGCTGGGCGTCCAAGTAATGGAGAGGCTGGGATGGGTGACTGCAAAGCATGGCATGGCCGACTGAACGTGAACTAAAGGAGCATCCAGGCTGTGAAATTGTGCTCCCGGCTCTGTCTATGAACATTACTGTTGGACAAGTGCTGCCCAGTGAATCAGGGGATGAAAAGGCTTTCCCACTGACCTGGCACTAATGCAGGCCTCATAAGTAAATAGCACTCATCTGTGACAAGCACCGATAAATCACAGTTTAGGGCTTTCCTCTGGAAGGACTGGTGGAGATGTCCTGACTAGCATAATTCATCATCCCAGAGAGACAGGTTAAAAGGTACATTCAATGCTATGCAGAATCTTGACACAGGCTCACACAGGTGGGAGACTGGGGACTTGGGATTTGAAGAAGCCCATGTATGGAATAGCAGAGACCTTAGCAGCAGGCTTCCTGAGACCAGGCTACCCAAGCCCTCCTGCAAAACGGGGAGATAGGCACAGCTAATCCCAATGAACTGCAACGTACTTTGCTTAAAGAATTTTAGCTTGAGTGAACCTCAAGAAGGACAGACAAGAGTATCTATGTGTGTATATATGTACAAACACACAATACATACATACACATGCAATAGATACATATGTGTATATGTATATAAACATAATATGTATGTATATTTTCTTTTTGCCTTTTCTTGAAGTTAAGCTTCAATTAAAGAGGGATGTATATACACACACATATACGTATGTATGCATATCTTTATGTGTGTGAATATACACATACATGTATATTTTTATACAAATAAGTGTGTATGTGTCTACTTATCTCCCTTTAATTAAGACTGTCCTCAGAATGCGTCTCCTTTGGAATTACTGAGTAAACTATGATTCATTCACTCCACAGCATATCATGATACATTAGAAAAGATGCTTCCAAAGAATCTGAAATAATGAGAATATTTTATGAAATTATAACTGAAAAAAATTGGGATTTTTGTTAAGCATGCACAACAAAAACACAGTGGAAGCAAATATAAAAAAAACTTCAGGGTAGCTACCTCTTAGTGATAAGAGACATTTCTTCCTTTATGCCTTTCTATAGCAGGCATGAATTGTTTTAACAACGATAAGTATCAGACTATGTTTTAAGGAGACTATGAGGTGTGCCTCTCTTTTGTGAGGGGAGGGGTCCCTTCTGGCCTAGTAGAGGGCCTGGCCTGCAGTGAGCATTCAAATCCTCGAGGAACAGGGTGGGGAGGTGGGACAAAGGCAGGAAGAAAGTAACGGAGAGCCTGGGGAGACACGGTAGGGCACAAACATGAGCAGACCAAGGATTGTCAGAAGTTATCTCACTAAGATCTAGGAGGTCAGTGAATGTCTTCAATCGAGGTGCACAGGGCAGACTTCTGGCACACTTAATTTTAACAGAAGGAGGAAAATGATAGGAGAAAGTCCAAATCGGGTAGGAATGGACATATTTTCATCAGAAAAGAGCATGGTACAATTTCAAAATCTCATCAAGACAGGAAATGTGACCATGCAAACATGATTCAAAGGCGGTATTTTACTGTGGCCCAGAGAAGTCTGTCTCTGGAATCAGACAGACGTGGCCCCAACCTCAGCTCACCCACCCACTAGCTGTGAAACTGTGGGCAAGTCACTCAAACTTTCTGAGCCTCATTCTTCTCACCTCTAAAACAGGAATAGTTGTATGAAGATTACGTCTAAGGTACTTTTAACAGTGCTATGTGTGCAGTGAGGACCCAGTGAATGCCAGGTGCCTTTTCCTCTCACTGTGATGGGCTGACCATACCCCACCCTGAGGGCAGGTTCTCTTGCTTTGGATACCAGAATGGGGTCTCCTGAGAGCATGTTTAATTTCCATTTATTTAGGATTTTGTTGATATTGTATTGATACTAATTTCTAATTCAATTCCAGTGTGGTCAGAGAACAAACTTCATAACATTTCAATGGTTTGAAATGTGGGTCTTATTTATGACACTGAATGGTTTCTCTTGGCAAATGTTCCACATGCACTTATTAAAAATAAGTACATTCTTCTTTTGGGTGAACTGTTCCACAAAAATCAATTAGGTCAAGATGGTTGATTGCATTTTTAAGATCTTCTGTATTCTTACTAATTTTTAATCTGATTGTCCATCAATTGCTGAGAGAGGAGTGTTGAAATCTCCAGCTACAAGAGAGAATCTGTTTATTTCTTCCTGTACTTGTCTGGTTTTGTTCAAATAATTTGAAGTTCTGTTACTAGGTACATACATATTGATGACTGTTAGGTTTTCTGGGTGAATTGGCTCTTTTATTCTTATGAAATACCTCTCTTTATCTGTGTTAATATGCCTTCTTTTAAGGTCTATTGTCTGATATTACTATTGTCACTCAAGTTTTCTTATTTTTATAGTTTGCATGGTATATATTTCTCCACCTTTTAACTTTCAACCTACCCATTTCTCTATATTTCAAGTAAGTCTCTTGTAGACAACATTTAGGTGTCCTCCCTTTCAATCCAGTCTGACAATTTCTGATTTTTACATGAATGTTTATTTACATCTAATATAATCATTGAGATGGTTGTATTCAGGTCTGACATATTCCTATTTGTTTTCTATTTGTTCCATCTGTTCTAATTCTCATCTCCTTTCTTCATTTAATCGAATATTTTTAGCATACCATTTTAATTCTTATACTGTCTATTTTGGCTACATCTTTTACTATTTTTAGTAACTGATATGATGATCACAATATGTATCCTTAATTAAAACAGTCTAGGCAGAGTTCCTGTTGTACTACTCAATGTAGGAAACACAATCATTCTATTTATCCCCTCCCCACATCCTGTTCCTACAGGCTATTGCTGATGTTCATATATATGAATACACTTGCACATATTACATAATATATGTTGGGTTTATACACTATACCCCTTACAAATCCAATAAAGTTTTTTAAGTTTTTGATCCAAATTACTGTCTTTTAAATAAACTGAGAAGAAAAATATATACATATATAGTCCTGTATACATTTATATTTATATATAAATTTATGTTTACATATAAAATACATATATTTCATTCATTCCTGTAGATTCATGTTGCCATCTGGTACAACTGCCTTTTAGCCTGAAGAACTTCCTTTAGCATATCATACAGTATAGTTTGGCTGGTGACAAATTTTCTGCTTTTATCTGAAAATATTTTACCTTCATTTTTGATGAATATTTTTGCATAATGCAGATTTAAGAGTTGACAGGTTTTAATGTTCTAAATAAATTTAAATTTAAAATATTTTGTTCCATTGTTATCTGGTCTCCATTATTTCTAATAAATAGTCAGGTTTTTAAAATATCATTATTCTCACTATAAATAATGTATCTTTCTGCCCTCTCTGGCTGCTTTAAAACTTTCTCTTTCTTTTGGTTCTTAGCATTTTGGCTATAATATACCTAAGTGCAGATTTCTTTGTATATATACTTCTTTGAGTTTGCTGAGCTTGCTGTATCTATAAATTAATGTTCTCGCCAGTTTTAGGAAATGTTAGGCCATTATTTCTTCAAATATTTTTCCTGTCTGACTTTCCTCTTCTTTCTCTGGGATTCCTATTACACATATATTAGACCACTTTATATTGTCCTGGAGGACCCTGATACTCTGTTGACTTTTTTCCTACTTTTTTCTCTTTTTCAGATTGGGTAAGTTTTTATTGATGTAAGTCTAGATTCAGTGACTTTTTCTTCTTCCATTTCCAAACTACTCTGGACTCCATCTGATAAAATTTTCATTTCAGATAGAATTTTCATTTTTAAAATAGTTTCCATTTTTCTGCTCAGAATCCCCAATTTGCATATTATGTCTCCATTTCCTTTAGGTCTCTGAACATATTTATAACATGGTTTTGAAGTACTTGTCTCCCAATTCTCACATCTGGATCATTTCAGGGTCAGTTTCATCTAATTGTCTAATAACCACGACCTAGACACTCCTGTTTCTTCACATGCCTAGCGATTTGTATTGTATAGAACATACTGTTGGCCACAAAGAGTCTCTAGGTTCTTTTATCTTTCTTTTAAAATAATTTTTATTTTTATGTTCCAATAGGCAGTTAATGTGGCTAGACTCCAAGTCCAAACTGTCTCCCCTGCAATGAGTCACAGCTGAAACTGCTCAGTTCTTCCAGACTTTTCCTGTTGCTTTTTGCTGGAAACCTTGGAGTCTCGCCCATGCATGTGAGTTCAGAGGGCTGCCAATAACTTGGGTAGAGTTTACAATGATTTTAGTGCTCCCCTTCTGTGGTTCCATCCTTTCTGAAATGTCTTCCCTCCCTTTCCAGTTGTTCTAGCAGTTCTTAACTGCGTCCTCCAATTCTGAAACCCAGTTGTAACACAGCTCTCAGCTGTGACCTCCAGCAGCTCCGTGCCACAGTGAATGGAGGGCACCCTCACACAGAAAGCCCCATGAACACAGATTGTACCAAGTGCAGCTCTCTTCTCACAAGGGTCCATTCCCTCCCAGGTTCTGGTGGCCACTGGGTTTTTTCCTCAAAGAGAAGAGGCTTCTTTAGGAGTCTAGTCTAAGACCATGTGGTCTTAATAAAGGAAGAGGCTCATCCTTAGCCAAACAGGGAAGAAACAGAGACATCCCTGGGAATCTTCCAGTCTCTTAACTGACCCCTTAGTCTCTTTGTCTATGCCTCCATTGGAATTAAGAATTCTTTTACAGCCTTGGAGCTCCCAGTAGGAATGCCCAGGACCTATAGAGGGACCTCCTCCACCTTCCCAGGAAAGGGGGAATGCCTCTGCTATACTCACACCTGCAGGATCTTCTCCTCCAGCCTGGACAAAGAGCAGATCCCAGTAGATGCCTGTGGCTGCCCTGGACCTATTTGTCACTGATATTACTCAAAGCAGCTTACCAACTGAGAGGCATCATGACAATAATATTTGTGAAACTGGGGAAGCCACAGGGAAACTATTTTTGGACAGGATGCAGGTAGTACCATATACTGCCAACACCAGTTGTGAACTCCTTCAGAAGCATGAACAGCTCCATATAAACCTTCCTTCCAACTCCACCAACAGTTCCCCTTGGCCTACTCTAGAACAGTCAGTCAATACTAAAGCAGTATCTTTGCATCTCCTGTTTCTAGGGTATGAACTCCAGTTGTGATCTTCAGGAACTACCAGCAAACATACTCATTAAGCATTTCGTCTCTTTTTTTTTTTTTTTTTTTTTTTTTTGAGTATGTTCTCATTTTGGGCAAGGACTACTCAGGGCGCAGAAGGAAGAACAATGACACAGTTTACTCAACTAATATTGGCAAGATGATTCCATGCCTTACAAAATTTCCTGTACACAAGCAGAGACAATTTACAGAATAATGAAAAGCAAGCTGATTTCAGGTTTTCTATTTTAACAACTCCAGATACACAAATTTTCTCTAAACAGTACTGCTTCAGAGTCATCAATGAATAATTTAAATACTGGGAGGATGGCAAGAGCTGTGAGTATGATGACTGACATCCACGAGCCCACTCCAGGTGGCCCATAATGCTGAGGGTCATGGCGCTTCTAAAACAATGTGCTTTCAACCATTATAAAATGAAATTGGTTCTTGAAGAGGCATCTTATAAACAGCCTGAACTTACTGCCAAATAATATTGCAGAACCTATAAACAGTTGTCCAGAAATTCAGGCTGGTCCACTCCACAGAAACGAGACGTTTTAGAATCAGAATGTAAAGGGAAAGAGAAAATCAAATTAGATATTAAATAGTTTTGAATGATAAATTGTAGGAGAACATGCATATTGTAGGAGATTCCTTTGCTTTACATGAGGAATTAACATTGAAGCTCCTTTAAATCAGTTTATAGGCTGGGCGCGGTGGCTCACGCCTGTAATCCCAGCACTTTGGGAGGCCAAGGCGGGTGGATCACAAGGTCAGGAGATTGAGACCATCCTGGCTAACACAGTGAAACCCCGTCTCTACTAAAAATACAAAAATATATATATATTAGCCAGGTGTGGGCACGCACCTGTAGTCCCAGCTACTCGGGAGGCTGAGGCAGGAGAATGGTGTGAACCTGGGAGGCAGAGCTTGCAGTGAGCGGAGATTGTGCCACTGCACTCCAGCCTGGGCAACAGAGTGAGACTCCATCTCAATCAATCAATCAATAAATAAATAAATAAATAAATAAATAAATCAGTTTTAGATGCCATTAAAAGTCTAACCCAACTATATTTCTTCTCCCATGGAAATAAACATATATACACATACATATACATTATAAATAATTTCAGGAGTAAGGTACACCTTCTAAAACGTCCTTGAACTCTGCATCCACAAGGACTTCCTGACTCAACGTTAAGAAACTCAAAATAGTGCATCTTTTGCTTCCCACTGCTGTCTCAGTCTTTGGGGAGTTATAAGGCTGGGGTTGTTCCATTCATTTCCACAATAGTATTTTCAGATCTGGAACAGGTATAGGGCTGGCACAAAGTAGGTACTCAATACATACTAGCAGTATATTTTATTATTTAATCTTCATGAGAATCCTTTTGAGGAAGGTAATATCATTTCCATCTTACAAAACCAGCTCAGAGAGGTTTAGTACTTGGCTGAGACACACAGCTAGTGAGTAGTGCAAACTGAATTGGAAGAATCACAGGACTCTGATTTTAAAGTGTGCACTTTTTTAAGGCTTTTTGTGCCTCTGGGGTTATTGTACAAAGAGGCAAGCATTTTTGAGTGGGGGTTCCTTGGTGACTAGATTAATGATGTATATGTAGAAAAAAGAGACATTAAGTAACAACTATTTACAGAATGCCTATGACATGTGATATGTCAAACCCTCTTGGGAAAGCGAGACCTATAAGATGTGGGGAGGGGTGCCCACTGTTCAAGCACCTGCTACTTGGGAGGCAAGATACTAGATGCCTCACATACATTTTCTTATTGAATGCTTATGATTATTCTATGTGATAAGTCTCTGTAGCCTTAACTCAGAGCTCAGTGAAGATAAGTAATCTTCACACATAGACACACAGATTTTAAGTGGCAGAACCAGGATTTGGACTCATTTTTGAGTTTGTTATTAACAAGTAATTACAGCGATTGAGAATCAGGTCATAGCATGCTCAACCGATGACAGAGGATCAATGTATTCAGCAGACACATAGGCTGTGTTTAGTACTTGTCCCAAGAGGAAAGGAGCAGGCACTGGGTGGAGAACAACAATGCCTGGTTGAGAAGGCAGGCAAGGCTTCAGGAGGAGGGGAGGTTTGGTTTGGTTCCTAGGGAACATAAGAGTGGGCTCCTGAAGCAGGTGGTGAGGACAAAGTCCTGGAGACCAGGCTGGGGCAGCCAGGAGGGGCCCACAGAGAAGGTGTGTGATGCCTGGGACCCTGAGCAGGAATTCCAGCAACTCTTTGCCCTTCTCCTTTCTTTGTACACACTCCGTTTTCCTGTGGGCTGCCTGCTGCCCTTCTCCTTGTGCCAGGAACCGGTTTGGAAAGCCATCCCCCTTAGGAGTCTCTCAGTGTTGCAGAGAAGAAAGATGGTGATGACGTAGGCATCCTTCACTTCACACTGAAAATCTGTCTACTTTTAGATGACTTTTTCCCCAAAATACAATGGGTTTTTTTTTTTTTTTGGTTCTGTTATAAAAGCAATTCCTACTCATTACAGAAGAATCAAATTCTTTAGAAAAGCACAAAGAAGGGGGAAAAAATCCACCACCTCATCACCTGGAGATAACCACAGTCAAAATTTTACATCCATAAGAAACAAGGTTTTGATGTTCAAAGGCTTGAACCCACATGTAATATTCAAGGTAGGGAAAGGAGCAATGTTCTGTTTATCTCTGCATTCCCACAGCACCTGACCGAGGCCCTGGAACACACAGGCTTGCCAATAAACCTGTGTAAACAGCAGCTCACAAGCCCTGCCCCAGCTGCTTTTCCTCTCAGGCTTCCAGAAGGCCCTCAAATGAAGGGCATGTGCTCTGCCAAGTTTATCAGTTTGAAGTGTGCCAGCTGAAATGTAAGCTGAGTTGTGCGGGGCGGGGGGACAGGAACTGCAGAGTGTGTGGGGCAGTCAGGAATAGGATTTTTATGGGAAGAGGAAATTAAGAATGTGCCACAGAAGGTGCCCTGGTGAGGTCTGCGACATGGGAAACCAGCAGGTTTGGTAAGGGAGGCAGCTTCCCCCCACTGGGTGAGCAAAGCAGATTTTCTTTTCAATTGAGGAGCAAGACCCCCTGCTGCTCTGGACCAGTGGCCCATGTACCATGTGAATACCACCAGAAGGGCCTCTCTACAGAGAGGAGGGTGGATGCACTGCCCAGGCTCTACCGTGAGTGGCTGTGTGACATCAACAAGTCACTTAATCTGTGTCTCAGCTTCCTCTTCTGCCAGTGGGGGCTGTGACTGCACCTACCTTGTATGTTCGGCAGGGGAGAGTGCATCAGCTTCCTAGGGTGGCTTTAACAAAGGACCATAAACTGGGGGCTTAAACAGCACAAACTTAGTCTCTCAGTTTCGGAGGCTGGAAATCCAAAACCAAAGCGTTGGCAGAGCCACATTCCCTCTGAAAGCTGTAGGGGAGAACCCTCCCCTGCCCCTTCCTAGCTTCAACTGTTAATTTACCCATAGCTTCAATTACACTCATCATTCCAATTTTATTAACCACCCTCGAATTTGCTGTAGCCCTTATTCAGGCTTATGTCTTTACACTATTAGTAAACTCTCTCCTTACATAACACATAATGACCCACCAAACTCATGCTTATCACATGATAAGCATCTAGTGGTTGTCAGCCACCCTGGGTGTTTGCCTGAAGGCAGTACTTCACCCTCTGCCTTGAACAGCACTCTCACCCCGTGTGTCTGTGCCCCGTGTCTCTTCTCCCTGCATAAGGATGTCTGCCATATAGGATTCAGCCCCATCCTGCTTATCTTATCCTAACTTGATTACATCTGTAAAGACCTCATTTCCAAAGGTGGTCACATTCATAGATGCCAGAGGTTAAGACTTATTTCAATGCATGGCCTAGAGACTCCCTGAGATAGGGCTGGAGAAACTCACCTGGCCACCGGAAGTGCTCCATGGGATGTCAGCCACTCTGCTGTAATCAACACCACCAACAGGTTTTGGGATGGCCATTCTTATCATTTAATCTACACCATCTCCTTGTCCTCACAGCTTAATGGCCATTTAATTATGATCTCCACTGTAAAAACACGCCTTCTCATTTAGGCTGCACCCAGTCCTACTGCCTTCACACCCAGCTCAACTCGAGTTCCTCCGTGCAAACTTCTTCACTCAAGGCAGCCAGAGTTCCCCTGAACTAGAGGCAGCCATGCTGTGAGGTTAAGAGAGCCTCAGGTCTCCTTCTTGTGCATGCTCCTTCCAAGATCTCGGGGCAGGCCCTAGCAATGCATTCACATGGATATATGTTTGCATACGATGTGCAAAAGTAAGATCTTTTAACAACAATTAGTTAAGACCTCTCTCTTTCTATCTCACCTTGTTCCAGGTAGCACTGGAATCCAGCTAAGAGGTGGGGATGTATTCAGGGAGGATTCAGTAGGGTGGACTGTGTAGTTGGTGGTCACTTCTACGTATAGTTAGAATTACTGCTAGTCACCATGGCGTGGAAATGGCTTTCAGGAACTCACAGTAACACTTAAGAATGGGGCGAGAAGTCATGTGACAAGAGGAACATGTCATACAGTGCACAGCACTGGAAGTCCAGGAAGGTGGAGGAGAAACAAGTTCTGAAATCTACAAAGCCAGAATCTAACCTGTGGCGCAACCTGCCAGTTATCAGACACATAAAACCACCACGGGGGTTTGGTGCTCGTTGCTGCCTGTTTAAAATGGAAGTTCTCATCCAATAGGAGTGTCCCCGATAATGCAGCATGTACAATCACAAATGCTCATGCTTTGTTCCTCTATCTCTGGGTGGGAGTCACATGACACAGAATTAATTAGATTCCCTGTGCTTGAGGGGAGCAGTATTACAAGTGGTGAGCAGGGGACATCTGTGTAGGAAGTTGTGTGCTTTCTTCGTCCAATTATCAAAAATAAAAAGCAAATTTCCTCAGCCATGCTAAAGACTGAATTATCTTTTCAATCTCTCAGGAGAGAAAGATTACAAAATTGATGTCATATAAAGAGACAACCAAAAAGTATACAGCAAAATCATAACATATGGGGAAATTTTATTATAAAGCTGTGTTGGGCAGTTAATTCACAATGTAAATCTGTTTTCTTTTTTTTTCAGACCTGACCATGTTTGTAATGTGCATAGCTTTTTAAAGTTTATAATTTTGTGATTATTTATTTTCTCAGCCTAAACAACACATAATTTTACTCCTAAGCGTGTATATATAATTCTGTGGGGATTTTTTATAAAGAAGGCCACTATGTTATACAAGCTTTAGGCCCCACAAAATCTGGGTGCACCCATGTTTGAACAATTGCAATCTCTGAGTTTACTGCTCTCTCTGGAAAATCCAGTGGTCTTAGAATGCACTGAGCACACACAGAACCCTCCGGCAGGCCCATCCTGATGTCAGACTCCACCCTTACCCAACTCTAGTCCTTGCTAGTTGCTAGTTGTTTATCTAACCTATTTGAGCCTCAATGCCCTTGCCTGTAAAATGAGGATTGTTTATATGGTAGTGTACATATCCAACACCCAATAAATATTTGTTAAGTTTCCACACACTAGGAGATAAAGATACAATTATGTACAAAAGCAAGACATGCTCCTTATTCTCACGGGACAAAGCTGGAGGCAGGCCTTTGCTGATGGAAGAGCCCGGCCACTTAACTGCCGTCTCCAAAATCATTTCTAACTACCAAACATACATACCCACAAGCCACAATGGCACAGTTCTGAAATTTACCTACTTTTCTCCAAGAACTGTTTATGCTCTCAGCCAGGGAGAAAAAACACGGCCCCACCATACAGCTAAAGCTCTCAGCCAACATGTTCTGCCACACCACACCGTCATGAGCCAATTCAATTCTGCTGCACTATGCTGAAGCTTCTCTTCTCACCGTTTATTTTGTGTTCTGGTCCATGGTTTTTACCCATTGTGGGTAACACTCATAATGGTTTGCAAAAGTTGTCTAGCAAAGGAAGAATCTGGCACATGATGCTAAAATGCCAATTTCCCAGATAAAAACCTACAGAACACAGAGAAAAGGCCAGCAGACTTTTAGTCATTGGTGACCACCTCGGTGACTTAGAGAGGACATCATAAAAACTGCTGCAGCCTGGATGGACTGCCCTGCAGTCATCAGAAATTGGGAGTATAATAGGCAAAGATGGATGCCTGATATGGCCTCGAGGACTTTGCCTGGAAGGGTGACTGCTGGCATCTGAAGACTAGAACGCTGTGCTGCAGGGGCTCAAGTGTCATGACCTTGCATAGTGCTGACTCAGTGAGCACTTTCGTTTCCAGGAACACATCCTGCAGTAAACCAGGTATGCATTTCCATAATGACAAAACAAGGTAAATGTCCAAAAGAAATGAATGTGATGCTATGAGCCATGAAGATTAAAATGATGATATACACAAAGGGCTGAGCATAGTGCCTGGCAGTTAGTAAATGCTCAACAAACAGCAGGTGCTGTTAGCCTTCCTATTATCTCCCCTATTGAACTTTACTACAGAGCAGGAGCAATGTCCTATAGTTCTTTGTATTCCCAACTGGACTTCAGCCAGTGCAGGGCATACAAAAGTACTAAAAAGATATCATCTCATTAATTCTACCAAGATTTTTCAGACACACAAAGCCTTTGGAATAAGTTGACTGATTCTCATCCTTACCAGTCATCTGCCTATTTGATCTCAGAACAATTCCTGGTTCTGCCTCTCCTCTGCTCTGCTCTGTATCAGAGAGAAAAGCATTTCTCCTTCTCCTTTGACCTCTGGCTGCAGCAAGGCAGCTTTGTCCAGTGGGAGGCCCAGATGGAATGTTGGAAGGTAGAAAACCAGAAGCCAGGGCATTTCTCCCCAGCTTCCCCTGCTTTGAGGGGCACCTCAGCAGTGAGAGAGCAGTGCCATGCATCTCTCCCAGGGCCCCAGTTCCAGAGGACAGCATATCTGCGGTTCCAGCTCCTACCAGAAGGCCCTGGCTCCTGGCCTCTGGTATCATCACTGCCTCCTCCCATGTGACCCCTAGCCCAGGGGTGGTAGCAATTTCTTGCTGCTCTCAGCTCTTTCATCTCCTGTGTAACCAATTCCCTGTATAAAATATTTTCCATTTAAAACACCTATTGTGGGTCTGTTTTCCTGATTGGACCCTGACAGATACACCATCTAAAGAAGAATTTTTATACAACCATCCTATGGAGTACTCAGCAGCCATTAGAAACAATGATACATATCTAAACATACTGATGTATAAAGATGACTGAGGGTTATGGTGAAGAGAACCAGAAGACAGTGAAACAGTGTTATACCCAGAGAGCAGACGTTGAGAAGTATGCACATTTACACACTTAAAAAAAAATGACTGGAGAAATACACATAACATTTTGACTGTGGTTATCTCCAGGTGGCGAGATGCTGGATTTTTTCCCCCTTCTTTGTGCTTTTCTAAAGAATTTGATTATTCTGTAATGAGTAGGAATTGCTTTAATATCACAACAAAAAAAAATTTCCCATTGCATTTTGGGGAAAAAGTCATCTAAAAGTAGATAGATCTTCAGTGTGAAGTGAAGGACGCATACATCATTGCCATCTTTCTTTCTCCTCTGTAACACTGAAAGACTCCCAAGGGGAGCAGCTTTCCAAACTGGTTCCTGGCACAAGGAGAGGGGCAGCAGAGAGCCCACAAGAAAACTGTATGGATAAGGAGAAGGGCCAAGAGTTGCTGGAATTCCTGCTCAGGGTCCCAGGTGCCAGGCACCTCCTCTGTGGGCTCCTCTTGGCCGCCCCAGCCTGGTCTCCAGGCCTTTGTCCTCACCGCCTGCTTCAGGAGCCCACTACAGCTCCCTAGGAACCAAACCAAACCTCTCCACCCCCTGAAGCCTTGCCCACTTTCTCAGCCAGGCATTGTTATTCTCCACCCAGTGCCTGCTCCTTTCCTCCTGGGACATGCACTAAACACATCCTATGTGTCTGATGAGTACATTGATCCTCTGTCATGGGTTGAGTGTGCTATAACCTGATTCTCACTCACTGTAATTATCTGTTAATAACAAACTCAAAAATGAGCCCAAATCCTGGTCCTGCCACTTAAAATCTGTGTTTCTATGTGTGCAGATTACTTATCTTCGCTGAGCTCTGAATTAAGGCTACAGAGACTTATCACATAGAATGATCCTGAGGATTAAATAAGAAAATGCATGTGAAGCATCTAGTATCATGCCTCCCAAGTAGGAGGTGCTCAAACAGTGAGTACCCCTCATTCAATTTATAGGTCCTACTTTTCCAAGAGGGTCTGACATATCACATGTCACAGGTATTCTATAAATAGTTGTTACTTAATGTCTCTTTTTCCACATATACATCATTAATCTAGTCACCGAGGAACCTTCACTCGAAAATGTTTGCCTCTTTGTACAATAACCCCAGAGGCACAAAAGCCTAAAGAGAGCATAGACTTTCAAGCCAGGATCCTGTTGATTCTTCCAATTCAGGTGGCACCACTCACTAGCTGTGTGTCTCAGCCAAGTTACTGAACCTCTCTGAGCCAGTTCTGTAGAATGGAAAAGACATTACCTTCTTCAAAAGGAGTCTTAAAAGGATTAAATGAGAAAACGTAGGCGCAAAGTGCTTAACACAGCTCCCAGCATGGGAAGTCTCTATAAATAGAAGTTCCTGTCTCTCCCATTTAAATGAATGGCACCAAGCTTTTCTGAGCTCAGGAAAAAAGCAAGCAGACCTCGCTGTAATTATAAACACCACAGCATAATGGCATCCAGGTGGAACCATGCTAGTGTCATCCTCATTTAAGAATTTTATATCGTCTACTGAGTTATTAGCTATAAGAAGCCATTCCCCAGAGGAGACTACAGTTGAAATAATTGTTTTGAAGAAAGTAGGGTGGATCAACATGCCAGAATCATTAATCATCAAAACAGCAACATATACTTGATGAGCTGGCCTCTGTGGAACTTGCTTTCTGTGACGAAAGGAGAATTTGCACAAAAATCTCCAGCCCTGTCATCCAACAACTCATTGGCATTTTTCCTATATCTGCCCTGTTCCACTCAAACAAAGTGGGAATCTGCATCTGAAAATGACAGTTCCAATGGAGGATGGACCTCATCATTAATTGCTGCAAAGCTGCAAGGGTTTAATGGGTTTATTAATGAATTAATAATTTGGAGAACACTTACTGGCTATTTTCTACTGAATAACATCCATGTAAAACTGCAAAAGCCACCCAGGAAATGAGAAACTATGATGCTGAACAGAAGAAAAAGCTACCTCCCCCAGATGCAGGTAACACACAGCTTTAAAATCAATTTGACCCTCATGAGAAAGGAACAGAAGGACTGCTCAATTCCCTAACACAGGCACCCTCTGTGAGGGAACAGGCCTTGGGGAACCCTTCTGTCATTCAAGAGCAAACCTCCGGAAGGCCAGTCTGAAAATCTATGTGTTTTCCTCTTAAAAAGCACATTTCCAAATGGGTACTAGGATCTCAGGCCACAAGGTAGAGCCTCTGAGTGTTGGTTTAACAAACAGAGATAATCCAAAAGGGATAAATTCAAAGTCATCTCTTTTCCCCATTGGCTTCAGAATGTCATGGTTTAATTTTAACCAGAACAAAAGCACTGATCCCAGAAAAAAAAAGATGAATCTTCTGGATACCTACTATGTGCTAAGCACCTCCCTACATTCTCTTGTTGAGGGGTGGGAAGGAGGGTGACTGCAAATTTCTGTCTGTTCCTGAGCCACCATGCTAATGTTTGGTTTTCAATCTGGACTGCATATTAAAACCACCTGGGGAGTATTAAAACATACCACTGTCTTGAATACCTTACAAATGTTCTTCTTCCATAAATAATTACAACAAGCATGTATAACAGATAAGGTTATTCCCACTCTGTTAAACCTCACTTTCTTCATCTGCAAGCATAAGTAATGTGTCCAACATAATTTTAAATAATTTCAAACTATCTACTCCGCTCCTCTTTTCCTTCAGTCTAGTCTTTACACACACATAAGCACATGTGTACACTTTTATTGACTTTTCTCCTTTTGATAAATATCATGTATACACTGAAAAATATACAAATATGTAAAAATTTTAAAATAATCACCTGAAAGCAGAACTCCCAGGAAGAATCACTGTTAACATTTTGATGTCTGCCTAGTCAGTCTTTTTGTATACTGTTTTTTAATTATGAAAGAATAGGATAAGTCTGTACCCAGTCTTTTGTAACCTGCTTTTTACACTTAATAAAGCATGAACTTTGCTTCATATCATTAAATATTCTACAGCATCATTTTAGTGGCTGCCTAGCATCGCAGTGTATGCCTGTGCCCTAATTTACTTAGCTCGCCTGAATTAATTAGGCTTTACTGTCTGACAAAAGTTAGTCTTCCATTGCTATCCCCAAACTAGAAAAATCAGGTACCCAGGTATTTGAAAATGTGGAGACACTTTCATTGCTTGGCACGTAGCTCCATTAATATGCCAATTCTTTCGGGTACTTCTTTTTCAAAGAGATCCTAGACACATCTCATTTCAATAAATGCCTGGAAACCCCCTAGGGGATGGCTCAATATTCAAACTCAACTCCCTTAAATCCCTAGCAGCAGAGCTGGCCTGAAAGAGCTTACCACGCCTGGTCCCAGGCAGCCTGCTGTCAGGAGAGGTGGAGAGGGAAGGAATGTCACAGGTTCCAGACTCCAGGGTCTGGCCTAGTCTTGGGACCTCAGAGGGTCATGGATCTGCTTGATCTCATCCCCACAGCACTCAAATGAGAGAGACCTCCTCCAGGAGGGTTGGAGAATAAAGCAAAAAATTGCTGAGGCCTTCAGGAAAACCATGCCATAAACAGTCAAAACCCTTTGTCACCACACTGGTGAGGAAGGACCAGAATTTTGGTTGTTTTTTTTAAATTTTTTTTGTTGTTGTTTTCTCTTAATTTAAATTCAGACGCTGGGTTACGAATTATATTATTCCAAGAAGTGCCAATGCAGGAGCCCACAGCTGTCAGGAATCTGGGGTGGTTTAGGTTGGAATGTGTGCTCTTTCAGGAGCAGCAGGCCCATCCTTCAAGCACACAGCGAGTAGGGTACAGTGGACAGGAAAGCACCCACAGGGGCTGTGCATAGAGGTTCTGAAAAGAGATGCTCTCTCTGCCCCAAAATCCTACTTCTATCTCTCTCCCATCATCCCCATCCAGTAAATTGTCCACTTGCAGGAGATTCCTTTGTGTTAGGAGGACTTCTTTGAAGACTAAATGCCGCTGGAGGAGGAATGCCCACTTCTGTGTAGATCTGAAGGATGACAGCTACCATCAGACCACAGTCAACCAGGGACAGGCCCATTTTCCTACTGGCAGGTAAACATGAATCCCAACCAGGAGTATTCTGGGTTGCTGTCTTCCCCGTGCAGCTCCTACAGTAAAAGAAAGGCTAGACCCAGGAGAACACAATGCCACCTACTTGGGGTAACAGAGGGTGGGGTTAAGTTACCTGGACCAGAATGTGTCCCTACCATCCATTCCCAAAAGTGCCTGAAATTCCCACAGTTAGAGTCTCTCCTAAAAGCCCAGTGGAGATGTGTGTGTTTTAATAAACATAAAGCATTATACTTTTGGAGCAACACATAAGCCAGTCCCTGCTATACTCATTAATTCTATTAGCCTTATTGATAGGACACTACAATCATTTAGTTGGAAGTAGGGATGAGGTATGGGCACACAGAAGAGCCAGAAATTGACAGGACAAAAAGATTAAAGAGAAGAAAAGTAAAGCCCAGCATCTTGCTGCAGAAAGTGTCTTACCTGCTGCAAGGGGTGGTGTCAGGAAATCATCAGGGCACAGGCCGGGCACCTGTGACACCCACCCAAAACAAGGACACCAGCAGCCTCAGAAGGGATCCGTAGGAGACACAGGCTCCAGCCTGCCTCCTACCTCCTCTTAAAATGAACCTGACCCCATTCTTCTAAGCTCCCAGAACATATTGCTACTTTGCACAAATATAGATGCTCTGGGGAAAACAATCATCCAAGTCTATCCAAGCTACAACCCACTGCTTGGCCAGGAGGCCACCCGACCCTACCCAGCTGCTGCCTATAGTTCTTCCAGAGCTCCTTGGACCAAGGGCATTTACAAAAGGGTTGCATTCATGCATGACAGGAAAAGGAACCATTTTCCTACCTAGCTCTTTCTGATCATATACTGCAAGGCTCCACATCCTGGGGGAAATGAAGAACCCCTTTATAAATGCTTCCCACAGAAGAGAGCAGCAGCAGAACTGACATATGCTCACAACAGGGAGATAAGGAGACTCTGGCTAGAGCCTGCTTTTTGTGTTCCCAGATGGTCCTGCACCACACCCACCTGCAGACATCCAAGCTCTCCTCCCATCGCCCTCTCAGAGCTCCTTGTCTCTAGATCATCTCAATTCAGTTTGGCCTCAAGCTCTGAGCTCTACCCCTTAGGCTTTCCTGCCCAGGGGCTTTATCCCAGTTAACCCTCCATTTCTCCCCAGCCCCTCCCCAGCCTGACAGTCTCTGAGGACAAGCAGTGCCCATCTCATTTCCTTTTCTTGGCTCATTTTAATTAACAAGGCAACCAGGCACATCACTGCTCATCAGTGAATAAGGACCAGAAAACATCATTCTCTCACATGATACTGGGACAATTCTTACTTTCTAATACCAGTTCAAAGGCCTCCAAACTCCAGCCTCACAAACGCTACCATCTCTGCACTCTAGTATCTCCACCAGCTTCTGTGGGCTTGATTTAGAAGTGACACATGATTCCACAGAAGGAAGACAGGACTTGGCACCTAACAAACCTGTACTGCAACCCCAGTTCTTCCAATGACAAGCTTTCTGAGTCTCATTTTCCTCACCTGTACAACAGAGATAATAAAACCTGCTTTGGGGATTTTCAAAAAATTAATTAGAAATGCCATCTATAAAGCACCCAGCAGAGTGCCAGGAACACACACTCTGTTCTCTATGAAAAGTAGCCAGTATCAGTATTTGTCACGTGTCTATTGTTTATCCACAGCTACAGTCCTTAGCTATCGGTTTACTGCCTGGCTCTATTTAAAAGGACATATGGGATCCTGCCATATTTAAAGGTTTTAGAGTGCATGGACCACGTTTTCCATGTTCTCTTTACTCCTCCACTGCCTCTCATCCTGAGCTCAGCACCAGCACCAAGCAGGTGCTCCATAAATTAGGCTCTCAGGACAACCCCAGCCAGTTCCATGTCTTTAATTGGCTTTACTGAGATAGTAGTGTTTAAAACTGTCTGCCCACCTACATGCACCAGCTCAGTCTCAATACCCAGCAGAAATGAGTTGTCTTCAGGAACATTTGAAAGAGTTGCTGTATGCACCAAAGTCGGCTTCAGTATGCACCAAATCCTGTAGCTTCTCTAAAATAGGAACCCTCACCTGTCTGCTTACCCCTGCCAATTCCCACAGGTCCCTACTCTTCTCTGATAGGGAAAAAAATGGCAAAAGCTATAACTAGAACTATGTCAAGGAATAGTTTCACTGTCTTAGCTAAAAATCCATCTCCTTCCACTAGGAAGCCTTCCAAGGTTCACCATGGACAGAATTCAACACTAATCCTCAGTGACTCTCTGCATTTCATATTCCATGGGGCTGTACTCCATGGAACTGTAATTCTCTCTCCATCTCATCTGTCATTCTCATGAGGCTATGAGTTCCAAGGATCTGTCTTCAACTCTGAACCACGTACGGCGATGGATAGAGAATACAGGTTCAGCAAACTTTTGATGAATAACTTAGCAGCCTTGTGAAGCAAATATGGCATCCCACAACCCCCCCCACAATCTCCACTTTGATACATGAGAAGCAGTAGCTAGGAGCAACTGAGCACTTTACCTTCAATGCCTCTGTTTTACACAGGAGAGAAAGGAGACCTCCATGCCAGGACATGCCACCAGAGCACATCGAGTGGCCTCCTGCTGCACTGATGGCTCAAGGCTCTCACAAACACCCCTTTGAGGTCATTTCATGATCATTATTTGCCATCTTCTCCTCTGGACAGTTAGCTTCCTGAGACTAGGCACAGTGTCTGTCTCCTCCTGCTGTGTCCAGCACTAGCAAGGCAGGCAGGCTGTAGGTTCTCATGAAGATCTGCTGAAACGATACAGACAACTTATCCGTCCCTCTCTGCTTCTCAGACTTCATGGTGCCTATGAATCCCCAGGAGATCTTGTTAAAATGCAGATTTTGACTCAGTAGGTCCTAGGGGGGTTGGGGGCAGGGTGCTGGAGAGTCAGCCTTTCTGATAGCTCCCAGGTTATGCCAAGGCCACTGGAAAGCAGACTGCCTTCTGAGAGGCGAGCCGCTAGTTGTTGAAGGCTTGGCTGGTCGTTCACTTGTGCTATGACAAAATACCTGAGACTTGGGTCATTTATAAAGGACAGAAACTCATTTCTCACAGTTCTGGAAGCCGGGAAATCCAAGATCGAAGTGATAGCATCTGGCATCCAAGGAGGGATGTACCGTCCAAAGGGGAGGAACACTGTGTGCTCACATGGTGGAAGGACGAGAGCCAAATGCTACTGTGTGAAGCCTCTAAGAGTCATAATCCCATTCATGAAGGACATGCCCTCAAATCATCTCTCAAAGGACCCACCTCTGAATGCTATCAAATGAGCAACACCTGAATTTGGGAAGTGATGCATTCAAATCACAGCGGCTAGCTAGAAAAAATCCTCTTATGTTCTAAAAAGAACTTTGTCTTTCCTGAGCACTTGGGGTTGTCCTTTCTTTCAGCTATGATGTGAGCCCTCCCTCCCGGTCCTTGATATCATGTGATTCAAGGAATTCGAGCAAAGTTTCAGCCCTGAAGAGCTAAAGGCTGAGAGCTGGAGAACCTGCCAGTTGAATCCCCTCTCTGCTAGCTTCCAGGCCCACAACCAGGACTTGTGACTCACAGTTTATTATTGACAACCTGGCCTTGGCAGCAGGAGTATTTTTGGATGCCTTTACTCTTAAATCCCTGGAATTCAGAACTGTACAAGTTAAACCTTATTCTAACTACTTTTTTCCTTGCAGTTTTCATCTCTAGCTCCTCTGCCCTCTGAATATTTCATTCATGCCCAAGACAGAGTCTTAAATTGCAGGAAACCAGAATTCTGCAGATCAATTAGCCTAACTCACAACATGTAATTTTTCTTATTTAACAGTTAGAATAACACCATTTCTGTGTTCAGCGTGGGCCCGCTCTGTGCCCACTGGAAAACAAATCTACCTGCCTTTGGAGGAGATCCATTTAAGAACCAAAGCCCCCATGGTGCCTCATCATCTAAGAAGGGTGACACTGTGAATCCTTCTGAGGATTACTCTTTTTTCCAAGCTGATAAGAGCTCTGAATGGCCACTCAGCTAGGAAGATCAAGCAGCCCACCTTCTTCCAAGGGCCTCTGGGCACAACATGGATCATCCTTGATTTTACTGCTTGGCTGAGGCAGAGGGGCATGTCTTTTGGCAGAGGTGAGTGCGGGTATCCTGGGGGAGAGTCTCTGGTCACCAACTACAGCCCTTGTCTCCCTCCCAGTTTTCACTACAGCTAGATAAGCACAGAGGGCTTTGTAAGAAATGGTCAGTCAAGAAGCAGAAAGAGCCTCTGCTTTCAGGGCCTACAGTGAAATTGCTGGAAGCCTTTTCTTCCTTGTTCCTTCCATCTCCTGGCCATGGAGTAAGGGTAGTGAGATCTGGTGGTCTCCAACCTTCAGGGACTTCAGGGGATTCGTCCCTGACCTATATTACTGCTGTTTTGGTGCAATGCAGGACACTGGAGAGGACATGGGCTTCAGCAGATCAGGAATAGGTGAGTTTCAGGAATGGATGGAGGGAAGCTCCAGTCAGATGGGAATGTTTAAAAACAAAACTGAAATTCTAACGGTGTACACAGCATAGTTAAAACAACCTTGTCAAAAAAGCCTCTTGGACACACATGTTTCAGGAAATGAAGGCTCAGCTCCGCAGGTATTGTTCTTCACCATGTCTGACAAGGCAACCCTACAAGTCAACAGGTTGAAGAAAAGTCTGGCATTCACAGAAATAAAACATTACTGCAAGGCCACCTCCTTCCTCCAGAATGTGAAGCATTCATGACAAAAGAGAGAATTCACTAATCATAATCTACAAATAAAACTAGTCACGATGGGCATATTTTCTCTTATTTTACTCCATCAGATGAAACTAGTTTCCAAGATCCGCGTAGCTGTCAATTTCCCCCTGCAATTCATATTTTTATTCTTCTCAGTAGACGCTTTATTTTTGTAAGCTGTACCCAGTTTTGTTTTGATAGCTCACCAGAACCTGGAGTAACAAATACTTTTAATTTGATTATTTTAAAAGTCTCATTAATTTTTCAAGCCACACAACATACACAAGCACAAATGTATTCACCAGACACCTGCAACCAGTGAAGGTTAATAGTCATTTAATGTAACTGCATATGTTACAAGCAATCTTCCTGTCCCACTGCATTTTCAAAGACCACATAAATATGTAATCCATTCCTCTTTTTTCCTATCGTAACATTCCACTGGGGCGATTCTGATGAGCTGTCCCCCTGCTGCCTCCACAGTAAAGTACTGCACAGTGGCTGATGGATAGATACTGGGTTTGAGTAAAGAGGATTTCTGCAGCCATCCATAAACCCAGCTCATTTAAATTGGTAGCTGTCGACTACCTGAGAAGAAAGAAAAGGCTGTCCTTAAATAATAAAAAAAGCATGGCTCTATTGTCTAGAATGTCAAGCAGAATTCCTATTTCCAGGTAGCAGCACTGAGGGACCACCTGATTATAATGAGGGGTTTGTCTGTCTTCTCAGACCAGTCTCCTGGGAATCCCTCTCAGTACCTTGAGAAGAGGTAAGAGTGCTCGAGATTCCTCTCCCTGTAACTAGGGTTCTGGTGGATGGTGAGCCAGATAATTGTTTAGATGGCCAAGTGGGTTTGAAGTGGAAATAGAAACAGATCCAGGATGTTACTAGGAGACTACCCCTTGATTAATTGGAATTCAAAGATGAAACAAGTATTGCCTATTGTTTAATTTTCCCCTCTTTGCAAGTAAGGTGTTTGGGGAGAAAGCTAAGACTCTAAAAACCAGAGCATATATGAGACAGCACAGAGCAGGCCCTCCTTAAACTTTTCTCTTGGTCAAGATAAAATTTTTCCTAATCCCAAGACATGCTGCTGATGGCAGAGACACTCAATAATGTGGATTTACTGACCGATTCACCTGCTTCTCTGCAGGAAATCAAAGTTCATTCATTCACAGACTTGCTCAGTGACAGAAGACGTTTAATAGATGTCATTCTATCCAGGGCATACAGTTCATGCTTTAGCCCCTAAAATTTGCCAAGCAATGCAGTTGAAAGCTAAAAAACATAAGTCACTTTCTCTATATCAGCAGTTCAAGTTTGTTCAATCTCTGCCCTCAGAGAAAAGAGGAGGCGCACACAAATTCCAAGACTATATATCATGAAGGTTATGGAGCCTGTTTGAGACATCACAAAAACTACCCAGCTGAATTTTAAGCTGCCTCTCATCAGAGAACTGAGGATTCACAGATTTCCAGGGAAATTGCATTTTGAGGGAAATTCTTCTAGGTAAAAACCCATATAATTCAATGATGAATATTTCCTTTGGCCTTTAATTGATTTACAAGCAATACTCCATGGCTAGCTTTAGGTGAAAGATCTATTAATTTAAAACCATTCATTACCCTTTTCTTTCATCTAACACATTTTTCCAATATGCTTATTGTTCACTATAAGTAACAGATTGACATCTCTTCAAGACCAAGTCCTTTTAATACTTGTAAATGGTTTCTTGGAAGGCATCAATGATAAAACTAGTTATGTTTTCAGTAGAGTGATGCTAGGATACACTTTTATGCAATGCCATAAAACTATCCTTCTTATTGAAGTAGCATCAGCAAGACAGTAGAATAGGAAACCCGAGAGCTCACTTCCCAACAGAAACACCAGCTTTAACAACAACACATGATCCAAAAAGCCTTTATGAGAACTCCAGAAATCAGTTAGGAAGTCACAGTACCCCAGGCAACTCAAAATCAAGAACAGCTACATTGATATGGGTAACAAAAAGCTATTTTATTCCAACTGCATCAATCCTTCTCCCAAACCAGCACAGCTCATGATCAAAAAGAAGAGTCCAACTTGTGGATTCTCCCTTGGGAGGGAAATTGAAGAAACTGAAACACTTCCAATGTTCCAGCTTTTCAGGAAACTGCCCAAGGGACTGGTTTCTGTCCTGCCTGATTCAGAGTGCTGATGGGAAACTGACATACCTTGGATGCCTGGGATCCACAGAGAACAAAAGAGAGCTCAGAAGCTTGTGGCAGCACCAGAGAACTTGTAGTATCACACAGAGACACCAGCACAGCTTGCCACAATTTTCAGAAAGCACCCAACTCATGGCTTCTCCACTGGGAGGGAAAGGAAGGGTGGAATGTATATATTGTGTTCTGGCTTTTCAAGGGCTGCTAGAAGGAGTGGTTTCTGTTTTGCCTGACTTAGAGTGCTGACAGACTTAGAAAACTTTGGATACCTGGGAGCCAGAGAACAGAAAAGAGCTCAATGCCAGAAAAAGCGCCAGAAAACCTGAAATACCTCATACAGACACCAGAGGGAGCAAGAGGCTACAAGCGCCTGAAAAAGAGACCAGCAAATCTCTCTAAATGGGAAATTACACACACAAGCCTAGAAAAGATTTCTCTCCCCAAAAGGTTAAGAGACGCTTGGAATCTCTAGCTGGGCTGATTGCTGAAGGTCTTTCCCTATAAGAAAAACCATAAGGACTGGGGAAAGTGGTTGTGTTTTCAAATGTGCAAATCCCAACACAAAATTATAAGGCTCACAAAGTAATGGGGAAACATAGCCCAGTCAAAGTTACAAAATAAATATCCAGAAATTGGTCCTAAAGAAAAAGAGTTATATGAATTATCTCATAAACAATTCAAAATAGCCACCATAAAGATGCTTAACAAGCTCAGGAAAATTGGGTATAAACAAATGAGAGTGTCTGTAAAATGAAAAAGAGTATTTTTTAACCAAAGAAATGTGTGACCTGAAGAACACAAAAACTGAGTTGGAAATTTCACTAGAATAATTCAAGAGCAGAACTGTTTAAGCAACACAGAATCAGCACACTCAGAGACAGGTCATTGGAAATTATCCAGTCATAGAAACACCAACCAAAAAAAAAAAAAAAAAGTGAAGAAAGCCTAAAGGACATACTATGGGACACCATAGAGACCAATAGGTATATTATAGGTATTCCAGAAGAAGGAAAGACAGACAAAGGGGCAGAAAGCTTGTATGAAATAATAATGGCTCTGGTAAAGGAAATGAACATCCAAATCCAAGAAGCCAAATAGATCTCAATCAGAACATACCCAAAAAAAGTCCACACTGAGATACATTATAATCAAGCTGTCAAAGGTTAGACAAAGAGAGAATTTTGAAAGCAAGAAAAAAGTAACTCATCACATACAAAGGAGTCTCCATGAGACTATCAGTGTATATATCAGCAGAAACTTTGCAGGCCAAAACGGAGTGGGATGATATATTCAAAGTGATTAAAAAAGAAAAAAAAGGGCCAGGGCGGTGGTTCACGCCTGTAATCCCAGCACTTTGGGAGGCCGAGGCGGGTGGATCACGAGGTCAGGAGTTCAAGACAAGCCTATCCAAGATGGTGAAATCCTATCTCTACTAAAAAAATACAACAAAATCAGCCAGGCATGGTAGCAGGTGACTGTAATCCCAGCTACTCAGGAGGGTCAGGCAGGAGAATTGCTTGAACCCCAGTGGCAGAGGTTGCAGTGAGCCAACATCATGCCCTAGCCTGGGCAACAAAGTGAGACTCTGTCAAAAAGAAAAAAAAAAGAAAAAGAAAACTGTCAATCCAGATTTGTGTGTCTGTGTTTTTCAAAAATTAAGAAAAATTGAAGGCTTTCCTAGATAAACAAAAGCTGATAAAATTTATCACCACTAGACCCACCTTATGAGAAAAGCTAAATGGAGTCCTTCAAGTTGAAAAGAAAGAATGCTAAAAAACACTGGTCAGCAACATAAAAGCATATATAAGTATTAAGCTCATTGGCTGAGGCAGGCAGTGAACCCAGGAGTTCGAGACCAGCCTGGGCAACATAGCAAAACCCCATTCTTACAAAAAAATACAAAAATTAGCCAGGCATGTTGGCACAACACCTGTAGTCCCAGCTACTCAGGAGACTAAGGTAAGAGAATAACCTGAGCCCAAGAAGTCGAGGCTGCAGTCAGCCATGATTGTGCCACTGCACTCCAGCCTGGGCATCAGAGTGAGATGCTGTCTCAAGGAAAAAAAAAACACACACACACACACAAAACTCACTGGTAAAGGTAAATATATAAATATTACAAATACAGAATATTGTAATACTCTAACAATGGTAGGTAAATCACTTAATTCTGGCATAGAAGTTAAAAGACAAAAATACAAAAATAACTATAAAGATATGTTAATGGATACACAATACAAAAGATGTAATTTGTGACAATAACAAAACAGAGGGGAGAAGTCAAAGAGTAGAATTTTTGTATGTGACTGAAGCTAAGCTGATATCAGCTTAAAATAGATATTACAACTGTAAAATAAGCCCCATGTAACCACAAAAAACCTACATAAGATACATAAATGAAAATGAGAAAGGAATCAAAGCATATCCTTACCAAAAAAAAAAATCAAAGGAGGAAAAAAGGAACAAAAACACTAAGAGACAGGCAGAAAACAAAGTGCATTTTAGTCCATTTTAGTATCACAGGAAACCTGAGACTGGACAATTTATAATAAACAGGAATTTATTTTCTCACAGTTCTGGAGGCTGGCAAGTCCAACACTGAGGGGCCAGCATCTAGTAAGGACCTTCTTGCTATGTCATAACGTGGTAAAAGGAATCATGGTGAAAGGAATCACATGGTAGAAGAGCAAGAGAGAGAGAGTAAAAGGAAGGTGAACTCTCCCTTTTATAACAAACCCACTCGTGCAATAACTGTTATTTCATTCACTCCATTCTCATGGCCTAATCACCTCTCATTAGGCCCCACCTCCAAACACTGCTGCACTGGGGATTAAGTTTTTAACATGTGCATTTTGGGGAACATATTCAAGCCATAGCAAAAAGTCAATAGTAAGTCCTTCCCTATTGGTAATTATTTTCAATGAAATTGAATTACATTCCGGAATCAAAAGACATAGGGTAGTTTAATGGATTTTTTTTTTAAAGAAGATGAGAGTATTTGCTTATTTTAGATTTTAGGACACACACAGGATGGAAGTGAAAGGATGGAAAAAGATATTCCATGCAAAAAGTAACCAAAGGAGAACAGCGTGGTCATATGTATTCATACAAAATAGACTTTAAGTCAAAAACTGTCATAAGAGACAAATAAGAACATCACATATTGATAAAAGGGCCAGTTCACCAGGAAGACATACCAATTATAATTATATTTGCACCTAACATTAGAGGAGCCAAATATATGAAACAAACATTGACATGACATGGGCTCAACAGAAGGGGAAAAAATATTTACAAGCCATACTTTAGAAGGGATTAATATCCAAAATATATCAAGAACTCAAATAACAGCAAGAAAACAACCCAATTTTTAAAATGGGTATTTTAAAAAACTGAAATAGACCTTTCTCAAAGAAGACATACAAATGGCCAACATGTATGGGAAAAAAAATACTCAACATCACTAATAAGCAGGGAAATGCAAGTTAAAACCACAATACGATATTACCTCAACCTGCTGGAATGACTATCACCAAAAACACAAAAGATAAGTGTTGGCAAGGGTGTGGGGCAAAGGAATCTCTCACATATTATCAGATAGTGTAAATTAGTACAGCCATTACGGAAAACAGTATAGAGGGTTCTCAAACAATTAAAAAGAACTACCACATGATGCAGCCATCCCACTTCCAAGTATCTACCCAAAATAATTAAAATCAAGATCTCAAAGAGATATTTGCATTCCCATGTCCAATGCAGCATGATCTATAAAAGCCAAGAGGTGGAAATCACACAAGTGTTCATCTATGGATGAATGGATAAGTAAGATGTGGTGTACAAATACACAAGAATATTAGCCAACCTTAAAAAAAGAGAAAATTTTGGCCAGGCACAGTGTCTCACACCTGTAATTCCAGCAATTTGGGAGGCAGAGGTGGGTGGATCACTTGAGATCAGGAGTTCAAGAACAGCCTGGCCAACATAGTGAAACCCCATCTCTACTAAAAATACAAAAATTAGCCAGGTGTGGGGATGAGTGCCAATAATCCTGTCTACTTAGGAGGCTGAGGCAGGAGAGTCGCTTGAACCTGGGAGGCAGAGTTTACAGTGAGCCAAGATCACACCACTGCACTCCAGCCTGAGTGACAGAAGGAGACTCCATCTCAAAAATAAGAGAGAGAGAAAATCTTACAAATGGTTGAACCTGGAAGACGTTGTGTTAAATAATACAAGCCAGTCACAAAAGAGGAGATACTGCATCATTCTACTTACATGGGATATCTAAAGTAGTTAAACTTTAAAAACAAAAAGTAGAATGGTGGTTTCCAGGGGCTGCAGTATGAAGCAGAAGAAAAATGGAGCTGCTGTTCAAAGAGTACAAAGTTTCAGTCACGCAAGATGAAAAAGTTCTTCAGCCATACAACAATATGCATATAATTAACACTGAATGGTACAATTAAAATTTCATTAAGGAGGTAGCTTTCATGTTATTTGTTTTTTTAACCACAATTAGGGGGAAAAAAAAGCTATACTTCCTGTACAAGCTGGAAATTTCCAAAGAATCTGAACACAACCCATTTTGCAAGCAGGTTTCCCCATCCCAAAATTTCATTTCCAAAGGGACAGAGAGAGCAGACCAGCACCAACACTAAGCTGTACAGACAAGCTTGACGGCTCAATCCTGAAAAAAAAAAAATGAGGGGTTTGCACTTACCAAGGAAGCTAAATTGTCAATACACCTGCAGATCTTGAGTTTGATATATGTGTGTATAAACAAACAAAAATATGTCTGGAAATAGATATGGCAAACTAACAGCTCTGTCTTTCCGAGAGGAAAGGTTTTTGGGATGGGGGACAACTGGGCTAAGAGTTTGTCAAAATAATGGCTTAATTATGTAATTCAAAATAGTGAAAATAAAAGTTTTTGATTGAAAAAACTATTTACCAATCAGCTATGGTATTATCTCTCAATATATGTCCTTGATATTTAAAAACATACCAGCCCTCCCTTGCATGACACCCCTTCTCAAATCGGGAAAATTTCATCTTTCTCTCATCAGGAAGCCACATGGTTTCTGGCCACTGAGTTCATTGCCCTTTGTGCTTTGGGGCCAGAACAAAGTACCCCAACACCCTCCTCATCAAGAGAGCCAGATCTTGTATACAAACACTTCTCTTAAGTCACTGATGCCTTTGCTAAGAAGAATTCTGCGTACATACTTCCTAAAAACTAACAGCCCAGCTCTCTGAAGTTGTCTGCCAAAACAGAACTTCAAGGCAGTAACTTTTAATTATATCACTCAATGATTTATGAATCACCCACTCTGTGCTGGACATAGCACTGCTCTCAGTGCTGGGTACACAGAAAGGAGCAAATCAAAGGCCCCTGCCCTCTCAGACCTCTCATTTGTGGGGGAGATGGACAGACAAACTCACACATGCATATGTTAATACCAGGAAATATTAACAGCTATGGAGAAAACAGTGGCATAAGCAATCCACAGAGTGATGGGCAGTGGTAGTTTACACGGGGCAACCAGCTATGACTTCTCTAAGTCATATTTGGGCCAAGGGCTAAAATAAAGAGAAAGCCACACAGACATGTGGGAGTAACACATTCCAGGCAAAGGAAACAGCAAGTGCAAAGGCCCTGAGGCCTTTTGGTTTTGATTGATATCAACAGGTCAACCTCTAAAAGGGCTGCACCAATTCCCACCCATCAGCAGCATCTGGGAGTACTTATTTCCCTACATTTTTACCAGCACTTCTTACCATATTCCCTTTATTTCCATAAAAGATAATTACTATTGTGTCATATCTTGTGTAATATCCATAGATGGACTCAAAGCACTGATGACAGGAGAAGAGGAAATGAAAAAAAGGCAGCTCCCATTCAGTACTCCCCGTACCATACACTGCACCCCTCCCAATTGACAGATGTTTCAATTTATCCTAACATCAACCCTTTAAGGGAGGCATGAGGTACCTACTTCTGCATCCAAAAAAAATCTAGATCCTGCAGACTTTAAGAAATCAGGCCAAAGGCATTCGATTCTTAGGCTATAACCGGAATTGACCTCAGGTGAGCCTACCTTCAGAACCTGAGCTCTTTCTATTCCACCAGGTTGCTCCCTAGTCCAGGGGCACAGAAGAGCTTGCTTGGCAATACCATATGAAGGACAAGCTCCAGCCTGAGAGGAGCTGGTTGCCCTGGGTAATTTCTTGCATATGCATTTGATTTTTCTTTCACTGGATCTTTTTAACAGCAAAAGCCAATCTTCCCCAATGTGCCAGGAATTTATCTACAGCTGAAGGAAGTTACTGTCAGGAAGATGTGGATATGAATAATTAAGGCCCTATTAAACATGCACACATCTTGTAATAAATCTCAAATTAGACTGTGCCAAGATCTTGTTAAACCTGCCAACACATATTCTCAAATAAGGTGGGAATATAATTTGGAGCTTATCAAGAGATTCAACCTTTCACAGAAAAATACTATTTGACTGTTCGGAATTTTAATCTGGAGATTACCTGAATTTGTCTCATCTATCATTCCATTGTGTTTATGCTTATTGTGAAAAATCAAACAAGTAATTTCTCTCAGGATGTCCTCAAGTGGTGTGTATTTTGATACATACTGCACTAAACCTCATTATTTCTGACATCATCCAAAAGAGCCTCACTCTGAATACACTTCCCTTAAATTCTAAAAAAACAAACAAACAAACAAAAATGTTCATTCATCAGTGACTTAAACAGAACTTTTTGAAAAGCCCAGGAGTTATGCTTCCTGATGTGGATAGGGAGAGAGCACTGTGGTTAAGAGCACACACTCCGAGTCCGATTGATTTCCTGTCCCACCTCTACCACTTACCTATTGTCAAATGGGAACAGCAGGAGTGTCTGCTGCACAGGGTAGCTTTAAAGACCTCATGAGTTAATCACCTAAAATGCTGCCTTCCCCATAGTAAGTGCCAGCTGTAGTTATTATCATTGGGTGTATCCCAATAATGAAAACTGATGTTACCAAAAACTAACAGTTTTTAGTAACTTTTAATTTTTCTGATATAAAAATACAGGTTTATTTTTATAATCTTATAAACAACTCACATGAACAAATAAGAAAATAGATTCTAGAGTATAACATAACGAAGTGTTAAATATCCCTGTGGCACTGGCAGAAACCAATACAACTATATCTATTTTGCCATCAGGGAAACTGAGATACCAGTGGTTGAGACTTTCAGTTTTAATCTTCCAGAAAAGAGGAAGATCTCCAGCCTTTCATGAGTCTTTCAATGGTGTCTTGCTGCTTCCTGTTCCAATAGGCCAGTACATTCCTGAAACATAGGCTTAATTTTTACACACAAGCTGTGTAACCTCAGACAAAGCAAATAACCAGGCTGTGCCTCTGTTTCCTCATCTGCAAGGTAGAAAATAATAAAAACACATAGCTCTTAGAGTCGCGGTGAAGAAAATGAACCAAAATCATAGACGAGTCCTGCCACACACACGCATGAGCTGCTGGAAAGGCATGCCCATTTGTCTGTTCTAGAGTGGGCCTTCCTAACATGGGAAATAATCCAGATCCTCAAGCCAAAGAAACAGTGGAAAAAAGCCACGGCAAGGGGAAAAAATGAATACACTGTTCCTACAGAGACCCCTCAGATTCTTAAGATCACACTGCGGAATTAACCATCCATGGTCCACGCCCACCTGTGAAGCCATTTAAGGTGGAAACAGCAGCAGCTCATCACAGCCTTTGCTGCTGCCTGACATCCCACTGAGAGCTGAACTCTTTGCCAGTAATTGGAGAACAAATTGTGCAAAATGATTGGACTGACCAATAAATCTGTGCCAGTAAACCACTGGAAGGGCAACCATGTGATTCTGTAGAATCTGTACATCTCACCCAGATAGATGGCAAACTTACTGAAGTCCCTGGGTCAGGGGCCTCAAGTTCCCAGGCCATACGCCCATCCTCATCTGTACTCTGAGGACAGAGATGGCGGGAAGAGGATGGACTGGGAAGAGTGAAAGTTTGCAAGGATGACCTATGCCCTCCCCAAGAAATAAATCTCTCATTTAAATGACAAAAGAAAAAACCCAGAAGAGAAAATATGATCCATGTGGTCTTCAGGGGAGAGAGCAAGTCAGATACTAAGACCTGAACCTAGCTCCTGAGCAGGCAGGCCAGAAGGGAGTTCACACAGACAAAGCATTTAACGCCGTGCCAGGCCGACAGTGTTCACTCAATACTGACACTAGTCACTGCTCTCCTTCTCAATGCAGAACACAGCTCTAACAGCAGCCAGTGTGCTACAGGCCAAGGCACAATGCTAAGTGTTTTACATGAATTATTTAATTTTCTCCTCAAAACAATCCTAAGGAGCAGGTGCTATTCTCATTCGCACTTTCCTGCTGAGATAGCTGAAGCTTAGAGAGGCTAGGAGACATGCCAGGATCACACAATCAGTACGCAGCAGAACCACACCACCAACCCAAGCCATCTGCATCACTACTTCTAAACGACATCGTCTCTGTATACCATGGGATCTTTTAAAAACTGTTTTTGCTACCTGCAATTCTTTTGGGAATTGGAAATGGTATATAAAGTCAGAAACAGCTGGCACACTTTCACCACCCTGCCCCAGCCTTTGGATGCTGTGATGGTTAATTTTATGTGTCAACTCGACTGGGTCATGGGGTGCCCAGACATTCTGTGAAACATGATTCTGGCTGTGTCTGTGAAGGTGTATCTGGATGAGATTCACATTTGAGTCAGTGGACTGAGTAAAGCAGACTGGCCCTCTCCAGTGTGGGTGGGCTGCATCCAATCCATTGAAAACCTGAATAGAACAAAAAGGCTGGGGAAGAGGGAGCTCCTCTTGCGTAACTGTGAGCTGGGGCATTGGTCTTTTCCTGCCTTCAGACTGGAACTGAAAAATAGGCTCTTTTTGGGCCTTGAGCCTACCAAATCTTAGACTGGGATTTACACCATCGGTTCTCCTGAGTCTCCTGCTTGCTCAATCTCCATAGTCACATGAGCCACTTCCTTATAATAAATCTATATATATATATATATATATATATATATATATATATATACATCTATATATACACATACACATCTATCTGTCTGTATCTCCTAATATCTCCTTTTGGTTCTTTTTCTCTGGAGAACCCTAATACAGATGCCTTGCATCACAGAAATCCAACTGAAGCCTCCATTAACAGTAGAGATTTTTTTATGGGTCATTTGGACACTAAGCGTGCAATAAGCCAGTGTTTAAAACTAAATTTTAGAGGAATGTCCAACCTAAAAAAGCACTGCTGTGAAAATAAAATGGGAACTGATGCAAAGCATGGGATGTAGTGGGGAGGGAGAAGGGAACACAGAGGAGCGGTGTGCCCTCATGCCCCTGCAGAACCTTTCTGCATTATTGTTTTGTTGGCTCCTCTAATGTACCACATCCCTTTGCGCACACACGCTATCCCACAGTGCAAGCTCGAGAAGCCATCTGCATGGCTCACTCAGCATATCACCCACAGGTCTCCTCACCTAAATGAATCTAGGTAAGGATCTGAAAGAGACTGAACAAATGGTAGAAGGAAATGCTATTTTGGGGTCAGAACCTTCTTTGTAGTTCCTGTCTCTCATTTACAAGACAGGCTCCCCTGGCCCTCAAACTAGGCTCAGTGGGAATTAACTGTCATGAGCTGGATCCAGATCAGCCATTATTATATGTCCCATGGGAAGCAGACCTGAGACCTCACTCTGCTCTGCCAGGCCTCCCACCAGGCCACTGCTCCTGAAAATTAGCTATTTCATCATGACGAGCTGCCCAAAGCACAGGAGCTAAGGGATGACCTATGGGCCCAATTCATAATATTTATGTTCCTGCCACTTCGCTGCCCTGTATCTCCACTCAGTACCTTTGGCTGGCTGAATCAGAGACCCCCCAGACACTGTGGGGATGGAAACTATAATTGCAATTGTCAGTGGTGAGCGGCTTTTATGGTGAGGGCTACATATCTACAATCCTCCTGCATTTCCCAGCTCCTTCCACCAGCTTTGGCCAAAATGCAGACTGACACTACCTCTTTAGATTAGGATAAGGCCAGTTTAATTCACTCCTTCAATGCTTCAGCATTTATTTTAAAGCCACATATCTCTCAGATCACAAGACACGAACCTGCTCCAAACCTATCACCAGATGCATTGTAAAAATTCACACAGAAAGCTAGAAGCAAAAATTAAAAGTGAATGTGAATGCAAGGCTGGTACTTAGGTATGTAACTTGCTTTAAGTTCTTGATAGTAAAAATATCCACTCATGCAACTCAACAAATACATATTGACAAACTACTATGTGCCAGACATAGACTGAGATGAAGAGATGAGGCCATGCCTACATGAGCTCAATGTTCTAATGCACTCCACCAAACCTCTCTCAGTTTGCCAGGAAGGAGTTGTGTGAATCTTTGCAAAGATCTTCCCAGTCCCACATTCACCTTGATAATTATAGCTTTCATCTAAGGAAGTCACACATGCCAAGCACTATTCAGCCATAGGTATTTTCAGCATTCCATTTATTGAATACCTATTATATCAGGTAACTGTGATAAGTACTATGCACATTATATGATTTAATCCACCTGACATCTCTGCAAGGTATGTATTTGTACTATTATTTTACAGGAGAAGGCTGGAGAGATGTTAAATGACTTTCCAAAAGCCATGTAATCAGCAAATGGTGGTGGAGCTAGGATTCAAATTCCTAGCCTAACTGAACTTCCTGGGCATCCACTGTGATTCCCAAGAGATTCAAAGGAGGCCTGCTCTTCACTCAGCTGTACAGCAGTGTTCATGCTACCCTGTCTAAGGCCAAGGGACTGTTTGTTCCTCTGTGTGAGAAAAAGGAGCACCAATGTAACTGGCAAGGCTGCAGCCATAGGTCCCAGCCTTCCCTAAGTCTGCCTTGTCATCTCTCAAATAAGGAAGGTGAACAAAGGGATCCATAAGACGTCTTCCAACTCCAGAGTCTTCTGAATCCCTGCAACTGGAAGACCTCCCAAAGTGTGGCCAAGAAGACCTAACTCATTCCCAGGGCATGCAGCACCACAATCAGACCCTCACCAGGGCCCACAAGAGAGAAGATGACTCCAAAAGACCTGTGCATTGGGCCATTCTTGCATTGCTATAAAGAAACACCTGAGGCTGGATAATTTATGAAGAAAAGAAGTTTAATTGGCTCATAGTTCTGCAGGCTGTATAAGCATGGTGCCGGCGTCTGCTCAGCTTCTGATGAGCCCTCTGGGGGCTTTTATTCATGAAGGAAGATGAGGCAGGAATAGGCATGTCACATGGTGAGAGGGGGAGCAAGACAGAAAGAAAGGAGAGGTCCCAGATGCTTCTAAACAACCAGATCTTGGTGAACTAACAGAACTCACTCATCACCAAGGGGATGATGCTAAGCCACTGGGGAGGGATCCACTCCCATGATCCAATCACCTCCCACCAGGCCCCATCTCCAACCCTGGGAATCACATTTCAACATGAGATTTGGAGGGGACAAAAATCCAAAACATATCAACCTGCCGCAGCACATCCCAGGCAAACAGAACACTCCCCAGACCCATCATTGACCTTCAAGTTCCACCCTGATTTCATCTGACTTGTTGAAATAGAGCCATTATTTACAGATTCAAGTTCTACTAACCCAGATCACATCGCTCCCCCACATTCAAAGTAACACACACACCTGAAAGCCAGTGATAGAAACTCCTCAGCAAGGCCTGCAAGGCCCCAGGTGGTCAGTGTGGCTTCTTTTCCCCTCTCTGGCCCTGCCTAGGCTCCCACGTCCCAGCTCTCCACTCCAACCTCCCCAGGCACCCAGCTTTTCATGCTGTTTTCCTCCTGGGATCCCCACCCTTCCCTCTGTCTCGACACTACCCCCCAGCCCTCTTCACAAGACTGTGCCCCTCCCTTTGACCTGAGCTCACAAGTTCCCTCTTGTGAGAGGGCTTCCTGCCCATTATTTAAGACTCCAGCCCTGTTTGGTGCCTCACAGTAATATCACAATTAGTAATTTTCCTGCTTAGGTTCATCACTCATCTTCTCCCACCCCGAGAACTGTGTGTGCTTCATCCACCATCTGCGCTCTGCACCCAGCCCCCAACAGAGCACCTAGCACAAAACCAGCCGTCAGTAACACTTGCCTAATGCTTGAAAGAAACTGCATTGCTTATCTCAACAGGCCCTGTATGATTACCACAGCGACTGGCTGGCCAGCACCATGGATGCTTCTCCACTTCTATGGGCTGGAGGAGGGGGATGTGCCACATTTTGTGCAGATAGCAAAGGTTCTGCTCTGCAGGAGCTAAGGAATACATACAAAAGTATTTTCAGATGATACAGTGTCATGCAAATAGAAAGCACTTTCATATATATGTATGTGTGTAGATACTACACTTGATCTTATCCAAAAGGCCGAGAAGCAACTGTGTGTGTGTAGAGAGGCAGACAGACAGATGTCTGCTGAAAAAATGCATATATAACAAACGTTGAAATCATGGTCCAAGGCAAAATAGGCTAAGTGCAAAGTGAGTATCACAAATAATGAGTGCCGCAAAAATGAGGGAGAGTCCAAGAGGGAGAGGTGAGGTTACCCAGGGAAAATGGACTTCAGTCAAACTCTAAAAAGTGGCACAGATTGATAGATGTCAAAAGCCAGAGCAGCATAAGTGTGGCCCCAACCCACTTCCATCAGTATCACCTGGGGTGTTGGTCAACTCCCTGCCTACTAGCAGAGCCCCAGAAGTTGGGCCTGGGAGTCTGTGGTTTTTATCACATGCTCAGGTGATTCTGATGCACATTAAAGAAAAGTCATCACTGAGCCCACCAGGCAAAAGGGCCTAAGTGTACAAAGCTGTGTAGGACAATAATTTGAGAGAACTAGGAAGCAACAGCTAGAAATACATGTTAAGGCTCGAGAGCTAGGTCTGGATTCTATAGGTAAAGGGAAGACACTGAAGGCTTTTGGATAAAGGAGTGACATAGTGAACATGATGTCCTAGAAAGCTTGGGAAAAAGCTCAGGAGGGACTGGGAAAACAGTTGAGGAGGAGGGAGCCAAGTCAGGAGGCCACAAGACCTCCAGCAGACACTGGGGCCCTCCCCAGGTTGAGACCCCCATGTTGGCCACCACTAGGGACCAATCGGGGACATGAAGTAGCCTCCCTGGTCTCATCCATGGACATCTGCTCTGGTCTTCCTGATAAGTCCGGGCCTGAGGATGTTTTGATAAAAAAGAAACACACAGGATCTCAAGGCACAAGTGAGAAACTCTTATCTGTAGGCCAAGACAGTAAGAGATCCTTCAGAATTCAAGTGCTCAGGCACTGGTACTTGGCAAGGATGAGCTGCATGCCCGGCACCCAAGTTGCTGGAAACAAATAGTAACTGTAATCTGGTCAAAGCCGAGAATTTACATTTCTCAGGAACACTGAAATATGCACATTAAATCTATAAATACATAAAGATTCCTGGGAGCACTAAATAGAAGTGTGAGATTTTTCCAAACAGATGTGTCTGTTTGTTGGGAGATGAATCTCAATGACCTCTACTACTACTTAACAAAAAAAAGAAAGACAAAAACAATCATGAGTTGGAGGCTATATAAACATCATGTCCAATGCATCACTGTGAACATGAAGCAGGTTGGGTAGTTTCCATCTTGACAAGGGAGTTTAAAGGGTGCCCCGTCAGATCCCCATGGAGTCCTACTCTCTGGGGGTCTCTGCCAATGGAGGCATTCCTCTCTCCCTCCCTGTTTCTGCCTGGCTCTTGTGCTGTGAGCTGTACAAAATTCGCTGTCTTCACAAGAGTACACAGATTGCATGAGACAGACTTGCCTCAAAACAATGCAGATACATAACTTGAACTCCAGCTGACAAAGTGTATGAGGGTCCAAACAAGTTTCTTTTCTGCTGAGATTAATAGAAGAGGTGACTTTTCGAAAGCTTTCCTCTTTCAAATATATGAACAGGGTTCCAGCCAAAAGGAACTATATCATTTCCACCTGTCTGAAGGCAGACAGGCTGTAAACATTCCAGCAAGATGTTTGGGGAGTCCTTTAAGCTCCGTGCAAGAAAGTAAATGGTTTGAGAAAGGTCTCTCTAATTAGCTAGTGCAAACGGAGAGCAAAAATGTTTCAATTCCAGGAGTGTGGGAGGGTTTGGTCGCAGAACGCGTTCCCTGTGCTTCTTGCTCTGGTGCTCCACATTCTCTCCAAAGCAGACAATGTTTTTCTGGCCTTGTGTTTTCAAAAGATAACCTTCATGGTAAAAATCAATAGCTGTAACACAGTCTTCAGTTCAGAATGAAGCAATAACCCAGGCTCTAAGATGAGGTCCCCTGTTGAGGTCAGAGAGATGCTGACACAGATGCCTCATTTTCTCCTCACAGTCCTGCTAACATTTGTAATCACTGCCCTCTTGCCCGAGGAGAAACACCTTTGCTGTTTTGCCTTTCTCTGACAGGAGAGATGCTCACAGCCTTCAGACTGTGGTTCCCAATGCAATGAAAACAGGTGGGTCTCTAAGAACATTTAAACTGACCGATGGTATGATATTTGCACTTTGGTGTTGCACCCAAGGGCGCACCTGTCACTAAGGGGGATACCACTAGTGATGCTCAGAAAAAGAAGCCAAATGCCAAAAACTACCTGTGGAGAGATTTCACCCCTATGACATGTCCACAGACGGCACATTTACAGAGACAGAAGGCGGACCAGCAGTTGCCTCGGGTTAGGGTACAAGTCAGATCTCAGGAAATTTGGGAAGACAATGGAAATGTTCCCAAACTGGACTGTTGTATAGTTGCAAAACTTGTAATTTTATTAAAATTCATCAACTGTATACTTAAAATAGGCTAATACTATGAAATTAAATTACACATCAATAAAACTGTAAAAGAGATGCGTTCATTGAGTAGTTAATGAGATGGGGAAATACAGGTTAAAAAACACAGAATACCAGATATTAAATCATATGCTCCTGTTTTTAAAAAAATATGCATCAGCACACATTGGCTTCAGAGGAATAAGAGAAGGCAATATGCCAAAATGTTTATAGTAATTGTTTTTTATGTAGTGGAATGACAGGTGCTTTTCACTTTCTTCTCTATACTTCCTGTGTATTCCAAATTTTTATCATGAATATGCACTTGCTTTCATCATCAAAAATTGATGCTGTAATTTAGTAATGCACCTATGAAATAATTGGCCAAGAGTACATAACTGAAGAGTTAATAGCCAAGTTTGAGACGACACTGCTTACGGCCTCTGCAATTGAGCAGACACTTAATGGCTATTGTGAAACTCAGGGACCTGAAAGATTTAAGGCCTCCCTCTTCAAGTAAGCACACCTCCCTCCCCTCATCAGGCCCACTGTATGTGTCCCCAGAAAGGGTCAGGCCTTGCACAGGGAAAGCAAACGTTAATTAACTTGCATATTGCATGTGCACACACACCAGTCCCCTGTTAACACACTGGAACAAATTTCAACATGTTCAAGTCAATCAAATACAGGTGACAGGAACTGAACTACATTATAAAGCATGAGCCCTGTGGTGCCCATCGCCAATCTAGAACACAGCCTATCTGTAGAAATGCTTCTTTTTTTCCCCTGTGAGAAAGGCTCTTTATTTTCTTGGAATACACAGTCTTACCATAACAGAGGACTCACAGACCCTAATGATTTTCTCTCCTTCAAAATTAATATCACACACTGGCTCTCTAGGTACTTTACAGTACTTACAGAATTTTCTAAAATAATGAATACTCTGTACCATGCTAACACAGGAGTTTCTCCATCCTTGCTGTTAAGATTGAGGACAAGGGTCAGCTGAGGCCAATCCTGCAGTTTGCTGGTTTGGAGAAGGATCCTAAACTGAGCAGACAGCAAGTTTCCTTGATTGCCTCAAGAGGAAAGCTTGAGGGTGGTATCCTTAGCTCATCAGCATTTTTCTACCATTGACCTGTGTCTATCATAGGGACAGGCCCTGCAGCCTGGTTTGCATTCCAGAACCCACCATCCCCTTTCAGATCACAGCTGCTGGAGCTGTGGGCAGCACAGCTGACCCAATTATTCTCTCCTCTGACCTCAGGAATGGGAATTTACAGTACTATTGCTCTCCACTGTTAAACTGAAATAAGGCTCTATAAATTCCAGAGCTGTGGGACAGACATTTGCTGCCAATGTACCTGGTAAAGCAGGTAAATCCAGGCTCAGGAAAGAGCAGTGCAGAGCTGAAAAGCAGAGAACAGAGAGAGAAGAGGCCAAGAGTTGCTTTCTTGGCCCCCTTAATTCTCTAGCTCCTGGTAACAGTCTCTGTGAGGTCAGCAATCAGGCTGCACAAACTACCCTCTCTGCCTCCTGATTACTGCTCCTTCTAGCCTGAATGAGTCTTTGTGACTTACATCCAAAGGAGGCTTGGATAAAGAACCTACAAAATAAATTCCTCTCTGAAAATAGGAAATACTTCCCTGGGCTCTCTGCCTGGAGGCATTAGCAAAATGACAGCCAGAGGAATTAAACATTTTTTTCAGGATTGGAGCCCAAGAGAGTTTCAAGTGCAAGTTTGAAAGAAAAGGGCTCCTAGGGCAGGTGTCCAGGCTGGAGACCCAGCAGAGCCTCCAGAGTGAATGATTCACCCAGTGGAGGTCAGAATGAGAGCTCCCCCATGGCAAAGACCAGCGACACTGTCTCCCTTACTAACCACTGTATCCCAAGCACCTAGAACAGTGCCTGGCACACAGTGGGATCTCAACTAGTACCTGCTGAATTAACTCATGGGTGTATAAATACTTGATGGGTAGCTAGCTACCTTTTGCAAAAAGTAATTCTAGGCACAGGCTCAAGAAGTTACATAAACCAAGGCAGAAGCAAAAAAGTACAGTGTATCTCCAGGGAGCAGGTAACGACCCCATTTGGCAGATACATCAAGCCTATTTGCAGAGCTATAGGATGGGACTATGAGGGAGAAAGCTTTGCGTATCAGGCTAAAGAAGTAGTTTTGTCTGCAAGGGTGAACATCCTGCAGCTAACATTTCCAATGACCAAAACACATTTCCACTGGAGTTCCTTAAACACATACTTCCTATGCGGCCTTCTCACTCCACCTCCTAGGTATCCCTACTGACCCAGGAGACTTGACGGCATCTTCCTTTCTGTATCATGTACCATGAAAATAATAAGTCTACTGAAGCTGTGGTCTACAGACTTCACAACATCCTCCACTTCTGGACATTCTGACTAAAGACACCTAATAACTCAAGTTACAGGATCAGAGAGGCAGCATCAGCTTCAGCATCCATCGAGCTAAAGGCAAGGAGCAAGTATCAATTCACACTAAGACCAGAGATTCAACTCTCTCCATTTTTATAACAGCATGTATACAAGTGTATATATTCACATACACACAGAGAGAATTCAGTTTACAACTGCATCAAGCTCTGACCCTCCTAAACAAGATGTTTTTCAGTTTCTCCTTGTCATTGAAGAAGCATTAATAAACATCTGATTCTCTTTCAAACAAGTATGTCCACAGGAGTGGGAGAGTGATTTGGTAGCAAGAATACACTCTGGCCACTAGACCTGAATGAGTTCTCATCGTGGCCTCTCCACTAATTAACAATATGATCTCGAAGGCATTTTACCTCCCTGAGTCTGTTTCTCTATCTGCAGATTGGGACTAGTGACACTCCTCTGTATTATTTTTTTATTATTATTATTATACTTTAAGTTTTAGGGTACATGTGCACAACGTGCAGGTTACATATGTATACATGTGCCATGTTGGTGTGCTGCACCCAATAACTCGTCATTTAGCATTAGGTATATCTCCTAATGCTATCCCTTCCCCCACCCCCACCCCACAACAGTCCCCAGCGTGTGATGTTCCCCTTCCTGTGACCATGTGTTCCCATTGTTCAATTCCCACCTATGAGTGAGAACATGCGGTGTTTGGTTTGTTGTCCTTGCGATAGTTTGCTGAGAATGATGGTTTCCAGCTTCATCCATGTCCCTACAAAGGACAGGAACTCATCCTTTTTTATGGCTGCATAGTATTCCATGGTGTATATGTGCCACATTTTCTTAATCCAGTCTATCATTGTTGGACATTTGGGTTGGTTCCAAGTCTTTGCTATTGTGAATAGTGCTGCAATAAACATACGTGTGCATGTGTCTTTATAGCAGCATGATTTATAATCCTTTGGGTATATCCCCAGTAATGGGATGGCTGGGTCAAATGGTATTTCTAGTACTAGATCCCTGAGGAATCGCCACACTGTCTTCCACAATGGTTGAACTAGTTTAGAGTCCCACCAACAGTGTAAAAGTGTTCCTATTTCTCCACATCCTCTCCAGCACCTGTTGTTTCCTGACTTTTTAATGATCGCCATTCTAACTGGTGTGAGATGGTATCTCATTGTGGTTTTGATTTGCATTTCTCTGATGGCCAGTGATGATGAGCATTTTTTCATGTGTTTTTTGGCCGCATAAATGTCTTCTTTTGAGAAGTGTCTGTTCATATCCTTCGCCCCCTTTTTGATGGGGTTGTTTGTTTTTTTCTAATGAACTGTATTGTTATTTCAAAGATTAAGTCAAAGAATGTGCATCAAAGGGACTGTCAATGCCTGACATGTGGGAGGGACTCAATGAATGGTAACTATAATATTGCCACTGACTTAAGTGTAAGTTGTCACATCAGCATTAGCACATGGCCAGGGCACACATACCTGTCTGCTTTGTAATATAGTCAGAAGTGTACACCAGATTCTCCCCACACAGCACACATAACCCCAGCATACAGCCAGTGACCAGAGGACCAAAGAGACCTAAGGGAAGTAACAAGTTTTATATCACAGCCACCAGCATCCATCTCCCTTTCTATAGGTTCCTTTGGGAAACCAGCTGTCCCCTACATTTAGTCCCTGGCTTTGTGACTCTACCCCAGTTCCAGGATGGAGCATGTGACCCAAACCTAAGTCAACTAATGCACTGCATTTTCCTGGCCAAGGTGATTGGTCCATGGATGGGCACATTTTCCCTGGACAGGGAAATGTAATGAGATACTTGCCAGAATGGCCGAAAGACATTTTCTACTAAATGTATATATAAAGGCCTTTAAGACTGGCCCTGCTGCAGCCAGCTCACCCCATGAGGACAGCCTGCCCAAGAACAGACCTAATGCACAGAGAACAGAGCTCAGAGATGGGAAGGGGGAACCCAGCTTCCAATGGCATTTATGAGCCTCTGCATCAAGCTAAACCTAAAACCAGAACTATCTCTTGAGTTCTTGGTAGTGTCTTAAAGCTCCTTTTTTTTTCAATCAGTTTGAAATAAGTATTCTGTCTCACTACACTGGAAGAGTCCAGACAGGTACACATAGCAAGGGTGTTCATGGCTGATGAGAGGTTTTGGGGGAGCAAGCAGAGACACCCAGATAATGCTTGGTGAACCATGATTCTACTTCTAAGCCAGGAGCTCTGATTCACCGTAGACTATAGAAAAGATGCTCTGAAGAAGTGGCTGGGCCTGAAAGCAAATTGGAAGCCCCTGGGATGAGTGCTGCTAACCTGGGGACAGCACCCTCTAAGCCTGAGAGCCTGAGGTCTGCCCACGGGGTCCAGCTCAGGTGTGATGTGTGCTCCTGCACATGCCAGCTTTTGACTTCCTAATCTTCTCATCCTTCCAGGTAGGTGGGAATGTGATATTTACAAGGGCCATGTTCTCTAGAGCATGCTGTGGAAGTGCCTCATAAATTCTACTTTACTATTTCAAAGAAAAAAAAAAACACTTGATTAAAACACACACCAGAGAAGGTAGACAGTTAGGGGCCTTTCAGTCTCCAGCTGTCATCACTGAAGGAGATCTTGATCCCGGTTTGTTTCAAGAAAGGGGAACTGGAACAGTTGGATGACACGCCCTCTTCCACTGCACAGGTGCAATGCATCATTACCTGACACTGGCCGCCTGAACTTTTCTACTGAGCCCTTACTTCTGACCCCTTCCTGGAGCTCCCCAATAAACAGGTCTTCACTGAGAGAGAATGCTGGATAATAATTAGTGCCACACTCTGAGGCTTCAGAACATCCAGGGCTGGCTGGATTCCTGACCCACCCTGCCACTTCCTAACTATGACCTAAAACAAGACATTTTACCTATCTGAGCCTTCAGTTCTGCACCTGTGAAATAAGAATAACTGTAGTACCCCTCACCAGGTTGTAAGAATTAAGTGAGGAAGTCAGGGAGGCAGTAGATCTTACTTCAGTTTTACTTGTAAGAAGGCTAAAGCTAGGCACGGTGGCTCACGCCTGTAATCCCAGCAGTTTGGGAGGCCGAGGTGGGTGGATCACTTGAGGTCAGGAGTTCAAGACCAGCCTGGCCAACATGGCAAAAACTCGTCTCTACTAAAAATACAAAAATTAGCTGGGCGTGGTGGTGTATGTCTGTAATCCCTGTTACTCAGGGGGCTGAGCCAGGAAAATCACTTGAACTTGGGAGGCAGAGGTTGCAGTGAGCTGAGATCACACTAATGCACTCCAGCCTGGGTGACAGAGTGAGATTCCATCTCAAAAAAAAAAAAAGGAAGAAGATTGAGGCCCACAGTGGCTGTCTGACTTGCCCAAAATCCTAGAGCTAATAACTGCAGCATCTGGGACTCACATCCTGGCCTGACATCAGAGCCCTCATACTCTGCCCACCCCTCCACGGGACCATAGGCCTGATCCCTCTGGCACTCCACAACTCTGAAGTCAACATGCACATCTGTGATGCTGTCTTCACTGTCTCTATTCATGTACTCGCTGCACCATCCAGGCCACAGTCTCCCCAAGGGGGAACAACTTCAAGCATTATGTTCTGCACGCGCTTGGCAGACAGTTTATGCTCTGCAAGGCAAGGTCTCAGAGACAAAAGACAAGTTCTATCCTCTCCTAATGTGTGTGTTTGCTCAGAGTGCCTTGCAGGCACAGTATAAATGTAGTTATATTTTAAGATCTGCTCAGAATAAGCAAAACCTGTTCCCAGAGACTTTACTCTTCATAAGTGTCAAGAAAATCCAGCAAATCGAACAGGTGTCTCACTGTACAAAGAGAATCAGGACGCTGCCAAGGAAGATGGCTTAGGCCTCAGGGATGCAGTCGTGTCTCAGGTTTGAAAAAATGATAGCAAAAAATAAAAGCAAAATGAAATATGTCACTTGGCTTTTGAGATTGTGCCTACTAGCACAGAAGGACGTGTGTGAACTAAGAGTTTTACAGGCTGATTACATATTTTAAACAAAACTTATCTTACTCACTCATTTGTTCCATGAGTTTTTACTGAGCTTCTGTGTGTCAGGCACTATGGTGGACCCTCAGGCTATACCCCTGAATAGGACAGATACAGCCCTGGCCCTCTTGCTGAGAGTAGAGATGACACTTCCCGGCATCCCCTGCCAGTCACTCAAATAGGTTTGCAAAAACTCCATGTTTACAACGATGTGGGTAACAGCTAATCCCAGGAGAAAATCATTTCATACAGCAACATCTCTAAAAACTTGTTCCTTCTAATAATGTGTCACGGGAAGAAAACAAAAAGCTTTTGTAGCCAAATTACCTGAGAATGAGTGGTTTTAAAGCTGGCAAACTGTTTTCTCTACTGCAGGACTTCTCTGATGCTTTACCATGTGACTGTGCTCGGTGACTTGCCAGAGAGTGCCAGGGCTGCGGTGTGTGGGTACACAGGCCTGCCCAACTCCAGGAAATGAGCAAAGGCTTGCAAACATGTATGTGATCAGACATACTCTCAGCAAAGAGCGTTTTGATGGACGGTGTTCCACAGAAAGCACTTCAGAAAGACACCTCCGTGGAGGATAGTGTCTGAGTTAGACCTACTGTGGAGATGAAATCCCAGCCTCACCTTGGCCCTCCTTGCTAGGTATGCCATTGCCCTGATGCACCAATACAGAACTGCCAGGTTTCCTTCAGAACAAGAATCTCTTTCAATGGAAGAAAATAAAATTAAAAATCTGAAAGGTATTTTATTCTTTATGTCACTAAAAAAAAATCTTGTCTTGGGCATTTCTTTCAGCTCACCCCATGGAATCGGTCACTATGAATAATTGAAAATATAAATAAAAAATTCATTTGGTAGCCCAGCCAATCTCTGCTGTGTCCGTGGAGGGTGGTAAGACTTGTTGTCTCAAGAGGAATTTCCATGACCTCTTTCCTACCCATTCAGGAGCAAATAAAGTCGATTTCCACTAGAAGAATGTCAGGCAGAAGTGTGAACAATAGTGGTGTAGAATGACAGAGACAGTAGCTTCCTGGAAGAAAATGAGGGTCTTCACAGGTTATTTAAAATAAAGAAATCTGGCTAGAGTTTCAGACTAGAAGAGAAGAGCAGGCTGAAATGGAAGATGCTCAGTTATTCACAGAAAATTACCTGTGGTTGAGGAAGGAGTCAGAGAACCTTGCCCTTTGGCAACACCGGAGAGTAGAAACTTATTTTGTCTGTTCTGCTCTCCAAGTTCGGTGCCCTTTTTGTTCCTCCTGGCTCTTTGTTCCACTCTTTGTTCTTACCTGACCCTTTCAGAACTACAATATCTATATTCTCCTTTCCCAGTGAAATCTGATCTCAGGAAATGAGCTGAACCTCATTCACACCAAAATGTAATGACTAATGCTAGATAAATGATCTGATGCCAGATCAAGTGTTAAACCAAAAGAACTGTATTCCCAAAGCAGGCTTTCAGGCATCAGAAGGCTGCTGGTTGACTGTCTTTGAGCAGAAGGCCTTCAATCAAGTGCAAGTACATCCCGACACTTATCCACTCCCACAGGTGTCGGAGTAAGCCACAGGGGCCTCAGTCACAAAGGGGAGGTCTGGGAGGGTTTGGCTGTCCCCTCTCCAGTGTTCATGCTGATGCAGAGACTAGCTAGACCTGCAGACCTTCAAGAGGGGACAATGGGTTAGACTGAGGTCAAAAACCACATATCATTTCCTTCCCTTCCCTACTGAGGACCCTCTTGTCTAGGCTCACCCAGAGCAGAAGAGGTGCATAGGCCAGCTCTTCTCCCCACAAGGTCCATCCACACAGTGATGCCACTTTCAGTGCCCTGGAGATGTCCAAGCTCAACACTCCCACTCAACAGTGGAAGAAGGGCCCCAAGAAGGGCAGACGCTTCCCCAGGGCTGTACAGAGGACCTGTGGAAGAGCCTTGCAGAAATCAAGCACCTCACTGCTTCCAACCCACTTAGCTGCCTCGACTCTAGCAACCATCACAGCCACCTGTGAAGCTCAGCCTCTCAGCCCTGTTGTATGAAATCCCAGATCCAACAGGAAGCATATTCACACAGTTCCTCCTTAGGGTCAATCCCAACCCTCTACTTTTAGGGAACAAGAAGTCAATCCCTTCTACAATACCCAAGGATTCATCCTGCAACATGTTCCCTGGTGTTTGGCTATTCCTGTGTGGGGCACTCTGTCCCAGCATGAGAATATCAGAAAGCCTATAAGGTGCTGGGGGGTACTGACATTCCCCCAGTTAACTGACTTCCAGTGGAAGTGTTAAGTCCAAGAGGTCACCTCTGGGAAACCCATACCAGGTGCAATACAGGAGACTTCAGCTCCCCATCATAGAGCAGGATCAGCAAGTTTCATTTAACCAGGCTAGAGTCCACAGGAATGCCCAGTGAACTCTTTTCCCCACAGTGAGTATTGTCTATAACCCTTTGGGAATAAGTTTTCTGTACAAAAATATAATTGACACAATAAACAGCCCCTTCCCACAATGGAAAAACCTAATAGAATTTAATTATTGCAAAGAGATTCTGGGAGAAAAGAAGTTACACTTCTCTCTCTTGATCCCTCCCAAGAGGCTCCCATGCACCAGGAGTCTGAGCCAAAATAGCCGCCTGAGAAAGGCACAGCATGGCCCATGCTCAAGTGTGGGGAGTCCTTAATTAAAGTCCATCCTGTATGACTTTCCCTGATGACTATTTAAAAATCAAAACAAAGGTCATAAAGCCAGAACGTTTTATTCTACTTACAAGTCCGAAGTCATTTCACATTTGCATGAATAACCTTCTGTGAAGACAGGTGTCACATCTTAACTTTTAGTGACCCTGTGGCACTTGCTGTCATTGAAGTGGGCTAGATGTTCACAGCACACCTCAGGGCAGCAGTTCTTAAGCAAAAGTGATTTTGCCCCCTAGGGGACATTTGCCAATGTCTGGAGATAATTCTGATGTTCACAAATGGGGAGGGGGCGGTGCCACTGACATTTAGTGGGTAGAGGTCAGGGATGCTGTTAACCATCCTATACTGTGCAGGACAACTGCCTGCAACAGGGAATTTTCCAGTCCAAAAGCCAATACTACCAAGGTTGAGAAACCCTGCTGTCAAGCAATGGTTTTAAACAACATTGGGCATAAGGTTCACATAAAGTATTTAGTATAAACGCAGGTTTCTGGATTCTACCGACAGAGATTGTTTCAGTTGGTCTGACATGGGAATTTGCCATTTTTTAAAAAAACAAAGACTGTTCCCCATTCCCCAAGGGATTTTGATGCAAGTGTTTCCTGTATTTCCAAAATGATGGGCTTGCAATTCCAAAAGCTACCACCAGGCAGCAGTGCTGTTAGCTTGGGTAACAAAAGCTTTATAGAAGGTTCTTAGGCAGAGTCTCAAAGAACCACACATGCTCTACTTCCCCACGAAAATACAATCACAGGTAAGTAGAAACATGGACTAAATATAGAAAGTGAATAAACTCACACAATATAGATCAATATTTAAAAAGAATGCAAACACCAGACATTAGGGGCACCCTTCTAACAAATATTCATCTCTGCCTAATGTAACTTGTATGGAATTGTTTGGAGCCAAGTGATTTCAGAGCTGGAAGAACTAAAGTCATCCAGTCCCATAGCCTCATTTTAGCAAAGAATATGACTGCCTTTAAACGACCAGTTTCTAGAATTTGAGACCTTGCAATGCTGTGCCCACTCAGTCCCAATAGTGAGCACTTCAGAATCCCTTCCCTGATGAGCTCTTCCTGTTTATGGGGTGAGCCTGTGTCTGCCTCTGAAACATATCCCCAGCTGCTTGCACCTCTTGCAGTAAATACTCCTCCTGCAGAGATGGGCATTACCTGGATTCCATACTTCAGTGTTAACCAAATTTGCTTTATCCAAGAATCACCTGGGGCTTGGTCAAAATACAGGCTTTCCCTCTGAAGAGTCCCACACAGTTGTTCTGGAGCAGGGCTGACAATCTGTATTTTTAGCAAACACCCTGGTCTAAGTGGCTCTTTAGCTCTGGCTCTATTCCAAAACTTTCCCAAAATGTGGTCCCTATAAAAAATCAACTGGGAGCCATTCCAGACCAATCACTCTCTCTAGGGGCTGAGCCCAGGAATGTGTAACAAACTGCAGGTTGAGTATTTTACACATTAAGGTTGAGGCCCCTAACACTCTATATAGAAATTACTTACAGCATGATGCCCTCCCAGATCTTAAGGAAGCCTCATCTCTAAAAAGGCAGGGAAGAGAAGGCTACCAGATAGACACAAATGTCTCAGCATTACTGCAGGCACTCCAGCAGACACTGCGGGCACCAAAGAGCACTGATCTCTGCCTCATCTGGGCCTCAGACACCTGTGTGACAGGGCTCATCACTGCCATCTTATCAGACAAAATAGATTCGGAAAAGCGAAGCAGCTGCCCAAGGCCATGGGGCTGAGTAGCTGAGTCAGGATTCAAACTCAGGTCTGTCCCACCCAAAGCCCCTGTCTTCCTTTGCACAGGCTCCCTCTCAAGAGGCAATTCTGGTAAGGCCTCAACTCTCCTTTCTCCTGCACCAGATGCCCTTTGGCTTCCTCTCCCAGCACACAACAGAATAGACCCCAAAGAATGAGAAGCCCAGGAAGACCGGGAAGTTGCATTTCCTTGTGGGCCCCTCCTGCCCTCATGAGCTGGGCACCTGGAAGCTGGGGTCACAGAACAGGATTTTGCTCCCCCTCCTTCCCTGCACCCCTCCTCCACCCATCCTTTCTCCTGAATGGCTAATTTAAATGGATAAGATTTATTTGACTCAACTCTGCATTGTCTGACCCCAACCTGCTTCCAGCTATAACTCCCAAGTCAAAAGGCAGGAAGTCAGAACAGGGAGGAGAAAAAGACCGAGATAATCAGCCCTTGATTAACATTGAGCTGTGAATGCACAGCCTTTTCTAAAGCTGCACAGAGGGTGAACAGGAGGAATGCAAATGAGGTGGCAGTTATGAAAATGATGCCTGAACTGTAAAGCGCCATATAAACAGGAGGTACATTCAAATTTAAAAGAAACAAACAGGGAAACATGGTTTTCCAGACAATTCTCCTCCAAGGCTTGCCTCCTTCCACCAACGTTCTCCCAAAAAGGAGTTCGCAGCTCAGAAAGACAACTCCTGATAGCGCTGTGTGCCAGGCCCAGTGTTAGACACTTTAAGTCAAACAAAAATGTGCAATACGTGAGCCCTGTCTTCAAAAAACTGATGATCTGATAAAGAAGGGAACTGAGAAATACCCCAAATCTACATGGTGTATGCCTAGTGGGGCAGACTCCAGAATGTGAGAGTCAGAAAAAGTTACTCAGACCTTCTGCAGGATACCAGCCAACGGCACCTCCTAATGGGCCTCTCCCTTCTCTGTTACCTTCCCCACTCCAGGGTCCTTCCAGTTCTGCCTCCTAAACATGTCTCAAAGGCACCACTTACCTCCCCTGCAGCGTCATTTCCTCGGTCCAGGCCTGTCCTCTGTATCCTGGGTAGCCCTCCACCCTCCCTTGCACCAAGCCATCTCCCACATCGTAGCTGAAGTGATTTTTCTTCAATCCAATCATGTTTTCAAATCAAATAATGTTTAAATGCCTCAGTGGCTCCTTGTGACCACCTGGGGAAAGTTCAAACTTCTTGTTTTGGGACCTGAAGCCCCTCTCTGCCTCCCATGTTGCCCCCAGTGCTCTGAGCTCAAAGATTGTAATTCCTCTAACAGGGTGTAATTTCTCACGCGTCAGAGTTTAAGCACACTGCCTGGAATGTGAGATCTCACACAACCACCAGTCTCCACCTGGTTCATGCTTCTTTGTCCTTCCAGTATCAACTAAAACAGCCTCTTAGGCCGGACATGGTGGCTCATGCCTGTAATCCCAGCACTTTGGGAGGCAGATCACCTGAGGTCAGGAGTTCAAGACCAGCCTGGCCAACATGGTGAAACCCCATCTCCACTAAAAATACAAAAAATTAGCCGGGTGTGGTGGCACGGACCTGTTAGCTACTTGGGAGGCTGAGGCAAGAGGATCACTTAGAACCTAGGATGTGAAGGTTGCAGTGAGCCAAGATGGCACTGCTGCACTCCAGTCTGGGCAACAGAGCAAGACTCCATCTCAAAACAAAAAACAAAAAACAAATCAAACAAACAAAAAAAAAAAAACCAGTCTCTTGCTTGGAAGCCTCCCCAGAGCACCCAGAGCCACGCCTTCTCTGGCACAGGCGTAACGTGATGGCTCCTCTTAGAATGCCCTACACGTGCCCTTCCTAAGCAGTTTCACACTATATTTGAATAACCTGTTGAATATGTATGTCCTCTTGTATAGGAATAGGAATCACCTGGCCATCTTGTTAAAATGCACATTCTGATTCAGTAGGTCAGCAGCAGGGCCTGGCTTGCTGCGTTTCTATCCAGCTCTCAGGTGATGCTGCTGCTGCTGGGCTGTGGGCCACACCTGGTGTATACAGACTGGACTTTGCTGCCCAGAGACAGCAGGGCCAAGTTTGTCTTGTTCACCAAGTATCCCTAGCTCCAAGCCCAAGCCTGGTACATGTTGGCACTAAGTAAGTTTTTACAGAATGAACAAATGAAGAAGGTAAACAGGTTGGAGGTGGACATTCAGTAATTTGGGGTTCAAGTAATAGTTTCATCAGGGCCACAGGGGATAATAACACTGACAATGTCTGCAAAATCAGCACCATCCCTTACAAATCAGACCTGACTGACAAATATTTATCCATTTATAAAGTTGATTATTGGCCTAAATCAAATCCATACAGCAAGTGCATGACCAAAATAGAACATCCGAACTTGGTGATTTTGTACCCTTTACCAAAGCTAAACAAATTGCTACTTGCTGCAATCCCAGAGGGGTGGGGGTGGGGGTGCGGCAGGGGCATAGCGCCTGTGCTTAACTGTGAATTATTAATGTGAAAGATTTGCATGTGCTTTTATGATTATAGCTGACTTTGATGTCTTTGTGCCCTGCTCAGGGCTTCAACACACAACTATAATTTATTTGCAAAAAAAAATGTGCATAGACCAAGTATCAGAAATATGTTGAAGTAGTTACAATATAAAATAAAACTGCAACAATTACATTGCTCCTGTGTTGCCAAGGGTAGTCCAGAAGCTCTGAAAGGATGGAGCACACGGACTTGTTCAAATCACTGTCTAGAGAAAAATAGCACATCTCCTCTTTGGAAACCTGACTCTTAATTCTGCAGACTGGTGATTTCAATATCACTGAATGGGAAAAATAGAGGTAAGCATTTGCAACAACTTCAATAACCCACTGCAGATCAATACAGCTCTAACACTGCCCTCCTCGCCCTAAGCCGTCCAACAAGCTCAGCCAAACTTCTGAGATTGGTTACAAAGATCACATCGTTTGACTCAACACACTGGTGCTGCTCTTACACAATGATGGAGAAACTGGTCAAAAGAGAACTTTCAGGTAACTCTCCCAACTCAAAATCGATAGTTCTCTGAAGAATTGAAAGGCAGGCAAGCTGCTGAGTCCTTATTTACATATATGTGGCTCTCAATAGATGCCTTCCCCATGGCTGCAAGAACAAATCAATAGTTTCTCTCAGGAAACCTCAAGTACAGAGGGATGGGATGGATATAAAAGATGTTTGGGGTTTGCATCTCTCTTTAATTCCAATTCTGCATATCCTCAGGGTAGTAACTATAATTGCCAAAAGACCTGCAATATTTGAAAGCGTCTATTTAAATAGTCAATATTATTGAGTTCCTAACTTCAAGCCAGCCCAATTCTTGGGACTGAAGATTCAGGTTTCCAGCTTGATCAAGTGGAGAAATTGGGGAATGACTTGCTGAGACCAGGACTAGAGAAGGAAGATCAAGCTTACAGTATAGATGGTATAGGGGAATATCTTTGTTTCCTAGAGTAGTCACACAAATGACCAAAAACTGAGTGGCTTAGCACAGAAATTATTGTCTCACAGATTTGAAAGCTAGAAGCCCAAGATGGGGGTTGGCAGGGCTGGTTCCTTCTGAGGCCAGGAGGGAGAATCTGTTCCATGCCACTCTCCTGGCTTCTAGTGGTTTGCTCATCTTTGGCATTCCTTGACTTGTAGATGCATCACCTTGATCTCTGCCTTCATCTTCACATGGTGTTCTCTCTGTGTCTTCACACTCTTCTCTCTCTGCATGTCTGTCTCTGTGTCCAAATTTCCCCTTTTCATAAGGACACCAGTTGTACTGGATTAAGGGCCCACCCTAATGATCTCAGAGTAACCTGATTACCTCTCTAAAGACTCTATTTCCAAATTCTGAGGTACTGGGGATGAGGACTTCAACATCTCTTTTTGGGAGGATACAATTCAAGCCATAGCGTGGAGGGAAGGGGGATGTTAAGCCCCATTCTCAGCATGTTGAGAGTGAGCTATCTATGAATGCTTGGGTGCTAAGATCAGAAGAAAAATTTGCCCAAGAGATATAGAGCTAAGACACATGTTCCTTTAGCAGTTCAAACAAACAGATGCGTGAGAGTCAGGTGCTGGTGTGGACGGCATGGCTGAAGCCACAGACAGGAATGAGACTGCCCCCCAGAGAAGTTACAGTGCTATGGACAGAAGGAGAGCTGAGAAGAGGAGCTGCCAGTGAGGTGGAGAAAACCCAGGAGGGCAACCTCAGTGAAGCCAAGGGAAAAGAAGGTCTGAAGGGAAACGTCACTGGTCTAATTACACTGTCCCAGTTATCTATTACTGTGTAACTAACTACCCCAAAATTTAGTGACTTACAACAACTGCCACTTATTATCTCTCACAATTCTGTGGTAAGGCTTGGCTGAGCAAGGCTTCTGCACCACGTGGCATCAACTGAGGTAACTTGGAGGAGGTTCATCTGGGGGAGGGATGAACTCATCTGGAGGGTACAACACTGCTTCACTCCCATGTCTGGCACCTGTAGGAGTGAGTGCAGGGGAAATGTCCAGAAGGCTGGACTCAGCTGCAATCATCCAAAAGAGTGCACACACATGGCTTCTCCCGCTTGTTGGTCTCAAGGGCAGGGCTGAGGGCAGGACTCTTTCTAGTTCATGATTCCTCATCCTGTTGTTTTCAGTGGAAGCAATCCTCAGCTGCAAGATGAATTTGTGGGGCCTAACACAAAACGAAAGTGTGGGAGCCCTTCTTCAAAAAGCAGGAAGGAATCATATAGAGTTGTGTGTGTGTGCGTGTGTATGTCCACGCACGTGTGCGTGTGTGTGTAATGTAGCATCAAAGTGGGCATGGAAGTACTACGATGCTAAGATCAAGTTTGATCAGTTTTCAAGGGACAGGAGTTTCTATTTTATCAACATACATGCTTCCCATGTGTTTCACATGAAGGACATATTTCATTCATGATTCTATCATGACTCAGCGGAGTGTAGGTAGTCACAATGTCCAAGTAGGGCTCAGTGGCAGGTTCGGCAAATTCCACATCTGTTTCAGAGAACAGTTATAAAAACAATCCTGACCCACCAAGGACCATAGGCACTTGAGATAGCCCAACAGCCAGAAGAATCTGGACGAAGAAAAGAGCATCAGAGAAGCAGCATGCTGGGTTGGAAAGGTAGACCTTCTGCACTGGATCCCCACCTCCCACCAGAGCAGATGGTCCTTTAGAAAGGGCTCAGCCATATCTGCTGACAATGCCACTCACTGGCTGTGTGCAGCTGCCCAAAGTGCTTGGCCACTCAGGCTCCTCATTGATGAAATGGAAACACAATGCTCTCTTCTAGCTAGGTGGTTGTATCATCTACAGCTGATTAGCGGGAAGCACCCTCTAAAGGAGATATTCTCGTCATTCTGCTGATTCCAAGGGTCTTCCTGAAAACCACAATCCGCTTGTCGTCCATCTCCTCCTGACAAGGTGGGGAATGTAAGGTGAGACAGAACCCAAGGAGTATTGCATTCTCCATTCCCAGAGTGGGAGAAAACGCCTAGATTTTACTCTCCAGGCCCTCCCAGTTCTGTTTCACAGCCCACCAGCCATCTTGCAAAGGGGCCTGACATCCAGTGCTGTAAATTTGTAGCCAAGATAGTTGTATGTTTTGGCCACATCCAAGGGCAGTACATTGCCACAATCATATGGTAACTAAACGTTTCAAATGTCACCACCTTTCATGCATCCTTTAAGATAGCACCCTTTAAAACACAAAAAGGACACATAATGTTGTCATATAGATCAGAATAGCCACATAGTCATGATGGGAGTAGGGCCCATGTAAACTAAAATTAAAGGATGGGCATGTAGGAGCATGAATCCCAGCTCAGCCTCTCATCAGCCTTGCTCTAGATGGCACAGTGGAGAACCTACATGAGAAGCTACTTTTCTGGAGGCTCTAAAAGATGTTAAGCCCATTCTGTAAGCAAGGATATGGAGAGAGACTCAAAGGGCTCCAGCTCTGGAATCAGACAGAATAAGGCTGGAATCCTCTCTACAATATATTGGCTGTGTGACCTGGAGCAAGTGTCTTAACTTCTCTTCCCCCTCATGAGTAAAATCCAGACTTGCCAGCCTGTTTAGAAGGCTTGAGAAAATTGTAGAGAAATATCTAGAATGAGAGCTGATATACTGCAGGCCGCCAACCAGCTGCAGTTACTATCATTGTTATTACCATGCCAGTAAATATTTTAATAGACTAGATGTTCTTCCTCAAGGCACAGAACTAAATTTCACCCACAAAGGCATCTCTGTTAATCACTCATTAAATATTTAGCAAGCCCTTTATACAGTCAACTATTGTAGGGGCAGAAAAACAAATAAGGCACACCGTTGTCTCACCTCAAGGTGGTTATAACGCGGTGACTGCTGAGGATGCGGCATTCTTGGACACATGATTGCTAAAGAATTTTCTATCTTTTTCACCAAGTTGTTATCAATCTTTTTTGCATATGACTGTCCTTCCCTGGAAGGATTAAACCACATCTGTTACAGAGCTAGTAGAGTGCCTGGCACAGCTCATATAACAGCTCAGCAAGAAGCCATGGTGGAAAGATGCAGGAGAAGGAAAAGACGAGGAAGAAGGAGGGAGGAGTGGAGGGAGAAGAAAGGTGGGGAAGAGGAAGGGGTGGAGGAGAAGGAGGCATTTAAGTCAGAAATAACCTGAAAAGGCAGCCAGAACCATGCAGTCATAGACCTTGATAAGCTATAGCTAAGGAGAATTTGTCATCTCTTATAAATACTAGTGAAATAACTTCTCTAGTTCAAAACAAAGATAGGCAAAGAGTGGGTGATGTTTCACGTGTGGTTGCAGAAGATGGACACTGCAGTGACCCTTCTCCATATTCTTTTCTCTCAGACACATACAATTATTTTCTATATTTCCAAAAACACACAAAGTCCTTTTGATGGCTATCATCTTTGTAGTTCTGGATTTACCAAGTACCACTGCAGTACTGGTCAAGTCAGAGATGACAAACTGAAAGAAGACAGAGATGAAAAACCTTTCAGAACCCTTTCCTAAAAGTGACACAGGGGCCAGCTGTGGTGGCTTACTCCTGTAATCTCAGCACTTTGGAAAGCTGAGGTGGGCGGATCGATAGAGCCCAAAAGTTAGAGACCAGCATGGGCAATATGGCAAAACTCCATCTCTGCAAAAAAATACAAAAATTAGCTGGGTGTGGTGATGTACGCCTGTAGTCCCAACTACTCAAGAGGCTGAGGTGGGAGGATGGCTTTAGCCCATGAATTCGAGGCTGCAGTGAGCAGAGATCACACAACTGCACTCCAGCCTGGATGATAGAGCAAAACCCTGATTCAATCAATCAATCAATAAATAAAAATATATATAAATTGTGACACAGGCTAAGGGAGCCCACTGCCGCCTTCTTGATGAATCAGACACACAGCCCAATCACAAAGCCTCTGCTGACCCCACACCTGCCACCACACACCTCGGGATGCGTTATCTTTACACATCAGAAACAAATGTCTCTGCTCGGATAACAGAGACCTCCCGATCCGTTAAAGTGGCACCTTCAACAGAGACTAATTACTCAGTCCATTCAAATTCTGTAGCTGCTGCAAGCTCCCTCCAGGAAACTAACTTTACACTCTGACCAGTAAGGACTGCAGTGATATACAAACAAACCAAGACTCTCAGAACACAGCTAGCACACATTCATGACCTAGAACTCCTTCCTAGATGGGAGGTTCAGCAGGGTCAAGCCGAGGTGTCCCCTCTTCAACTTCCTGTCCCCAGTCTCTCCCTGGCAGACCCACCCACTTCCAGAAGGGTAACACCTAAGTTTCCATTCCTTATCCATACCCTCCCTCTACAGACACTTGCTGGCCTCCCCAGCACCACATGACAAAGCTAAACACCACATCTTCCCTCCCCAACGGCATCACCAGCTTAATTTCCTGATGTCTGCTGAAAGTGGGAAACTCACATTTGCCCTTTCCTTTCCACTGCCACCATTTTCACTCACATTCTGACCCTCAGAAGCTCTGAAATCAGATCTCCCTGACTCCAACATCTTTCCACTTACTACCACTATCCCCACACTCATCCCGAAAGGTGTTTCTTAATCCACTGCTGTGGGAAACCCAGTGGTGGCTCCCCAGCCCTCGCCTCACTAAGCACCGATCGCTGCTCCTGGCTTCTCCCTTCCTAGTCTCCTGCATTCCTATACGTACATCCTTCATTCCAGCCAAATCTTATCAGAATAGTGGATGTGGATTTCTGCCCTTGCGAGGCCCTGCCCTCATTGGTCCTCACCCCACTCCTCAAGAATACCTCAAATCCGGCTCCCACTGAGGCTTCTCCAAGACTCCCCAGGATGACGTTGCACCCTCCCTTGACCCCCCCCAAGCAACCTCCTCAGTCCCTCCCTGGGGACACACCCTGTCCTGCGTCACCTGCATACTCGACTTCTCTCTGCCACCCCCAACTGTGAGCTCCTTGAACTCAGGACTGAGGGCATCTGCCTCCAAGCACATCTCTCATGGTGCAGACAGTTTTACACACCATAGGCTTTCTACCAATATTTGCGGAACAGACTGTCTAATCAATCCACAGAGCATAAAGTTTAGGAGCAAGGGCCTGGCCATCAACTGCAGGTGTCAGGTACTTTGTTGACTGTTTTGTGTCTCAGCCACCAAAATGTAACCTTCCTGAGGACAAAGCTGTGTTCCTCATTCCCTGCTGTATCCCAGCACCCAGGAAAGGATTGGCCCCTAGGAGGTATTGAGTGAATATTTCATTAATTGAAAAACCTGCTTTCAGGTATCACTTATTGACTGTATCACCTTAGGTAAGTGACTCACTCTAAGTTTTGTTTTTGTTTTTTTTTTTGTTTTGAAAAGGCATCTCTCTCTCTGTCTCCCAGGCTGAAGTGCAGTGGCGCAATCTCAGCTCACTGCAACCTCCGCCTCTTGGGTTCAAGTAATTCTCGTGCCTCAGCCTCCTGAGTAGATGGGACTACAAGCAAGCACCACCATGCCTGGCTAATTTTTTGTATTTTAGTAGAGATGGGGTTTCACCATGTTGCCCAGGCTGGTCTTGAACTCCTAAGCTCAGGCAATCCGCCCACCTCAGCCTCCCAAAGTGCAAGGATTACAGGTGTAAGCCACTGCATCTGGCCTGTTTTTAAGAGTTTTGGTCTCACTCTTGTCATCCAGTCTGAAGTGCAGTGGCACTACCATGGCTCACGGCAACCTCAAACTCTTGGGCTCAAGTGAGCCTCCTGCCTCAGCCTCCAGAGTAGCTGGGACTACAGGTGTGTGCCACTACACCCAGCTAATTTATTTTTTGTAGAGGCAGGGTCTCACTATGTTACCCAAGCTAGTCTTGAACACTTGGCCTCAAGTGATCCTCCCACCTCAGCCTTCCAAAGTGCTGGGATTACAGGAATGAGCCACCACACCCAGTCCTGACTCTAAGTTTTAGTTCTCACCTCTGAAATGGGAGAACAGGATAGTATCATCTCAAAGAGCAATCACGAGGAGTTGAAGTAATCAAGGATGAGGGCTTGGTATGGGGCTGGGCACCATGAGTGTTTGCAATGACCATCCTGGAGAGGTGCTGGACTGTCTCAGCATTCCCGCCACACCTTTTTCACTCAGTTTGCGTCAAGGACCTGAACCGTTCCAGATGTTATCCACAACACCCCCCCACACCACTCTTCTCTGATAGCTTTTCTTGCCCTCATGCCTCCCCCTCTCCTTTTCTGGCTCAGATCGTAGCCCAGCCCCCAGGGGGAGTCCTGCATGCCTCCCTCACAGCGTCAAGAATGCTCAGGCAGCAGCTGCTGAACACAGCAGGCCCAGTGGAGCAGACTCCAGCCTGGTAGCTCAGCCACCTTGGACACATCCTGCTGGAGGAGAACCCGCTCCTCCTGGGAAGCCACAGACTCGGGGAGAGGCTCAGTTCTTCCAGCCATCACTTCCACTACCCTCCTGTTGGAAGGAACCTATGTACTTCTGAGAGAATAACAGGTGCCTGAACAGCCCTGCCCTGAGCTCACCCTCAGAGGGTGGGCTCAACTGAGTCAAAGCACACCAAGCTCTGCGACCTCCTTACACCTGCTCTGCCTCATCAGTGCAGGTTGGATTAGGCTGACCATGCCATTTCCATTTGCCTAACTCTAACTCGGCCCCAGGCTAGCCTATCAAGCCCACCACCAAAAAACCCACTTATTACTAAGTTGATGGCCAAGTGAGGTCAATTTGTAATTTAAATCTGTGCTGCATAATGCAAAGAGATCTTGGTATAAATTATTCACCTGCAAATTGCCATCTGGACATTTAGGAAACTTAGTGGGAAATCTAAAAGGGAAGTGGGCATTTGCCCAGCATCACCTTAGTAAGCAGAGAGTGCTCTTTTGTTGCTGTTGTCATTTTATTTGCCAGGAACCCAAGCAGATGGATTCCATTTACCTCCACCAAAAAACATTTTAGAGGCAGGGTGTGGTGGTTCAGGCTTGTAATCCCAGCACTTTGGGAGTCCCAGGTGGATGTATCACTTGGGGGCCAAGAGTTCGAGACCAGACTGGCCAACATGGCAAAACCCCTGTCTCTACTAAAATACAAAAAAGTAGCCAAGCATGGTGGCACATGCCTGTAATCCCAGCTACTTAGGAGGGTGAGGCATGAGAATCACTTGAACCCGTGGAGCAGAGGTTGCACTGAGCTGAGATCATGCCACTGCACTCCATTCTGGGCAATAGAGCAAGACTGTCTCAAAAAAAATAAAATATATATATATATAGAGAGAGAGAGAGAGAGAGAGTGAGAGAGAGAGTATGCAGACCAACCAGGGGGCCAGCTACTTACTATGTTTCCTCTCCCAGCCCCAGATCCTAGAGCCAAGCTTCAGCTTAATATAGCTATAGGGCACCTTCTTTACAGGAGCTTCTCCTGTCTCCCAGGAACACAAAGGGAAGCTTGGCCTACTGCTGACCTGGCCATTAGCAAAGACTCCCTTCCCTTTCTCTCATGTCTATACAAAGAACTGGTTTCTGCTCTCCCATGGCTCCATCTTCCCTATAGAAACTCCCCTGAACAGGGTATTAGAGCTTACAACAGAATCCAACAAGACGACCACTCATGGAGTTTGCTATCTTACACTAGTCCATCCTCTTCTTAGGCCACCGTGCTAACTCCATCCATTCAGCTAATCATAATTGAACATCTATAATTATGATTCAGGCACTAAGGACAAAGGGGTGAGTAGAACATGTTCTCTGTTGTTAGGGAGTTCACAGACCAGAAGGGTAGGTGCTCATGCAAACAAACCACTACAAAACAAATTAGCCCTGATGCACACTTTGTTCTAGGCACAGGGTGAGGCATTGGGGGATGTGGGAATGAGAAGTGGAATAAATACATGTTCAAGGTCAGTGGGAATATAAAGGAGCTCATGATCAGCTCTGCTTGTGGAAGGAGAGGGTCAGGGAAGGCTGCGCAGAGATAGAGATGCCTGACTGGGTCTATAAGAATGAGTAGGAGTTGCCAGGCAGACATGTTACACCCACATGCACATATGGGGAACGGCAAGCAGGTGAGTGTACACAAATGCTTTAAGGATCATGATGCAACCCAGCTTGTACTGCTGGGACAGGCTGAATATAGACTACATATTTCCTTTAAAGAGATCAGTGTGTTTCCATTTGTGACAAATGATTCTCATACAATCTTTGTGAAGTTGGAAGGAAATGGAACTTCTCTCATTCTGTCACAGCAGAATAATTGGAACCCTTATAATTCCCTCTTCTTACCTTCTGTTAATAATCCACCTTTCATCAGAATAAAATATCATTACCCTAAGGTACCATTCCATTTAAACCTTATGGATCTTCCTAGGAATCAAGAAATCATCGTCAGGCTCACTTCACCCTGAGACACAAATGAGAAAAAAAAAAAAAAAAGACCAGAAATTTGCCTTCTGACAAGGACTTCTGGAGTCCCATTTCCTTCCTGAGGACTGTACCAGTCACTGCAAATCCTGAAGGTTTTTCTATGCAGAAGTCAGAAAGCACCAAGTGATGCAACTAGCCTGCTTAGGGAGGAGGAGTAGAGTAAAGGTGTTTTGTGGCTGCTATGTGTCCATGAGACACATCACTGAGCAATGACTGAACAAATCAGTCACTTTCCCAAGGCCAGAAAATCACTCCACCATCCTTCATACCTGCCAAGCATCCCCAACAGGTGATGTTCATCCAACACCACTGCCCAACTCCCAGAAGAGGACACAGCCTTGACCCAGGGCATCTCTTGCCCCTGATCTGTACAACACGTTTGGCTCTTATTACCTTCATGCCGGGAAGGAAGGAAGGAAGGAAGGAGGGAGGGAGGGAGGGAGGGAGGGAGGGAAGGGGAGGGGAGGATGGAAGGAGGGAAAGGAGGGATGGAAGGGAGGAGGTGGAGGAGTGGGGGAAGAAAGAGGGGAAGGTGGAGGGGAAGGGGGAGATAAATTTCCTCCCTCTGTAATATCTCCCCAGACAGCCGTATCTTTCCACCAACCATGACAAGAAATTGAACCTATCCAACAGGTCTTCAGCATTTTCCTGCAAACCTGGAATGTTCCAGGTGGCTGTGCATCTAAGAGACATTTTCTGTTGGTTTTTGATAAACTGTTTATATCAGAGTTTGATATTCTTTGGCTAACCCCTAAGACTCTGTTCAAACAGATTAAACACTCAAAACTTTGAGGGGTTTTTCTATGCCTCCTGGACAAAATTTCAAGACTTACATGATCAAGTCAAGACTCTAGGTACCCTGAACTCCAATTTAATAGGCACTTTTGGATGGTACTGAAAGTATGAACTCATCACAAAGCCTGCAGTATAGAACAGAGCACAGCTTCTTAAGGCATCATTTCTGGGATGAAGGCTAAAAATTGTCTATCACAGCCAGTTAGCCTCAAAGGGAGTCTAAATAAATCGAGCCCACTGGGGAGTCTGTGAAATAAGACCTATATTAGGAGCAATCTTTTGAGCGTCATGTCCATATGAAGTAAGAATTCTCCCTCTAACTGGGGCACAAGACCCTCTTAAGAATAAAACTTTGGATCATTTCACAGTAATATGACTGTATCTTAGAAAGCAATCTAGGGATTGAACTAGAAATTTGCATGATACTCTCATTTGGTTATAAGACCCCTCTCTGGCTGTTCGTCACTAGGAAAGCAATTGCCCACAGGAAGGTGAGCAAGATACAAGGCATTCTCATCATCACCTCCCTCTCTGATTAAACACCAAAATATGTTTGATCCAGAGCATACAAAATCAATTAAGAGAGTTAACACATGTAAAGCATGTTGAATCCTGAATCAAAATTAGCTATTATATCAATAAAAATAATAGCTTCCATTTATTGAGTACCTACGACAGGGCAGACAGTAGGTTAGCACATGTGCTCTCTAATTTAATCCTAACAGCCAACCCTGCAGGGTAGTGCTAACTCTCACATTTTACAGACAAAGGTAAAGAAATGCAAATTGTGTTAGTTTCTGCCTTGCTTGCAGGCCTTTTCTAATGAAAAGTCATTTTTACTTTTTTATAAAGCACTGCAGTCCATACTAAGGAGCAAATGCAGTCAGCATTTTTATATGCTTGCCCAAATTGGATAAAGCTAAAAAGTCAAGAAGAAATACATAGGCCGATACATTTCCTGAACTGGATTTTTTTTTTTCCTCTAGGATGGACATAATATAGCGTGGAGCTTTCTCTACATCACTTGCACATCTATGTGGGTTACCTATCCACTGCTGGGAGATGGCTGTGGTCCACAGATTTGTCCTGAAGCAACTTCAGAGACCCTCGTGGTGACAAATGTACTACTAAATCCCCACAAGGGTGTCCCTGACCAATTCCATCTCCTGATCACCCAAGTAATAAAGAGGGCCAACTTCTATTTCAACCACTCAGAGAGGATTTAAGACCAAGAGCGATTGGTGCCATTAGTCTCTTGTTGCAGATGCACAAGTCTAAGCCCAGGTCAGCTGTCAAACATAAACATGCAAGATCCAACATGCAATCAGTTTGCCACAACAGCCATCTCTCCCCATGTCATTCCTCATGGGAAACACATAAAAACAAACACACAGGTAACAAGGCAAAAGGAAGAAGGCAGGCATTGTGTTCTCAGAACTTGGGAAGAGTGTTGGTTTTGAGTTTTGCCCTTGCTAAAATGTTGTGTCACCTCACATCTTACAAAGGCACACAGTCTTGTCCACATTAATCCAACAGTCATCTGGACCCACATGGACCTTGAGCATCCCTAAAGTCGCCAGAAGGCAGACAGGATCTGGGATCTCACAACAGTGCTGCTGAACCTTCAAAAGGCAAGAGTACTTCCAAATATACCCTTCCTAGGATGCGCCCTTAAGTCAATGGAGGTGATTCTCTCTGGAACATTGCCTCCTATTTCAGGAATAAGTCCAGCATTTCCAAATGAGTCTGCACACTTTGATCTCTGCAGTGCCTCACTTTATTTCTAAAGGGCTTTATTTTAGGAAGATAGTCTTGATAATAATACAGCACAGTGATATTTGGGGTTCCACCACTCACAGTAACTACTAATTTCTTTTCCTTCCATCTCATTTAGGTGCACATTTCTCAGAAGACTGTCTACCATCCCAAAGAAAGCTGGCAGATCAGGGTTTCTCAAACTTCCTCCAAAGAGATGACTCAGAGACTGGGACTGGCTTCCTCTGGGAAGCCTTCACTCAACACTTCAAGTGAATTGATGGGTCCCTTCTGTACGTGTTTCTACATATCCTCTACTTCCCATTAGGGCATTATCATATGATGTCTGTTATGGATTGAATGTTTGGGTTTCCTCCTAAACTCACATGTTGAAACAGAACCCTAGCCCCCAATGTGATGATATTTGGAGGTGAAGTGTTCGGGAGGTAATTAGGTTTAGATGAGGTCATGAGGGTGCTGCCCCATTAAGGGATTTGTGTCCTTATAAGAGGAAGAGACCCCAGAGCCTCCTCTCTTCTCTACGTGAGGATACAGAGAGAAGTTAGACATCTGCAAGTCAGGAAGTGGGCCTCACCAAGAACTGAATCTGCCAGCACCTTGACCTTGAACCTTCTAGCCTCCAGAACTGTGAGAAATAAGTGTCTTTTGTTTAAGCCACCCAGTCTATGGTATTTTGTTATAGCAGCCTGAGCTATGACAATGTTATAATGATTAATTATCTCTCTATATGCCCTACTAGACTGTGAGCTCTGTAATGGGAGAGATAAGGTCTATTTTACTCACCACTGTATCAGAGTCACCTAACAGGGTCTGGGATATAAGAGGCACTAAGGAAATATCTGTTGAGTGAGTGGATGCATGGGTGGGTGGAAGCATGTGTACGTGCATAGATAAAAATTATGGTTTTAAAGAATATCAGACACTAGAGGAAATGCTTTATGGCATAAGTAAAAATGCAGGAAATAAAATTATTTAAACAATGTGATTTCAATTATGTAAACATTTACACACGATTAGGAATCTGGAAGGAAATATGCTAAAAAATGCTAATAGTGGTTATCTGGTTGGTAAGATTTGGATGACTTGTTGCCGTTGTCTTCATTTCCCATGTTTCCACAAATTGCGTATATTACATTTATGATTCAGAAATAAGATTACATTTTTAAAAAGCAAATTACTGAGAAAAAAACTTGTCTTCACGTTTTAGGAGGTTTTCACCTATAAAAACAGGGCAGAGAGACTCGGGGAAGAAGTCAAGACTCTGGGTGAGTTCATGTTCCCAGAGTTTAGGAGCTCCTGTCTCTCCCAATTTCCCAGAAGCATGAGGGACCCTCAAACACAATGATTTTACAGCGAGCTTCCCCCTTAATTGTTCCTCTCAGCCCCAGCCATTCAGTAAGGAGAGCTGTTCAGAGATGGAGGTGGAAGAAATGCCACCTTTTGAGGACAGATCCAAAACTACGAGGGATCAAGAGACCAGAAGAAAAAGGCTGGGAAGGAATTCCACCCAAATCTTCAGAGCCATCAAGACCAAAACCAAGAGAAGCACAAACATGTTCATCAAGCATTGAGAAGTTCCTCCCAAAACTCAAAAGTACAGAAGAAAGTCACTGCTTTAAAAGTGACTTATTTAAGGGTTAGAAGGGGGGTGGTGAAATTATAGATAATGACAATAATTGTAATAACCACTGCAGTTTACCATTTATTAAGGACTTAACACAGACGTCAGCAACCTTTTTTTTTTTTTTTTGAGACAGAGTCTCGCTCTGTTGCCCAGGCTGGAGTGCAGTGGCATGATCTCCACTCACTGCAAGCTCCTCCTCCCAGGTTCACACCATTCTCCTGCCTCAGCCTCCCAAGTAGCTGGAACTACAGGCGCCCGCCACCACGCCTGGCTAATTTCTTTTTTTTTAGTAGAGACAGGGTTTCACCATGTTAGCCAGGATGGTCTCGATCTCCTGACCTTGCAATCCACCCACCTCAGCCTCCCAAAGTGCTGAGATTATAGGCATGAGCCACTGCGCCCGGCCAGCAAACTTTTAATGTAAAGGGCCAGGTAGTAAATATTCTCCACTTTGTGAGCCATATGACCTCTCCTCAACTCTGCCATTGTAGTGCAAAGACAGCTATAGATAATACATGAAAGAATGAGCATGGTTGCCTTCAAATAAACCTCTATAAAAACAGACAGACAGGGCAGATTTGGCCTGAGGGCCACAGTTTGCAACCCCTGGCTTAACATGGGCAGGCATTGTACTAAGCTCCTGACTTAGCACTAATTTAATTCCCACAACCCTCAAGTGGGGAAACCGAGACTCAGGAAGATTAAATCACTTGCCAGGCTATACTGTCAAAAGGTGGCAAGGCTCAACTCAACCCTAGGTTAGTTTGACTCCAAAGGGGACACATTTTTTCATGAGGTTATTCAGCCTCAGAGGCCCTCATGACAGTAATCAATCCTCCTTCACCACGTGAACACGTACGGAGCACATCTTTGTGCCAGTATCAGGCTGAGTATGGGAGATCAAGGATGAATAAGATCCAGACCTTGCCTTCCAAAGTTCATAGTTTGAGATGGGCATCTGCCCTGTAAGTACCTACCTAGCTCTCCCTCCCCAATACAAGTATGTCCCCAACAGAATAAAATAGGTCCAGGGATACCAAAAACTCACACCACAGACATGCATTAAATGCACCTCATTTCTTTACAAACGGATTTTATGCTCTACACAAGACACTGCTAAGAAGTGACCCCACTCAGAACTTGTAAATATTGGCTTACACATCCATAAGTCCTGAGTGCAGAGGCCAAGAAACAAACTGCAGCCTGAGAAGCTCTACCAGAAATTTACTGTACTGAGTCACAGTTCAGCTTGACGGTTAAGGGCATAGAACCTGAAGACAGACCTGGACTGGAATCACAGCTCTGCATCACCTTGGGTAAATGACCAACCTGCTCTAAAAGCTTCAGCTACCTCACCTGTATACAAAAGTTAAGAATCCTTACTGTCCTAGAGCTGTCAGGAGACAATGTAGGGTTGGAGGACGGGGACTAGATTTGTCTTATCCATCATCATATCCTCAGCACCAGGCAGATACCAGGTGCAAAATAAATACAGGGGGATAAATAGAAATGGAGACTTTTTGAAATAACTTCAGTGAAAGGAAAATAGGACTTACTTTGCAAAGAACCTCCCAATTAAAGAAGTCTAGCACTGGAAGCAAGGTGCAGGTGTCCTGCAGAACCAGCCTGGGCAAGCCAGTCACTGGGGACAGGCTTGAGATGCACAAATCCATGCTCAGAATGGGCCTGGTAGGCCCTTCTCTGCAGGAAGCAGGGTGGATGGCAGTAAAAGTGAGCAGTGAGGTGCAGGTGCATCTTCTGTTTACCCATCTCTACATAAACAGCCTGAGATCCCAGGGCCCTGCACCTGCCCCAGCCCAGCCCAGCCCTGCTGCTTATTTCCCCCACCCGCTCATCTCCTGCTTCTGATTCTAAATAAACTCTGATCTTATTAGCCTCCATCACATGGGGGAGTGAATACCCAGCCTGCCCCTTCACAGGCCTTTCTGACAGAGGCTGCCTCACTGGAGAAGGACAGAGGTTAAATACCGAGATTTGCAAGCAGTTTTCCCTAATACCTAAGCACCATCTGCCCACCTGTGGCTGCTTCATCAACCTCAAAGCTAGAGGCAAGGATGTTGGGGAGCGGGGTGACATTTTTTGCAGCTGTCATGTGCCAGGCACCATGGGGCTTAACACTCAAATTACGAGTGATTTATCTGCCAGTGGAAAGCTAAGTGACCTGATAGAAGAATCTGCACAAAGCCAAAGAAAAATGGAGTCATTTTTACACAGCCTTTGGACGGGGTAGATAAGCACAAGGCTGCAGAACAAAGAGCTTTTTGCATGAGGGTCCCACAGCCCTGGTGATACCTGAATCCAGGTGACAGGAGCACCTATAGTTCTGCTTTGCCTCCACCTATAGCTTCCCCAACTAAGACAAGGGCAATTTGCCCATTTCCCTAACAAACAACTACAGTGGGACTGTATGAAAAGGGCAAAATCTGAACCTGCCCCCCCAAGCCTATATTGTGGGACAGTGCCCAATACTCACTGCTTACAACACCACAGCATTAGCTATCATTTTATACCAAGGATAGAGCAGGATTTAAGAGCCAAGACTTGGAATTAGCCAAAGCTGTGTCCTAGCTGAGGCTCTGTCACTTATTACCATGTGGCCTAAAGGTTCCTCATTTGTAAAATGGGGCTAATAATAGTGCCTCCCTCAAAGAGGTGCTATTAGGATCAGGTGACTTAGTTGCATGCAAACTGCTCCTTCATACTCACTGTGGGACACTGTCATCTCCTCATTTGTTCTCCCAGATGGAATGTGAGCTCCTCACAGGGAGGATTCATGTCCAAGTGCCCAGCATAAGTGCTGGCACACAGTAGGGCCTCAGGTCATACTTCTGGTGAGGATACCAACCCAAGCTTGTGGGATGCATCTGCAGAACACCCAGCTTTCCACAGCTGCTCCCCTGCTCCTCAGTCGTCCTCTCTCCTCCCAGGCTGCAGTTCTCAGTCCAGGGATCTCCACTAAGACCTTCCTGAAAGCAGTGCTGTGGCCAGTAAACAAGTGAGGAGAGCCCCAGCCATTCTGTCCATCCACACGGGAATCTCTGACCAACTTGAATTAAGTTGGTTTCTTCCCAGCTCTCTGGCACATGCCCAGGATTCAAAGGTTCACCTTCCAAGGGGCAGTTCTGGCTTTCTCAAGCCTTTCTAATTGAGTCAGGTTTGGGAGGAATTCTAGAGTCTACTCCAGAACTGACAGAAGCAGGTAGCCTCTCTTCCCTAGAAGTAAGTTTCTCTCTTTAAATAAAGGACCCTGAGAAATTGCCCCTAAAAGGAACACCAATGTTGGGGCAAACCCTCTCTTTGGAGGGTCTTGGTTAGTCAGCTAAAATTCTCCCTTTTGAAAAAACAATTGTGAAGCAATCTGCCTCCTAATCCATTCATAAATCAGACACTCAGGTCTTAGAATAATTTCCCCATAATTCATGTTAATCATTCCACTCTCGTAATATGAATCATCTGTTTAATGGAAAACTTTCACCAAGACGGGCAAGAGCCACTGGATCTTGCTTTAAAAATCTCTTCAGAGCTCAGAAGATTTTCTATTATTGATAGAAAAGTTACTATATTTTTAACAGGCACTTTAAATATTACTCATGCAATCAAAGCTGTTTTCGTAACTCAACTTACACAGTTTTCAAACATGTATTATGTTTGACCTTATTAAATATTCTGTAGTACCACTTACACACAACGACGCACAAAAGTACAGTACCAAAACTTCTGGCAGCACTGGAAAAAAGCAAATCCTCATGAATTGCCCAAAAGGGTGCAGCAAAAGCTCTGAGCATGGCATGGACTCCCAACCAGTGCCATGGGAGGCAGGGACAGGGGACAGGTTCCCAGAAGAGCTCTTTGCCCTGAAGTTCAGTGAGCAGGAAACAGACAAAAATCTGGGATTTTTGCACTTTAGTCAAGAATTTCACTGAATCTTCTCCAAGAATACTCCCCCAGTGCTCCAAGAATAAGACAGCACTGTTCAACCTTATTAAGATCCAGGATGTCACATAGGAAACAAGACAATTTTGATGTTTTCAAAATAGAAAATTTGGAGCTGTCTTATCAAAATCTATAAAATAGACAATAATACCAAAAATAGCTACCATTTACTGAACACTCAGTACCAGGCATTGTGCTAACTAATGTAAAGATAGAAGATCTTGTTTAATCCCCACAAAAACCCTAGGAGGCAAGTGTTATCTTCATTTTTCCGACAAGAAAAGACAAACTTGCCTGTGACCACCCCACCAAAAAGTGACAGAGCAGGCTGGGAGCAGGGGCCTGTTGGACTCCAACATCTCTATGCCCTAAATCCTTCCACCAAACTTGCCTAGGAGGTCAAAGCTGGAGTCCTGCCCCACCCCACCCACTATGGTGTAGGACTACATTCAGGTGAAGTGAGTTAATGCCATTTAACACTAACCAACTGCTTGTCAGAATAGCTTAGCTGCTTCGAATGGGAAGGGCTTTGAGTCCTGCCAAGATATAAGTGATTAAGTAGGAGTTTAGTCAAAACAGATGTGGCAAGGGAGTCTCTCACCGGCCTTGTGAAAGTCAGAACCAGAGGGAAAAGCATGTGGCTCTAACAGAAGGTGAGAGAAAGGGGGATGGATGCTCCAGCTAAGTGTGGACCAGTTGTCAGCAAAACAAGAAAAGTATCAGACCAAGTAACTGAGAAGAATAACAAACAACTATGGTTGCAATTTTTAAATACAAGGCCTTAGACTGCTTCAATTGCTGAGCCAAAGATGAGGAGACAGAGTGCACTGTGACAACTGAGTCAAATGGCAGTGATTCCAGTGTTTTTGTTTTGTCAATTCACATGTTCACATATCTTAAAGTACGTGAAGTATCTGGATTACACTTGCTTTAGATAAGCCCTGGATTCAGGGAACTGAGCGCCTATAGTTCTGCTTTGCCTCCATCAATGGCTTTCCTGCCTAAGCTGATGCCCTTCCTTTGCTACTTGAAGTGAAACACTGACAATCACCAGGTGGCAACAACTGGTACAAAATGCATGATTGACAAGAAGAGCCCTGGTCTGGACTCTCCGTAAGCCTTTACCATCCCTGAACAGTCACACCCACCCCTGCAGTCAATATGCCGCAAGAAGCAGCGCTGTTGAGCACTGTGCATGGAAGAATATGAAAGTTCAGGTTTACAGAAACCAAGTCACTGAGTATTTCTAGAGCAGCTCCAGGGGTTCAAGGCCCCAGATAAGGCACCTGGGGGACACTTTCCTGTAAGAAGTTTACAACTTAATGAAAAAAATATAAATAACTCAATTTGAGACATGCCTCAGGAACATTAAATTTGAAAGCAGGCATGCAGTGAATAAAGCAAAAGTGCCAACACACATGATCTATATTCCCCATGGCTATCCCATGTTGAGCCCCTTCTAGCTCCCTGTTTTTCTTTGCCCACACTCTTTCATGCTGACCCACATAAACCACACATCCCAACAAAGCAGCTCAGGCTAAACAGTTTGGAAATCCCCTGATGCCTCTTCTCTTTCATGTTGGAACCAACACCATTTAGGCACCAACTACCTGCTGATAACTGGGCCAAGTTCTTGGGATGCTAACATAAAATGGGCATCCCTACCCCCAAAGTCAGAGGAGCTATTGCTTTGGATGCAGAAAAAGGGCTGTAGCCAAGGCGAGGGCAAAGGGGGCTCGGGTCCACCTCTAGTTAGGAAACTGCAGTGGAAATATCAGCCCATATGCTCTCCACACCAGGCTTCCTCACCCCACTTATACTATCCAACCGCCCCAAAAGGCAGTTTCACTATCACATGACCCTCTCTTCAAAGCAGTTTCCATTAGATTAACCCTGATCCTAGAAGACACACTCACTAGCCCAAATTAATCCAACCACATTCCCCCTCAAACATCTGTACCTAACAGTCACAAAGACTGTGGTCAGCTAATTATGGCTTTTGAACCAGATGATGTTGAGCCAGGGCTGGGAGAGTTGTTTCCAGGCATGAACATACGAAAAAACAGCCAGGGAAATCCAGTTTACTTAGTGAAGCAGAATAACCCAAGTGGACAAAAGACATGGGGAGGAGGGTTACAAGTTAAGGTACAATGACAACTGGACCGTGCCACACAGAAAGGGAGCACAGGGTCCTGAGAGGGAACAATGGGCACCTGTGACCTGCTTTGGGGGTCTGGAAAGGTTTCCACAAGCAAGTGAGACCTGGAGGCAGAATGGGAGCTAACTAGGCAGCAATGGGAGAGGCTGATCCAGGTAGGGAGGAGGGCATATGCAAAGGCCCTGTGCAGCCCCAAATACAGCCAGCTAGGCTAGAGGACAGTGTGCATGGGGGACACACGCAGCATTTCACACACAGCTTCAGGGCATCTTCAGATTGCTAGAAACCTATCCTGGATCCAGGTTTAGAACCCCTGTCATTATGCGGCCCTTCTTCCCAGGAAGTGTCCTGGGCTGGCTTTTGTCTGGGGCTGCTGGCCCTGTGCCTCCCTCTCCCTTCCCCACAGCCCTGTCCCCACTGCTTCCACATCTCCCATGTGTCTCCCTTCACGACTGCACACAGGACTGTGTGTTCCAGAGGAACATGTGGTCTGCTCCCTTATTAATCTTGCTGTATCTTATTAAAATGGCCTCATGCCCGCCTGGTATTATTCTGCACAGAGCAGTGGGGTTCGTGCAGCAAGCTGCAGCTAGGCAAGCTGTATTTCATTTCTTTTGTGTTGAAGGAATGACCTAGATGCTGCTCTGTACAACAGACTCACACTTGCAGGCTTTAACTCGTTCTTTCCCATCCGGCCTGGTGCTCAGATGGAAGCAGAGGTTTGGACTCCTACCAGGGTGGTGTCAGTTGAGCTGACAAGTAGGCTGAGTTGGACCCATGTGGGAAAGAACAGCTTGAGACCCTTCAGAGCTGCTCCTGATGACAAAGGCAATGCTCCTTGATGGGTGGGTGGGTGTCTGGACAGCAGAGGAAACTTCTCTGGGAATCCTTATTTATGCAAATTCATATACAAGACATGAGTGAAAGGAGAAGTTGAGTGACTTGTGGCTTCCTCCATTTATCTACCTCTTTCCTTGGTTGGTTTCCATCCCGGGCTGTCATATTCATTCATTCACTGTGCTGTTATCTATTCAATGTCTGCTCTACACATGGCTTTGCAAGGGACCCAAAAATAATGACAGGGCTGTAAGAGATCCTCCTGAGGGGAACATATACAAGCAAAACCCCAACAGGCAATATCCATACAGGGGTCGAGAAGTGCCAGGGAGACAAGCTGTTATCCCCAGATTGACCTGGGTGTGCCACTTACTAACTGGGAGCTTATGTAAGCTTCCCAAAGTTGTGAACTAGAACTAGGACCACTGTCTTAGCTCGGGTTTCCGTTAACAAAATACATTAGAGTGAGTGCCCTAAACAACAGGAATTTACTTCTCACAGTTCTAGAGGCTGCAAGTCTAAGATCAAGGTGCTGGCCAATTCAGTTCCCTGGTGAAGGCTCTCTTCCTGGCTTGCAGATGGCTGCCTCCTGGCTGTACCCTCATATGGCCGAGAGAGAGAGGAAGCAAGGTCTCTGATGTCTCTGCTTATAAGGACACTAATCTCATCATGAAGTCTACACCCCCATGACCTAATCAAAACCTAATCACCTCCCAAAGGCCCCATCTCCAAATACCATCACACTGGGGGTCAGAGCTTCAACAAAGGAACTTCGGAGGAACACAATTCTATCCATAGCAACCACCAACCCCACAGGATGAGTGCCGTGATTTACTGGGATCCCACAGGTACACCTCCTTATAAGAATAAGCCTAGCTGGCCCTCTTATTCTGGTGGCGAGTGAAGCAAGGATGGTGCCTAGGGTGAATGTAGGTAGAATTCGTCTCCTAGGACCTAGGCTGCCTCTCAGCACACTCAGGACCAACTGATTCTGCACCCTTCTCACCCGCTGCCTACCTCTGCCGAGCCAGAGCACGACTCGGAATTGAACTTTTTCCCTCCAGGGGTATGAAAGGAAACTGAAAACACAAGAGATGTGATTACATGCTGAGCTGGTCATCATGCCACGATCAGACAGTCACACGCCGACCGAGTCCAGTGATTTTCCACCTCTTAATCACGTCCCTGCCAGATTTAAAATGCAATGAACATCAATGAGAATAAATGCTAATAAGGCTCTAACAGGCATTGGATGTCAAGAGGTGAGGAATAAACCTTGCATATTTTGACTGAAAGGGGGTCAAAGAGGAAATAACTGGATACTAAATAGAATTCTTCTATTCAAGAGAAAGGCTCCTTGAAAGGCAGCTGCTCCAATGAGTGACACTCGCTCATTAAAGAATGCATCATTCAATGTCCTGCGGCAACAGAAACACCCAACCCAGTGACACATATCTTTCCTGGAATTTAGCTAATGTGGTAAAGTCTCCAGCAAATTTATATCAGGCCTAAATGAAAAAGAAGATCCTTTTCTGACACATGCAATCATTAGAGTTTTAGCTGTACTGAGATTTCTCTAAGAAAACACTGTGGCTTTGGAAATGTTATATCACATGCCTCCTTTAAGCAGCGTTGGCAAAGTTAATGCATTTGTCAAGCATCTCTGCCTCTCCAGGGTCTTGGGAAAGCCTCTGGGGTGGATGGGCCTCAGGTCCATGAATGCATCGTATAAAATCTGCCTGTCTGACACAATGGGACAGCCTGAGACCAGGGCTGTGCTGCTCTCACTGCTGGTCACAGTAGCTGGCCATGCCTGTCAATGGCCACCATGTACTGCACTCTGGTTCTAGAACCCAGTTCAGCCCTGGCCTGAGGACTCAGCCATTTTCTGGGCTTATGCCTTCAGGCTTATGCCCTCTCCAGTGTCTCAGACATTGTGAAATACCCAGTGTGCTGCATAAGGTTTCCTGATTAAAAGAGACTCACTTTTTGAGTTCTAAGGAGGCAGAATGAATAGTGCCACAACTTGAGAATCAGACTGACCTAGATTCAAGGCTCAGCTCCCTCACGTCCTGGCTGCAAGATGTTACTTATGCTAAGTTCTGCTTCCCTCCACTTAAACTGGTGGGGCCAGCACTTGCCTTGGAGGGCTACTGTGAGCATTAAATAAAGAAATACATGAGAAGCACTTAGCTTAGTGCTAGGCATATGGTAAGCACTTCCCAAAGGTTAGCTATTTATAACTGGCTTCATGAAAACCTGATTTTTCACTCCAGTGCAAGAGTCAAAGTAGCTTGGTAAATAAATAAGCCTCTGGGGATTCTACAAAGCAGTTTGCAGTGAGCAGCCATCCCTTTAGGTAACAGGATTTACCATGAACTGCATACACAGCCTTCCATTACCAATACAAATGAGGAGCCAAGGGGATGAGGATTACTTATAACACCAGAGAGCATCAAATCATAAACAACCTCCTAAGAAGTTGATAAGTTTACCTCAAACCACAATCCAGATGTCTCCACACCCCAACTTTCTCCTCTTAGCTTAGGTTTCCACCCTGGATGATAAGATGATGATGATGACGATAATGTCAATGATGATAATCTGAGGCTTTGTAAATACTTACTATATGCCGAGTACCAAACTAAACACCATTCATCTATTCACCCATTTAACCCTCACAGCAACCCATGAAGAAGGAAGGGGCTGTTACTATCCTCAGGTGAGATCAGCACTATCCAATAGAAATATAACATCAACCACAAATGTGAACCACATATATAATTTGAATTTCTGGTGGTCACACTAAAAAGCAAAAACAGGGAACATTCATTCTAATATTTTATTTAACCCAACATATCCAAAGTATCATTTCAACATGCCATCAATATTTTAAAATATTAATGATCTTTCATCCTAAGGCATTGAAATCTTGGTGTTTTATACTCCCAGCACATCCCACTGTGAGCTAGCCTAGTTTCAGCTGCTGAGTAGCCACATGAGCCTGGTGGTTACTGTACTGGACTGTGTAGGTCTAAAGAATGATAAAATAGGAAGAAACTCCATCAGTTCCTCATGTGGACCCAAACAGTCTGTGTCCACAGCCAAGCTCCTAACTACTGTGCTCTTCAGTGTCTCATTTGCTGAATCCACTGAACCCCACAATCTGCCAACCAATACCCTCCCTGAGCAATAGAAGCTTGATCTTTCCTTATAAGGATTGGATGCAAACCCCTTCCTGCATGCTGAGGGAAAGTGTAAGGAGACACCTGCACTGTAACTTTTAAAGAAAATATCTTGACAAGGCACCATCACTAAAACTTGCTAAAAACGACCCCAGGGTAAGAAACAGCTAAGAGGAGACAAGCACTTTTTCAACAGCACCCAACTGATGTCAGAGGGTAATTCCAAAACTGTCACACACAAAAAACGGTCTAACACTGTGTCAGAAATTCCAAGAAAGGGTAAAGAGAGTGTTACAGAGATTAGATACAATTAGGTAAGGATTCCAGTGTAAAATACCAGAAGATGACAATGCTAAGCACAGAAAAATACGGAATAGAAGAGGAGAGAATACATACTTAAGTGGGAATGGGTACACACACACTTAATGGAGATAAAGAAAGGACAAGCACCAGGCAAAAAAAGCCTGGAGGTGAGCGGCCACTCTCCGCCTGCATCTCATCTCATAAATCTTCAGTTCTTCCTCCAAGGATGTAGAAATGATAGCAGAGAGAAACTCTTTGCAGCTACAGTTTGTGGTATGATGACATTGCTATGGTTTGAATGTGTCCACCCTCATGAATGGATTAATGCCAATTCTAAAAAGGCTTGAGGCTGTGAGTTCCCTCTCTCGTTCTCTCTGTGTATGCTCTCTTGCCCTTCCATCTTCCACCATGTGATGATGCAGCAGGAAGGCCCTCACCACATTTAGGCCCCTGGATCTTGGACTTCCCATCCTTCAGAACTTTGAGCCATATGAGTTTCTATTCATTGTAAATTACCCAGTCTCAAGTATTCTGTTACAGCAGCACAAAACACACTAAGATAGGCCTAATGCTAATTACCTGCTACCAACTGTACTGTGAGTAAAAGTGCATTTAAAAATCAAAATGGCTTGAAAAGCCTCCATAAGATTAACATGATCAACAGGGATTTTCCTACTGAGAATACCTGGAGTTTAAAAAGAAGGAGATGAAAATCCCCAAGCATGAACCATCATTGCCCTAAGCACAGGACTGATCCAAGACCTCTGTCAGACAAGGGTGGGTTTCACCTCCTGCCCCACCAATTCCCCTGCAGCATCCCTGTAGAAAGATCCAGGACAGGAATATCTGCCCAATGCCTGCAGAATCCCGGTGAAGGGCCAAGATGGAAGCCCATCACCAAGTCCTCTGCCCTGCCAGACTGGGGGCAGCCAAGACCTGGACCCATGCAGGTGAGGGTCCTGAATGACCCCACCTGGACGGCAGGTGGCACATCCCATGTGTACTCGGCAGCATGCTGGGATCATTATCACAGGTACATATAAACACTGAGCTCAAGGTAAAATCCCTCTCTCTCATCCCATCCTTTCAGGAGAGGTCTCCCCTCCAACTCTTGTACAGGAGGACAGTTACCAGCAGGAGCTCAGAATCAAACAGACCTGGCTCAGCCTCTTACTATCAGTGTGATGTTGGGTGAGTCATTTAACTGGTCTGAGCCCCAAATTCTTCTTCTTTAATAGAAAGAATCATTCATTCATTTTACACATTTATGGAGCCCACACTGTTTTAGCTTCTGGGGATACAACAGTTAAGAAAAGAAAAGAAAATCTCTGCCTCATGGAATTTAATTCTAGTTAAAATGGGGAGATGCCCAGTGGGCAGATCAACACATGTAACTGTACCTATCTCATAGGACTGTCAGGAAGATTAAATAACACATCTAATGGAGATTGCATGCACTAAATAATTGTCGCCTATTGTTATTACAAACAGTTATAATAGTAATAACTAATCCTTCCAGCAACACATGGGCCTGGGTCTGGGCCTGGCTCCAAAAGACCAATTTGGCTGGAAGCCAGGGTAGAATAAAAGCCTGAAAGGGGCTCCATTCTTCACATCATAACCTCTTTCTGGATTCACGCCACAAGGACATCCTGTCACAAAGATGAAGCCCCAGGCAGTCTTTATTTAGCAGACTCAATAATCCCAACAAGCCCAGGTACATAGTGAAAAATGGGTATGAGAAGTAGAGCTCTAGGAGGTCCAGTTCCACTCGTCAAGAGAGTGTCAGCCTTCTGCCAGTCCCATGATGAGCGATGCACCTGCTGACCACGGGTTCCTGCACTAGCAGGGAGGAGGGCCTCAGAGGCACTCCAACACGCTGTGGCATGTCACATCTTCACGGACTGGAGGGACAGTGAGGGCTGTGATTCTGCTACTGCCATGAATCCATGGCTTTCTGATGGTGCCCCAGGGAGTGCTAGGGCTCTGCAGAAAATGACACTGACTACAGTGATGACAGCAGCGCTCACCACACCATTTATGACACCCTTGCTGAGGGGAACACAGCATGCAGTGCTTTCCTTGCACTGTATTTCTTAATGCTTTCTAGAACCCTGCAATGTAAGGATTTTTTTTTTAAAATCTCCATCTCACAGATAAGGAAAGTGAGGTTAAGTAATTTTTCCAAGAATGTACAGCAAGGAGAAATTAGGCAGGCAGTCCAACTCCAGAAGCCAGGTCTGAACCAACAAGCTAAACTGCTTCACCTAATGGCCATCCTATAGGGATAAGAGAAAGCAAAGAGGCTGGGGGCTCCAAGCCACTCTCCCCCATCTCAGTTGCAGCCGTTCACATTTTATCTGTTTCCTATGAATGGATTCTATATGAAATTTCCTTTGGAAAAAAAGAAAGATCCACTGCTAATTTTTAAAAAAATCATTGGAATAAACGATGGCCAACATCAAAAGATGGTTTTTGATAAGCCAAGCTTTAAAAAAATGTCAAGAAGTAACAAGAAGTAAAATATCAAATCAACAGAACAGATAAACTGTAGTAATAAACTCACAAAAAGGAATAAAACACAGCAATGACAAACAACGACTTCTAGACACAACACCATGGTAATCCCATAGACATAATGAGTGAAAGAAGGCAGATACAGAAGAATATATACTGGATGAATTCACTTTATATCAAATTCAAAAACAGGCAAAATGAACAGTTGGTGATAAGTTAGAACTGTCATTACCCTTGGGAAGGGAGCACTGTCTGGGAAGGGCACTAGAGGGCCATTGGAAGTGCTGGAAGTGCTTTATATCTTCATCTGGATAAGGTGATAAGGTTACAAATGAGTATTTAGAGGTAAACATTTACTGAGATGTACAATTAAGATCTGTGCACTTTTTCTGTACGTGTATTATACCTCAATAGAAATGTAAAATAAAAACTCAAAAATATCTCAGTAAATTATTTAATCCAGGATTCTACTGTTAGGTAAGAATAAGGCCAGACTCATTTAAGAAAGAGCAATTGTGTCTCCTCCTTGTAAAAAACTAAAAATAAGAATCTTTTTAACTCCAAAACAGAAATTCAGCATCAACAATAAAACACTTGAGCAACAGAACCGGCTAACAGGAGCTTTGTGCTCCAAGTCTGCACAGGCTACACGTGACCTCCAGCTACCCCAGTCCACCCTGCTGGGGAGATCCACAGCTTGATTCTCAGAAGACGTGTCTGCAGAGAACAAAGTCCACGCCTGCCACTTCAAAGGGGCTTAGAAGAATGCTCCCTTCCTCTGCGCCTAGGAGCATCAGGCCTTTTAAGAAGGCACCATGAGAAACTCAAAAGCACTGAATGCAATAAAACTGTCGCTGGCTATCTCAACAACCAAGTACATGAAGTAAAATGGGCATACATGACAAAAGGAAGCCAACGGCCCACCAGGCTTTCACCACACAGTAGACAACAGCAGGCATGCTTGCCTCTAATTATTTCCAGGTCTGGGGACAGGTAGGGCCTAGAATAAAAGCCCAGGGATCCGCCCAGTTACACTCCCAGAAAGCAACCCAGAGCCCTGGGTCTTTCTAGTTCCAAGAAGAGAGCAGCACAAGCACCTCTTGCCACCTACCACCCTCCTCCTGCAGACAGCACCGGCTGCCCCGCCCTCTTGTGCTACCCTGCCTATTAAAAGGGAAGCCGGCCTGCCAAGAATCACAGGCTAAGTGTGCTGGGCTTTGCTCAGTGTCAATGTGAGTGGTTTTGATGCAAGAGGCAAAGGAGTAATGAGAGTCACTTGGTTTGATCACAATTGCACTCTGATTTGAAATGCAGTTCAGCAATTACAAGGTCCTCAGCCGTAGAGCTCCCCAGGGATGGGGGCAGAGGGGGGCCTTTTAAAAGGGAAATTATATCCACCATACAAAGGTTTCACTTTTTAGCTCCTTGTAGAAGATTCTTTTTCATGAAAAACCCCTTCTGGAGCTGAGGGAAAAGAATAAGCCTTATGGGAAAAGTAACTCCTGGACTTATCTTATTTTCAGGCTCTTGTTTTTTTTCTCTTCATGCCAGTTTCTTCTTTAAATACTGCTGTATACTGACTCTCTGCAAGCTGTCTCCAACCTTTCTGGTACACCTCTATATAGATGCATAGAAAAAAAGATTAGAAGGTCAACAACAAAATATTAACAGCTGTTAAGTATGAGTGGAAGGACCATGGGTGACTTGTGCCTTCTTTTTGTGTACCAATATGTTAAAATAGTACATTAAGAATTTTACTGGTATCTTCTGTTCGTCTGTTTTTGCTGCAATATGGCACTTCACTTCCTAACTCATGAAGGAAAGACCAGCTTTGAACTTCCTAAGGTCTGGGCTCTCATTGCTCCACAAAAGAGTAAACATTATTATTTGTGGGTTTCCAAATGTGAGGGAGGAACCGACGGGCAGTGGATAAGCCCTCCTCCAATTTTTTGTCTTCAGTTTGTTGGCCCAATGAGGCAAATTAATTGTACCAGCACTTCCAAATAGGAGAGATGAAGGTATGCGCTTCAAGCACTGTATCAGGAAATGGCCCCACACAGGTTACTGGGCAAGGCAGTGATGACTGAGCTTATGGGGCCTCCCCTGGGAGAACCTGATGCCTCTGCAACACAGGACTCTGATAGGGTAGAAATTTGTGTGGGGAAAGACAGGGAGGTACCACTGAGACAGGAGCACTCAGTGCTGGAGCCTGCAGAGCCTTCTGGCCATCTCCTCTTCCTCCTGAGTCTTATAAATTCCTCCTCTCAAGGGAAGAAGCCTTGAGGAACACCTGATACTGGGCTTCTTGTCTATCTCAGCAAATTATGCTTAAAGTTGATTTAACTTTAGAAAAATATTTTAATGTGTGATGTCTTACTCCCCAAGTATCAAGGAACAATTTGTTCCTGTTATTTTTTTTAATCTACAAGGAACATGTACTACTTGTGGAATAATAAATTAAGTTTTTGGAAGAATGCAAGACATAAGCAATTCAATAAGCTGACAGATAAATCGTGGGAGGGGGCCACTTCTTATGCTCCTGCATGACCATCAGCTGTAGAAGGATTCCGGATTCTCTTACCAGGTGTTCAGAAGAAACCCCTTGACATTCTCTACAATGGACGGGTTCCAAGATCAACAAATGAATCAAATCAGTCCTGAATGGAATTTCTTGTCCTAAAGAGAAATCAGACAAGGTCTAAAAGAAATCAGGCAAGCCTAAATGCAAAGCAGGAGACAGAGCTGGCAGAAATGCAATACAATCACTTCTTCCTTTTTTTTTTTTTTTTGAGACAGTTTGCTCTTGTAGCCCAGGCTGGAGTGTAATGGTGCAATGTTGGCTCACCGCAACCTCCGCCTACTGGGTTCAAGTGATTCTCCTGCCTCAGTCTCCTGAGTAGCTGGGATTACAGGCATGCACCACCACATCCGGCTACTTTTGTATTTTTAGTAGAAACGGGGTTTCTCCATGTTGGTCAGGCTGGTCTCGAACTCCCAACCTCAGGTGATCCGCCTGCCTTGGCCTCCCAAAGTGCTGGGATTACAGGCATGAGCCACCGCACCTGGCCTTCCCTTCCATTTCTTAGCTTTGTTCTGCATGAGAATTGCTATGTGAGGGAGACTCAGATGCTTGAGTTCTCACAGCTTTACAGCTAGAAGAAGAATGAAGAGAACAGGTCTAGTAGGAGGTAAGAAAGAAGTGGCATTGGGGATACAGGTAGGACAGGCATAACAACTCCAGCTCCATACACTGTGGACAGGCCAGTTGATATTGAAAAACCACCTTGAAGGTTGAGCTAAATGGCGGTAACTTGTCTCACGCATGGATGGCTGCAGTCTCTGAGCTAGATACGCTAATGAACCCAAAGACCCTTCATGGGAATGAGGTTGGAAACCCCACCTGAGCCAGAGAGGAGCCTAAGATGATGCAAAGAGCTACACACTGACAGTTTTCTTTTTGAGCAAATCAGCTGGACAGAGTTCCATGGCCATAGGTCAGCATGCTTGGTACCAGGCAAACATGCCTGGCCTAAACTAGCCAGACCAGGGCTTGGCGCCTGAGGCAAAGGCTGTTTTATATAGACTAGCTAGCAACAGGATCACTTACAGCAACTCAGTTTCCTTGTGGGGAGTTTGAAGTGGGGCTTGAAGAAATGTGTCAGTAGCTAGAGAGAGAGAAGAAAGCAGCATCAGAGGGGTAAAAAGGCACCAGAAAGGCAAACTGCTAGGCTTGGAGATAGCCATGGAGCCAGACATAGGAAATCACTGCTGTACCCTGAGCCACTTCCCAGGGCTCCACGGGGTTGGCTGTTTGAAAGGCTTGCCTTTCATACAACTAAGACTATATCTTGAGCCTCTTCATCTCCCCTGGGAGCCCTGCAGTGCAACCCAAGCCACACTCTTCTCCAAGAGCCTAAACACTCTCCCATCACCAGCTAACCTCAAAGCCATGTCTACAGGGATGGGGGGATGCTGTAAACTACTGTGGGCCAAGGAGCACTTGCCACCCTGCCCCCACCCCACAATCCCCCAAGCAACCCCCTCCTTGGCCCTGCATGGAACTGATAATGTCAGGATCATGTTTTGAAGCCACCAGAATGAAAACTTATTCTAGCTTTCCATCACAGCAAAGACAGAATAACCATTTGAAAAGAGTCTCATCATAATGATTCTATTTTAATCTCCTTCAAACACGAGAGATCAAACATATACAGATTTATTTTTACCGAAAAGAAAAAAAAGTCCTGGGTAATATGCGAATGCATTTCTGAGACATCCTGTGGCTTTAACAAAAAAGGAAGGTTTAATGTTCAAAAAGATACTGCTCAAGTAACAAGATCTCTTAATACCCACCCCCCCACCCCACCACCACCACTCCTAAACACCCTGCAAATGCTCCTGAGCAACATCCATTGCTGACCAGAGGGATTTGGGAGCTACTTAAAAATCACACAAGACAAGTCAATGATTTCAAACTTTACTATTGTCTTTGACTTACAGCCATAAATCACACATGAAATCAGCATCTGACTTGAATGTGAGATTTTGCTCTGATGAGCCAAGACATGCTTGGCAGTGCCACCACACCAGTCACCAGCCAGGGCTTGATGTGACAATAGAAGCTGTAAGGTGAGTGGGGTTTAAAACTATCTTCTCTTTCCAAAGTCCAAATAAACTCATCTCTCAAGTCATTCAGACCTTAGGGGTGGATTAATTCATGAGCCCCCATGGTGATAGCACTAAAACCAATTCCCCTGCACAGACTGAATCATCAAACTAAATATTGCCACTTTAACACTTAGTGAGTAAGAATTAGAATGTCAGGGAAGAGCTTTCCAAGCATTCATCATTCTCCTTTTTTCCCTCTAAGATATTCATACAGCAACTCCCTAAGACCCACACCTAATAAACTCCAGACCGACAGCTTGGTGGAGCAAATGCTGTGTGTGTGAATCACGCTCCATCTATGGCATAATATATCTGCCTGCCACCAAAAGGACTCACTAAGGGCACAGGCAGGAGTAGAGATGGTGGCGGCTGGGGGAAAGGTGATGTGACAGGTTAGACAACATCCAAAGCTAAAAATGAATGCAATGCAACAGAAAACTCATTAATGCAATTGCTTTATTGGTGTAGTCACCACAATAGCTTCTGGGTACATTTTCCTATGCAATATAAAGGAGACAGAAGGTAATAAAATGATCTGTGTGTATCTAATGTATGAGTGTGAGCTTCTGAAAAAGTCTCTTGCTTAGGAAGAGGAATGCTGTATCAGTCCATTTTCACATTGCTATGAAGAATTACCTGAGATTGGGTGATTTATGAAGACAAGAGGTTTAATTGACTGACAATTCCATGGGCTTAACAGGAAGCATGACTAGGAAGCATCAGGAAACTTAACAATCATGGCAGAAGATGAAGGGAAACCATCTTCACATGGTGGCAGAAGAGAGAGCGAGGGGGGAAGTGCCAAACACTTTTAAACCATCAGATCTCATGAGAATTTACTCACTAATGCGAGAATGGCAGGAAGGAAACCCGCCCCTACAATCCGATCACCTCCCACCTGGCCCCTCCTGCAATTCAACATGAGATTTAGGCAGAGACAAAAATCCAAACCATATTATTCCATCCCTGGCCCCTTCCAAATCTCATGTCCTTTCTTGAGCCTCTTCAGCTCCCCTGGGAGCCCTGCAATACAACCCAAGCTACATTGCAAAATACAATTATCCCTTCTAAACAGTCCCCCAGTCTTAACTCATTTCAGCATTAACTAAAAAGTCCAAAGGATCATCTCCTACTAAGAGCCTGTAAAATCACACACAAGTTATGTACTTCCAAGATATAATGGGAGTACAGGCATTGGGTAAATGCTTCCATTCCAAATGGGAGAAATTGGCCAAAAAAAAAGTGGTTACAGGCCTCACACAAGTCCAAAACTGAGCAGGGCAGTAATTACATCTTAAAACTCCAAAATAATCTCCTTTTGACTCCACGTCTCACATCCAGGCCACACTGATTCAAAGGGTGGGTTCCCAGGGCCTTGGGCAGCTCTGCAGGGTACAGTCCCCATGGCTGTTTCATGGGCTGGCATTGAGTGCCTGTGACTTTTCCAGGAGCAAAGTGCAAGCTGTTCATGAATCTACCATTCTGGGGTCTGGTAGACGGTAGCCCTCTTTTCATAGCTCCACTAGGCAGCGCCCCAGTGGGGATTCTGTGTAGGGGCTTCAACTCTATATTTCCCCTCTGTACTCCCCTAGTAGAGGTTCTCCATGAGGGCTCCACCCCTGCAGCACACTTCTGCCTAAACATCCAGGCAAGTCCATACATCCTCTGAAATCTAGACAGAGTTTCTCAAACCTCAAGTCTTGTCTTCTGCACACCCACAAGCCCAACACCACATGGAAGCCACCAGTGCTTAGGGATTGCACCCTCTGGAGCAATGGTCTGAGCTGTACCTTGGTCCCTTTTAGCCATGGCCAGAGCTGGAGTGGCTGGGATGTAGGGCGCCATGTCCCAAGGCTGCACAGAACAGCTGGGCCCTGGGCCTGGCCCACAAAATCATTTTTTCCTCCTTGGCCTCTGGGCCTGTAATGGGAGAGGCTGCCACAAAGGTATCTGAAATGCCTTTGAGGCATTTTCTGCATTGTCTTGGCTATTAACATTTAGCTCCTCTTTACTTATGCAAATTTCTGCAGCAGACTTGAATTTCTCCACCGAAAATGGGGTTTTTATTTCTACCACATGACTGGGTTGCAAATTTTCCAAACTTTTATGTTCTGCTTCCCTTTTAAATATTAGTTCCAGTTTCAGATAATCTCTTTCTTCACACATACGAGCATATACATTTAGAAACAACCAGGTCACATCTTGAATGCTTTGCTGCTTAGAAATTTCCTCTTCCAGATACTCTAAATCATCTCTCTTGAGTTCCACAGATCTCTAGGGTAGGGGCAAAATGCCACCAGTCTCTTTGCTAAAGCATAGCAAGAATGACCTTTGCTTCAGTTCCCAGTAGGTTCCTCATCTCCATCTGAGACCATCTCAGCCTGGACATCACTGTCCATATCACTATTTGCATTTTGGGCAAAGCCATTCAACAAGTCTCTAGGAAGTTCCAAACTTTCCCACATCTTTCTCTCTTCTTCTGAGCTCTCCAAACTCTTCCAACCTCTGCCTGTTACCCAGTTACAAAGATGCTTCCACATTTTCAGGTATCTTTATAGCAGTGCCCCACGCTCCTGGTACCAATTTTATGTATTAGTCCATTTTCACACTGATATAAAGAACTACCTGAGACTAGGTAATTAACGAAGAAAAGAGGTCTAATTGACTCACAGTTCTATAGGCTTAACAGGAAGCATGACTGGGAGGCCTCAGGAAACTTACAATCACGGCAGAAGGTGAAGGGGAAGCAAGGACCTTCTTCACATGGTAGCAGGAGAGACAGAGTAAGGGGGGAAGTGCCACACACTTTTAAACTATCAGATCTTATGAGAACTCATTCACTATCATGAGAACAGCATGGGGGAAATCCACCCCCATAAGCCAATCACCTCTGACCAGGCTCCTCCTCCAATTTGACATGAGATTTCAGAGGGGACACAAATCCAAACCATATCACATGCCCAGGAGGACAGAGCATACAACATTACCCAGCTTAAACATATTCACCTTAAAAAGAAAGCCTGTGATGTGACAAGTTCTCAGAAATTTGATTAGTTGCTGGGCCAGGACTGGTTAAAATGATGAAATAAGTAAAAAATGGCCTTTTTGTTTTTCCAGTCCCTTTCTACAATCTCCACGTAGAAGAGCCAGCACCAAGCAGCCCCCTGAGGGCCCTGCCTGGTCTGTACCTCGTGCCTCAGAAGCAGTAGGTAAGGGCGTGGCCTTTGGAGTCAGAAAGACTCCAGGTTCAAATCCCATCACTGTCATTTACTGTGAGTCCTTAGATTAGTCACTTAAGAGTTAAGTTCAAATCCCATCACTGTCATTTACTGTGAGTCCTTAGATTAGTCACTTAAGAGTTAAGCCCTCAAACCCTTTTTCCTACCTATAAAATGGAGACAGGAAAATTTATCTCAAAGAGCTGCTGTGATACTTAAGTTTAAGAAAATCAGGGGAAAAAAAATCTTAAAGTCTTAGCATACTGCCTGGTACTTGGCAGGGCTCAACAAATGGCAGCTCCATTTGCCCTTCCCCTCCCCACATCCTGACCTACCCAGCCCTTAGTATCTACTGCTGGCCTGATGAGTTGGTCTTTCCAACCACATTAGCAGCTAACTGGCTAGCTGAGTTTCAACTATGTCTGTTCCCCATGAAGAAGGGATGGAAACAGATTTGTGGGGAAACTATAGAAGCTAATAATGATCCTTACCCCCAAGAATGCAGCCAGCCTGTGTGAAAGGCTGACCTCGCAAGGTGACCTAGTCAGGGTAACTTCCTCCTTCCCTCTAGCTAGTTAAGATGGAGCTGCAGTGAGATAAACCAAGGCAGTCTAAGAATGAAGAGGGCAGTGGCACAGGCTTTGGCCAAATAGATGCAGCCACTGATTGAGATGGAAATGACTGATGGGGGAAGTCCAAGAAACAGTTAACTGCGAGGTCCCTGTAGGCCCAGACCATCTTTGCATTGACAGTCTTTCCACAGCTGCAGCTCTCAGGACACACTTTCACTCTTTCAGGCATTGGAGTCTATTCCACCTCTTTTTCCCCCTTGGGGAGTCCTGAATCATTTGCAATTTAAAATGAAACTCCTGGTAAAACTCAGCACTGGCTCCCTCCTCATCAGCCCAACCAAGGTCACTGTTCTTTCAAGGACCACAAAAGGCACACACTGCTTTCCCTACCCCCTAGACCAAGCATGGAGGCCTCTGCTTCCTGCTATGTCCACAGCCTGTGCCTCAAATGCCCAGTCCAGCTCCAAGCCACATTTTCCAAGGCTGCCCTCTGAGTCCCCAGCTGGCATAAACCACGTGGGCTCTGTTCCAGGCACAAGGACTGTCAGCACAGCATGGACATATGGCCCAGCAAGCTCCCTATGGGGATTCCACCTGGGCCTCTGTACAGATGGGCGCTTGCCCTTTGTGGCGGGAACAAGGCCTCTGAGGAATAAGCACAAATGCTCACTTAGAATTGACAGGCAGAGCTGCCCAGTGGGACTCTGCCCAAAACATTTTGTTAATCAGGTTCCACCACATCTGGAAGCCAAACCCTGCTCTACCAGTCTAAAGTAGACTACCCTATCAAAGCTCTAGCTTCAATTCAAAGCTCTAGCACTCACCGGGTATGCCACCATGGACAACTAATTAAACTTCCCTGGGTAAGGTAATAATTGTTTTCTGCGGCTGCCATCACAAATTCACACAGACTTGGTGGCATATACATACATACATGCATGCATGCATATGTATATATACACACATATACATACATACATATATATATATATATACACATATATATATATATATATTTTTTCCCCCCCCCAGAGGCCAGAAGTTCACAATTAATGTGCCCAGCAGAGTCCCTGTGAAGTTTCTAGGGAATTCTTTCTTACCTCTTTCAGTTTCTAGTGGCACCTGACATTCCTTGGTTGCAGCAGTAAAACTCCAATCTCTCCCTCCAACTGCACATGGCCTTCCCCTCTTTGTCTCTGTGTGTCAAATAACCCTTTCCTTTCTCTTTTAAGGACAACTAATCACTGGATTTAGTGTCCACCCTAAACCTAGGATGATATCATCTCAAAATTTCCAACTTAATTACATCTGCGAAGACCCTCTTTCTAAATAAAGTCACATTCACAGGTACTGGGGATTATGACTTGACCATAACTCCTGTAGGATTGAGGGGGGGGGGGCGGTGCATAATTCAGTCCTGCAGTGTCTATCACATAATCACATGGAGTTATTTAGATTAAAAGAGATAATGTCTGCAGCATGCTTTGCACAGTGTCAGGCACATTGTAAATAATAAACATTACATGTTGCTTTTATCACAGTCATAATCTTCACCTCCCTCTCCAGGAAGCCTTCCTAATACCTCATTCCAAAAAGAATTTGAGGCAATTCAGACTGCCACTCTAGATCACAATCACCTTAAGAGCAGGAACCATGCTTGTTGATATCCACTTCCTCTGTATTACTAAGAGTGTGTGGTACATATTAAGGTCCGTGGTCTCAGTGGCAAGATCATGGGCTCCTGTATCAGATAGACCCATGCTTGGAAACTGGCTCTTCTGCATTGTAATGATGTGATGTCAGATGTGTGAATCAATGTCTAAGCCTCACCATTACCATCTGTAAAACAGGAATATGACCAGCTTTGTAGGAATGTTAAACACACTTCAGACATTGCATACATAGCACCAAAGAGTAACCAGCAAATAGTACATGGTCCATAACTAGAATAATGATTCATTATTGTGCTTGGGAATTGTTTTGTTAAATAAATGTCTAATAACTAAATAAATGAACACCAACAGCCACTCCTCCTCACAGTCCAACAGAGGTGTCAGATCACCATCCACACTCCTGCACAGACTTCTGGTCCTCAGAGGTAGTGCTGAGATTGAGCCCACAACCTTACCTCCTCCACATCTCCTAGGAGTGAACACCCCACCTGCAGATTAATAAACCAACCCACTCATCCATTCTATGGCATTCACTGAACACATACTCTGCCAGGTTCCTACCATCTGCTAAATGCCTTCTGAATGCTCTTGAGCGGGGATCAGAAAACTTTTTCTGTCAAGGGCCAGATAGTAAATATTTTAGGCTTTCTGGACCATACGGTCTCTGTTGCAACTACTCAACTCTTCTGCATGAAAGCTGCCACAGATGACATGTAAACAAATGAGAATGGCCATACTCCAGTGCAATTTTATTTACAAAAGCAGGTGGTGGCTAATAAGCAATTACAGCAAGGTGGCAGGATACAAGGTTAATATACAAAAGTCAATTGCTTTCCTATTTGCCAACAGTGAACAAGTGGAATTTGAAATTAAAAGCACAATATCATTTATATTAGCACCCAAATAAATGAAATACTCAAGTATAAATCTTTAAAAAGTACAAGATCTATATGAGGAAAACTACAAAACTCTGATGAAAGAAATCAAAGAATTAAATTGAGAGATATTCCATGTTCATGGATAGGAAGACTCAATATTATCAAGATGTCAGTATTTCCCAACTTGATCTGGAGATTTAATGCAATCCTAATCAAACTCCCACAGGTTATTTTGTGGATATTGACACACTGATTCTAAAGTTTACATGAAGAGGCCAAAGACTGAATAGATAATGCAATATTGAAGAACAAAGTCAGAGGACTGACATTACTCAACTTTGAGACTTATTATAAAGTTTCCATAACCAAGACAGCACAGAATAGAGAACCTAGAAATAGACCCACATAGATGTAGTCAACTGATCTTTGACAGGGAAGCAAATGGGTAAAAGGTAGTCTTTTCAACAAATAGTGCTAGAAAAATTGGACATCTACAAGCAAAGAAAAAATCACAGACTTTACACCCTTTAAAAAAATTAACTCAAAATGGATCACAGACCTATGTGTAAAATACAAAACTATAAAATCCCTAGAAGATAACACAGGAGAAAATCTAGATGGCCTTGGGTTTGATGGTGACTTTTTAGATATGGCACCAAAGACAGAATCCATGAAAGAAAGAATCGATAAGCTGGACCTCATTAAACTTAAAAATTTCTGCTGTACAAAAGACAATGTCAAGAAAATTAAAAGACAAGCCACAGACTGGGGGAAAAATATGTGCAAGACATATCTGACAAAGCACTGTAATTCAAAATATATAAAGAACTCTTAAAACTCAACAATAAGAAAATAGACAATTTGATTTAAAAAAATAAGTCAAAGACCTTAACAGACAGTTTACAGAAGACATACAGGTGGCAAATAAGCCTATGAAAAGATGCTTCACATCATGTCATTAAATTTGTTTTAATACAAATAAAACAACAATGAGATCCCATACACACCTATTAGAATGGCCAAAATCCAGAACACTGACACCACCAAATGCTGATAGGAACTCTCATGCATTGCTGGTAGAACTGCAAAATGGTTCAGCCACTTTGGAAGACCATTTGCTGGTTTCTTATATAAGTAAACACACTCTCACCACACAATCTAGCACAAGTGCTTTCTCCTTGGTATCTTTCCAAAGGAATTGAAAATGTATATCTACACAAAAACCAGCACATGGATGTTTACAGCAGCTTTATTCATAATTGCCAAAACTTGGAAGCAACCAAGATATCTTTCAGTAGGTGATAAACTGTGATATATCCAGACAATGGGATATTTTTCAACACTAAAAAGAAATGAGCTGTCAAGCCATGAAAAGACATGGAGGAACTTCAAATGCATATTTCTAAATGAAAGAAGCCAGTGTGCAAAGGCTTGCAATACTGTATGAGCACAGGGGATTTTTAGGGCAGTGAAACTAGTCTGTAGGACACTATTAATATAATGATGTATACATGTCAGTATGCACATGTCCAAACCCATAAAATGCACAACACCAAGAGTGACTGTAGTAATGTAAACTATAGTCTTTGGATGATAATGATGTGTCAATGTAGGTTCATCAACTGTAACAAATGTGTGACTTGCAGGGATGTTGATAATAGCTCAGGCTGTGTAGGTGTTACAGCACGGGCTATATGGGAAATCTCTGTACTTTCCTCTCATTTTTGCTGTAAATTTAAAACTGCTAAAAAAAATAAAGTATATTTAACAAATAAAAGGCAGTGAGCTATATACAGTTTGTAACCCCTGCTTTTGAGGATACATAAATGAGTAAGATGCAGTCTCCATACAGTGATAAGAAAAAGTCACAGAGAGAGGAAGGGACAGTGCTGAGAATAGAATCCAGGTTTCCCATTCCCATAAAAGCTATTGAACTAAGTCCTACCTTGTCCACCTAGGGTCAATTAAAAGTGCATTTAAAGGGAAAAATAGGAACAGTTAAACCAAAACAATTTGTCAGATGGCACAGAGGAAATATTTATAATACAAAATCCAATCAACAGATATGAAGAGTCCGTTCACACACACATTTAACTAGTATTTACTGAGTGGATGAGAGTTTCATCTCCTGGGTAACAGCATTGTGCTAGATGCTAACTGAAAGCACGCAAACTATATAAGCACATGGCAGACCAAGAAACCTCACTGAAAACAGATACTCTTTCAAAAATTGTGCCAAGTTCTTGTGTTCTCTGATGGCATCTCTAGGGTAAGGGGTATGTGGTGGGGGGGAGGGGGAGAAATGATGTTGAATTTACAAGACATTGTATAACAAAAGCAAGGTCACAAAACTATGCTCTATTTTTCCTCATATGCAGCCAGATGTCTAGAGTGTACAGGTCTATGATGACCCGTACCATCTCCTGCCCTTGAAGGACTTCAACCTCTCATTGAAGTCCACATGGTATGATGGCATGTAGGGCCCCAACCCCAGAGGCACCCCTCCAGTTCAGCTCAACAGCATGGATGGCCACTCTCACCTTCCAGCTCTCCACAGATGTGGACCCAGTTTCTGGATGTGGCATTCGCACATCACACCGAACTAGAAGCTTTTAGCGCCTCTGCCAGGGCTCCAGATTCTGTTCTGCAAAACACCGCAACTGCTCAGCAACCTCTTCAAAACAGTCAAAATTAATTTTAGACAAACATTTAAGAGGAAAAGAAAATCTATCTGAGGGATCTTGCCAACACTCACAGCTGTGACACTGACAAGAAAAGGGCTGCAGAAGAGAGAATTTGCCACAGACCATTCACTTGTCATCATATATGGCATTTTGCACAAATTGGCATAATTTAGGTAGGCAAGAAAATAGGCCAACTACAGCAAAACACCTAAGGCTCATTCCAAAGACCAATCAAGACAGGATGAGAGAGGTACAAATAAAGCACACTGCCACACACTTCCTGGGAGATGGTTTTTATCGCAGGCTTACAAATGATAATCCAAATAAGACACATAAGTTCCAAGTATAACAGCCCTCTTTAAAATAGCACAGAAGCATCTCCAATTCCTCACAAGCTCTGGTGCTGCACAAGACTACCAGAAGGGCCAAGAGCTTTCTAGGCTTCCAAGAACACCTTGTCCTGGTCCTGTCTGTCCCCTCAGGAGCTGATATGCCCTGTCCTCTGTTGGGGACTGCCTGCCTTTGTGGATCCCAAATGTTTGAATCCCCACTGTCTAATACTACTCGGATTTGTATTAAGTTTTTGACAATACAGTGCATCACTGCACCAAACATCCTTCATCAGGGTTCAAGATGTCATTGCTGATGTGAACCAGAAGCAGGAGGGACCCCTGACTTTGTGGATTTGACACATGGTCCCAACACTTGATGAAGTGATGAGCAATCCAAAGCTGGTGGTGATGGCAAGATCCACTGTTCCTGACTACCATCATGTGCTGAGCTTCCACAGAGCACTTGCAGGTCTGTCCTCAGCACAGTGACGTCCTCATCTCACAGACTGAGAGCCACAAAGCTGCAAGAGGCAGAGCTGGTGTTCACATCCAGGTCTCCGAGATGCTGAGGAACAGATCTGAATCAAGTCCCTCATGGCTGGAGTGTGGAAGAAAAACCAGTTGGCCACAACATCTCGAGTTCCATGCAGCTTAGCTGTGTTGTCTCTTTAAGGTTCTGATGGGTACATACAGGTTTCAGACATGCTTGATGGCATTTTATGGGGAAAATCCTAGGCTACTAACAATATTAACCAATTCTGTGATGTGAGACTGTCAAGGGCATATTCAGCATGCAGGGATACCACCCCCGCCCCATCCTACTCCACCCACAGTGTCCTGTTCACTCTGGTCCATGTATGTGGGTGAGGGAGGATCTCTACCTCTACCCAGGTTCAAGCAGAACTTCACATTCTTTCTTAATCTGACATAAAAATTCCCATGTCTTTGTCCTCTGTTCCCTACTAAAGGAAATCCTTTCTCCTCTTCTCTCTAAAAGGGACTCTGCAACCTGGGGGTACTGGGGGATTTTCTATTTAATAAAAAGGGCAAAATACAAGACAACTTGGCAGTCAAAAATCCCCTATGGTCTGAAACAAGGTCATGGAGAAGTCAATGTGGGGAAATCATGCTTGCCTGGAAGCCGTATGTATCTATAAGCAAATAAAGGACATTTGTTCCCGTGGCTGCTAACGCAATGACCCCTGGGACCTGAACAGCCTCCCAGCCTAACTCATATATATTTTTAATGAAAAATTGCAAATTAGATTAGCTTAATTTGACCACATCTGCCTTTTTAAATAAAGGAAATTACCATTTTAATAGGAACACCAGCTATTTGTCTTGAGGAAGAAGGTCCTTGTGAGGTCTGCTTTGCTCGTTCTATTTCCGTTTTTAATAAGAGAAAAGGGGACTGAGGACAGCTGCTCAGGCTTGAAAAACACACAGTGGCTCTCCTGGTGAGCATACAAAGAGATTGAGAGAAACACCAGAGAAATCTCCACCTTCATAGATGTTCTTAACTACCAGAGGCAAAAAGGGTTTCCCTCTGCACGTTAACATGGCCTGTCTCAATTGCCTTCAGAAAATCTGTTCTGAGCCCCTACTGCCAGCAAGGCATGGTGTCAGGGCCAGCATTTCCAGAGGAGTTCAGGAAAGAAGCCAGAGGTCAACTGTCTGAACCAAGGCCTGCAGTTAGGGAGTAGCTGGTGGGGGGTGTGGCAAATGGAACAGAGCTGGCGGGAGTGTGTATAAATATATGTATACACACACATACATACTTTAAGTTCTGGGATACATGTGCAGAACGTGCAGGTTTGTTACATAGGTATACACGTGCCAAGGTGGTTTGCTGCACCCATCAACCCGTCATGTAGGTTTTAAGCCCTGCATGCATTAGGTATTTGTCCTAATGCCCTCCCTCCCCTTGCCCCCAACCCCCCAACAGAACTGGGTGTGTGATGTTGCCCTCCCTGACGTTTCTCATTGTTCTATTCCCACTTATGAGCGAGAACACGCAGTGTCTGGTGTTTTGTTCCTGTGTTAGTTGGCTGAGAATGATGGTTTCCAGCTTTATACATGTCCCGGCAAAAGACGTGAACTCATCCTTTTTATGGCTGCATAGTATTCCATTATGCATATGTGCCACATTTTCTTTATCCAGTCTATCACTGATGGACATTTGGGTTGGTTCCAAGTTTTGCTATTGTGAATAGTGCTGCAATAAGTATACGTGTGCTGGTGAATATTGAGGGAGGGAGTGGCTGGATGAGGCTAAGGAAACGCCAGGAACCCCAACATGAAGGGCACCCAGCAATACAGGCTACCTTAAGGAGAACAGACTTCAATCCTGAGGGCAAGGGAGATCAAGAATCGTTTTATTTTCAGAATACTCTCTGGCTCCTGTGTAAGAAGCTGTAACTGCAAATACAGCAATGGTGACTACCCCATGACAGAATAGGGCTTATCCTTTTCTCCCAGCCCCACCAAACCCCCGATTCACTCGGTACCTCCCCAGGTCCTTCCACACGTCTCTCCCCGCTCCCCTCCATGGTCAATTCCTCCTCCTCAGCTGGTTCCTGGTCTGCATTTTTCACGTGTCCCCTGGGATCTGCTCCTGCAATTAGGCCTCTCTCTCAAGCATCCTAAATCATCTCCAACTGCTTCCTCTTGAGCTCCCAGTCTCTACGGCACAGACAGCCTTCTCCCCTAGCCCTGCTGCCCAAAACAAAGGTCCTGGGCTTGGCTGCCAAACTCCCTGAGTGCAGGCTCTAAATCTGACACTCACATACTGCCCTCCAGGTAGCTATGCAACCTGCCTTCTATTGCCACAGCTCCCTGAAACTGCCCTCTCCAACACCTTCACACTGACCTCCACACTGCCAAATCCTAGAACTCTTCTCAGTTTTCTTCCTTGTGGCTTTTCCCACACTTGACCATACCCTATTCCTCCAACTTGAAACTCTTCTCCTTTAGTCTAAATTAATTCTATCCACAATATCCACCTACCTTTCAGGTCACTCCTTCACTGGCTCAACTCTCTGTTTCTAAGTGTACACTGGCCTCAAAGCTCCATTACCAGCCCTCCCTGCTGTTTATATTTCCCAGATCCCCCAAGTCCACGACTTTACCACTGCTTGCACCCACAGTCCATAGACATCCAACCACCCAATGCATATCCAACCTCAGCAACTTTACAATCCCCAACGCCAGCCCACAACTTGACTTTTATCTACCTTTCCTAATTCTGTCCAAAGTATGACTCCTATGACTGGAATGTTCAGTTATTTCTATAACTTATCTCTGTCCCTCTTTTCTTCCATCGACAATTACCAAGTCTTAGCAAATCTCACTCAATGGTATGTGCTGCTCCCAGGGGTGATCTCTGGAGTTACAGTGAAGGGTTCAGGCTCTGGAGACTGACTGCATGGGTTCACACCCAGCATAGACATGAGGTGTCTGTGTGACCTTAGACAAGCTGTTTAATTGCTATGCCTCTGTTTTCTTATCTGTAAAAGGGAATAATACGAGTACTGTTCTGAGGATTACAGGTAAACACAATGAGTTTGGCATAGTGCCCAGCATACAGTAAGAACTCCATTAATGAAAGCTGCAAATGTTAATCTGATTGCTTTTGTCCATCCCTTCCTTTCCATTTCCTTCTACCCCAGGCCTATACTTGAATTATTCCAATACATAGTGACTTGGTTCCCTTTCTCCAGCCTCTATTCACCCAAATGTGTGCCAAATATCATTTTTACATTTACTTTTTGAGGCCCTACCCTTATTGTATCATCCAGCATTACTGACAAGATAAAGTCCAGCCTCTTTCTCCTAACACATGATGCCCTGTGACTCTCCTCTGCTCATAGAAAATGGGCAGACCCAGCCCCAATATCCAGTGCTTTCTCCACATCTTTTCCAATACATACCCTTTGTCTTAAAATTCCTCTGCCCACCCCCTGCATCTATAGACACATGATAGAATTTTGTGCAGCAAGCAAGAAGGGCAATGAGGATGTATATTACAGTAGATCAATTGCATTAGGGGTCCCAATTCTTCACCCCTTCCTGTATGTACACTCTTGGCCATGTCACCTTGCAGAGGGCTTACACTCTGCCATTGAGCCCATCCATGTGACTTGTCAACAGATAGGACACAAGCAGAAGCTTGAAAAAACACTAGAGTGTTTCAGCTACTGCTCCTTTGCCTCAGCCATCACCATGAGAACATGCCTGAGCTAGCTTCTAGGAGATGAGACACATGGAGTTGCCCCAGCCAAGGCCATCCTGCATCAGCTGACAGCCAGTGGATGCACAGGCATGCCAGGAGACCAGCCAAGGTGAGTCAACCCTAGCTAACTACAGACATAAATGCTTATTGTTGTGTGTTTCAGTGGCTGGTCAATTTGCAACAGATAGCTGATATATACATCAAATGACATCAAGAAAAGTTCACAGCACATTAGAAAGGGAAGATCACAGACAGCAGAGCAATAACATGGTCCCAACTGTGTATGTGTGCTTATGTTCATAGGAGGTGACACAGCTGCAATTACATATTTCTAATAATTGTTCAACTAATGCTAGGCTGTTTCCCAGCCTAGCAGACAATGTTCTTAAGAAACCATATCTGCTTTGTTTACCATAATAAACTTAAGTGCCTAACTCAAGGCCAGGAACATTGTATACACATAATAAACACTATTAAGTGAATGAATGTCCATGAAAGTGCATGCATCCACAGATCTAGAGGGTTCACACCAAATGGTAAAAAGTGGTTATCTCCAGATGTTCAAATGATGAGTTATGTTTTAGGGTTTTTTTTCAATAAGTATTTTCTATTTTTCTACAGTTAACATGGATGACTTATATAATAAAGTAATAAGAGTAAAGTAATAAATCCTTCAAAATGAAGGTTCCTGGATTCCAGGCAGAGGCTTTCTCAGTCAGCCAAACCCCAGGCAATGCTTCCTTCTCTGAATCCTTGGTGTGCACTGTCATTCATTCTTGCAATTTTATTTACTTTTTTAGTGTCATTCATTCTTACATTTTTATTTACTTTTTTAGATAAAAACTCCTGATATTAACAGTTGTACAGTTTACTGGTGGATCTTTATCTCCACCGGTAGACTGTAAAACTCTTTATTAAGACTTTTACACACTACACACTACACAGTCCCGTAGTACTTAATGTCAACTTTTAAAAATTAATTCACTAGCATCTCTGAATTTTATGACAATTCTGAAACAGAGAAAGTCCTAAAATTGTTGTACATTTGAAGAAACTGAGGCACAGTGAGTTGCTTAGTATCACAAAGGACAGCATTATAATTCATCACAAGGCTGGAATCAGGTCTCAAACCTTGACCTTTTCTCCAATGTTGCTGCCACCACGCCTTATAGCCTTCATCAGCATTAGTGCTGGTGACCACATGTGAAGCCTCCCACAGGCTATACCCTTTAAAGGCTGGGTATGAATCTCATTCATCTTTGCAACTCTCCCATCTGAACCAGAGCCTTACATGCAATAAGTGCTCAATAAATATTCCCTGAGCTGAACCAGGAGGCAGAGACCACAAGAATGAGAAAGCCAGCTCCAAGAGCCAGCTCTTGTTTCTTCCATGGGAGAAGTGTTATAAAGTGTAATAGGGTTTTAAGATAGTCTCCAGAGCAGAGTGACTCTGTAAGGCTCATTAAGTCTGGGGGTCCTTAACCCAAGACCCATGGATGGACTTCACAGGGTCCATCAAGTCCTGGAACTGTGTGAAAAATACTTTTTGGATATGTACAATGTTTCCCAGGGAAAGGGTAAAGCTTTGATCAGAATTGGAGTCCATAACTCAGCAAAGCTGAGGTCCAGCAAGACCAAGTTACTTCTGCCCATTGGTGTATGGTGGCCAATGGGCAGACCTGGGGCCAAACCCAGACCCCCTCATTTCTACCCTGGGGTCTTCTCTTCCTTGTAGGCTGCCCAGCATGTGGCATGTGTACACCAATGACATGGTCCCAGAACACTGCATTTCTGCAGCTTGGAAGGATGGTCAGCTTTGTAGCTTTATTGGATTTTGTTGCCCGCAGACCACAATGTTTTGTAAGGGTAAAAAATTTCTGACGTGATCTGGATACATTCCTCTAATTCATCAGGAATTCATACAAATGTCAGGTGTGCCAAAGTAATTTTCTTTAAAATGATTTATCAGCCATACAAACACAAGCCATCCCACCTGATCTTTGGAATTAAAACCACATTTCTCTTCAGAAGGGAATAAAAGTGCAGTCTTGACAAACAGGACACATTTTCACTGGTCTGGGATGAGCTGGTCTCCATCAGGGAGCAAAGTGGTAAACAGGAGGACATTTTATCCGGCCTGTGAATCTTCCCCACATCTCATCCACACCAGATCTGGCACTTGATACCTGGTGACTCATTCCCAACTGACTGTGTTTAATAACTAACATAATCACCCAGCTACCAGCCAAACTGCAGGCAGCTGCTACATTATGTGTGCCCTGGAATAAAGGAGAAGGCAGGGCTATGGTGAGGTGAGGTGGTTGATGGAGCAGAAATAATGTTCCTGCAATGCAGCTTGGAAGAGATACAAGTCAGTTCCTGCAAGGCGTGGAGCTGTATTCTTGAAAGGTGAGGAGGTAAGCTCAGCGGGCCAATCCAAAGCATGCTGTTTATCCTGGGTGGGATTCTATCCTGCATGTGCACTTACCCTCTGAGAAAAGCCTAGATAGGAATAGCTAACCAAGGTCATTCACTTAGTTTCCTCCCAGAAAGATCCCAATCCCCCCCAATACAAATAGAAAGGCTACAACTGCCTACTAATGGCACCCATTTGTAACTCTGAATCTCTCTCCAACATAAGTTACGTTTCCTTGCAGCCAATAACATTACTCAATATTTTGCAGATTTTTGAAGGACTGCCTCAGTTGAGGCTCTTGGGTTCCACTATCTAGAGACAGATGGAGATTTTAAGCCTCAGAACCCAGACACCAAACTGGATTTGGGGTTCCTCACTGAAATTCAGCCAGTTCTGTTCCTCAAATTTCCTGGGATAAAAAATTCCCTCCACTAACCTATCTCCAAAATTCCTTGAGTATTTCTTAATGAGAAGTAACATAGAAAACACCACCAGCAAGCATGACAAGTAACTCAAAGGCATTTGACTAGCACAGTGTTTTTCAAAGTATGATACAACTAAGGATTTTGGAAAATATACATATATTTTTATTTAAGTAATTTACATGAAGGTGTATTAAACCTGTGGCTTCAAATGGATTATCCTTTAAAACTAAGTTAGGGGAAAAGAGGAATTGATTTTTTAAATATTTCTACACTAATTCCGGTGTCTGATAATGTGGCAGGAATCAGGACTGTGGTACCCACAAATCTAGGAAGCATTGGATTAGGTATGAGATTGGAGATGCCTGCCTAGTGCACCTGCTGCACCTGCAGCTACCTATGAGCACACATCTAGGTTGTGATTAGGGGAAGGCAATGAACATTCTCTGGTTATCTACTCTGTTTCAGAAGCCATTTATGCACTGTCTCACTTAATTTTCCTAATAACCCTATGAGGTAAAACTCAGCCTCCTCATTTTATAGCCAGGGGAAAAAACCCAGATACATTAAGTAGTTGTCCAAAGTAGTATACTTATTAATCTCATGTGCATTGAGTGACTTATCTGGCCTTGACATGTGGCTGAACCAATTCACTGCCACCCAAGAGAGGGTGTCTCAGGGGCCATCTATCCCCCTTAAAAAATATAACACTAAGAACTCGCTCTCCAAAGAGCCTTAGGCGTTTATACTTTGAATGCTTAAAAAAACTTTTGCAACAATCAACACCTGTGTACCTTGTGGTATTACTTGAAACAGGGCCCAGAGATGTTGAGCAAGTTGCCCAAGGTCACTCAGTAAGTGAGCAATTGAGGCAGGATCAGAACTGAGACTTCCAGATTCTTGGTCCAAAAGCTCAACACCCTGCTCCATGATCCCACCATGATGTCAGGCCAAAGAGTCAGAGCCTTACCAAAGAACTCATCCAGAAGTGGGATGCAGGGAGCTCCATGGATGACCCTCTAGAACAGCAATGGCATCCCACCTAGCAAGGGCTGGTCCAAGAAGTGAGTGGAGCCACGCCCACTCCTCCTCGATGTTTGAGGACTGGGTATGTGTGGATGCCAGTGGTGATGGACCGCTTGCTGTCATCTCCTAGAGATCAACGTCTGGGCTGTACATGTGATCGTAGTTTTTATTTCTATCAAACAGAGCTTTCCAGCTTTACCTTCCTAACTGGATCATAAACTCCTTAAAAATCTTAAGGACAGAGATCAAGTCTGTCCTTCTCTTCACCATAAGCTCCTCTCCTCTCATAGAGGCAGCCCTGGATGTCAGGTTTATTCATTGTCCTCTCGCTCCTCACAACTGTCTCCTTTTCCTTGCCAACACTGGGTCAAATTGTGGACTTTACCTGTCTGTCCTCTGCTAAAGAACAGTGGTTGAGCATGGGAGCTCTGAAGACAGACTTCCTAAGTTCACTTACTAGCTCTTGACCTTGAGCAAGTCACTTACCCTCTCTGAGATTCATGTCCTTCTCCATCAAGTGAGAATAACACTAATACAGACTACTCAGGGCTGCAAGGGGCCTAAGTCACTTCAGCTGGCTCTCACATATTCAAGATTCAGCTCAAACATCGCTCCCCCAGGAAGCCTTCTTGGACACACCCACCCTCCTGTCCACAGAGGCCAGCACTACACCCAGCATATACTTGATGCTTAGTAAATATTTATCAAGTGAATGTTTGAAGAAAATTTCCCAAAGAAAAGAGAATCATCAGAACCTAAAAGAAGGAAGATGAACTACTAGGATGGCGATGGTAGGGTCAATCCTCGGTAGCCTGCAGAGACTACCCAGGACACCGTCTGGGCCATACCAGCCAGCCACACCATACAGGAGGCTGCCAACACCACCGACACCTGAGCCCATTCCACTGGCCCACAACACTTCCATGAGGCCTGCCAGCCAGCCTGCCTGCCATTTCTGAGCATCTGCAAACCTTAGTGAGGAAGACTCATTAGCTGATGGGTTGCAATGAGGTGGCACCATGACAATAATTTGTGCCTTTGAAATAATTGGTGCCTAGAGACTAAGTGTTCAGTCCAAGATAAAGTGGCATGAGGCAGAGGCAGATCCCCATCACCCTGGGAGATGGGCCAGAGAAACCTGAACTGCAATCCATCCTCAGCTTCCCCAGGAAAAGCAGAATGTAATGTGATTGTATCTGGCATTAAGCAATGTATCTGGCCTTGGATCATTAACTTATATGGTTCACGAAAATATAGTAACAAGTCTGAAATATTTGCTTAATTTATCTCTGACTCAATCCCTTCAAGCAGCTTCTGATAGGATATGCAGAACACATTCTTCTCTCAGGAAGAGAGAAACAAATCTTTGGGGGAATTATGAGAGTAAATAAAGCAGGAGACACCCAGAGACCACAGCTAAACAAATACTCAACAAATCTAATTGATTCTCTAATTTGAAAATTTGGCAGATTAACAGGGTTTTATGGTGATTTTATGGATAATATTTCCATAATTTCTTCCTAGTTAAGTGATCGATAAAATCTAATACTATAACACTTGTTTATTCCTGCAAATGAACAAGCTGCATGAAAAATACTTTACGGAAGATGCCAAATGCACCAGCCTACCATAATCTGCAGCCCACAAAACAGGGCAGAGAGACTAACCCAATAGGTATACAGCATGCACCACGCCAATTGGATTTTCCAAAAACCTGACACTGCAAGCAACTAGGGAGAATTGAAGAGGGCCAAATGAATTGGAGTGAGGAGGACCATCTATATACAAATGACACCATCCTAAAGCTTATGCAATGAAAGGCAAGGAGACAGTGCATGCCACCCAAAAGATAGGCACTTCACATTTATATTTTAATAAGCCTTTTATTTTTCCTGAAAGTTCTACTTTTCGAGTCACAGTAGCCTATGTAGCGTGCCAAAAGTAATGCCAGAAAAGTTTTGAAATATGTCAGCAGTGGGGACATTAAGGAAACCTAGTAACCTTAATAACTAATACTGAGGACTAGGCATTGCATGTGGCAAGTTTTTGCAGGCATGAGCTCATTTAATTCTAATAAACCTACTAGGGGATATCCAGGGCACAGCTTCTTCACTACTGGGCTATATTGCCTCTTTATTGTTTGTTGTTGTTGTTGTTGTTGTTGTTGTTGTAATTGCTTTATTGAGGTATGACTGACATACAAAAATCTGTCAGCGTTTAATCTATATGACTTGGTGAGTTTGCAGATAAGTATATACTCATGAAACTATCACCACATTGCCTCTTTAAGTATTAAAAAAAAAAACCTGTGACTTTGTCTCCATCATCGAAAACATTTATTCCATGCAGAGATTGACCACCACCACCACAGCTCCCAGCCAAGAGATATGGGTGAACCCCAAAGACCAGTGTAGACCAGACGTTTGCACTGTAAAGAGAGACCTCACCAACAGCAGAAGAAAGCCTTGTGCAGTGATTAAAAGTTGACCTTTTCAAACTATATATTTTTTAAATTGATTGCTTTTAATTGTAAAAATTATTTTTTTAAAAAAAACTAGTAAGTAAACTTAGGAAGTCTCTCTTCAGAGCCCTCCTGTTCAACCACTGTACCTTAACAGAGGACAGACAGGCAGACTCCACTATTTGACAGCGTTGGCAGGGAAAAGTGGGAGACATTTGTGGGAATAAAGAAACCACTAGGCTTGTTAACTCTGGGAGAGTTAAACTTCTTTTCTGGACTTGCTATCTCTGAGGTCAACATTTCCTGAAAATAAACAGAATTGCTATTTAATCTCAAAGTTTTCTACCCTAAAGCAGGTCTCATCCACCAAACTGCGGAGAAGCTGATTCATCTGCAAAAGCCTGGCTTGCACACATGGGCGTTAAGTTAACTGGGATATTCTTGCCCCTCTGCAGTCAGTGTGTGCATCATAAGGCTGCGATCACTGTAGCTTCTGGCCAGCTCAAGTGATCACCAGACCACAGTGTGGAAGAGGACAGTATTCCAAGTACAGCCTCATACAGGCTGATTCTTGTAGCCCGTCACCACAAACAGAGACTGTACCAAGCCAGCCTATGCAGACTCTGCAGCTCCCCAGGACAAATGCAAATGACTTAGAGAAAGACTATAGGAGTCTTCACAGAGAAGGGGCTCAAGCCATCTCTGTATGGGAACATCCACAGGTAGATAGGAGACCACTGAAGTCTTCCAGGAGACTACGTAGAGTCTCTACCCACATGTACACCTGAGAGAGGTGTCATCTCTCCCTGTTCACCCCACCCAGTCAGCACAGCAAATCTGCAAGCTATGCTGTATTTCCTAGAAAAAAAGTGCCTTGGATTATAATATATTACTCCTGCTTTGAGGAACCAAGTGGAAGAACTCTCCGCCTAACTAGTCTTCAGGGTTTTATGGAGTACTGTGGCAGTGTGGTCAGCACAGTTGCCATCAAATGGTCCTTGCAGAGCCCTCAGCACACACAGCACTCAGAACTTTAGTGGGCCCTTGAGAAGACTTAAGTGCTTCTCCCAGCCAAGGAGCTCAATGCTGCATGGGCAAACACCCAAACACAGATGGTCCAAAGAACAGCTGGCAAGGAGGGAGGAAAAGTGCGGATCAGAGAAAAGAAAAGGCCAAGCTACAGACAAATCAGGGGTGGTTCCCACTACCCAGAGGGCAGCTCTTCCACAGCCACTTTCAGTTTTACCCAGCAGAGCACCCGCTGGAAACCCCTCTCCCGCCCACCCCTTCATGTGCTGCCTTTGCCAGAGCCAGAGTCAGTGGACAAGCATGGGGCCAGTGCACAGAGAGGGCCTGTCTCTCAACAGGGGCTATCAAGCATCCTTGTACCAAATCCAACATACAACCAGAGGCGAGAAACCAGGGGTCATCCCTGATGGTTCCAGCAGGTCGAGTAATAATGGACTAAGTCATCAAGAGAGGTGTACACCAGGTCCCACTCATGGAAACACTTCAACTGGAGGAAAAGTAATAGTGCTTAAGGAGTTTATCTTTCCATCATTCCAACAGGGACAAGAAAGAGTCTTGTGGGGGGCAGGGGGAAACTTAGCAAAATGATAGCTAATAAAAGCTAAAATTTACTAAGTGCTTATCATGTGCTAGTTTTATATGCATCATCTTATTTAGTCCTCAGGTTGACCCTATGCAGCAGGCACTATTAACATTCTCATATTAAAGCTGGGTATGGTGTATGGTGGGTGTGGTGTCTCATGCCTGTAACCCCAGCACTTTGGGAGGCTGAAGCAGGAGGATCAGTTGAGGCCAGGAGTTCGAGACCAGCCTGGGCAATATAGCAAGACCTCATCTCTACAAAAAAAAAAAAAAAAAAAGTAAGTTTAAAAAAATTCACTGGGCACAGTGGCACACATCTCTAGTCTCAACTACTTGGAAGGATGAAGCAAGAGGATCACTTGAGTCCAGGAGTTCGAGGTTACAGTGAGCATGATCTCACCACTGCATTCCACCCTGGGTGACACAGTGAGACCCTGACTCAAAAAGAAAGGTTGGGAAATGGAGGGTCAAAGAGGTTATATAATTTTCTCAAGGTCACACAGCTTGCACCAAGGAAAATCTGCTCATGATACACATACGCGTGATGTGCACAAACTCCCCACACCTTCTCTCTCACCCACCTCTCCTTGGGTCCCTGCATCTCTTTCTTTTAGGGGAAAGCTAAAGGTGTTTTTACTCAAGAAAGCCTTCTGTTTTGTCTAAGATATCAGGATTTTAGTCTCATGTTTCTCTGTAAGGAAAGGGGCACTTTGAAATAATGCATTTATTAGTGTTATCTCAGAGGCATTCTATCTCCCTCTCAAGGAGCAACAAGGAGCCCCATCTGTTCATGAAGATTTCACCTTCAGGCCAGCACCAAAAAGCCAGGGAAGACAGGTTACAAGTGCAAACCTGTCGTGTCTTGAAGAAAATAGGCCCATTTATTTCAGTTCCCCTGAGTCAGAGGAGTTTTCATTTGTTTCAGTAGAAGCTGTTAGGTTTCTCTTGGAAAAGCTTTCAGGAAAAGGTACAACCATTGTAGATACTCTAGTTCATCGGAGGTTAATATGCTTATGGCATTATAACAAAATAGACTTGCACATCTTCCCAAAAATGAATTTAAATTATGGAAGAAAGCATTTCACAGACTTGAATTTAGTCAGCATTTTTAAATGTCATTTTTTATTGACAACCATTTGGAGTGGGAATGAGATGTGTTTTGTGCCACTTTGCTGAGGCAATAGTTGGCCTATATCATTTCATCTTTGACTGAAATTAATTCTCTTTTAGTAAGAATGGCAGTGAAAATCTCAACAACTCCATTAATTACACATGACGGTGTGAATGCTGGGGTTGCAAAAGCAGCCCCCGGGTGTCAGACCTCAACCTGCTCCCCGCCTTCCCAGAAGGGATATGAAAACCACAGCCCAGTAAAACAGCTCTTTGAAATCACGTCATATTTCACTGAGTGAGGGGAAAATATCTGAACCCAAAATGGAGTTTCTAATGAAATCTGAAAATAAGAAAAAGTATGTTTTTAATAGCATTGATTTAGATTTAGGAAATAATTATGGATCCTACACAGTGCAGATGAGAGGCACAAATAATTTTACTTAAAGTTTCTCCTGCTAAATGTGAAATACAGTCAGTGTGGGTCAGGACCTTCTTAGAACTATTGATGGCTTACAGAGTTGTGAGAAACCTCAGAGAATTCTCCAAAACAACAGGCTCATCTCATAGATGGTAAAACTGATGCTCAGAAATGTGCCAAAGGTCACACAGCTGATGACTTCAGAACTGGAACCACCTAAACTTGTCCCTTCACCTTCCTTCCTTCCTTCTCCATTTACTCCTTGCTCCATTTGACAGATACACTGGCACCTTAATTCTCATTTACAGAGAAAGACATAAAAGAGCTAGGAGACCACTACGGAAGATGATCAAGGAAAACTGCTAGGATTCCGGCCCTCACACCTCCAGTTGAGAGCAGTCACGCTGCACTGCCTCTGCTGAGCTTCCCTGCTGGGCAGTGTGCACCCAGATAGAAAGAAAACCTCCAATTCCCATCATTTTAAGGGTTAAGCACCTGGAAGCACTCAGAAAACGGGAACATCCAACAACACATATTTATTAATACCCACTCTGTGCCAGGCGTGCCTCAAGATGCTTAGGATAAAATGGTAAACAAACAAACAAAAAAATCCTTGCCATCATCAAATTTACATTCTAGCAGACAGAAGTGGAAAATAAGAGACATGATAAAGAAAGCATCTAATGTGTTATTAGGGAATAAATGCTATGGGAAAATGAAACTGTACAGCAGGCTGAAGGGCTGAAAAATGCAGGCGGTAGGGTGTGGCCAGGTTGTAGTAATAAATGGGATGGTGAGGGGAGGCCTCCTTGGTGAGGAAGTGAGAGAATTGGCCAAGCAGATATCTAGAGGGCATTCCAGGCAGCACGGGCACAGGAACTAAGGTCTGGCTTGTTCAAAAAACAGCAAGGGGGCCGGTATGGCTGGAACAGAGCGAGTGAGGCAGAGAGGAGGAGGAGGAGATCAGCTTGGAGAGGTAACAGGAGGCCTGTCATGACAGCCTGCGAGACGGGGTGGGTAGTTTGGCTTTTCCTCTGAGAGAAATGGGGGCCCATAGCAAGGTTTGGAGCAGAGGAGTGATACGCTCTGACTTAAATTTTCAAAGGCGCAGTCTGACTTCTGTGCTGAGCATTGACTCAGACTGGGAGGAACAGGGAAGATGCAAAGGTGAGACAGACAGGCCTACTGGTAGTTGTTTGTGTCAATCCTGACCAGAGATGTTAGCTCAGGCCAGGATGGTGCAGCAGAGTTGACAGGCAATAACTCACTGAGCATATCCACACTCACTGCTCTGATCCTGGAGTCACCAACTCAAATGTGCATATGTGGCCAAACTGATAAATTAAATAAACAAAGAAGATCAGGTAGAAACAGAAAAAAGCTGCATGGCAAGTGCACACCAGCCCCGTCAGAAGGGGCAGCTGCTACGACAGCCAACTGTCTCCAAAAGGGATCATGGGCTGGTGTGCTCAAGTCTGAGGATTTTCCCAAAGAATCAGGCTATCCAGATGTATGGATTTTTAGATGTTTTTAGATGCCATCTTCTATTTTTTAAATGTTAACAACTAATTCAAAATGACTTTTTTTTTTTTTTTTTGAGACAGAGTCTTGCACTGTCGCCCAGGCTGGAGTGCAATGGCGCGATCTTGGCTCACTGCAAACTCTGTCTCCTGGGTTCAAGCTATTCTCCTGCCTCAGCCTCCCCAGTAGCTCGGATTACAGGCCCTGCCACCACACCCAGCTAATTTTTTTTTTTTTTTTTTTTTGTATTTTTAGTAGAGATGGGGTTACACTATGCTGGCTAGGCTGGTCTCGAACTCCTGACCTCGTGATATGCCTGCTTCAGCCTCCCAAAGTGCTGAGATTACAGGGTGAGCCACCACACCTGGCCTAAAATAACATTTTAAATATCGTTGGTACAGGCCAGACAAACCACATCAAGCCAGAGTTAACCCATGGGTTTGTCACCTCTGGTGCTCCCATGCTGATTAGTTTGATGAATCACTGAAAAACTAGCCTACTGATATATAAAGAAATATACTGCATCAGCACCACCCACAAAGTTACGTTTCCAGGTGCTTATTAGTTTTTATGTTTAAAAATACTCCATCCTTCCATTTGAATCTGGCTGCCAATGCAGCAAACATTCATACCAGGAGCCAGCAGGCTGAAGTCCTCCCAGGTGATGATCTTAATAAACATTTAACAATTAGGAAAATAAAGACAACACAACCATATCAAAGATGCACGAAGTCTGTGGTCACCTATAGCGCCAGAAAATTTCCTGAGAAACCCCACCTAAGACAAGCTTGTTACAAAGCAATAGATGCAGAGATCAGAAGTTATTCTGAACTAAAAGAAGCTAATGTCTAAATTCATCACTGTTTAGGTCAAGAAAGTGAAATCAACCTGAAATGATTTTGCAAGCATCAAAGGGAAGGAACAGGGAATCCCCTCATCAATTCATATAATTACTGACAGCTCACATAATGAGCTTATCTTAGTCCCATAAATCGGCTGAACTGCAAGTTATTAAGTCTCTGAAGGGAGACAGATGGGGGTGCACTTCCTGGGAGAAGGGCCAGAGGCAGGAGGTAAAGCTGGCTGCCCGTTTCTCCTGTGTCCTATTTTCCAGACAGAAACGAGGGTCCTCCTGCGGGTAGCCCAGGGCTGAATGCCAGGCACCAACTTCACCGTCCCACCTCTGTCACCGTGAATAAGCCAAGGACGGGCAGACAGATCCCTACTGGGCCATAGAGGGCTCTTCCTGTTTCTCCTTCGCGAGTCCACCTGAGCTCCAGATCGCCCCCAGCTACACAAGTGAGAGGTACCAAGAAGAACAAACCCACCAACAACATCTAAATTGCAGAGGGCAAGGGAAAGAGAAAAGGTTGGCTAATTCCTTTCCCAGTCTAGCCAAATATTTCCATTCCTAATTTAAGAGGCTATTCCTTGTGGTTAGAAAAGTAAGCAAGGGCCCTCAGAGCTGTGCTGTGGATCAACGGTACATCTTCGCCACACCATCTGGGAACTCAGACCAGGCAAACAGAACCATCCCACAGGCTTCCTGCAATGACCGAGTCTCCACCTCTCCTCTGTTCACCCATTTGGCCCACCAACTGAGGGGAAAGAGAAAAGAGAAGACTGTGGCTGGAAGGCAGCCTGGCTCTGTCACACCTTGATTCAGAGTCCCCGGGCAAGCTGTGGCTCTCCAGGTTGCTGTGACAGTCCAGCTGAGAGGACATCCCAATTTGTAGGGAGTCAAAACAAGAAGCTGTAGGCTCCCTGCTAGAGAAGCCCAGCCTCCTACAGAGGCTCACCACTAACAGATACTTATAGCCCAGGAGCCAGGCATCCAGACAGGGGCAGCCTCTCACCAGGACAGTCATACCTAGGGACACATAAAAGTGGTGTCAGCCCCTAGTGCTTGATGCCAGTGCCAAATGCTGTAGGTGCCAAAGTCATCGGAAGGAAGAGATTAATTCTAGGACTCAGGTGTGTATCAATGAGCAAGGACTCCCACAGGAGCAGTAAGGCCAGGCAGGAGTAGATGCATGCCCACGACATTGAAGGCAACCAATGGGCCTGGGGGTCTGGGCAGAACACCAATTTTCAGACAGCCTTACCTTGTCAACATCTAATGGCTTGATATGCAGTCCATCCTGAGCACTGGATGCCAAAGAACTGTCACCATCAGCAGAAAGCCCATTTGGATTCAAAGCTTCTGCCCTTCTACTTAGAAGTCTTTCAAGAGGGCAACCCTTCAGAACTAGAGAAGAACACTGACTACGTGCCAGGCACTGTAATAAGTGCAATGCACACATTTTTTCCATTTAAGTCTCACAGCGGCCCTCAGAGGGAGGTTCTATGGATAGCTCTAGTTAGGGGCCAAGAACACACACTCTGGCTTTAGATCCCAGCTCCTCTACTTTCTAGGTAAATGGCATTGGGCTAGTAACTGAACCTCACCCCAGTGTTCACACCTGTAAAATGGAAATAATAATAGCATTTGCCATGTAGGACTGTTAAGAGGACTCAATGAATTATTCAAGCAAGTGCTTCAATAGACTAATATGAATGTTCACTTCCATTAGCTTCTACCATTATAATTTTATATTGAGGACACTGATGCTCGCAGGAGAAAGAAATCTGCCTAAGGCCAAAAAGTAAGTGAGTGGCCAAGCTGGGTCTTGAACTAAGGTCTTGCCCTTAACCACTGTGAGGCATTAACAGCATCCTGGGATGCTGCTAAAACATGGCTGAAATAAACTCAGAAAGAATTAAGAGCTTAATTATATCTGTGAAATATGTACTGCAGCAGGACATAATTTCATGGTCTGGAAAAAATAGATATAAGATTTTTACTTCAACTCCATAGCTGTCACTTTAAACCACTGCTGTCCGAGGAGAATGGGCAATTTTAAAGCAATTGATCTTTTTTCTCTAGGGAAATGTGACAACGCTGTGCTCTTTAAGCTGCACTTCACAGCTGGGGAGAAACTTGGGAAGAGACAAGAGGCAGAGAAAGAGCAGCACTAACAGGCTTAACCCAGAGGGCAGGATGTTATGATAAAAATCAAACCTTCCTGAGACACAGGAACCCAGGGTTCTTGCAGTCACTCACCAGCTTGGTGTACCTGAGAAGGGGGAGTGGTGATCAGATTAGGAAACTATTCGATGGTAGCATTCGGTAGTGACCCAGGAATGCATAAATCCTGCCTGAGCCCATATTCCCTTCCTCAAAGTCCCTGTAAAAAATATATATAAGACAAAAGCAGCACAAAACACTACATTCTTGAGTCCAAACCCCAACATAAAATGCCAGTGATTCAGGCTAGACCATAGAGAGAACTCCGATCACCCAGGCTCACATAAAGAATCTCATTCTCCCCCCCAACAGAAAACAGAACCTCAAGTCTTTCTGCTCTGTAAGAAAACATAAGCCACTGCGCACCTATCAGCAGAGCCATAGAGACAGAGAACAACTGAAACCTATGTCAGTTCACATCATTTCCTAGATTAAAACCCATTGGTGCTTTCCCCTATGCCTAGATTGACATCCCAGTCCTGCTTCCAAGCCACAGGGCCCTGCAGGGTCTATGCTTGCTGGCTTCCTCTCCCGCCCCCACCCCCACTGCTCACTTGGCTCCAGGCACAAGGGCCTCCTTGCAGCCCCTGCAACAGACCAAGCTCTGCACTACCTGGGACTCTTTGTAGATGATATTTCATCTCCCTGGAAGATTTTTTTCACTGCATCTTGACTTATTTCCTTCACAACACTTACCATTAACTGAAAATAGATGATTTATTTGTTTTCTGGCTTAATGTCTGTCTGTTAGTTCTACTAGCCCACAAGGCCCATGAGAACAAAGGCCTTGGCTGTGGTATTCAGTGCTATGTTCCTGACACTCCCCATATATTATAGAAGACAGAAGAGGCTAGGTGTCCCCCAACCCCACCATGGATGGTGAGTGGTATGGTCTTACCATCAGATAGTCAGGAGTGGGGATGTGGAGGGGAGAGAGACAGACAGGGACATGTTTCCTCTCATATAGGCCCAACCATGATGCCCAGCAGCCTGAGGCTGAAGAAGAAACACCACAGCCCTTTGCTGTGATCATTCCTGCCTTGCCAGTGCCACCTCTAGCTTGCAATACCTCCTAAGTGCCCTTGAAACACATCAGTTCTTGCCCTCCTTCTCAGGGATAAAAAGCTTATCTTTGTCTCGAATCCAAACCCATTCTTGAGAAAAAGTAAGGGGAAAGGGGAACAGCTTAAGCTCCTAGCTGTGGCCAACGTGAAAGGAACATGTTTACCCTCTCTGGACCCCATTTACTTTATTTTTTTTAACTGCATAACTCTTAAGGCTACCTGCAGCTCATTTTCTAATGTTATGTCATGGTAAAGGACACCAGCCTCCACCAAAAGCCAATTCCCCCTGGAAATCAGAATAAGATGTCAAGGAAAGAACATGAGACAGACCAGGAGCAGCCCAGCTCCACCACTTACTAGCTGTATGGCCTTGCCCATGCTTCTTAGCCTCTGGGAGCCTCAATTTCCTCAACCAAAAAAATGGGAGGATAACTCCACTTTCCTCACTGGGTGAGTGGGAAGACAGCCCTCAGCACTGTGCCTAGTGCTCAATTTATGTTTCACGAAGGTCAGTCCCATCTCCCTCCCAAACCCCTTCCCCAAACACACATTTTAGAGCACAGCCTATCAGACTCCTGGGAAAGAAATCCAAGTCTGAAGGAATCCAGGCCACCTCCAGTCCCCCATACAATCTCCAAAGTGTCATGACCACCCACCCCTGACTCCATCCAGGAAGCACCAGATATGGTCCCCACCTCCCCATCCTCAAAGGGGGTTTTCCCTTTCTTTATGAAAAGCCTGGAAGGAGGCAATACTGTTAGAGGCATTGAAAGTGTCTGTACCAATCCTATTTGTTATACCCTTCATAGGAGACATAAGCTTCATAACCCTAGGCAGGTAGGCTGAACCAAAGCCATGGGTTTGGGGAATCGCAGATCCATAGGCAGCATGCAGGTGGAGAGGGAGGCTGCCATGGGATAAGGCTGAAGAGTGCTGGGCTAAAGGAAATCTGGAGGAGGAAGTCTGGCCTAGCATCTCAGAGCACAGGATCTAGAGTCAGACAGCCTGGGCTCATATCTCAAATCTGCCATGTGCTAGCTGTGTGTCACTTTCTGTAAAATGGCATAATGATAGTACCCATCTCCTAGGGTTGCCCATAAGGATTAAATAAAATTAGCCTTAGCAGCATTTTAACACATGATAAATTAGCAATACTTGGCACATGATGAATATTACATGGGTAAGGGGCACATGGCAGCTGCCATGGGAGACTAGCTATTGTGCCCACAATGATTGGGTTGAGAAAGTTAATTTTGTTTTTTGGTTTTGACTTTCCTATGTTTCTGTTAGGTTAGAAGGATATACATACCAGAACTCCATTCCTTCCATCATTTGACAGCTATTATATGCTAGGCTCACTAATAAGTGCTGAGCATAATAGACATCTAGCCCTTGGGGAACCTATGGTTGAATGGAAATTCAGTTTAGCTTGGTTTAGCATTTACCAGCTACCTCCTATGCTTCAGGCCAGGGCTGAGCACTGTGGTGGTGGGAAGGAATGCCCAGGCACATCAGATATGGTCTAGCAATGGCCCACCATGAGCCACCTCCCACTGCCACCACATAGCTGGCCTGGGTCCCAGCTGTCTCCTCAAGCTGTGAAAACTTCACTTTCTCCCTCAGCTTCACCACTTCCCAAATCATCACACCACAGACCTTATTATCTTTGCAAGCCTTCCCATTTTATGCCTTTATTATCATGCTCCTGATATTCGGCATTCACAGGCACTTAATCAAGGTGCTCTGCTGGTTTATTACAATATCTTTCAGCTGATCTATTTTCCCTTATCTAGACACTCCACCACTGCCTGTTAGTGTTTAAAAGGATCTTTCTGAGGTATCATTTGACTTGTTCCTGATGATAATTAATTTTAAGAACTGATCAAGATGTTAAGGGGAACCAGCCCTTGGAAACTGATGACCATGTAGGTTTATCATGACAACAGAGCCTTTTTAAGATGTTATGAGCAGGCTGGCTGCAGGAAGCCAGGGAAAGGCTGTTTGTTGATAATCATCTCATTGGCTGCATGGATCACGGCTGTCAGGTTCTGTTATTGGTTTCATTATTCCAAACAAGTTCCGTTCTGTGCCCATTGGATAATTGGCCCAGAAGATATCCCTGCATTTTAATAAAGTCAACAAGTATTAAATAGGGACTGCACCCCACACCACTGGACAGCTCTCTTTGCCTATGGCATATCACAAAGATTAGGCAAGCAAGATTCACACCTGTGAGCATGAGCTCGAGTTCAGAAGGGAGTGTGCCACACCAGCTCTCCAATGGACACCACCCAATGCACAGTCAGAGACATCCCATGCACAAAGGAGACCTGCTTTCCCTCCAAGGAGGCCCAGATGGAGAGACAGGCAGCAATGCACTGGGAGGGAGGAGGGGATGCAAGCCACAGAAAAGGCAGAAATACCACCTTGAGAAGAGCACCAAGCCTTGCAGATGAGCACATCAAGTTTGGGGACCTCAGGACAGTTTGTTTCCTAGTGTCCTGCTTTAGATAAACTCCAGAAGCAAGTCACAAATGCCCATGCTTCTCAAGACCAGTGGCATCATGGGTTCCAGCCAGAAGGTCTTTACTTGGCACCCTCTTATGGACCGGGCACTGTACTGGGCCCCAATGAAAATACAGTGGGGAAAAGGACAGGTGCAGTCCCTGCCCTCACAATCCTATCACAATACAATGGAGTAGGGTGCAGTGTGAGCAGCTGGAACAGACAACTATTTAACCCAGTCTGAGATCTAGCCAAGACTTCCCAGATAAAGGGAGCTCTGAGCTAAGGCCTATAGGATGGGACCTAATTATCCACAGAATGAGGACGGGTAGAGAGATGAGCAGTTACAAGCAGGAGGCAAGATGGAGGGTGTTCTGTAGGATCACAGCAAACACCTGAAGAAGGGGAGAGCACCAGTGATGAGGATGGAGGGAGAGGCAGGGCCAAATCACCAAGGACCTTGTTGGGCATATTGAGTTTGGGCATCACTCTGAAGTTAACAAGGAGCCCCAAAAGATTTCAAGAACAGTAAAGACATAATACTATTGGCATTTGAAGACAATCCCTCTGAGTAACCAATGTGGTGTTCTGGAATGCACCTTGGACTAGAAGCAAAGAGACCCCAGGCTTCTTTCCACTCTGCCACTTCCCAGCTGTGTGTTTTTGGATGTGCCACCTCCCCTCATGGGCCTCACTTTATCTTCTGTAAAATGGGGTTAACAACTTCTGGGTCTGTTTATCTCACCGGGGCCTTGTGAGGCTCCCATCCTGCAAATGAGAGTATGGCAAAGTGCAGGAAGTTAAATAAATGCAATGGATAATGACAGGTCTCCCAAATACCAAACTTTCACTTCATCCCATAGCTTCAACCTTCTCCAAAAAATTTAAAAATCTATTTAGACCTTGAAAAGGAAAATGTTGACTGTTTTTCCACTGCATTTCCTAGCCCTCACCTACGCAGTAAAGAAAAGGTCCGCGTGGCTATCACAGCAGCCAAGGCGAAAGAAGAATGAGGGGAGAGAGACACTCTAGGACTCTGATGCAGAGCCCTCGGACTCCAGATAAACAATCCACCCACAATGTGAAGAGTTGAGGGGAAGAGCCACCTGTCATGGAGATGGACTGCACGAGCCCAATGCAACAGTGTCCTCATGTATTACTTCTCTCACCAGACAATCATTTTCCAGGCCCACAAGCCCCACTCCACTCAGACAAAATCTCTAATTTGTCAGAGCACAGGTTTGCACTCTGCAGGCCCATTCTACCTCACTGACAAGGGGCAGGTATAGAGCTCCTGTTGGCACCCAATTTCTGCCAGCTGGAGTGCCTTATGCCAAAATGAACATCTGGCAAGCCTATGGAAGTTGAGCCACAGTGAAACATTAGCTGAACTTCCCTTCTACAGCTGACAGGCCTGAAAAAGGCAATTCATGGGAGATGGCTAAGTATGGGTAGATGTTTTCCAAGTAAAATGTGTCACCTTGAAATGTCAGTGAATGAGAAAACAACTGCATAGCTTTCCACTTTGGTTTAGGGAGGGACACAATGGAAGCGCAGGGTCACTGTCTGGGAAACATCATTCCTAGGCCAAATGAAAGGAACCAGGTTGACCCACTCAGAGCTCCTGAAGCTCAGAAAGAGAAGCAGTCCCTCAGACAGAGAGAACAGTATTGACTCCAATTCCCACCTCAGAAGAAGCCTTGGAACTTCAGTGGAGTCTTCACCTGGGCCTGTGATCCAAGGCAGGGACTGTGTTGCCCTTCACAGGCCTCAAGAACAAGTGACAGAGATGTTATTCTTCAAAGCTAATAAATAAATAAAGCAAAATAAATGTGCAGGAATGTTCTCTACTGCACTGTGAGAGAAGACAAGTGCAGAGGACCTAAATTTCCTTCAACAGAAGACTTGGAAGATAAATGAGAGTCCAAGTGTACTCTGATTATCTGACTAGATCACTATGTTCTAACAGAGAAAGCTGTCCCAAATCTAGTGTTAAGTGGAAAAAAAAAAAAAGGTACCTTTAAAAACAACATGTAGCATCTAATGCTATTTTTATAAAATCTTAAAAGTAATTTTTGGAGGTGCTGTATCAAAAACTTACAGTCATAACCTTATTTAGTTCTCTATGAGGTAAAGGCCACTATTACCTCATTTTAGAAATGAGGACAGTAGCTCAAAATTCTTTTCTCCTCAGTCAACTCTGCTGAATGAAGAGCTATACTTTGCTTCTCATTGACTCTTCATCTATTTTGGGTTTTTTTCCCCAGAATTATACTGCATTTAAATATAAACTCATGGAATAAAATATAGAAATATACAAACACTAATTCTCTTTCACTGATGACAAGCAAAATTTTTAAAATCATGAGCAAAAACAAAAAACCACACATGCACCATAATCTGTGATTTTACCAACTTCTCTTATTTCAAAATTGGCTTTGGTATTAAACTGTTTTAATAATAATAATAAGCAGATAATTAACAGCTGAGTGGATAGATGAATGGGATTTCTATTCACTTACTAGGGTAGTTTCCCCCTGATCTTGTCCTGCCTTCCTGGAAGATCTCAGCCACATCTATTCCTTCACAGCTCCTGGCATGAACTCCATCCCACCTGAGCATAAATCACAGCCCTCAAACCAAGACCTGAGCTACACTCCTGGCTTCTCTGAAGGCACGACCTTTGGAGGGAGCAGTACCATGCCCTATGTCACATCAGGGTATAATGTGATGTCACAACTCTATTTGGAAGGCTTCTGCCTCTATACAAACTTCAGTCCCAAATACCTGATTAAACATTTATCTCACATAATCAAGAAGTACCAAACTGTTCATAATGAGCCCCTACCTGTTCCCATCAACAACTAGTTTGTCTATCACAAGGGTTCTACCAGGTATGTTCATGACAAGAATCTGAATTTCCTCAGCCCCACACGCACTTTTTTAAAACAGAAATTACCCTCCCTCCACCCACCTGTTCTCTGAAACAAATATATGAGCACTTACAGGTCAAATAACCTGTCTCCCAACTATTGGTTCAAGAAAATATCATCTATAGACAAACCGTGATTGGTAAATGATTCCAAATGGAAAGAAAACACACACAAAAAAATGTTTTGTCCTGCTTATAACCATATGAACAACTTTAATACAGAAGAGCAAAAATATAATTCTTAGGGATCAGACAGATTCTGCTTACTTCCTATTCCTCCTCCATCCTTCACTACAGTGTCTGCAATCACAAAGCTTCCCCTCCAAGCAAGTACACTGGCTGGGTGAGAGGGGTGAGCAGGCCAGTGTTTCTGAGTGGCAAAAGATAGTGACCAGACATGCCTGTCCTTTGTCACTAACCACCTTTCAAGCTTCCCCTTCTGCTGAGCCATCTGCAGGAAAATATCAACATGTGCTGCAGGGAAAAAATGTATTTGCTAATTTATGTGCTGGGTAAATTCACTTATTCAGTAGAATAATAAAAATGTGACTGCTTACCACCTTTCCCTTCTAGAGTAAAGACATCTTTATTAATGATTTTAAAGCCTGAAGAAACAGGAATGCTTGCTCTGTTTACATTTCCCCATATTAAATGGAAGACATTCACTTGCTGGTGGCGAAACATTGAAAATACCCTTCTGGTCATGATTTATTGCTGGAGAAATTTTACTAAATTGGGATGTGACCATGTATCCACCTATTAATAACATTGCTGGGAAAATAAAATAACAGAGATTTACATTTTCAGTAATTCCTGAAATAAGCACTCTGTGTTTCTGGAAGGTATTAAAAAATATTTTCCAAGACTTTATATTTTAGCACCTAAGGTCTGGAGTTTCAAAAGCTGCATACTCTGAAGCCAAAAAAGTCATAGATAATCCCAAGTATGTCCCTGCCCACCCCCCTTACTAACTGGAGGATATTACATCTTGTCCCTTAGGTGCTATATCTTTGCTGATCAAAGCTTTTTCCATCAAAGACCTCCCTGAATCTGAATTTGGCCTGAATCCACAAATGAACATTCAATTAGGACCAGGGAAGCATTCCAATTTAGGAACTAGCACAGTTACAAGTAAGCCAGAAGAGGAGATACAAGATAGTATTTCTAAGTCCTACTTAAAGGATACAAGCCATTTGGGGGATTAAACTTAAAATTGATGAGAAAAATGTATTTCAGAATAAATGTGTAAATAGAGATTTATGAATAGTTCCTCAATTAGGGAGGAAGGTGAGATAAATAGAGAAGAACCCATATAGTTTGAGATTCCGATCACAAAAGGCAATCCCTTCCTATTACAAGCACACAAATATTTGTGAGCTAAATCAGTGCTACTGGTAATTCTCTGGGCTGACTGTTTAAATAGGATTTGTGAGGGAGGAGGAGAAACACAAGCCATATGTTTGTGTGACTAATGAAGGCCAGTGGTTAAGAAGCATACTGTGAGCTACAGAGGCCCAAGGTTGAGGGACATGCACCCAAAGGTGGTAGGAAGGGTCCTCTAGGATGAGGTCAAGATGACAGCCAGGTCCTTCCCTCTCCCTCCATTGTGAAGAAGAATGAAAACTGCTTGGATCCCCATTATGGGGTAAACAGGCAGTTCCCTGGTTCAGAGGAATTCTTCAGCACATTCCAGAAGCGTGATTCCAATAAGCACTGAGCCAAAAAGCCACAAATGGGAAATCTCTACCTGGTCAACTGCCCAGATGAATAAAAATTTAAATGAAGGTCCTTATTTTCTTAACCAAGAGTCTGGTGGCAAGCTCACTTAAGGTTTCTGGGAAAAAAAGAGAAACTTTTGCTGATCTATATCCACTTACTTACCTGCTAACTTAATTGAATGAAAATACATTAGCTGTCACTGTTACCTTGGCAACCCTGAGAAATCATATCTTCCTAAATATCCCAAAAGCACAAGTCACCTTGTTAGTTCTTAGAAACCTAAGTAGATAAAAACTGTAAACCCACAGATCCAGTAATCTCAATGAACCTCAGTCACAGGAAACAGGAAGAAAAGGATACAAAGGCTCATATCAAATTGCTCCAAACTAGTCATAAAAAGAAGAAGTCATAAAACCTTAAAATCAGCCAGAGGAAAAATAGACATGTTACATACAGAGGACAATAGAAAAGGACAAGAACACACTTCTTGCTGAAAACAACGCAAGCAAGACAGAAGAGCAACATCTTTAAAGTACTGGGAAAAAAAACTGTCAACATAAAATTCTATACCAAGCAAAAATGTCTTTCAAAAGTTGCAATAAAGACTTTTTCAGACATACAAAACCTTAGAGAATTCATCACCAGCAGATCCTCCCCTCTGAAAAAAAAAAATTAAATGCTTCAAGCAGAATAAATATTATACCAGATGGAAACCTGGATCTACACAAAGATATAAAGAACTCTGGAAATGGTAACTACATGGGTTCTCAGAATCAACATTAGTTATATATATTAGCTGCTTTTCCTACAGTAATTGTCTTTTTAAATATACCTATCGCATTCTTTGATATTACTTTTAGTTAAGCAGAGGAGCAAAAGTGATAGCCTTATATAATCCTCCTCAAAAATAATAACGGAACTTGAGAAAACCTATCGCTCTCCCCAAAGAGCCATAAAACTGGGGGAAATAAAAGATACAGTGGAGGATGTAACTGTAACTAAGAAAGAATCAGAAGGCTATCAAAAATAATATTAATAAGAAACTGCCAAACACTTTTCCAAAGCAAGTGTAGCATTTTACACTCTCAGCAACAATCAGTGAGAGTTCCACATCCCCACCAGCACCAAGTATTGCCAGACTTTTAAATGTTAGCCACTATCATGAAGGTGAAATAGTATCTTCTTGTGATTTTAATTTGCATTTCCATAAGTACTAATTTTGAACATTTTTATGTGCCCACTGGCCACTTATAGATGTCTTTTTGTGAAGTTTTTGTTCAAATATTTTGAATATTTGATTATTTTGAATATTTTGTGAAGTTTTTGTTCAAATATTTTGTCCTCTCATTGTGAAGTTGTAATATTTCTTTATATATTTTGGGTATAAGTCCTTTGTCATACATATACATATCCACATATATAGATATATGTGTACATGAATGTTTATATGCACATGTGTGTATATAAAATATTGTCTCCCAGCAGGTGTCTCATCTTTTCATTTTCTTAATGGGGACTTTCTAAGAGCCCAAGTTCTTAACGTTAATGAAGTTCAGTTTTTTTTTCTCATATGAGAATGCTTTTTGAGCATTCTTTGCCTACTCCAAGGTAATGAAGATTTTCTTTTAGAAGTTTTATAGTTTTACATTTTACTCTGACGTTCAGGTGTGTATAACCCATTTCTTTTTTTTTTTCATTTTTTAAAAAAAATCAATTTTACTGAGGAAAAAATACTGTCAAATGCACACATTTTAAGTTACAGAAGATGACTTTTGACATTCACATACACTGTGTAACCACCACACCAATCAGTCAAGATATTATAGGACATTTCCATTACCCCAAACAGTCCCATCATGCTCCTTTGAGTCAGCCCTTCTCTCAGCTTCCACTCCAGGCAATCACTGATCTGATTTCTGTCACAATTGATAAATGTTACCTGCTCTAGAACTTTACATTAAGAAAACAATAAAGTCTGTACTTTTTGTATCTGGCTATTTTAATTCAACATATTTTAGATACATCTATTACCAATAGTTTGTTCTTATGTATATCTCAGAAATTTGTTCCTTTCTAATTGCTGGCTAGTATTTCAGTATTTTTGGAATGTTTTTCTATTTTTTTTATCTTTATTAGTCAGTTTTTATGTTTTATTTTCTTTTATTATACTTTAAGGTTTAGGGTACATGTGCACAACGTGCAGGTTTGTTACATATGTATGCATGTGCCATGTTGGTGTGCTGCACCCATTAACTTGTCATTTAACATTAGGTATATCTCCTAATGCTATTCCTCCTCCCTCCCCCTACCCCACAACAGGCCCTGGTGTGTGATGTTCCCCTTCCTGTGTCCATGTGTTCTCATTGGTCAATTCCCACCTATGAGTGAGAACATGCGGTGTTTGATTTGTTGTCCTTGTGATAGTTAGCTGAGAATGACGGCTTCCAGCTTCATCCATGTCCCTACAAAGGACATGAACTCATCATTTTTTATGGCTGCATAGTATTCCATGGTGTATATGTGCCACATTTTCTTAATCCAGTCTATCATTGATGGACATTTGGGTTGGTTCCAAGTCTTTGCTATTGTGAATAGTGCCGCAATAAACACACGTGTACATGTGTCTTTATAGCAGCATGATTTATAATCCTTTGGGTATATACCCAGTAATGGGATGGCTGGGTCAAATGGTATTTCTAGTTCTAGATCCCTGAGGAATCGCCACACTGACTTCCACAATGGTTGAACTAGTTTACAGTCCCACCAACAGTGTAAAAGTGTTCCTATTTCTCCACATCCTCTCCAGCACCTGTTGTTTCCTGACTTTTTAATGATCGCCATTCTAACTGGTGTGAGATGGTATCTCATTATGGTTTTGATTTGCATTTCTCTGATGGCCAGGGATAATGAGCATTTTTTCATGTGTCTTTTGGCTGCATGAATGTCTTTTTTTGAGAAGTGTCTGTTCATATCCTTCACCCACTTTTTGATGGGGTTGTTTTTTTCTTGTAAACTTGTTTGAGTTCTTTGTAGATTCTGGATATTAGCCCTTTGTCAGATGAGCAGATTGCAAAAATTTTCTCCCATTCTGTAGGTTGCCTGTTCACTCTGATGGTAGTTTCTTTTACTGTGCAGAAGCTCTTCAGTTTAATTAGATCCCATTTGTCAATTTTGGCTTTCGTTGACATTGCTTTTGGTGTTTTAGACATGAAGTCCTTGCCCATGCCTATGTCCTGAATGATATTGCCAAGGTTTTCTTCTAGGGTTTTTATGGTTTTAGGTCTGACATTTAAGTCTTTAATCCATCTTGAATTAATTTTTCTATAAAGTGTAAGGAAGGGATCCAGTTTCAGCTTTCTACATATGGCTAGCCAGTTTTCCCAGCACCATTTATTAAATAGGGAATCCTTTCCCCATTGCTTGTTTTTGTCAAGTTTGTCAAAGATCAGATGGTTGTAGATATGCAGCATTATTTCTGAGGGCTCTGTTCTGTTCCATTGGTCTATATTTCTGTTTTGGTACTAGTACCATGCTGTTTTGGTTACTGTAGCCTTGTAGTATAGTTTGAAGTCAGGTAGGGTAATGCCTCCAGCTTTGTTCTTTTGGCTTAGGATTGACTTGGAAATGCAGGCTCTTTTTTGGTTCCATATGAACTTTAAAGTAGTTTTTTCCAATTCTGTGAAGAAAGTCATTGGTAGCTTGATGGGGATGGCATTGAATCTATAAATTACCTTGGGCAGTATGGCCATTTTCACAATATTGATTCTTCCTACCCATGAGCATGGAATGTTCTTCCATTTGCTTGTATCCTCTTTTATTTCAATGAGCAGTGGTTTGTAGTTCTCCTTGAAGAGGTCCTTCACATCCTTTGTAAGTTGGATTCCTAGATATTTTATTCTCTTTGAAGCCATTGTGAATGGGAGTTCACTCATGATTTGGCTCTCTGTTTGTCTGTTATTGGTGTATAAGAATGCTTGTGATTTTTGCAGACTGATCTTGTATCCTGAGACTTTGCTGAAGTTTCCTATCAGCTTAAGGAGATTTTGGGCTGAGACGATGGGGTTTTCTAGATATACAATCATGTCATCTGCAAACAGGGACAATTTGACTTCCTCTTTTCCTAATTGATTACCCTTTATTTCCTTCTCCTGCCAGTTTTCCCTGGCCAGAACTTCCAACACTATGTTGAATAGGAATGGTGAGAGAGGGCATCCCTGTCTTGTGCCAGTTTTCAAAGGGAATGTTTCCAGTTTTTGCCCATTCAGTATGATATTGGCTGTGGGTTTGTCATAGATAGCTCTTATTGAGATACGTCCCATCAATACCAAATTTATTAAGAGTTTTTAGCATGAAGTGTGTTGAATTTTGTCAAAGGCCTTTTCTGCATCTATTGAGATAATCATATGGTTTTTGTTGTTGGTTCTGTTTATATGCTGGATTACATTTATCGATTTGCATATGTTGAACCAGCCTTGCATCCCAGGGATGAAGCCCACTTGATCATGGTGGATAAGCTTTTTGATGTGCTGCTGCATTCGGTTTGCCAGTATTTTATTGAGAATTTTTGCATCTATGTTCATCAGGGATATTGGTCTAAAATTCTCTTTTTTTGTTGTGTTTCTGCCAGGCTTTGGTATCAGGATGATGCTGGCCTCATAAAATGAGTTAGGGAGGATTTCCTCTTTTTCTATTGATTGGAATAGTTTCAGAAGGAATGGTACCAGCTCCTCCTTGTACCTCTGGTAGAATTCAGCTGTGAATCCATCTGGTCCTGGACTTTTTTTTGGTTGGTAAGCTATTAATTATTGCCTCAATTTCAGAGCCTGTTATTGGTCTATTCAGAGATTCAACTTCTTCCTGGTTTAGGCTTCGGAGGGTGTATGTGTCTAGGAATTTATCCATTTCTTCTAAATTTTCTAGTTTATTTGTGTAGAGGTGTTATAGTATTCTCTGATGGTAGTTTGTATTTCTGTGGGATCAGTCCTGATATCCCCTTTATCATTTGGTATTGTGTCTATTTGATTCTTCTCTCTTTTCTTCTTTATGAGTCTTGCTAGTGGTCTATCAATTTTGTTGATCTCTTCAAAAAACCAGCTCCTGGATTCATTGATTTTTTGAAGGGTTTTTTGTGTCTCTATCTCCTTCAGTTCTGCTCTGATCTTAGTTATTTCTTGCCTTCTGCTAGCTTTTGAATGTGTTTGTTCTTGCTTCTCTAGTTCTTTTAATTGTGATGTGAGGGTGTCAATTTTAGATCTTTCCTGCTTTCTCTTGTGGGCATTTAGTGCTATAAATTTTCCTCTACATACTGCTTTGAATGTGTCCCAGAGATTCTGGTATGTTGTGTCTTTGTTCTCATTGGTTTCAAAGAACCTCTTTATTTCTGCCTTCAGTTCGTTATATACCCAGTAGTCACTCAGGAGCAGGTTGTTCAGTTTCCATGTAGTTGAGCGGTTTTGAGTGAGTTTCCTAATCCTGAGTTCTAGTTTGATTGCACTGTGGTCTGAGAGACAGTTTGTTATAATTTCTGTTCTTTTACATTTGCTGAGGAGTGTTTTACTTCCAACTATGTGGTCAATTTTGAAGTAAGTGTGGTATGGTGCTGAAAAGAATGTATATTCTGTTGATTTGGGGTGGAGTGTTCTGTAGATGTCTATTAGGTCCACTTAGCGCAGAGCTGAATTCAATTCCTGGATATCCTTGTTAACTTTCTGTCTCGTTGATCTGTCTAATGTTGACAGTGGGGTGTTAAAGTCTCCCATTATTATTGTGCGGGAGACTAAGTCTCTTTCTAGGTCTCTAAGGACTTGCTTTATGAATCTGGGTGCTCCTGTATTGGGTGCATATATATTTAGGGTAGTTAGCTCTTCTTGTTGAATTGATCCCTTTATCATTATGTAATGGCCTTCTTTGTCTCTTTTGATCTTTGTTGGTTTGAAGTCTGTTTTATCAGAGACTAGGATTGCAACCCCTGCCTTTTTATGTTTTCCATTGGCTTGGTAGATCTTCCTCCATCCCTCTATTTTGAGCCTATGTGTGTCTCTGCATATGACATGAGTTTCCTGAATATAGCACACTGATGGGTCTTGACTCTTTATTCAATTTTCCAGTCTGTGTCTTTTCATTGGAGCATTTAGCCCATTTACATTTAAGGTTAATATTGTTATGTGTGAATTTGATCCTGTCGTTATGATGTTAGCTGGTTATTTTGCTCGTTAGTTGATGCAGTTTCTTCCCAGCCTCAATGGTCTTTACAATTTGGCATGTTTTTGCAGTGGCTGGTACCAGTTGTTCCTTTCCATGTTTAGTGCTTCCTTCAGGAGCTCTTGTAGGGCAGGCCTGGTGGTGACAAAATCTCTCAGCATTTGCTTGTCTGTAAAGGATTTTATTTCTCCTTCACTTATGAAGCTCAGTTTGGCTGGATGTGAAATTCTGGGTTGAAAATTCTTTTCTCTAAGGACGTTGAATATTGTCCCCCACTCTCTTCTGGCTTATAGAGTTTCTGCTGAGAGATACGCTGTTAGTCTGATGGGGTAACCCAACCTTTCTCTCTGGCTGCCCTTAACATTTTTTCCTTCATTTCAACTTTGGTGAATCTGACAATTATGTGTCTTGGAGTTGCTCTTCTAGAGGAGTATCTTTGTGGCATTCTCTGTACTTCCTGTATTTGAATGTTGGCCTGCCTTGCTAGATTGGGGAAGTTCTCCTGGATAATACCCTGCAGAGTGTTTTCCAACTTGGTTCCATTCTCCCCATCACTTTCAGGTACACCAATCAGACGTAGATTTGATCTTTTCACATAGCCCCATATTTCTTGGAGGCTTTGTTCATTTCTTTTTATTCTTTTTTCTCTAAACTTCTCTTATCGCATCATTTCATTCATTTGATCTTCCATCACTGATACCCTTTCTTCCAGTTGATCGAATCAGCTACTGAGGCTTGTGCATTCGTCACATAGTTCTCATGCCTTGGTTTTCAGCTCCATCAGGTCCTTTAAGGACTTCTCTGCATTGGTTATTCTAGTTAGCCATTCGACTAATTTTTTTCCAAGGTTTTTAACTTCTTTGCCATGGCTTTGAACTTCCTCCTTTAGCTTGGAGTAGTTTGATCGTCTGAAGCCTTCTTCTCTCAACTTGTCAAAGTCATTCTCTGTCCAGCTTTGTTCTGTTGCTGGTGAGGAGCTGCATTCCTTTGGAGGAGGAGAGGCACTCTGATTTTCAGAGTTTCCAGTTTTTCTGCTCTGTTTTTTCCCCATCTTTGTGGTTTTATCTACCTTTGGTCTTTGATGATGGTGACGTACAGATGGGGTTTTGGTGTGGATGTCCTTTCTGTTTGTTAGTTTTCCTTCTAACAGTCAGGACCCTCAGCTGCAGGTCTGTTGGAGTTTGCTGGAGGTCCACTCCAGACCCTGTTTGCCTGGGTATCAGCAGCAGAGGCTGCAGAACAGCAAATATTGGTGAACAGCAAATGTTGCTGCATGATTGTTCCTCTGGAAGTTTTGTCTCAGAGGAGTACCCAGCCGTGTGAGGTGTCAGTCTGCCCCTACTGGGGGGTGCCTCCCAGTTAGGCTACTTAGGGGTCAGGGTCCCACTTTAGGAGGCAGTCTGTCTGTTCTCAGATCTCCAGCTGCATTCTGGGAGAACCACTACTCTCTTCAAAGCTGTCAGACAGGGACATTTAAGTATGCAGAGGATTCTGCTGCCTTTTGTTTTCCATGCCCTGCCCCCAGAGGTGGAGTCTACAGAGGCAGGCAGGCCTCCTTGAGCTGCGGTGGGCTCCACCCAGTTCGAGCTTCCTGGCCACTTTGTTTACCTACTCAAGCCTCAGCAATGGTGGGCGCTTCTCCCCCAGCCTCGCTGCTGCCTTGCAGTTTGATCTCAGACTGCTGTGCTAGCAATGAGCGAGGCTCCGTGGGCATAGGACCCTCTGAGCCATGCGCGGGATATAATCTCCTGGGGTGCCGTTTGCTAAGACTGTTGGAAAAGTGCAGTATTAGAGTGGGAGTGACCCGATTTTCCAGGTGCCATCTGTCACCCCTTTCTTTGACTAGGAAAGGGAATTCCCTGACTCCTTGTACTTCTCGGGTAAGGCGATGCCTCGCCCTGCTTCAGCTCATGCTCGGTGTGCTGCACCCACTGTCCTGCACCCACTTTCCAACACTCTCCAGTGAGATGAATCCAGTACCTCAGTTGGAAATGCAGAAATCACCTGTCTTCTGCGTCGCTCACACTGGGAGCTGTAGACTGGAGCTGTTCCTATTCAGCCATCTTCATGTTTTTTTCCATATAACCCATTTCAAGTTTATTTTTGTATATGTTGTGAGGTATGAGTGAAGATTCATTTTTTTTTCCATACAGATACCTGGTTGTTCCAGCAATATTTGTTGAAAGTCTATCCTTTTCTCCAGTGATTTACACCTTGATATCTTTGTAAAAACAAACAAAATAAGCCAGGCATGGTGGTGCACACCTGTAATCTCAGTCTTTTGGGAGGCCAAGGCAGGAGGATTGCTTTAAGTGAAGGAGCTTCAGAACAGCCTGGGCAACATAGCAAAGGCCTATCTCTAAAAAAAACTTTTAAATTAGCCAGGCATGGTGGCATGCACCTGTGGTCCTAGCTACTCAGGAGGCTGAGGTGGGAGGATCACTTGATCCCAGGAGTTTGAGGCTGCAGCAAGTTATGATCATGCCACTGCACTCCAGCCTGGGTGACAGAGCAGGACCTTATTTCTAAAAACAAACAAAAATTCAACTGACCATATATGTGTGGGTCTATTTCTGAACACTCTATTTTGTTCCATTGATCTATAAATATGACCCAGCAATTCCACTCCTAGTTACTTACCCAATAGAAGTTAAAAGCATTCATTGCCATGAATGCTCACGGCAAACAAAAGCTCTGTACATGAATGCTCATGAGAACCCTACTCATAATAGTCTCAAGCTGGAAACAATCCAGATGGCCATCAACAGGTGAATGGATAAGCAAGTTATAGCTATACAATGGAAAGTAGTCAGCAATAACAAAGAATTACTGATATACACAAGAACATGGACAAATCTAAAAAAGATTGTGCTAAGGGAAAGAAGCCAGACACTAAAGATTAAATACTATATGATTCCACTTACACATAAAATTTATCTACGGTGACAGAAAGTAGATGAGAGGTCTCCTGGGACTGAGGGACTGAGTATAAAGGGGCACGAGGAAAGTCTGGGTAATAAAAATGTTCTAAATCTTGATGGTGGTGGTATTTACATGTGTGAATACATTTGTTAAATCTCAAACTGTATACTTTAAATGGATGCATTTTATTGCATATAAGTTATTCCTCATTAAAATTGATCTTTTAAAAAGCAGTCTTCCCTGTTATCAATACAAGCTTCCCATTCTAGAACTTTACCAAAGGGTTTGTCTACATTCATAAATATGAACAACACAGTTATAAATATAAATATTTCAGGCTGTCCCTTGTTTCTATTGACTACTTCTAAAGTGCTTTCACAAGGCTAATATTTTAAACCAACACTTAAGATTGGGCTTAGTACAATGGATGGCCTTACCTAGTGGAGATACACTTATTACTAATGTACTTATTGATCTGCTCTGGTTGTTTATTTTCTGGATTCCCATAAAGCATTGGTATGGCAAAAGACTATGATCCTGGAGACATGAGAGAATATTCAACAAAGATATATCCTACTGCACATTATCTCCTGCTCCCATGTGTGGCTTTTCATCTGTGTCATGTCAAACATCCTCCACAACCTGCCCTCCAAAAAAGAATGACCTGAAATTCTGCTGACAAATTCATCTCCAAAAAAAAAAGAGAATACCACATGCATTTTCTGAAGCAAATGACAACTCTAATAATGTTGCTGAATCACAATATAACACAGCACTACAAAGAACTGAAGCTTGCCCAGATATCTGTGTTTGCACGCCAGTGTCTGGATGCTGATCACACATCTACAACCTCTGGTTTAGCAAACTATATATCAAAGCTTCTCAAGCTGGGACCTGCTTACCTCTATCAGTGCCCTGCATTTTACCAGAGAGTACAGCAAGCCACTAAATAGCATGGTGCATATTTTCTTGAGTGTCAATTTTACATGGAAATTTAGAAAGGATAAAATGAAAATGTTTTCATGGTAAAAGAGTCACACTATATTATAGAATAGAAAGCCATATTCACAAAATTTATTAAGATGTTTAAAAAGACATTTCCTACTGCAGTAGATGCTTCTAGTTAAACTCCCCAAACCCTCAAACCCCCTTTGGGGTATGCATTCATCTTCTATATTGTTAAGGGTACATTACAGAAAAAAAAAAAAAAGGTTGCCAGAAGTACACCAACTCATTCTAGCTTAGCGTCTATCCAGAAATTAGGTACTACACCCAACAGCTGGGCTCCAACCCTGGCTTGGCCACATCTCTACAATATGACCTTCGAAGGATTGCTATAGTTTTTGCATCCATAAAATAGACATGACAAGAGTACCTGGCTTATAAAGTACAGCACAGTTCATATGCCTGGCCAACAGTAAATGATCAATTAGTGTTAGCTGCCTATCATCATTGCTGTTATTTGACTGTTGCTTTTAATCTATATATACCATGGCATAACTTTTTTACATATCAACTGCAGTCCATTTGGTGATAAGATTATCAACTGCTTACTCCCCAATGCAGAGGGAGGCAATGAGAATTCTGGACACCCAATGTGAACGCACAGCTTTTCAGGACCTCTTACTCAGGTACGGTATACTCTTTGGATACCAACTGACATCAACAAAAGAAATGAGGGCTTTTCAGGGCTGAGCTTTGACAAATTACCTGAAGCAATCTTGATGCTCAACATATTTCTAACAAGGGCAGCCTGGTGAGTTATTCTCCTACATTTGTAGGATATTTCTATGGAATGAATGTGGATCATCTCCCCTAGAAAAACTCTGGAAAATTCTTATTACATGTGACCTGAGTTTCCTCAAACATCATATACCTATAGGCCTTGCTCTAACCTATGGGTGACTGCCTAAACATGATGTAAGAACTCCTGCTACCAGAAGTGCCACCCAGTTATTTCTGGGAGTCCCCAGAAGCAAAAACAAGAGTTCACAAGGAATCCTTCCCAGTCTGGCACCCCCATTGCTCAGTCTTACCCGCACAACACCCTGAGAGTGCTGATATCTCTGCCAGGGGTCACAGATGCCAATGGACTTCCATAAGGTGCACCACAATATTGCTGTATGTGGCACAGAGAGTGAGTGGTCCACCAACCATTCACATTCTCCTTCCAGAGTAGATGCACTGCTGGGAAGCAGCTTCCAAGCCAAGGACTTCATTTCCCAGACCCCTCTGCATGTAGGTGGGACCATGTGACTAATTCTTCCTAATGAAGTGACCAGAAATAATGTGTGTCACTTCCAGGTCGAACGGTTAAGAGAGTGGGTATGCCTTCTCATATTCTTTCCCCATTTGCCAGTGGATTCAGAGAGAGCAGCTGCCCCCAGTAGCCTAGGTCCCTGAATGATGCCAAGAAGCAGAACCCTCCCCCAACCCACCAAGGTGCTGGGATTTCTCTCCTATAGCAGCTAGTATTATCTTTACTAAAAGCACTGTGTTCACTGCTGAAGTGGAGAGAAGCCTTTCTCCACAACACTGGTTGATACTTTTATGCTTGGGCCCAAAAGCAGTGTGGGCTGTGCTCATGTATCTCACCAATGTCCCCATAAAAACACAGTTTTTTTCATTTACTCTGGAAGAAGCAGCTAAGCAGGGCCAGGGTTAGGAAGAAGCCAAGGACATGGGCAAGGGCTGAGCTCTATGTGGTCTCCCTTGTTTTCTCACAAAGGTGCATCCAGAATCCCCCATGGAGTAAGATGCCTACCAGGCCAAAGATCTCAGAACTATGATCTCCCTACTACTCCACTCTGGGTTGGAACCCAGAAACAACTTGTCTTACCGTAAAAGGCAGTAACTGGCTGGGCACGATGGCTCACACCTGTAATCCCAGCACTTTGGGAGGCTGAGGCGGGTGGATCACAAGGTCAGGAGATCGAGAACATCCTGGCTAACGTGGTGAAACCCCATCTCTACCAAAAATACAAAAAATTAGCCGGGTGCTGTGGTGGGTGCCTGTAGTCCCAGCTACTCGGTAGGCTGAGGCAGGAGAATGGTGTGAACCCAGGAGGCGGAGCTTGCAGTGAGCCAAGATCGCGCCACTGCACTCCAGCCTGGGTGACAGAGCAAGACTCCGTCTAAAAAAAAAAAAAAAAAGGCAGAAACTTTGGCTACTCAGCAAGTCATGTTACCCTGGCCAAGTCCTGTTTCCATGCTCAAAGGTACTGCTGTGCCAGGAGTAAGCTCCCTTTACTTGTACCTGCACTGTAGAACCCAGAAGTTTTCCATTTCTGTCCACTTCAGGACTTTCTATGGATAAGCCAAGCCATGACCCAGCACAAGTCACTCCCTGGGGCCACTGTAGACATACCAATCTCTTTGTAACCTGGCTGGACTCAGGTTAAAAACAAGTTAGAATGTGTGAAGGAAGGAGAAAGTGGAGAGGACAGTAGTAGGAGAGAGACTGAGAGGGTAGACTGTATCCTTTATACAACAAAGAACCTTCATTCAGCCTTTTAACCTCTTAAGCAAGAGGTTTCTGAGACACAGTCACATCACTAGGAGAGTCGTGTAGGGAAAATGGAAAGGCAGGGAAGCCCAGTTCAGAGGCAATCACAGCCAACCAACCAGGCGAGATGGCCATGGGAGAGCCAGTCCCCAACCTGTCCTTCAAGGCAACTCCATCGACTCTTCCTGGAGTTACTCATGGTTTGCTGGACCTCATGGAATCTAACTTCCTTTCACTGTTTGTGTCAACCATTTTCATTCTGCATCTTTCCCTGGAAAATTTGTAGACTCTGTCTACTCACTGAATGGAAATGTTGCGTTCTCCCTCAGATAAGCTTTCCAGAAGCACTAGTTCATCCCTGTTAGGCATTAAGTTCTCCCTCAATGTCCTGCTGCCAAACTGTGGGTCCCCTCTGGCTCTCCTCACTGGCCTCTAGCCCACCCACCCCCAAAGACAGACAATCAGAATTATGGGAGTTGTCCTAACACCTCCCTCTTCCTAATTCCTCCACCTTAAAGTAAAACACTAAATCCTATCCATTCTGCCTCCTGAGTTTCTCTCAAGCCCTTCAGCTTCTCTCCATCTCCACTGCTGCCATCATCCAAGCCAATAACAGCTCTCTCGCATGGACTGACGGAACTCCCTCCAACCTGAGTGCCCTTGTTCTTCCCCAACCTGTTTTCATCCTGCAAGAAGAATGATCTTTTACAGACTTACATCTGATTATGGTACTCTCGCCCTACCTTGAGTGGTTTCCCTTTATTCTTTGGATAAATACCAAAATTTCCACATGGTTTTCATGATGCTGTGAGGATCTGGGCCCTGCCTACTTTTCCAGCAGTCTTTGCTTTTCTCCTATTCACTCATTCTTTTCCCACAGATTGGTCTCCTTTCAGTTCCTGAAATGCAGCAGGATTCTGCTTTCTCAGGCTGCTGTGTCTCTGGAAATAGACGTGACTCTGCCCCTTGGGATCACATATCCCGCAAAACATAATCCCACAGAAAACTTACATGTACCCTTCATCTCTGTTTAAGGCAGAACTTTCTCTGTGAAATGTTTCCAGCTCACCCCCACCCCCATTATATCAGGTCTCTCATTACATAATACATTATATTATACTTTCCTTTACAGCACTTACCACCACTGTAATTACTACTTACTTGGATAAGTATTTGTTTAATGGCTGTCACATTTGCTGAATGTAAGCTCCATGAAGGCAGAAACAAGTTCAACATGCTCAGTACAATGGCCTCAGAGCCAGTGCATTCCCTAGCTCATAGTAGGCAATCAGTAAGTATGATTTGGCTTAGCACATTCAGCATGCCCACATGAACTGAGAAGAATAAACTGAGGCCTAGAAAAGGAAAGGGGATTTCCCAAAGCCTTGTCTTCTTTGGCAGAGCTGTGGTTTATTAAACCCTGGACTCTTAATCCACAGTTCAATCCTTAGCCCATACTGATACTGAAGTCACTGTAGACCCAAGAGATCAATCCATCTATAATCCAAAAGAGAGGAGAAAAACTAAACTGTGGAGACCAAAGATCTCTATTCAAATCCTGGATGGACTGACCACTTAAATCTTACAACACTATGGCAGAAATTAAGCAAGGTGATGTGTACACTATGATTGGTGTAGAATCTGGCCTGAGTGGTCTCTCCAGAGACGTGGCTGTTCTAGGACAGCTTGTGAAGTGTGTCTTCAATTCCTGTGTGTCCACCTCAATCCAGGCCAGAATAGCAAGTACTTGGGAAGGCAGGAGAGCATTTCATATTGAGCAGTTGCTGCTCCCCCAGGCAGCTGGTAAACAGCGTTTGATGAGGATGATAAACACATGATACTAATCTTACTACACAGAGGTGTGTTCAACATTCTAGCACACAGAGCCACATGGCAGGTGATCCATCTTAAAAAGATGACATTGCTGGCTGATTTCTGCCACAGTGTATTTACTTGGAATTTAAATTTAGATTTAAACCTACCTATAGCATTATTATAGAATATACCAAAGGCTCTATTCACAGGTGGGCAAAAAGACTATCCATCACCCCAGCTCATACTCAGCAATTCACAGACAGCTTCTTCCTTCATCCAGGACAGCTGGGTGTCCTGGAAGCTTTTCTACCACTGGCATATTAAAATGATGCTTCAGCCAATTCTGTAATCACCTATTTATTTTGCCCATGATGTTTCAGGCCCTGTGCTAGACCCTGGGGATTCAGCAATGATGAGACACAGCCTCTGCCCCAGGAAGCACCCAGCCTAGCAAAACTACATTTGCATAGTCCTTTACAATCTACTAAGTGATTTGGACTTAAACCTTTTATCCACCTCTCCTGGTATTTTCATTATCTTTGTATATGCCTTCCTTGGTTGGAGACGATTTTGACATAAAATTTGTTTCCAGTTAAAATGTGGCAGAGGAACTTAATCACTCTCATTTTGGCTTTAGAATTCTAATTAAGGAAAAATAAACCCTGGATTCCTCCAGAAATGTATACCGTAACTGACTGTTGAGTGGCTGCCCAAAAGCCACTGCAAACACCTTTTCCCTTGCTGCCTTTCACTGCAGAGATGGCAGAGTCACCCATCCACTTGCCTTCTTTACACTGAGGGGTCATCACATGATCTAGTTCTGGCCACAGCAATGTCTGTAGAAATCTGTTCAGAGGCTTCTGCGAAAGCTTTTGCTTTAATTTTTTATAAAGACAGTCCAAGCTAGTTTGGCCCTTATTTCTTCTCCCCATCTTCATCCTAGATGTAATGTTTGGGGCTGTAACAGCCACCCCACAAACAGGAAGCAATGAGGGAGCCATACGGGAAAGACCTAGAGAATCAGATGTTAGCTCTGATGTTGTTGAGCTAATGAGGCAAGGACAGCAGCTATAGCCCTTCAGACTAGTTATTAAGTAAGAAAAACAAACTCCTCATTCTTTAAATCAGTGTAGGAGAGGTTTTCTGTTACCTACAGCCAAACAGTCTTGGAATGCATGGTTCAGGAGATGATTAAGCACACAGCCTTTGAACTAGACACACTTGGGTTTGTGTACCAGCTCAGTCACCCACTGGCTGCATGGGGCTGGACAAGTTATTTAACTGCTCAGAGTTCTGTTTCCATCTTCCATGAAATGAACATACTATAACTGCCTTTTTCACAGGCTTGCTGTTAGGAATAAGTGAGATGGTATATGCCATGATTTGGATATGGTTTGTTTGTCCCCACCAAAACTCATGTCTAAATTTGATCCCCGGTGTGGTGGTGTTGGGAGGTGGGACCCAGTGGGGAGTGTTTGGGTCATAAGGGTCTCACCCTGGTGGGTGGCTTGGTGCCATTCTGGAGGTAGTGAGTGAGTTCTTCCTCTGGCAAGACTGGATTATTTCTCAAGGAAAATGTATTAGTTCCTGCAAGAGTGGATAGTTACAAAGCCAGGATGTCCCTTGTGTTTTGTCTCTTTGCATGTGTCCACTTCCCCTCTGACCTTCTCACTATGTTATGATGCAACTTAAAAGCTCTCACCAGAAACCAAGGCCATGCCATTGAACTTCCCAGCCTGAAGAACTATGAGCTAAATAAGCCTCTTTTCTTTATAAATTGCCCCGTCTTTGGTATTCTATCACAGCAACACAAAATGGACTAAGACAGTGCATGTAAAGAGTTTTTGTGCAATGTCTAGATAAATAACTACTCAAATGATAAACCACAGCCAATAAGCACATGAAAAGATAATAACCATAATCATTAAGGAAATGCAAATCAAAACCACAATGAGATACCACTTCACACCCCTTAGGATGGTTATTACATAAAACAAAAACGAACCCAGAAAATAACAAGTGTTGGTATGAGGATATGGAAAAATTGTGCACCGCTGATGGGAGAGTAAAATGATGCAGCTGCTATGGAAAAACAGCACTGAGGTTCCTCAAAAAGATAAACATAGAATTACCATATAACTCAGCAATTCCACTTCTGGATATACACCCAAAAGAACTGAAAGCAGGGACTGGAGAAGATATCTGTATACCCATGCTCATGGCAGGATTATTCACAATAACCAAAAGGTAGAAACAACCCAAGTGTCCACTGACCAGTGAAAAGATTTTTTAAATGTAGTATATAATACAATGAAATATTATTCAGCCATAAAAAAGGAAATTCTGACATATGACACACCATGAATGAATCCTAAAGACATTATGCTAAGTGAAATAAGCCAGACACACAAAGACAGATGCTGTTAGGATTCCTGCCTGACTTATGTGAGGCACCTAGAGTAGTCAAACTATTCACAGAGACAGCAAGTAGAATGGTGATTGCCTGGGGCTGGGAGAAAAGGAGAACAGTGCTTCCATTATGCAAGACGAAAAAAATTCTGGAGCTAGACAGTGGTGATGGTTGCACTACAATGTGAATATACTTAATGCCACAGAAGTTCAGATTAAAACAGTGAATTTTATGTTATATTTTATTGCATTTTTAAATAAATTTTTAAAATAAAAATGAAATAAAATTATGACCTGCATTACTGATTCTAATACTGATATTATCATCTTACTGAGTTTTTAGTAACTCAGTAAGTTGTCAGACAATACCACTGGCTGGGTACAACCCTGGGTCAAATGCTAAAATGCTTGCCCCCATTGCATATTTGTCCTAGATGAACATATCTAAAAGGCATTTCATCCATGCAGCAAACAAGCATATTTACTTCTTTCTCTAGGAAACCAAAGGTAAGTCAAATGGTTTCCTGCCCTGTGGAAGGCAAAAAGATGTTCACAAATAGCCACACTACAAGGTAAGATGTAGCACCTGCCTTGAAGACAAATGCAGAATCTTCAGAGAGCAAAGCCACTGCTTCTGGCTTTGGGGTTTGAGGAAAGTTCCAAAGAAGAGACGGAAATGGAGCTGGACTTGAAAAATCGGAACCTTTATTGCTGAAACAGAAGGAGTGTTACAGATGATTCCAGGTAGAAATAGCAGCAATGTGAGCAGAGACAGCAGAGCATCTTGTTTGGTTAGAGGGAACTGTACATTAGGGTGAACAGAAAAGACAATAGCCAGTCACTAGGCAGAGAAGCCATGTCTTTATTTCATGGAGGAGGGCAGGAGATAAAGATGTGTTTGCATCCACAGCACCTAGGACTCTCTTAGCACACATCAAGTTGTCAAAATTGTCAATTCAATCATTGACCAGCAGATTGGAAGATCTGTAGAATCCTCCAGATGTCTAGCATTGATGCTCAGGAGAGGCAGGCCCCATTTGGCTGCCAAAACCACCTCTTTCGTGTCACTATTATCTAGGCTACTTCCCAAGAGATGGAGAAGCATAGCAAACGGGCGAACATCTCAAAAGGCCTTTGGTTATTGATGGACACCACAGGCCAGTCCTAACCTCCCAAAAACCTTTATCATGCATGCTCCCAGATGGAATCCAACCAACTAGAACAGAGCTTCCCTTCCAAAGGAACACTGAGACTACCCTCCCAGGACAACTTGAACTCTGGGCATTGTGCCCTTTGAAAGCGTTTTCCATGTCCTTATCTAAATGGAAGGCAAGTACACTAGCACAAATAATTGAGGGGAAAAAAATGGACAAGGAGACCCAATCAAAAAAATGTATTCAATTGAGTACCATTTTAAGGAATTATTTCAAAGTTCTAATCACTATAAGTGATGAAACAATTCATGACAAAAATTGCAATTACCAAAGAAATAATCTGTTCTGCAACAGCAATTTTAGTGACATTTATAACACACAAGAAATCATGAAGCTTAATTATTTGAATTTATTGAGGCTACAGATGCCATGTTTAAATCTAATTAAACAGATCCACCAAAACTGACCGTCTGAAGAAATGGCAAAGTTGCTGAACCGAACACTGGTTTTTAAAAGCAGTTCGTGAACAGCCTCCAAGTAGGCAGTGAGTAATGATCTATCTTTCTTCCTCAGCTGTCATTTGGGGAAAAAAGAGACATTTCTATATTGATCTTCAGTCCTTCACAATAGAATTTACCTCAACTCCTAAAAAACATCCCCCATTCCAATGATCTTTGATAGATCTGCAGGATAAATGGGGACTCTCCTACTATTACCTTTCAGGTCTCACACTCAAACTATATTAGATCTCAAGGAAGTAGGTACAAATCCTTAAAAGTGATTGAGAAAAAGATTTCCCTTCTCCATTTCTTTTTTTTCTTTTTTTTTCTTTTCTTTTTTTTTTTTTTTTTTTTTTTTGAGATGGAGTCTCGCTCTGTCACACAGGCTGCAGTGCATGGTGCGATGGTGCGATCTCGGCTCACTGCAAGCTCCGCCTCCCGGGTTCACGCCATTCTCCTGCCTCAGCCTCCCTAGTAGCTGATACTACAGGCGCCCGCCACCACGCCCAGCTAATTTTTTTTTTATTTTTAGTAGAGACTGGGTTTCACCGTGTTACCCAGGATGGTCTCAATCTCCTGACCTCGTGATCTGCCCGCCTCGGCCTCCCAAAGTGCTGGGATTACAGGCGTGAGCCACCTCGCCCGGCCTCCATTTCTTAAGAATGTTAACTGGTAAATATCAGTAGCCTACAGAATTTGTATAATTCCTGAAATATCAATGAATTGTTTGCTTAAATAATAAGTATTCTATGAAGCAAGATTCTGATTATAAAAGTAATAAATGTTCAAAGAAGAAAATATGGAAAACATGAAGAAACAAAGAGAATTAAAATTTCCAACAATCCCACTAACCACATATGATCACAATTAACATTTTGCACTTACTTCCAATGTCATTTCTAAGCTTACATACTTTTATCACAATGCGAACATGTTATATTTATAATCTTACATCTTGTTCTACCATTAAACATGATATCAAGTACATTTAATTTCTTTAAGTAACCTCTCATTGCTGGATTTATAGCTTGTTCCCAATTTTTAAACTTTCATCAATAAACTGACTTACATTCACATAGATAAACCTATGGTTGCATCTCTAATTAATTCCTTAAGAGAATTCTCAAAAATAAACTCTTGGGATGGCATTCATTGACTCGTTAAAGTTCTAATAAGACCTGCCAAATTGATTTATCTAAAAGTTACACCAATCTACATTTCTACCAATGGTATAATAAATAGCTCAAATTTAAAACTCTTTTCTTTCCTTTCCAACAGCATTACTTAACTTTCAGTGAATTTCTTACCAATTTTTTTGTATGTGTCTCTGTTTTACAGATTTTTGATACACTATTTTGTCTCCTGTTGTTTCCACTTCATATTAAACTCATTTCCTTAGGATATTAAGGGTTCTTTGAAAACATGATTTTCTTAAGGGGCACATATAAGCCATCCTATAAAATGTATTTCTTTAAGTAAAGTGGGAGGCATTGAAAGGCTTAAGATTTTTTTCGTGTTTATTAGCTATTTGTATTTATTCTGTTAATTGCCATCTTACTGCCTTCACCAATTTTCCCACTAAGGTTTTAGTGTTGTTCTTATTTCTATATTAACAAAATTAATGCTTTGTTGCATGTGTTTTTCTTAGATTTTTTTTTTTACCAGCATCTTAATTTTAATTTCTTGGGGGAGTTTTTTTACTTATTAAAACACTAATTTTGGCTGGGCGCGGTGGCTCACACCTGTAATCCCAGCACTTGGGATGCTGAGGCAGGCAGACCACCTGAGGTCAGGAGTTCAAGACCAGCCTGGGCAACGTGGCAAAACCCAGTCTCTACTAAAACATGTAAAAATTAGCCGAGTGTGGTGGCACATGCCTGTAAATCCCAGCTACTCAGGAGGCTGAGGCAGGGAGAATTGCTTGAACCCAGCAGGTGGAGGTTGCGGTGAGCCAGAATTACACCACTGCACTCCATCCTGGGTGACAGAGTGAGATTCTGTCTCAAAAAACTATATATATATTAATTTTATATGGAGAAATGAGTCATTTTCCTCCAGTGATATTTTGTTTCTGTTGACTTCCCTAATGTCAGAGTTAACCACAATTTTTCCTACTTTTCATTTTTTATTATTAAAATTTTTGCATCAAATCAAAATTTATTTTGGTATATAGGGTGAGGAAAGGCTCTAATCCCATTTTTTCCAAATAGTTAACTTAGAATATATTAAATAATTCATCCTTTCCCTCCATCATGTACTAAACCCTCTTTCACATTAGGCTCTGTTTCTAGACTATTCTGTTCCACTTACTGGCATGTTCCTGCAATAATAACCACGTGGTCTTAATTAGCATCATTTGAGTACATTTTATATCTGGAAATGTAAATCTCCTCTATTATGCATCATTTCCAAAAATTTTTTGGCAATTCCAGCTAGCATATTCATATTTGAGAATAATTTGACACAATCCAAAAAAAGAAAGAAAGAAAGAAAACCCCAGCTGAGATGCTGATTGGAATGGGGTGAAATGATACATTACTTTGGAAAGAACTGACATCTTTATCACACAGAGAGAAACTGGCAGCACATATCTCCCTTTATTGAAGTCTCCTTTTATGTCATTCAGTAAATTTTTGTGATTTTCCTCATACGGATTCTGTAACATTTCCTGTTATGCTATTCCTGTGTGTTTTATACATTTTTACTCCGAAGTAAACTACACCAAGCAAAGAAAGTCTGAGATTGTATGCCTGAATTTCAACACCACATCATGAAATATATGCCTGTCTCTCTTTAGGGTCTGACAGAGAGGGCCCAACATTTCCGGAATGAATGAGTGACAAATGGGTCCGAAAGCCCTAGTATCAGGACAGAACTGGGTGGGCTACACTGTGTAGCAGACTCACAATTGTTCTTTCATGCTCAGTGCCAATTTTATATTTTCAAAGAATAAAAAATCATCTTAAAATAATCACACAACTACCTCTGATAGTTCTGCCATCATGGTACACTTTCCCGCCACTCCTCATCCTCCATCTCATCCCCAGAGGTGGGTACAACCAAACCAAAGTCCTTCTAGGGAACTTCAGTTTGGGACAGAATGACTAGCCTTTGGAGCTGAGCCAAGACAGAGATATCTCCTCATGAAAACCATCTCTGAGTCCCTGTAGAGGAGCACAGAGGAAACAGAGGTCAGCCCTGATGGATACTATAAAGCAGGTTCGCAATAAAAGAGATTAAGTTTTTTAACAATTTTATTGAGATCATCATCCGTATACCATACAATTCACCCAGTTAAAGTGCACAATGGGTTTTAGTAGAGTTGTGCAACTATCACCACAATGGATTTTAGAACATTTTTATCACGTCTAAAAGAAATCCTGTAGTTTTTTTAAACTGTGGTAAAATATACATTAACTTTCCCATCTTAACCTTTTTAAAACAATTTTTAATTGATGTATAATAAATGTACAAAGCTATGGAATACATGTGATAATTTAACACATTCATATAATTTGTAAAGATCAAATCAGTGTACTTGGGATATCTAGTACCTTATATACTTGTCATTTACATATGCTAGAAACATTCAAATTATTCTCTTCTAGCTCTTTTGAAATGTACAGATTATTGTAAACTATAGTAACCACTTCTAAGTCTACAGTTTGGTAGTGTTAAGTCGATTCCCTGAAGCCAATCTCCAGAACTTTTTCATCTTGAGAAACTGAAATTTATACCCATCAAACAGTAACTCCCCATTCCCTCTCCCCACCCAGTCCCTGGCAACTGCCACCTTAATTTCTGTTTCTGTGATTCTGACTACTCTAAGTATCTCATATAAGTAGAATCATAACAGTATTTGTCTGTTTGTGACTGGCTCATTTCACTTAGCATAATGGCCCCAAGGCTTATCCATGTTTTAGCATATGTCAGAATTTCTTTCCTTTTTTAGGCTGAATATATTATGAGCTTTTTTAAAGAGAAGAGAAGGGAGGGAGAGGTAAGGGGGCAGTGAGGGAAGAAGTAGGGAGCAGGGAGGGAGACCAGAAACTGGGGGCTCCTGCACAGGTCCAGGCAGGAGATGATGGCGGTCTGCCCTCAAGGAGAGATGGGAAAATGGATGGGAGTAGATGAGTTCAAGATATATTTGGATTAATATAATTAAAGATAAAATGAGAGGACTTGCAGATGAATGGGATACGGGAAAGGGAGAGGAATGCCCAAGGGTGACACCTTGCCTAATAGAAGGAAGACTACAGGGAGCAGAGAAAACCCAAACCAGGCAGCTCCTGGGTGCACCTCCTAAATAACCCAAAGGAGAAATGCAAGTCCTCAAAGTAGTGAACGCAGTTCTGCCCTGGAAGGGAATATCTACAGCCAATTCCCCTCTTAGAATCTGCCCTGGAAGGGAATATCTACAGCCCAATCTATCACCACTGTGTGCCTTTGTAAGAAAACCTCATTTCTAAAATTTCATTTGGAGATATTTGCATATGCACACACACACACACACACAGAAGCCACCAAGCTGAACCTGATGACCTGTTTGTCTGAATTCCCACCCATAGGTTCCAAAAGGAAGGTAGCATCTCTTCTCAGCCAAAATGAACTGGCAGGCAGGCTGCTGAATTGCAGAGAGAGCAGTAGGAGGTAGACTAGACAGACTCCCCAATCACAAGGAAAATAACCATTACTTAAGTTTTCCAAGTCAAGTCAGCTGTAAAAGTCCATGATAAAAGTAAGTAAAGTTTTCAGATCATTTGGGTTCGTTAGGCAGGGCTCAACAACTCAACACGTGACTTAAGAGGGTGCAATGCATCAGTAAAGCACACACTTTGGAGTCAGATGCTGGTTCTACCACCAAATAGCTCTGTGGCCACAAGCAAATTATACCATCTGAGTTTCAGTTTCCTTATTTGTAAAATCAAGATAATCAAGCCTAATTCATAGGATTAGTGTGGCAGTCACACGAAACAGACAAGGGGAGGACAGGAGATGAAGAGACAGGATGGGGATGTTGCGTGTGGGTGTGGCTGTGACACAGTGCTGAAGTACACAGGATAGTTTCAAAGCTGGATGAAGAGTCAAAAGACCCAGTTTCTATGCCAGCTTCTGCCCTAACTAGTTCTATAAGGACAGACAAGCCACTTCCCTTCTCTTGCCCTAGGCTTCCTCACTCATTAAAGTCTCAGCTGACCTGAGGACACCAAAGTGTAAACTAGCACAGGGAGAGCTAAGGACCAATCCATTTAACACTATAAGTCCCAAAAGGCTGAAAAGCTCATGCTATTATTAATAGATTCCTCCAGAGGTAGGGGGTGAGGGGGCTAAAGTAAAAAGAATTGATTGCAATTGTGATCAACAAGCAGTCAGGCCCCTAGACTTCCTCTGCCACTCTGCACAACAGAGCTGCCTGCTCCTTCTCTACCATGGCAAAATACAGGAGGTTTAATAACTGGTACCTCACAGGGTCTGTTAATTGAGGGCATAGGTTTAAGGCTGGGGTACCTCATTTAAAGTAGGAGTATTAAACAAAGGGAGATGCCAAGACACACACCCCACCACACACAAACACAACCCTCTCATCTTCGCTGGCTCCCAGTAAAAATGGCAGCTGGCCATTCACTCTACAGGTGGGAGATGATAAGCATCTTCTCTGAGGTCTGAGAAGCCTAAGAGGAAAGACCTAAAGATACCAACACTGATTCTTAATCAAACAGCCCAGCCAGATCACCCTACAGTGAAGCTCAGTGTCAACTAGCCCCACCCACACATCAAAGCATCCAAACAGCTTTGTAGTCCCTCTTACAGATGAACAACAACTGAATATTATCAGAGATTGGAGGAAAGCCTTTCACGGGAAAATGGAGATCAAAACAGAGGGGAAAAGAAAGTAAAAAGCCTGGAGAAAAAAATACTCTGCAGGGAGGGGGGAAAATCTTTAAAATAATTACCATGAATATCTTTAGAGAGATAAGAAATGATAGTAACCATGAAATAGTAATTATAGACAAAATAAAAGAACATCTGGAAAGACAAAAGAAAAAAGGCCTGGAAAGTTACATTTATGTATTTGTGTATATTCACAGACATGGAAAAGTTAATAGAGAGTTGAAAGATAAACTTGAGAAAAGCTCCTAGAAAATAGAGAAGAAAGGAAGGAAAGAGAAAAGACAAAGACAAAGGAAGAAGACAGAAAGGGAAGGAAGAAATAAGTTTGCATGGCCCAAGAATGTAATGGTAGGGAAGAGTATGTACAGTTAGCTTTGGAGGGATGTTCATTAAAGAGCAAAGCCAAGAGCTACAGGAATGATTACACAACAAACTCTCATAAGTGAAATCTGATTATGTCAAGGGTTAACCTCTGCCACTTGCTGTTCATGATCTTTTTAAAATGATCTCTCCAACTTAAGCACCATCCAGTGGGTATAACTGTACCTTTGCTATGAGCAATCATCTTACAGAACTCAGAATCAAATTCTGAGTCTAAACCACATTATGGTGAAGTGTTGATATAAATGGAAATGGTGTCGTGATTTGGTTCCCTGGAAGTTATATTTTATTTTTTATATCTAAATTTGATTTAAGCTTTTATTCTTATAATCTGCCAGTTTTATTTTTTCCCCAAAGCCTACTGCTTCAAAAGCAAGTTCCAGAAAAAATAAGCCTGTCTAATATGAGTAAAGAAAGATGAATGTCTTATGAAAATAATGTCTATTGACCCAGATCCTGCTGAGAGAGCAAGCGAATCCTTAGGTGCAAATGAGGCACTTATTGCTGCCATTCAGCTTCAGGAGGCTTCACTTATTACATGACTGTTGGAGGGCAGTAATCGTTCTTTAATAACCTGAAGAGTAAAGGAGTTTTCTAATAATGACAACTAATGCTCGTTCACTTGTCTGCAGGTGATTGAACATTCGTCACAACTCTTCCTGTGATTCTGGATAGAAATAGGTGAGTCACAATCAGACGTTCAACATAGAGTGGCTGAGAAGAAACTCACCAACAGCCACTGGAAAACTGATGAGGTTTCTCCAATCTCTTTATAAACTTCTTTTCCAATTTTCTCAAGCAATAGGACCAGCCTTGGAAGCATTTGCCATGGAGACATCTGAAGTGGTAGCAGAGAAAAATCACCAGGGTATGAGGCAGAGGGCCACTGCCTCAGCTGTCACCTCAGAGTCTCCTCAAGACCTAGCCAAGGAAATCACCACCTTTCTCCAGCCTTGGTGTTCTCCTTTGGGACTGGACCAAGGTTCCTTTCAGCTTTAAGTCTATGATTCCAACTTTTATCAAATCATACTATTTAGTAAGATAAATCAAATCAGCCATCTTAGCCACCCACCAGGCTGAAACCACTGCTCACCACAGGCAAATGAGCAAATGTGTATTTGCAGGGCTCCCTGGCATGTAGGAAGGGAATGGAAACGTGGCTGATGGCAGAGCTTTGTAATCACTTTGGAGGCTCTGACCCTTGGGTCCCAGTCACACAAGGCTGGCAGCTGTGTCTTATGCTGCACGGATGGCAACACCAATCCATTGAGCATGGGCCATTGACTCCTGGGTAATTCATTAGCAAAAGAGCACAGACCCAATCTGGTAACAAAAGAAAATCCATAAGCAAGAGATCTCAAACAAAGGGAATGTTTCTGTCTATGTAGTAAGACATTGGCTTTTAAAAGGACACTCACTCCAGCTCTCTGAGGATGAGCAGTTACCTACTCACAACTAGGCAGGTGCAGAACCCCCAACAGAGCCAGAAAGCATGTCCCCTGCAAGAATAAATGGTCCCAGAGCCACCCCTAAAGGCCACAGGATGTTTGATAGCATCACAATTTCTTGAGTCTCAGAAACAACCTCCTTCCACTTCTAAAGAGGCAAAAAGAACAAAGTCTGTCAGTGACAGGCCTGGAGTGTTCACTTACTGATGACATTCCGGCAGATCTTGATCCATTCCTCCTGGGACTTCAGCTAATGCTAATCCCAAGACCTCAGCTAGTCCAGCTGCAGACTAAGGCCTCTATATGGGTTGTTTGAAATGTTTTGGGTCATTCAACCAGTTACTTTTTAAACAGTCATGCTAGCCCTTACGAGTCTTCAAGAACAATCATAGTTCGGGGACGGGGGAGCGGGGGGAAGATGCAGGCAAGGAGGCTCTGACTTGGATAAAACACCAGCCCAGAGAAGATGTAGAGAGTAACTGGGAAGGCCAGGGAGAATTGGGTTCAAATCTCCAATTTGCCATTTATCAGCCATGGGATCTTGTACGAATTGCTAACTTCCTTTAGTATTGTTTCTGCACTGGTGAAATGACAATGATATTACCTAACTCACATGGTTGTGCCAAGAATTAAATAAGATAGTGCATGTACAACACTGAAGCCCACTACCTTGCACACAGAGTAGGTGCTCCATAAATGTCAGATTCAGGTGTGTGCCCACACTCACACTAACCGAGGATCCCACAAACTTTTTACAATGTAGCTAGACAATTCTAACACCACTACCTTAGATAAAAACTGATCCACCATGTGCACTCAAGGAAGGAAATATTAAACAGGGAGGCATGTGCCAACAAGGAAAACAACAGAAATAATTATAGTAGATCCTCTGTGCCTTGTGCCCAACAGAAAATGAGTTTGTTGCTAGGTTCCTTTTCTGGCCACAATTCACGGTGCAATTAAATCCCTGGCATTGTTTTTCATGTTCCATTTTAAACAGCCTTCTTGTCCAGGTCTCTGTCATGTGACCTGCTCAGTGGGGCCAACAGAGAAATGAGCCCAGTGGGCCTCCCTCTCATTGGCACCTGTAATGCTCAAGTTCCTCCAATTTGACATCTGCCCAAGTTACTGAGGTCCCCTAAAGGAGGAGGTTTTCTGGACTCTGGAGCCTCCATCTCTGCTACCACCACCATTCCCATGGGGTGGAAAAGAACATGGGCTTTGGGGAAAAAAAAACACAGATCTGCCACTTTGGCTGGACAGCTAAACTTGGACATGTTATTTAAACTCGGAGCCCCTAAGTCATGGCTAATTCTACCCACCTGCAAGACTGTTGCAGATTTACAAAGTGAGGGACCTGGAGTTCTCAGCATAGTATGTGAATCATAGCAGACCTCCAATTCATGGTAACAGCTATTCCTGCCATGCCCTTAGGTCTCCTCCTCCCTCTTTCTTTGGTCCTTCTCAGTGTCCTTTGTGTGCACTCATTTCTCCTTGCCTTTTCCTTAAACACTTGTATCCCTAAACAAAGGCTTAGTCTTTCATTTTCTCTTCTTCTGTGACACCACTCCCCCTGAACAGTAGCACCCACACTGATGGATCCAGTTCTCACCCACAACCGAATGACTTGCAGATGGCTGTCCCAGGCCAGTCTTCTCTCCTGGGCCCCAGACCACTACGTTCAGGTCCACACTTGACTCCTTGTCCGGCTTCCCCATGACCCCAAACCATAGACCTAAAACAAACTTCAACTGCACCCCTGCCAAAGCCCGCCCTTATTCAGCTATCCTCACTAGCCCCTCTCCAGACAGCCATGGGTTCACCAACGGCTGTGGTCTGTACCTCCTTGCTAGCTTTCACATGAGCACTATCTTACCCCGTTGTATTACCACTGCTTTGCTTAGGCCTTTCTCTCTAAGCTGGCCTCCAGGCATGCTCCTGTCCCTCTATCCTCTCCCCTGCCTCCTGAATCATCTCCCTAACTTGAAATCTCACCCTGTCCCTTCGTTGTTTAAAATCCTTCAGCAGGTCCCATCATCTAAAAGTAGGACAAAGATATTTCTTATCAAACCTGGGCACTTTTGAGAGTGAAAGAGGGACACCGTTCATCATTGTACCAGGATAACAGGCATAAACAGGCATAAAGCATGACACAGTGAGATGTACAGTCATCCTACCCATGAAGAGCGAGCCTCAGCCAGGCTCCCAAGGCACTTTGTGACCTAGCTTCCACCTGTGAGGGCAACCACACCTCCCTTTCTCTCTCAAATGCAATCTGCTCTGGACTTTTCCCTGCATCCCCTGTGTCATGCTCTTCCCCACCTGACACATCCTTCTACCTCTGCCTAGATGCTCCCCCTGTCCACCAGGCAGTTGCCTACATCCAACCCTACATCACCTTCCCTGTGATGTCTTTCTGCTCCCTGGAGCACCCTGGCTCCTCCACTCCCACCCTCTCAAGTGCCTGAGCATGCATCATATAGGCTCTGCCTGGTGTCACAATAGGGTTGGGTGCAGAATGCAGTGTAGGTGTCCAAGGTTTACCAGATAAATACATAAGCTTCCAACCAATGATCCCCTCTCTCAGGTGCTGAACTCAGAATGGCCAGATGTGCTAAGTCACAGCAGAGACAACAGACTGACCCAGGCACACTAGGACCAAACAAGCCACTAGACCTGGCCTCCAAGGAGATCAAAACCAAACCTCAGCAACAAGCTCCTGAGATACAGCCGGACTCATTCTGCTTCCTGAGACTCCCTTTATTCTTAACACTCTTAGAAGCAAGTAATAGAGCCATCTTCACTTCTCCCCAGAGGAGATTGGGGACCTGTGGAGAATCTATGCTGCAGCCACAAGAATATTGACATGGGTGTGCACGCAGGGCTATAGCCAGGCCCTACAACCAGGCAAGGCCCTAAGGACTGGAAAATCACCCTCTGCTGACCATTCTCTTCCCCTTGTTCAGCCTCCTGGCAGATACCAGGTTGTCCACCTCCCAGCTCCCAAGCTCACATGACACAAACCCAGCTACCTAAGTTCCTCTCCCAGCTCCTAGTCCAAATACCCAGGAAAGAGGCTCTGATCTTGGGTTAGGGGCTTGTCCCTAGCTCAATCAACTGTAGGTATCTGGCAGGATGCTTCCAGACAGAATGGCCATGGAGGAGCCCACTACTACAAATGGTGGAGAACGAGGCAGAGCATCAGGGCTCACATGAGCCAGGTAAACACTCCAAAAGGAAAGTCCACTGCCCACCTCCACCCTAGACATTGCGTTTTCTCCTCCCCTCCCCCTTCTCCATATTCCCTTCTTCCTGGGTATGCTATTTTTCCTCTACTAAAATTATCTTCACAAATTCTCTGCCCATTCTTCAGAACTGAGACCAAATTTCACCTCCCCATGAAACTGGGTGTGGCTAATTCTAACTGGTTACAAAATGCTATTCACATTGCATTAGGAAGCTGCATTTTATTTGTGATCATACTTTTCCTTCAACCCTATGAATGGTCTACTTAAATTCAGTACAGCCAGATTGAGAAGAGAAAAAAAATTTTTAAACTCCCTTCCATGTGCTGGGCACTCAGAGGCAACAGCTTACAATCTCACAAGAAGTAATGTACAAGGTCCCTGAAGAGTATCATACAAGTGTAAATGAGGAAAGGGAAGAGGGAGTCAAAGTTGAATGCAAACATTATTTCCCAAGAAAGGTTAATTCAAGGATGATTTTTGTCATGTTATAGAAGAACTCTTCCATTTTCAAAATGATTTAATCCAGCAATCCTCTAATAGCCAGCTCCTTGGAAGCATTAAGTTCAGAAGTTGACTTTGGCACAGAAGCACTTATCTGGGGTAAAGAGAAGGCAACTGACATAGGACTTCAGACATGGTCTGAAGAATGTATAAACGGTATAGCCACTTCTCACTGCTAGCAGACTGGACATACAATCACTTCAAGCTAATAGATGTATTATGCTCTAAAATGAACGGTATTCAGATCCCTGGAACTAGATATAGTTTTATAAATTCCAAGGGGGTGCATCAAGAAATAGAGCACAAAATACAAACTGTGACCTAAGCCTGATTCCAGCTTCGCCATTAAACACTTTCCTAATCAGGGCCCCAAATTCCTCCCCTATAAAAAAAGGAAGTTGAAATTAAAGCTCTCAGAAATCCCTTCCAGCACTAAAATTCTATGCTCTACATTAAATTATATATATGCAGGCTCCACAATATCCCTTTGGACTTAAATGTCACACCAAAAAACAGTGCCAGGCATTTATTAACAATAAAAATTCAAATGATATGGAAAAATAATTACATTTTATCTTTTGGGGAGACAGAAGCACCCAAAGACTTTTTTCCTGCTGTACCTTGTAAAAATCGTTAACAGCAGAGTCACTGCAATTAAACCAAACCTAATGATGCAACTAATCAATGCAGCTGCAGAAAATGACACAGAGTTTGGATCTCCAGAGAGCTGTTGGGCCAGGAAGAAACAGATTATAGATGCTAAGAGACAGGAAGAGTAAACACCCACCACAGCAGTGGCCCAGAGGCAAAGGCAGTCTTCCCTTTGGTCTCAGCAGGATCCCACAGGTGAGAGATCCCAGAACAAGTCTAACCTGGATTCTGAGGAATTCCCATAGGAGGAAGGTATGTGAGATGCACAGTATGAGAAAATTGGGAAGGTGCTCGCACCATGGAAAAGACAAGACGGGCACAAGTCAACATGGCTTAGAAACTAGAAACGCGATGATTCTTTTTATTGTGATTTTTAAAACAGAACAAAAAATTTACCATTGTAAATTTTTAAGTTTACAGTTCACTACTGTTAAGTATATTCACATTGTTGTGCAACCAATCACCAGAAATTTTTCATCTTGCAAAACTGAAACCCTATACTCATTAAACTATACCCCATTTCCCTTCCCCACAGCTCTTGGCAACGACCATCCTACTTTCTGTTTCTATGCGTTTGACTACTTTAGATACTGCATAAAGTGGAATTATACTGTAGTTGTCTTTTTGTGACTGGATTATTTCATTTAGCTTTATGTCTTCAACATCCATCCATGTTGTAACATGTGATAGAATGTCCTTGCCTTTAAAGCTGAAAAGGATTCCATTTGTATGTATACACCACATTTTCTTTACCCATTAATCCATCAATGCACTCTTGGATTGTTTCCACTTCTTGGCTGTTGTTGTTAATGCTGCTATGAATATGGGTGTACAGATATGGAGATAATTCTTATAAGTAGATTCTTATAAGCAGAAATGCCTATTTTGAACAAAAGTTCAGCCTAATGTTTTTCATTGTTTCCTAATATAAATTATTGCTCCTTCTTGCCTAACATGGAGAAAAGGAGGGCAACAGCTGACAAAGCCCTTCACCAGCAGAGGAGAAGAGTGTCCACACTAAAGGACTGTCGTGTGTGCTACATAACGAATGCTCCTGAATACACAGAGGAGACCATGACCTAGTCACAGGGATGTAGCTGTTCCCCAAACCAGTGGTACTCTACTAGTTCTGTTTCTGTCTGAGGAGACTTTCTCAAATATCTAGAAAAATCTTAATTAAAATAGGTACGCTGTGACAAAAAGCTACTGGCAAATCAGAAGTGTTTTGAAATAAATCGGTATTATATTACACTCAATCACACACAAGTAAAAAGCAAAGCTTGGCAAACACATGGATTTACCAACTTGAAATCATCCCCCCCCAATATATGACCCACCACCACCACCATACCTACCACCTCTCCCAGGGGTCTGAGAGCCAGAAGTGGGGAATGCCTCCCTAAACCATCCCTACTCACCTGTTCAGGCATCTGTGAACCTATCACCATACCTATAAGAGAAATGACTAGGATTCAATCTATGCCTGCAAGAAAATCCCTAAATAAATTTAATCCACCTCTATAAAGCCAGCCAAAAACATCAGCAACCTCGAGGTAGGTGATATAATCTGGCTATATTCAAAAGCCCAGGGGCTTGATGCCTGGCTTTCCATAATATTACCATTCAGTCTCTAACATCAAATAGGCATTAAGCATTGGTATTAAAAAATAAATACAGCCGGGCACAGTGGCTCATGCCTGTAATCCCAGCACTTTGGGAGGCCAAGGTGGACAGATTGCCTGAGGTCAGCAGTTCGAGACCAGACTGGCCAACATGGTGAAACCCCATCTCTACTAAAAATACAAAAATTAGCCGGGCTTGGTGGCAGGCACCTGTGATCCCAGCTACTCAGGAGGCTGAAGCAGGAGAATCGCTTGAACCCTAGAGGCAGAGGTTGCAGTGAGCCAAGATCGTGCCATTGCACTCCAGCCTGGGTGACAAGAACAAGACTTCATCTCAAAAAAATTTTTTTTAATTAAAATTAAATACATACCCACTCGCTGTTATCTCAGTAAGAACCACACCTCACCTCATGTTCGTACTACAGAGGGCACACAATCTGAGAGCAAGTTAGGGTCCATCCTCCTTCTACCAAACATCATCTGATTAGAAACCTGGTGGTTTCTTTGGGGCTCTTAGACTAGGGAGGACTGGACAGAATTCTACTGTGAAGTGCAACCCCAGAGATCCCCAAACACCTACAGATGCCACCTGACTCCCTGTGTGCCTGGGCTACAGCGGCCAGGACTCAATGATTTCTTTTCATTAGGTATAGCCACTAAATGGAATTCAAATACAGGTAAGAATGTATGAGTGACAAATAATCAGATTTTTTTAACTTTACAGTAAAATTTCCTTGAACTTGCATTTGCAAACAGCAGCATATCAAAGACATTTTTCCCCATCAATCAATTTGAATCATTCATTCAGAATTAATTCAATGATGATTTCAAACTCCAAACATCAGGTTCTCCGTTGTTTCATCTTTCTCAGAGTTAGCAGACACTTTGTACAGAGATATCCTGCACTTGGCACCTGCTCCACTTTCTGTGCCCTCCCAACTTTCCTCCTCCCATGGGGCAGGGCCCTATCAGAAAAGCCCTGCCTGAGAGAAGAAGGTCTGCCCTTCAGTAGGAATCTGGCCTGACACCTGATTTCCACGGAGTTGTCAGTGGGGTGCCAGGGAAGTGAGACAGCACTCTTCGTTCAGGTGTCACTTCTCTTCCACAATCTTCCAGTGATCTCCCTACCCTCAGGCCCTGCTTCAAGGTATCAAAACTGCTAAGAAGCCTGGAAGGAGATGCTTGGCTTCAGCCCCCAGGACAGTTGCAGGACCAGGTGCCCTGGCACTCTTTCCAGCCTGCTGGCTGGTCACAATCACAAAGTAGAAAATGATTTCTTCTCAACTGACCCAAGGGCCCAATACCTTCTGCCCAGTGCAACAAAAGGAGAGATAGTCTCCTTGACCAGACATAAGCAATCCTGGACCATGCGTCAGGAACATGTACCACCTGCACAATAACTTTGACACAAAAACATCCTCTGCTCTACCCCACCTCTCTCCTCTCAGCCTAAATAAAATAACCAGTTAGTTTCCTCAGAAAGTAGTTTTAACATTAGCTCTGCTACAACTGTGTTTTTTCAGTCTTAAGCAGTTCGATTGTCTGTGTTTCCATGGCCAGCAAAGAGAGGCAGCATCACAGAGATGGGCTCTGCCAAGTAGATACTGTCAAATTTTAGAGCCTCTTGCCTCTCTAAGTCCCAGTTTCCTTATCTGTAAAATGAGGCAAAACCCATGTCTAAGATTAAACAAGGAGCCTGGCACAGTGGCTCATACCTGTAATCCCTGTACTTACGGAGGCCGAAGTAGGAGGATGGCTTGAGCCCAGGAGTTCCAGATCAGCCTAGGTATCACAGTGGAACCCCATCTCTACGAAAAATAAAATAAAATAAAATAGCCAGGTGTAGTGGCAGATGCCTGTAGTCCCAGCTACTAAGGAGGCTGAGGTAGGAGGATCACTTGAGCCCAGGCTGCAGTGAGCTATGATCATAGCCACTGCACTCTGGCCTGGGCAACAAAGTGAGATGCTGTCTCAAAAAGAAAAAGAAAAGAAAAGAAAAGAAAAAGAAAGAAAGGAAACAAAATAAAAGGTAAATAAGAAAAAAATGAAATAATTTTTTAAAATTAAACAAGGTGGCATTCATTTAAAAAAACTCTATAGAAGAGTGTGTCCAAACACACATGGTAGATACCTCCCAAAAAGGGCAGGATCTTCTTTCCTCAATGCAAAAAAGCCCAGGGAATCTTCAAGCTATAGCCTTGGGGGAGTGAGATGTTGAGGTGGGAAAGGGCAAGAAGATTGAGGACCTTTCTTCTCAACTTTAATAGTTTTCACTCAAATTGCAATTGATGACAACTATCAGAGGACTTGTGTCTCTACACCTGTTCTAGGGAATTTATCACCTTTGGTAATGATAGGTGTTAACCCACTGGGATAGAGTGGGTTCGGTTCCACTCAAAGACTGCTGTGATTCTTGTCCTTTTCAGCCCTGGTCACCACTCTGTGGCATCCTGCACCAGTGCATGCAAATCTGCTCTGAGTTTTTACTTGAGCATTCCAAAAATGGGGGCAGGTGCATCTCCCCAGGAAAGGTGTGGGGTGTACATGCATCTCAGCACCTCCAGCTCAATCAGGGCTGACTTCATGGGTGTGTGACCTGCGCATTCACATAGGGCCCATGCTTAGAAGGGCCATGCTCTGCTATTGCCATCTTGAAATTCTTAGTAATTTTTTAACAAGAGGCCTCACATTTTACTTTTCTCCAGGCCCTGAAAATTATGTAGACAGTCCTTAGCTCCGAATTTCACAACAATATTCAGCTTCTTTCAAAACCGTTCTCCCTCTTTTTTCCTGATAATGGCACCATTATCTTTCCTATTACCTGGGCTTGAAGTCATAGGCTCTCTCCCCTCACTAGCCCTCTGCATCTGAAAGCTGCTAGATGCTGCCAATTCTATCTCCATGCTGCATCCATGTCATCCCATCCATTCTCACTGTGGCTGCTCCACCTCTCTCTCTCACCCAAACTATTAAAATACCCTCCCAACCAGTGTTCCCTCTTCCAAACTCCTCCACAGCTCATCTGCCCTGCCCACCCATGCCGGGCAAATTTCACCAAGGCAAGAGCAATCATAGCATTCTCCTGCTCAAAGCTCCTCAGTCTCTCTCAGTGTAGCAGTTCAGTTGCTCTGAAGCCACTGATAATCCCCGCACCTGGCCCAGTCTAGGAACAGACCCACCTTACCCAGGACTCAAACTTTTCAGGTAAGCCACAGGCCACAGGGTAGATCACCTCTCCCTCCTTGATCCTTAGTCTAAAACAGAACAGTTTTCCCCTTCTTAGGTAATGCCATTCTTATTATACTCCATGCTCCCGGCAGCCAGGAGCCATGCTTGATCATTCCATCTCTGCTTACCCCCAAACACTCCTGCACAACGCAGAATGTTTTTCAAAGTGACTGTCACAATACACAGTTTCAATGTTGCCCCAAGCTCACGTTTCAGCCTTAGCAGGGATGAACTCAATGCTATCACAGTGCTTTTTACAATGTATTCAATTTTGCAGGACACCTGTCACTTCCTTTTCTTCTTTTTTTAGTGACAATAAACACCAACAGAAGAATTACATTAAGCATAAACAGACTCTTGAAATCTACCTCAAAGTAACATGAAAGATCTGCACTAATCCAGCTAATGTGCTTTCCCTGCAACACCACGTAAACCCAGCTCTCATTTGAATATTTAACAAGCAACATCTTGGTAAATCTCATTCCCTTGATCTATGTAGAAATAAAAAATGGATTTAGCCCATTCAGATTGTGTTTGGTCCTGCACATACATTTTATGCCTCCACTTGAAATCTTAATCCTATTGCAGCACACTAATTCTGGCTTGTATAAGATGCTGCCAGCAGAATCCATTGATTTGCTTCACCCATTTACATTTATATCCTTCAGCCAGTCCTGTAAGGTTTTAGCTCAGTAAGTAAGCATGTATATTTTTGAATTCTACAAATTAGGGTAATTTTAGACCCTAAAGGTTGAGTTTCCCTTATCTAAAATGCTTGGGACCAGTAGTGTTTTAGATTTTGGATTTTTTCCATATTTTGCAATACATGCATTATATACTGACCTTGGTTAAACATCTCAAATTTGAAAATCCAAAATGCCCCAGTGAGCATTTCCTTTGAGCATCAGGTTGATGGCCAAAAAGTTTTGGATTTTCCAGTGTTTCAGATTTTGGATTTGGGATGTTCAATCTGTATAACAACTGCATACTTTAGACCACTAACCATGTAGAAAACCTTGAAAGTATGTTTTGTAAAACAAGCCAAAATTTAACTATTTACATTCGTGGTATATAACTTCACCATCACATGCCGTGTGTTTTGTATCAAAATGATATGATTAGATGAGCTTTTTTGCCAATGAAATGTATTTTTTATACCAATTCTGCTGGCTTGTTGCTGTACATATTAAGAAAATATGAAAATGGAGTGTTTTGCCAAGTCATTATGAAGCCGTCATTTTGAAAGGGCGGGGCTTACTGAATCCCAAATTATTTAGTTATCTTTTTCCCCATTTGCATTGACTATTACCTACTGCCACCTGGTAAAAGAAAAAAAGTGAATCTGATTCAAGGTTTATAACATAGTAGTTTTGAAAGAACTCATCTTTTTAATTTGGATGTGTCTAACAGACATCCTAAAAATTGAGATTGTAATGTGCATAGGTGACATGTCTCATCTAATACCTCATGTAATAATTCTTGTGAGAAAATAAACAACAAAAACAAATCCCAAAGCATAGTTATGACTCACAATGGTACTTGTATTTTTATTACTTGCATTTCAAATGCAAAAATTATAGTTTCCCTTTTGCTTATGTGGCACCCTTGGCACATGGGCAGTTATCTATCCTATGTCTGTTTCCTCCACTGCTCTATCAGCTCTATGAGGGCCCAGATGTAAATTCTCAAGAAATATACATTAAATCCAATATCGCTTTTGGTCCTGGTGCTAGTATCAAAGCGGCAGAGCTACCTGGGTGGAGAAAAAAGCACTCTCTTGTTTCCTAAGAATTTTCTAGGGCACTAGCACCCTAAGAATCCAGGACACCTTCAAGTCCATGAATCTGAGTTTTAGAAAAAGAGAAGATGAATGTTACTTGACTTTTAAGTCTTTTTCCACTTTATCATGTTCTTCACCTCATTCAAACCAAAGGCAAATATTAGAGAGCTGTGTTTTCTCCAAATGTCACAACTAGTAGGTTTGCTTAGAAAAAATAAGGCACGCTTCTGAAATAAAACTAAAAACCAGAGCCCACTTGGTCCTTCCAGAAAGTGATTATGAAATTCGCTGTCAATGCTAATGGTACCAGAAGCACATCTCAAACTCCCTGATTCCACTAAAAAGCAGTGCAGGAAATTCAAAGTAAGAAGCTGCTTCATATACACCTCTCATTAAAAATAATTGTCAACTCCCTGTGTGCTCTCTGTGATACTCTTGGGTAGCTACAGGAAAGAAAAAATGAAAACACGAGTTTTATCTACCAAAAACAGCCCAGTAGTAAGAAATTCTTCCAATGTCTAAGACCAAGAAAACTTGGGCCCAAAATATCAAGGCACTGAAAGCTAAAACCATTATTTTGGCTCAATCTAGTGAAACAATTGTCCGCAATTTTCTATTTCATTCAGTATGGCAAAACCCAGCCATGGGAATCTAGAGCGCTAATTTCAGGGAGCAAAAGGTTTCATTCCATCCAAGGCTGCACTCTTGTTCAAGAATAGTTTTCTTAATAAGCCTATCAGCACCACGGACAGTTCCAAGTAGCATTGCTGAGATACATATTACCACTGCCCCATAGGTATCTACGCCACAATAGTGATGCAATTTAAGGGGTAGAGTGAGACATGATCAAGGTGTCCTTGTGTGTTTTTTATTGCCCTGCTCTGTGGGGGTACAGAGGGTGCAGAAAATTAAAAGTAAATGAAAAATCAAGGTCTTAGAGGTCTAATGTGACTGTAGTGGAGTCCCCTTATTCCCTGGGTTTCACTTTTCCAAACTAAATTTAGCTGTTTGTGCACGGATAAATGCAAATGCATGCCATGCTCCCTAAGGACAAACATTATGATGTACAAGGATGTCACTATCAAGAATAAAAGACGGATACTACTTGGGATCAGGAAAAAAAAAAGAAAAGTAAGATTTCAGAGTCCATATATTGTATTCAAGAATAGCATTGGTGAGAATAGTGAAGATAAATCTCTACAGGATAAAATAGAATTGTTGTCTCTGTTAGTGTAGCCCAGCTCATATAACTTAAGGTGGCTCATCTAACTAGCAAAACCTGGGCCTAGATGGGTATTAATGAGCTCAACAACAGACAGAAAGCCAGACTTAAGAGGACAGCCACCCCTACACCAACTCTGGCAACCACAGGGTGGGTTATAAGTCAACTGCAAGGATCTCCCCCAAAATACCTAGAAGAATGGGAAACACATTTGGAGGATCACTGAGCTCCTGCTTAAGGTGGCTCAATAACATTCACATGAAAGAGCATTTAAAATCTCTTTTACATAACCAAAAGACCCTAAAGGAAAGGCCATATTCCTATAAATCCATACAAGTCCCTCAAAATCTGCTGAGGCTGGAGGGGAGGGGTGAACAATGAGATATAACTTGCTAAGGTAATGAAGTGAGTCCCCTAGAAGAATTCAAAATTATTTATTCCAGCAATGTTTGAGAGAGGCTCACAGTGATTTGTATTCTCATTCAAAAATAGATATTGATTCCTCTATGGAAGGATAAATAAACATTAAAGTTACATGATTGGCATGATGAGAATGTTTTCCCTTAATTTTGTTTTGGCAAAGGACAATGAAACCCCTTGAACAATTAATCACAATTGTTGAATCACAGCAATAAATGACAGCTCTTATACAATCCAAGACCAAGAATGCTGTCAAATCATATATATGCAAAAGGGGAGTTGCTTTTAGATGCCAGCTTTTTGGAAAGCTGTCATGCATAATTTGGAACATTTGAATATGAAGCATATATCTATCTATCTGTTCCATTGTTTTTTACCAAGAAAAAATAATACATGAGAAAATGGTCTCTCTTTTCCAAAGTAAATGTATCACCAAACAAGACCTCCATTGTCTTAATGGGTAAGCTTCTTCAGATACATGTTGAATTCTCAAACCTTTGGGTTATCAGTTCACTTAGCTAGGAACTGTGGAGAAATGGTGCCACATTTTGAGGCTGTAACAAGACTTTGTACCTTACACAAGAGAATGCACCCATTTATCATTGGGATAATATTACTTCACTTTCATCTTCAGGAGCATGTTTCCTTGATGGATCTGGGTCTATTCACAAATACCACCTTATCTTAAGGACAATAAAGTTATCTGAGGCCAGAAAAGGTGGAGAGACTTGCCCGGAGTCCCACAGTAACTCATTAAGAAGGAAAGATCCTTCTTTACAGATGGTTTTGTTTCCAGGGCACACTGTAGGCACCAGGCTGCCTGAATCAAACTAAGATAGTTTCTCTCAGAATATCGAGCATGTCTCCTAGGAGACAGGGCCCAGGCTGGCCTAACAGGGTATATGAGAAGAATAGCTGCTTCTTGGAGCCTAAATAAAGACAATGCTAAAGAGACAGCAGCCAGTCAAAGTCATAGCCCTGAGATGGCCTGGAATAATAGCAACCATTTACCATGGGAATCTGTGCTGATGTGGTCTATAGTAACAGGTTGCTTCTTGTCTCTAATACCTGCAGCACTGGGGATCTGACACACTTAGAGGATCTTCTCTTAAAATGGAATCATTCCTTCCTGCCAGCCACCAGCTTTCTTCATGGCTTAAGATTCAGAGACTTCCTGGGCACAGTGGCTCACACCTGTAATCCCAGCACTTTGAGAGGTCGAGGTGGGAGGATCGCTTGAGCCCAAAAGTTCTAGACCAGCCTAGGCAATATAACAAAACTCCACCTCTGCAAAAAGTAGAAATAAAAAAAAAAATTAGCTGGGTGTAGTGGTGCACACCTAGCTACACGGGAGGTGAAGCAGAAGGATCGCTTGAGCCCGAGGATCCAAGGGTACAGCGAGCTATGATCACACCACTGCACTCCAGCTTGGGCAACAGAGTAAGACCCTATCTCTAAAATGGAGGAGGAAGAAGAAAAAAGGAGGAGAAGGAAGAAAGAAGAAAAAGGAGGAGGAGAAGGAGGAACAGCATTCAGAGACTAATTTCTTTTCCTAGTCCGATTTAATAAGTGAGACTGCTCATATGAGGGTCCACAGCCTGAATCTGAGAAACTTCTGTAGCTGTCCACAGTGTTTAATTATCACCGCCTCTCAGTTGCTTCTATTTCTCAGGAGATTCCTGCTCGATCCAGTGCTCACAGCTTTCCTTTGGACAGGAGGAGAAACAGGATTCTGTATTATTACAAAACTAACATAACCAATAACTCATGTGTCATAATTCATGGAGCTGTTTGTACATACTTTTAATACTTATAAATACAATGATTTCTTCTCTCCTTTTAGCAAACTGAGAAGAAATGTGCCCTTTATACCTTCTAATTCTCTAACTATATTAAATGCTAAAGAATCTTGGTAATTCCTGATCCCAGATTGTATATTTATATCCAACAACCCAAGGGTGTTTTTGACCCATCAGCTTAATTAGAATTTTTGATGTATTTATTCAGTCAATGAACACTTACTAAACGATATTATGTTCTGTCACAATTATCACCACTGGGAATGTATATGAAAGGAGAAAGTCTTTGTCCTCAAGGAGGTAATAATGAATGATGAAGGAAAGAACCCATAACCAGTAAAATGATTGTCTATAGGGACTATGACAGAAGTCTGTAATGGATACCGTGGTAGACTGAAACAATAACTAGTCACCTAGAACCAATGGGAAATTTATATAAATTTTATCTATGAAACTATAATCATGATACCAAACAGACTACTTCAATACAAGATAGCTTGACACCTACAGAAGAAATTCATTGTTAATACACAGTACCAACTACTATACCTCTGCTAGTGGGTATATTAACCTTTGTTTCAAGAAACTATTCAGTAAATCTGAAGTAAGTCTGCAAGTTGTTTGGCCAACTCATGTTTTCCAATTGTTATCCTACTTAATGGTCTGGGGCTCTCAGTTTAGCTTGATATTCAGTAGAGAATAAATTGAAATTTGAAAGCAACTCATCAGATAGATAAATCACTAGCTAAGATGAGGCTTCACTATCAAGAAGAAGGAGTTTCACATATGGCTGGTTTTGAGCAGAAACCCACACATACGCAGATACCTGCAGAGGTCCTTATAAATTTTTCAGAGGAAGATCAAAGAGAAAATAGACATGAATGGGTTGGATCAGAATGATATAAAGTGGAAGCAGTGCCAGTATGGATTAGAATTTAGATAAAGTCTATCCATGCAGGATGAGTTTGAGCAGAATACAATATTCCTAGGCTTGAGGAGACTGATGAATAATATCAGTGTGGGGCAGTGGGAGAGCATGAGCAGCTTTCAGACTCAATGTCACTTTTCGAGATTTTTGTTTTCACCACACCAAGAATCATGGAGCCTTTCAAATCTCATACTCTGGATTGACTATTCCTTCTAGACAAGGCTGCTACATTAGGCTGCACAAGCAGGACAGTACTTGTGCAAAGATGCCCCTGGAGGTATGCAGTGTGGCAGTCCTCTTTCAATGAGATAAGCTAATAAGGATGTGTTGGGGTTTTAAATCAGTAATTCAACTAGTCTTGTTTGAGTACCAACTATGTGCCAAATAGCATGAAAGACATTGGAGATGCAAAGATTAAAAAGCACTGAGCCTACCTTCACAGAATTACTACATTCCTTTTATTTCAACAAGAACATATTGGCTTGTCTAATTATCCCAGAGGGGAAAAAAGGGGAATTTGTTCCTCGAACAAGGTAACTCTCCTTCAGTTTTAAACAAAGTGGGAGCTGCATATGGGGGATAAACCAAAGGATACAAAATGAGAAAACCCACAGAAATGACTCAATTCTGTTTTGTGGTTATTAAAAATAAAGAAAACAGTGGCAGCCAGTGCACTGCTAGGAAATACAAGCAGGGACTTAAAGGAATGTTGAGGTGTCTTTTAAAGAGAGGTGGTTTCTTTATGGACGACAACATCATCATTCCAGTAAGCTCTCATTCTAGGTTAGGCTGGACTCTTCTTGATAAGTCAGAGAAGCACATTTCAGAAGGAACAGGCTATGGGAGAGACGACCTGGTGAAGAACCCACATAAATAGACACCAGTGTCACTTTCTTGTGACATATGTTTAAGACAGGACTGGCCAGCAAATGCTCCTGAAGACACCACAAGCTTTGCTCATCATTTCCAAACCTGGGTCCATAATCAGGTTCTCTTGACCAGCTAGGAAGAGTCTTAGAAACAAAACAAAACAAAAATAAAAGCCAAGAGTTGACACTATTTTCTAAATTTTCTACAATAAACATATGTTACTATTGTTTTTGTAATAAGAGAAACAAATTTTTAAAATACAGAAAGTATTAAATACTGCCTGGGGCAACATCTTTAGCCCCTAGATGCCTTAACTTTGCAAAATAATTCACTCTTCCTGAGAAAGTCAGTGAATCTTGACCTTCACTCAAGCTTTTATGGTAAGATATGGTAAAAACTCATGTGCTATTAAATTTAAGAAACATTACTGTTCAATTATCCCATTTTGCTCCAACTAAATTTCTCCTAGAGTAAGGGTTCCATTTCTTGTTTGTTCGTTTTTTTTAGCTTTTACCAATAAAGGCAAGAAAACATCTAACATTCTTGGGTGTATCACATTGTCCCTTTGAGAAAACACATGTGCTCTGTGGGCACAAGGGAAGCACTTGAGCATCAAATGACAATACACAGATTAGACCCTCAGCTAAAATAAAATACTATAGAAATACTCATGTCAAAATAAATACTAGAAGCAACTGTTCTGGGGTGGTTTTATCATCTTCTAAGCCCATAAAGATGGGCCACCAATTTGGATGTGCTAAGTTGGAATGATTTTACCAACAGGGAAACAGAGAATACACACAAGAAGGAAAGTCTGTCTGTATCTTACCATTTCCCAGTGAAGGTGCACACACAATTCCATGTGGTCAGGTGGTGCAGTGAGTGAGGCTGGCAGCCCAGGTCCAATGCCCTATATCGAGTGAGTGTGTTGGTGACTACATGTTGAACCAGACAGGGCCTGCTCTTGCTCAAACTGAGTGGGTGAGGATGTACGTGTCGTGTAGTCTTCTGCGAGCTAAAAACAAGACCTATTATTGAAGAGTAGGGGAAGCATCCTCAAGTCTGAGACAAAGAACATTTATCAAATCAATGCCAGAAGCAACAAAGCAGTCCCTGTGACCAGGTCCACCTATCTCCAGAGCTGACCTTCCCCCTCAAACAAAAATAGGCAACTCCCAACTCCAAGCCTTAGGGGAACTTTCCCATCAATGAAGAGGTGGTTCCAAGAGCAGGATGTCCTTGCCTTCTACAAACAGAGAGAGGCTAATGAAAGGCTTTTTTTTTTTTAAATTCATTGCTCACAGCTGGAGTTGCAGGGAATTATTTCAGCCAGGGACTTCTTTTGGAAACTATCTGAAGAGCTGACCGGAACACCAAGAAATTTAAGCAATGCTACTCCATCTTTCTGGACTATTTCATGGGGAATATACTCCCACCCTGACCTGAAGGAGGTGCATGTGGTTTCCAGCTTGTTCACAGATTCTCACCATCTCTGAGGCTTTTCTCAACACCATCAATAAAGCAAGTGCCCTGCGCTCCAGGAGCTGACGGTACACTGGAGGAGATAAAAAGGTAAAATAACTACATGGTGAGGCCATTACAGATAAAGACTGTAAGCACTAGAGCCATTCAGAGGTATATGAAAGATCCTCATGAATTAAAGCAATTGGGGAAGGCTGCCCAGAGGGGCAGGTTTGGAACTGGAAATTGAAGGTGTTCCTGGAGTGCTAGGATAATGGAAAAGGTATGCTAGGAGAAGGGGCTTGGCATGTACAGATGCAGACAGGATAGTGGCATTTACACATTGTGGGTAAACATGTACAGTATGGGAAAGAATCTGTGTAGGAGAAGTATGAGCGAGAAGGATGGGGCAGTAAGTAGGACTAAATGGTAAAGGGCCTTGAAATCCAAGCTAAGAGGTGTGGATTCAATTCACTGAATTGAATTAGTTTTTAAAGCATCTGAGCAGGTACATTTAAGGAAAATATGACAAATATGAATCAGGCAGTGGGATGGTCAGCGTGGTGTAGGCCTGTGCTGGAGAATGAGCAATGGCTCAAGAAGTCTGGGAGATCTGGCTTCTACATCTGCAAGGTGAGGAGTCTGCTGACCAGGACTCCTCTGAAAATCTCCGCCCCTGTATGCTTAACAATCTTCACTGCAGGGGAGTAAGCCCTTAGGATATGACGCCTCCAGGGAGACTCTTCCAGGTCAAGGTACGGGATAAGGACCAGCCTGTTTAACGCACTTAGGGAACACAGAAGAGCCAAGGAGTAAAGCTCAGCAGCCGCTCCCTGCCCTCCTCCTCTGCCCCAACCCTACAGGAGACATTGAAGTAAGCTGGTCCAGTAGCCAGCAGATGCAGGCCAGGCTCCAGGATGAATATTGGACAGACAGAGAGGACAATGGTGACTGTCTCTAGTAGAGAGGCAAGTAACATGAAGTTGCAAAGACTCTCCAAGCAAATTCACTCTGAGTTTCTACTTGTTAAACTTGATGAGTAGAGAAGGTGATCTCTAACATCAAATAGAATCCAATTCCTTACACTGATCTACATGGCCCTGTATGATCTACAAAGCTCTACATATCAATTCTACCACACTGCTGCCCATTGAATGCACTCCACACATCCTTCTTTTATTCCTCAAACACACCATATTCATTCCCACCTCTGGGCCTCTGCATTGCTGCTCCCTCAACCAGAATGCCTCTTCCCAGATCTTAACCCAGCTGCCTCCACTCAACTTTCTACAAGGCCTTCCTGGCTGCTCTTATTTAACTTTTTTGCCCCCAAGGAGGCATATCACATGTATCACATCTCCCTGTCATGTCTTCTTCTCTGGATGTAGCTCCATCAGAAATTCTAATATATGTACGTGGTTGGTTTGTTGTCTGTGGCCCTATTAGAATATAAAACCCAGGAGAGCAGGGACCTCTTCCATCTTGCTCAAGTCTGTCTCTCCAGGATCTATAAATGTGCCTGGCACATATTAGTGCTCAATATATTTTTGTTAAATAAATGGAATAATTAATCAGTCCGTGTCTTGAGAGATCCACGAAACTTTACCTCCCTGGGTAGAAAATCTGTTTAAGGGTATGTGATGCTCAAGCAGATCTTAAAGAGACTGCAGCTACAGAGTTTCTAGTTTCTTTTAAACCATCTGCATCCAAGACACTGGCAGCTGGGTATTGTGTATGCTCACATCAAATGGAGGAAAAACCATGGGGAACCAGCTGAACACACAGTCAGTGAGAAAGGATACTTCCAGAAATGTCTTCATTAATGAAGCAGCTTTTGGGGGCAGCCCCTTGAAATGCTGTCAGTGTTGCTAATAAAACTCCCATAACCATGAACTTAAGGGCGGGAGAGACAAGGGTAAGATCACTGGCATTCCACTGTGATTGAAATAAGAGTCTCCTGGAAAGCTTAGGCTGCAAGTCACAGTGTGCTCCAGGGCCTGCATTTTTGTTCTGCCCGTCTCTGGGCTCTAATGAGGCTTTATGAAAAGCAGAGCTGCCTTTTAAGAAAATTTCATCCTAACCTAGAAACAGCAAAATGCAGCCAAGTCTCACTTACTGGTACTAACGAGATAGAGAGACAATAACTGAAACTCAGATAAATCAGAAATATCTTCCAGCAAACCTCTCTATGATCTAATAATAAAAACTACCCCCATTTCTGTAGCATTTGATTACTCACAAAGCACTTTTACATCCCATTATCTCTTGTGATCCTCAAACTCCCCATGAAGCCAGTGTTAACATCACCAGATGAAGAAACTGAAGCTCAGGAAAACAAGGAGACTCATCCAGAGCCCCAGATAAAAGGCCAAATGAGGACTCAAGCCATGACCCTCTGACTATGCTGAAGGGGTTAACGCCCAACCTGTGCCTGCACCTGCTGGCAGTTAAAGCCTTAAGCGAGAGGAAGTGGGAAGGTCCTGATGGCCCCCTGTGCTTAGCCTCTGGAGGCCACCAGGAGGCCACATCTGGGCAAACCCCACACCCTTACAGCCACTTTATTTTCTTTTATTTTTCACTGATAGAATTTCCCATTGTTTCTAGCATGCACATTTCTCCTTGACAGCCAGGATCCAGAAAGACCCCAAAGGCAGGAACCACATCTGCTTTTCCTCTGGCAGCAGCCAGAGCCTGGAGCTTCCATCTATTCAGGCATTCAGCCCAAAGTTTCACTGCAGCTGGATACAGACAAGGCCATGGCTCACACTCTGAGGTGAGAAAGGTTTCCAAGGTCAGACTAATTCCTGCAAGCCACAGACACTGGGCAGCTGGATAGTGCACTGGCTAAGGGGCAGGTTCGTGGTCAGACTGCCAGGCTTGGAACCCCAGCTCCGCCACTTCTCACCTGTATGACCCAGGGCAAGTTACCTTGCCTGTGCGTTGTTTTCCTTATCTGAAAAAAATGAGGATTATAGTGGTATTGATGACATGGAGCTACTGTGAGTATTAAATGCAAAGCACTTAGAATGGTGTCTAGCATATTAAGCAGGGGCTTAATAAATGTAAGCTATTGTCACTAATTGCTCTTATTTCAGATATAATGCCCTTAAAAGGTTAAGAGAGTCTGCAAAGAAAGGGATGGGGAGAAACATGTCCATGTGTCAGAATGTAGCATGCTGAATAGTATCTCAGAGAGATGAACAAAGAGCCAAATACAAAACCAAAAATTCACTAGAAGGAACAGGGAGGGCTTCACTGAGAACAGCAAGTTCATTCTAGCTTCAGCAAGTGCTGATAGTTTCGGTACCATCCAGGGAGTGGAAAAGGATGAGGCTGAAGGGATGAGCAGAAGCCAAATCATTCAGGGGCTTCATGGGCCACAGTAAAAATTTGGAATTAGTCCTGAGGACAACGAGGAGTCATCACTGAAGCATGTTAAGCAGGAATGTAATAAGATCAGATTTAGGTTTCAGAAATACGGAGCTCAAAGCCAGGTCCATATGGAAGGTGGCTTAAAGATGATGTGCTCCACTACTGGGTATATACTCAAAAGAAAGGAAATCAGCATTTTAAAGAGATTCTACACTCCCATGTTTGTTGCAGCACTGTTCACAATAGCCTAGATTTGGAAGCAAACTAAGTGTCCATCAACATGTGGTACATATACACAATGGAGTCCTATTCAGCCATACAAAAGAATGAGATTCTGTCATTTGCAACAACATGGATGGAACTGGAGATCGTTATGTTAAGTGAAATAAGCCAGGCACAGAAAACAAAGACAAACATCACATGTTCTCACTTATTTGTGGGATCTAAAAATCAAAACTATTGAACTCATGGAGATAGAGAGTAGAAAGATGGTTACCAGAGGCTGGCAAGGGTAGTGGGGGGGTTGGGAGGAGGGAGGTGGGGTGGTTACTGGGTGCAAAAAAAATAGAATAAATAAGACCTAGTATTTGATAGTATAGCAGGGGGACTATAGCCAATAATAAGTTAATTGTACATTTAAAAATAACTAAAAGAGGCCGGGCGTGGTTGCTCATGCCTGTAATCCCAGCACTTTGAGAGGCCAAGGTGGGTGGATCACAAGGTCAGGAGTTTAAGACCAGCTTGGCCAACATGGCAAAACCCCATCTCTACTAAAAATAGAAAAATTAGCTGGACACAGTGGCGTGCACCTGTAGTCCCAGCTACTCCGGAGACTGAGGCAAGAGAATCACTTGAACTCGGGATGCAGAGGTTGGAGCAAGCCAAGATTACGCCGCTGCACTCCAGCCTGGGAAACAGAGCAAGATTCCATCTCAAAAAATAAAAAAATAACTAAAAGAATGTAACTGGATTGTTTGTAACACAAAGGATAAATGCTTGAGAGGGCCAGGCATGGCGGCTCATGCCTGTAATCCCAGCACTTTGGGAGGCCAAGGAGGGCAGATCACTTGATCCCAGGAGTTTAAGACTAGCCTGGGAAACATGGCAAAATTCCATCTCTTAAATAAAAATACAAAAATTATCCAAGTATGATGGTGCAGGCCCGTTGTCCCAGCTACTTGTGGGGGCTGAGGCAAGAGAATCACTTGAGCCCAGGAGGTTGAGGCTGCAGTGAGCCATGATCATGCCACTGTACTCCAGCCTTAGTGACAGAGCAAGACCTTGTCTCAAATAAATAAATAAACAAACAAACAAAGGCTTGAAGGGATGGATACTCAATTTTTTGTGATATGATGATTACACATTGCATTCCTGTATTAACATATTTCATGTACCCCACAAACATATACACCTACTATATACCCAAAAAATTAAAAATTATAATTTAAAAAAAATTAAGAATATGGAAAAGATAGTGTGGCAAGAAATGGTATGGGCCTAAATTAAGAGACTGACAAGAAGCCAGTGAAGATGGGTTGAGAGCAACTGAGGAGGTCAAATGGACAGGCCTGGGTGGGGTGGGGTGGGGTGGTAGATAGCAACAGCCTGCCAGTCTAGGTGACACGATGAATGGCAATGCCACTCACCACAATGAGAAGCAAGAGGAAAAGGAGCAGGTCTAGGACAAAGAGGAACTCAGGTCTGCACATGCTGACTGTGGGGTGACAAGGTGGAGGGGCCATCCAAGTGGAGAGGTCGCTGGGCAAAGGAACGAGTGTGTCTTGAACCTAGGAGAACAACCTGGACTGGAGACACGTATTGGAGTGTGAGCATATATGTGGTAGCAGAAACATTCCTAGTGAATTAAATTATCCAGGAGAGATTAGTAAGGTGAAAAGAGGTCTGAGGACAGAACCCTAGAGAATCACCAATATTTAAAGGTTGAGAGAAAGAATATGACTCAGACAAAAAGACAAAGCCAGAGATATCAGAGAGAATGTGCAGAAAACCTTGAGAGAACAACGCTATAGAAGCCACTGGAGAGGAAGGGAGTGCCAGATAACACCAGAGTCCAGGATTCACGACTGAATGAGAAGTAATCAACAAGCACCCACGGCCATCAATTTTGGTTATATTCATAAAATACCTCCACAAGGAAGATATAAGATCTCAAAATAAGTGAACACATTTCTCCAAATTTAGGTTGTCGAAGAGACTACCAAATCAAACACACTTACCAAATCAAACACACTTGTGATCTCACTGAGGTTAGAAAACAACTCTAACATCAGAAAGCTGCCAAAATCATGACAGCTTTAAAAAAATTAAAATCATGACAGCTGAACACCATGGGCAAAGCAAAGCCTTGGAATATAAAATCCAAGTTCCATTCAAATTCCTTCTCATAACAACATTAAGACTAATATATAAGCTTATAATTTCTAAAAATTGTAAACTCGTCTTTTACTGAGAGCCCCAACTTGATTCTTGTTTAGCTGGAAAAGTTCTATTGAACTGTCAGGGATTTTTGCTAGTAGATACACAGGCACATCTCTGCAATACAAAGTCTGATCTGAAGCAACATTTCAAATAGTCACACACTCAAGACACATTTCATATCCAACACTTATTTGCAATCTGTGTCTGTATATGCCAGGTTATTTGGCAATCACTCAAAATTAATCTATTTAGGTAAGCAATTATCATGCAACCCTACAGTACTTAAGAAGTTGCCAAAAATCAATTCTGAGGCAAGAGATATAGAATCACACCAAAGAATAGAAAAACAGACAACAAGAGTCTTGGTCTCCCAAGATTTCTAACAAAGAACATATATTCCAGAATCCAGGGCTCAGAATCACAATGCATACAAAATTACAGCACAAGGTCTTAGAACCTCATAACCTAAAACCATAGTGATCATACACAACATTTATCTCTTCCCCCAAACATCTTACATTCTTCTGTTCATTACATTTTAAGATCTACAAATAAATGAAATAAAATGGAACATAAGCTTAAAGACTTTATTACTGGTTTAAATATTCACAATGCCACAATCTGCCTCAGACAAATCAGAGTCATGTGGTTAAATGTGCAAACAATTACTCGATTTAATTTCATCTTGCAGAAGTTGAAAACAAGCTGTAATCACAGTGGATGCTGCTCATTTTATTCCAAAAGCCACCATCTTTTGTGTTCCTGATTGGATTTTATTCTTGGACACAAGTGGAGTGACTGACCAGAATTTCTTCCTGGGTTTCCACACTAAGCATGCTAATTCATAGGGTATTAAGAGGGTCATGCCTAAATAAAACAACAGCTGGATCTCTCCTAAAGGGGCTTATTTCAGCTCCTTAAAGAGACAGGGTCCAAGCTGAGGCACTGCCCAAATCTTCATACTGAACAGTTGGACAACTTACTTGCATTGAGTCCTGGAAGCTCATAAAGTCAGGAGCCCTGGTCTTTAGGTGAGGACAGAGCCCAAAGCAATTCCAACTCATAGTCTACCTTCAGATTGATGGGTAAAAGCAGACTCCAGGATCACACTCCCAGTGCTCTGCCAAGGCCTTAGACAAGTTACTCAATCTCTCTTTGCCTCATTTTTCTCATCTGTAAAATTGACATAATGGAACTTACATGGAGTTAATGTGAGGAATACATAAGAGTGTGCATCTTAAGTGTTTAGCACAAGACCTTGCCTGTATTAAGTTCCCATGAGCATCATTTGTAGCTAAAAACCTAACAGGGAAAAACCTGCGTATGAGTTATCTATGGCTTTATAACAAATTACCCCCAAAATTAGTAGCTTAAAATAGTGAGCATTAATGATCTCAGATTCTCTGGGTCGGGAATCTGAGCACAGTTTTGCTCAGTGCCTCTGCCTCAAGGTTTCTCACAGGCTGCAATCAAGGGATCTGCCAAGGTTTCACGGGAAGCTTGGATGGAGGGAGGAGCCACTTCACAGTCCACTCACATGGTTGTTGGCAGGATTCAGATCCTCAGGAACTACTGGGCTGAGAGCCTCAGCTCCTTGCTGGCTGGCAACTAGAAGTTTCCTTTGGTTCCTTGCCACATGGCCTAGGCCTCTGGTAGGGTAACTTACAGCATGGCCACTGGCCTCCATCAGGGCAGGCAAAGAAGGGAGTGAGACAGGGCACACAAGCTGGAAGTCACGTTCTCTGTAACCTAATTTCAGAAGTGACATCCTATACTTTTGCAATATTCTACTGGCTAGAGATGAGTCACTAGGTCCAGCCCATACTCAAGGAGAGGGGACTACACAAGGGCATGAATGTCAGGTGAGAATATTTGGGGATGTTCTTAAAGGTGTACCTATTGCAATCTGAAAAGCCAAAGTCTTCACGATGAGCTTCCAACTCTTCCTTTCCTTCTTTCAACAATTTGAGTACCTACTTGGTGCCAAGCTATGTGCAAGAGCTTGAAAACATATTAAAGAAAATAGACATACCTCTGCTCTCATGAAGCATATAACATAGAAGAGGAAACAGATATTAAAGAAATAAAACAAATCATCATTGACTTAAAGGTGTGACAAGGGCAATGAAGAAAAAGTACATCTGATAACACCACAGGAAGAATGTGATCTGCTTGGGATTCAAGTAAGGCTTCCCTAAAGAAGAGAGCCAGGCTGAGACCAAAAGGATGAGAAATAGTTAACCAGGTAAAGGGCAGGGCCGGTAAAGAGACAGCATTTCAGACACAAAGGGAATAGAGTTTATGAAGACTGTGAGGTTGAAGGTATCTTGCACATGGCAGGGGCTCAGCAAATGGAAGGGTGGAGGCAGATATGTGCCCAAGCAACATCAAATAGAAACGTTTCTAATTGGCCCTTGTTCTCAACTAAATTAAATTCAACAATGTAATTCAGGCAAATTGACCCTCCATGGTTTAGGTTAGATCTACAAACAATCCAGATAAACAGAGTTAATAAAATCCACTTTGGTTTCAACCCTCCACACTTTCAGAACCTCCAGTGCCTTCAGGGCTTAGAATTATTTTAATAATTTTTCCATTAAAACAGCTTTATACAATAGGACACACTGTCCCTAATCAAAATGAGATCTCACTCCAATGGATTGCTGCTAACCAAAAGACACTCACTTAGAACAATGAAGACTCCTTCTCATTCCATTTCTTTAAACTCAATCAATTTTTACATGAGTAATGCTACTTAGTGACTCCTGCAGTTAAAGAGAACAGAGGGCTGCCAATACATGGCAGAGATAGACTGAAACACTCAAAATAAAGATGCTTTTCTTTTGATTCCCGTGCTTAAAGGATAAACACAGAAACAGACACAGACCAGTGGGTGTTTAAAGAACTTTCCTGCAAGGCATTTGAATTCTGCCCAGCGCTTTCTCCTGCTTACCAGCAAGCAGCAGGTTCAAGTACCAGCCATAGAATGACACATTTCAATACATCTGAAATCTGATGTATTTGTACAGGAAAAGAAATTAACAGTTGCTCATTATAGCCACATTAACCTGGGCTAATATACTTATGACAAATGGCCAACATTGTAATCCTATTGACGAAGGACCATCTTTTCTATTGATGCTGTGAAACCCCCAAGTACACTGTCAGTAGCCAATACATACATAATAATAATGCAATGGAAGTTTGGGGGGCCAGTAACACGTTTTTATTATGCTCAAAAATTGAGTGTCAGCTGAAAGTCAGCTATGGGAAAAGCCCGCCTTCAGCCCCACTTCCAGGATGGAATTCCCAAAGTAAAAGCCACAGGGAGAATGAAGCAGGCATGATCACAGTTACATGCTTTCCTGGGTCAAGAAGCTGTAGTGAGATAAAACTGAGAAAGAAGGGCCGTTCCCCCCAACTCACACACACATGCCGACAACTGTCCCCTCACCCACCTCATCACAATTAAGGCCCATGATAATGGGTGAAGGGGAGTCAGGAATGATGGGCCTGCAGAAAACTACTTAATTAAAGAGTTAACCTTTTAAAATAGTTTTGGTAAACTGTAGGAAGCTGGAGGGCCCTAAATTTAGAGTTTGTGGGCTGACAAAACAAGCTTCTGGCTGGAAGTTGAAAGAACTGGATTCCAGCATCAACTAATTAACTCTTTGGCCTTTAACAAACATCTTCAATCAGTCAATTAACAAGTCATTATTGAATAGCTATTACATAGTCAGTGCTGAGAAAGCTGTGGGCTTGATACAAAGGATGTTAGGATTTCATTGCTTGCCCTCAAGGAACTTAACATTTTAACTCAGGAAGGAAACACGAATATGTAGTCAGCTTTCCAGAACCCGCCAGGAACAACTCTGTTATTCAGTCCTCCAAGAGTTGGAACCTTTAAATTCAACAGCTTTTTAGCAGTTAAGTGCTTTTACCATAGAAATCTTTCAGAAATATACTATCTCACCATTCCCAAAGTTGTTCTTTTTTTTAAGGCACAGACCATGGTTCTTATGAATATTAATAAGAGTTATGCAAAAAAGTAGGGAGATCCCATGGTAAGTTTGGGAAACAATGGGTTGAAAAGTTAAATAGGTTTCTTTAACTATAGAACACCTTAGAGCCCTTTAAAAACTAATGTGTACTGCACATATCTAAAGGGAGTATATTATGTACTTCTCCAGAGAATCATTTATTCTCATTGGATGAAAGTTCAGTGCAACGTACTTTGGAAACACTGTGATATACACACCCCGTTCTCCTTGAGTAAATGCTCCTGATGGCTCAGAACTGTCTTGTCATGGACCTCCATCATGGGGATGGACTGGTGATATGGATGAGCTACTGCATGGAAATGCCTTCATTGGCCACCCCCACTCAAGAGGCTATTTCATGGGTGGAAGCTGTGGACACTACTCAGTCATGCTCCACTATTGACTATGCTGCTATGAGGTGGGCTTTGAGAGCAGCCCAAACTTGACATTCCCATCTGGGACCCAGAGGCTGGCTGTGAAAAGCTTTCAGGACCTAGAACACTCTTCACTCCATGATGCTGCTACTATAAGTTATCTCCTACCCTTGAAGCTCCACCTCCCTTAGAAAGACTCTAGGTCACACTGATCTCCTGCTCCACTGAGACCACAGATGGCCTGCATGATGTTTGTGGCACTCACCCGGGCTCTGCCTTATGGATTTCCATCCACAATGAAATGTATTTGGCCATTTATTGTGGACGGATTTGTGGGTGCATCCTCAGCTAAACAATATGTTCCCCAAGAGCAGTGTCTGTGTCTCCCTGTGGCACTGAGAACATACTTTTAAATTTTTGCTGATTGATCAAGAAAAATTTAAAGAGAAATGCAAGGTATTTTTACGAAAAGAGGTCAGTCAAGCTCAGTCAGCCATCCTGGCATTGGCCTTCTGAGATAAGAGTTATGCTGTTTGTCTTATCCACAGGCACAGTGTGGGAGGTGAGGCTGTCCCCACAATGTGGTGATAGTATTAATAAGAAGTCCAAACTCAGACAGAGGTAGAGGAGGCTACAGGGACATCCGGAAAGGCTTCTGAAGGTGTGGCTGCTGAGCATGGTGCCCTCGAGACCCCACCATGCCCTGAAGTGGTCAACCATCTCCAAGTGTAGTCTGGTGGCTCATGCAAGAGCCATGCACTCTGCAGCCCATGGAGACTGCCTTTGTACCAAGCCCACTGAAGCCAGAAAGGAAATCTGCTTTCTTAAAATCACTGGTCACCAGTGAATCACTGTTTTGATTTTGGTGAATCACTGTTCACCAAACAGTAAACAGCAAAAAATTCTGGGTGCCCTCTCTCCAGTACTAAAAGGGAGAATCTGTCTGGAGGATGCTGCCCAGTGTCTGGCAGAATTTCCCCAGCCTCACAGGAAGCAGATCAGCCAGGTCTGAATCATGGCTCTCTAGTGGTTAGTCATCCAACCTTGGGCAACACGGTTAGTGTCCAGGGCCTCAGTCTTCTCATGTGTAAATGTAAACTGGGGGAAAACAGTTCTTTTTCATCGGGTTGTTGTGAGAGTAATACGAGTTAATTGTAATATGAGTTAACTGTGCAAAGTGCTCAGTCCAACACGTGGCATGCAGTAAATGCTCACTAAACGTTGGCATTATTGATCAACAGCTCCACCTGCTCTGTGCAGGACTTAGCTCTGTCCAACTCTCCAATCCAAGCTGAGGTCCCCAGAGCCACATAGGGTGATCCTGGGCTGATCTATTCAGATGACATAGGCTCAATAAGTGAAATTTATTTTTTACATAATTAGATTGGCAGATTTTGCTGCCCTCCCCACCAAATCATAATACTCCCCAAAGTTAAATTAGTTGTGTATTTTTATCTTTTTTTGTTTGTTTGGTTTGTTTCGTTTTGTTTTGTTTTGCTTTGACACCCAATAGCTGTGAGGATTTGGGCAGCTTCCTTATCTGTAAAAATGGAGATGATGATGGCACCTACTTCATTCAGTTGCTGCAAAGGTTAAATGGAATACAAGTAACATGCTCAGCCCATAGTAAATTCTCAGTCAGTAGTCACCGCTATTCCTATCTGTGCATCTACATTTGCCAGAATCAAGAGAAAGATCCACCACCACTGCTTTTTCTGCCATAGTGTGGCTAACAAACATTGCTGGAGACTTCAGGACCCTGGTGACTATTCTAAAGTAATGTGAAAACCCAGAAGCAGTCCTTTCCTACCCAGCATAGATAATGATGGTTCCTGGAGGCCAGCAGTCAGCAGATCAGACCCACGGCAAAGTGCACCATGCCTAGGAGGGCAAGGTCTCAGCAGCCAGAAAAGGAGCGTCTCCCAAGAGCAGGAGGAACCCCATCACTCCCTCCACTTCTCAGCAGGGAAATAAGAGGCTGAGAACAAGGTGATTAGGGAACTCCACAGCCTTGCAATCAGCGAAGAGGTAATCACATGCCCATGGGACCTGAGGGCATGGGAAATAATACGGCAGAGTGACTTCACTCAGGTAGATTGCGCAGGAGAGGAGAACAGAGCAACTGACAAGGGTGAGCAGAAATAAAAGGGATGAAAACATCCCTCAAGTCACAAACTGTGCTTCCAGAGTCAGATTCTCCCTCCACTAAGAAATTCATCTGGAGGGTGGCTCACCAAAGACTCACTGCCACGAATTCATGGGAGGACATGCCCGGGGCCCTGGCCCAGTGCTGCCAGCAGACCCTGTACACACTTGGAGTGGACCTTAGGAACAGGGACACTTGATGAGGGCTTTAGTCTGCGGCTGCAATTCTCCAGAGACAGAGTTTCTGGTCAGACAGGAGCAATCCCCATCATACTATCTTCTCTTCAACTCCCCCATCATCACCTTATCCAGGAAGAAGTGATTCTGCCAGGAAAAAGGAGGCTCAAACCTTAAAAGAATGTATCAGGTGTACAAAAAAAAAAAAGCTCAGTGCAAACTAACATTTCACTGCGATCACATGTTTTTCCTATCAGGACAAAAATCCAAAAGGCAATCACTCAGTCAGTCGGGAGAAAATAGGCACTCACGTGTGCAGCTGGTGGGGGCTTTAACTGGGGCAACCCATGGAAGGGGAGTGTAATTTGGCAACATTCATTAACATAACTAATGTATATGCCCTTGGACCAAACAAATTCGTTTCTGAAATTTAACCTACAAATACAGCTGCACATGAGTGAAATGAGGCTTCCCTAAGATTATTCATTACAGCATTGTTTTTAACAGCGTAACACAGGGAACAACCCCAGTTTCCACCAATAGGAGACAAGGCAAATAAATCAAAGTACATTCAGACAATGGAATATATGCAACTTTCAAAAAGAAAAAGAATTAGAACCCAATAGAAAAATGGGCAAAATTCATAAAATGTCCACACAGAATATTTGAAAAGATGCTCTACTTCACTCATAATGAAAGAAATGCCAATTAAAACTACACTGTGATACCATTCCTCACCTATCCTGCTTGCAAAAGCCCAAACGCTTCATCACATATTCTGTTGGCAAGGCTGTAGGGAGCCAAGCACTGTTCTATGTTGCCAGTTAAAGGGCAAATGGTTCAGCCCCATGGAGAGGGATTTGGCAATTGCTGACAAACCTGCATGTGCTTCTGCTGTGACCCAGCAATTCCCCTTCTAGGAATTTACCCCCAAAGATATACGTCTCTGCAAACATGAAACAATAAATGCACAAGATTATTCACTCACCCTCATGAATATGCCGGAAAATGTTCAAACAACCTAAATGCCCATACATAGGAGACTGGCTGAATAAACTACTATAAATCCACACAACGGAAAAAATTCTGCAGCCCTATGAAAGAGTGCGAAAGATCTTGATAAACTGCTATAAGCTGTTTCCTTGTATTGTTAAGTGGAAAACAGCAAGGTACGCAAGTAAACATGTATACATGTATACACATGAGAGAGTAGGAAACAAAAACATACGAATATACATCCTTGTTTTTGTAGAAAGAAACATAGAAATAATAAACTAGCAGCTACTAGAAATGGTTCCCACAGTGGGCAGGAGAAACAGGGTGGGAAGGACAGTAGCAGGGAGTAAAATTTCTATTCCTCTCTATATAGTTTTGATTTTGAACATAAATGTTTTATATTTTCAAGAAATTTTAAAGTGATGAACAAAGCATACCCTAAAGTTGAATACAAACAGCAATAAGAAAACCTAATCATATATTAACATGGAAACAAAATCCCTTTAAAAATAAGAATTTGTCCAAGTAATTTTCAAAACACTACTCCTTTAAACCTTTACTGGGATATAGTGTAAGAACAAAAAGAGCTAGCTGTCTACAGCACCCGAATTATTTTCTTCGCACTGTTAGGATAACCTCACTTCAACAATTTTAATAAAGCCAAATGCCCATCAATCAATTAGTGGATAAAGAAACTGTGGTGTATATATACGATGGAATACTATGCAGCCATAAAAAGGAATGAATTAACAGCACTTGCAGTGACCCGTATGAGATTGGAGACTATTATTCTAAGTGAAGTAGCTCAGGAATGGAAAATCAAATATCACATGTTCTCACTGATATGTGGGAACTAAGCTGTGAGGACACAAAGGCATAAGAATGATACAATGTGACTTTGGAGACTTGGGTGGAAGAGTGGGAGGGGAGCAAGGGATAAAAGACTATATATACAGTGCAGCGTATGGTGCACCAGGATCTCACAAATCACCACTAAAGAAGTTACATAACCAAATACCACCTATACCCCATATAACTTATGGAAAAATAAAAGAAAAAAGAAAAAAAAAAGAAATTTTGAACTTTGGTAGGTTTGTTGTATTATCAGTACGGTAATTCCTAGACTCTTGTATACACCGTAGAATACAATAAATAAGTAAATGTATTGATATTATTTGGAATTAGGTTTCTCACTGTGCGAAAAATAAAGAGCCTATTTTATGGAGTCTAATGGTATGGTGTTTGATTTACACTGAAAGTATCGATAAGAGCTCATAATTTATAGCATTCCTGCCTCTGTGCATTTAAAGTGGCTCAAAGTAATGACAAGTGCTGATAGCGACCTGCACACCCAGCCCCCAGATCTTGGTTTATAAATACCAGTCCTCATTAGAAGGAACCAGGATTCTTTGGATCTGATTCCAGGACTGGGGAAATGCAAGATAAGCCTAGAATATCTTATTATGCCAGAAAGTGAGTGAGTGCTCAAAAGAACAGAAAAGCAAGCTTGAAAGGGCTCCCATCGTCAGATTTGGGACAATTAGTGCATCAATAGGCACAGTGATGTCCATGACAACACATTGAATGGTAATCACTGAACTGAAAGAAAATCCAGGAGTCCACAGTGTTACTAACAAGGTGGGAGAGAGATGAAGCTCTTCTTTACTAAAAAATACTAGCAAAAAAATGTGGGTAATATTGGAAAATCATCACTTTGCAATGTAATACTATAGGAAAGGACCATTAATGCATGCTAAAGTATTTGGGTAAAAGGTCTTTTGAAGAACAGGATATTCACATGGTCTCAAACTTCCATCTCACAGATTATTTATTGGATACAAAGGAAACAGGGTGCCTTTACACTGAGCTAGCCGGCAGACACCCCCTTAACCAAGTGATCAAACTAAGGATCCCAAACAGTGAGACAAGGCGGCATGGCATCTTATGTGATACAGTGGGAAGTATAATACAGACCATCACTGCTGTGATCTTCCTGGCAAAGTGTCTGATCAGAGTCCAATCGTGAAGAAGCAACCAGACAAGTACAGATGGGGTGACATTCAACAGGACAACCTGCCTGAACCCTTGAAAAATAACAATATCCAGAAGGACCCCCCTCGCCCCCAAATGGTAGCAGTACTCTTCTCTTTTCTAGACCAAATGTGACATAACAACCAAATTCAATATCTCACAGATCGTGGAATGGAAGAAAAAAACAGTTACATACAATGTTTTTGGAAAGTAAGAGGAAATGTTTTTCAACAAGGTTCTAGCTAAAGTAAGAAATTTTAATGCAAACTTGATATCATTATTATATTAATGTTAAATTTCTTAGGTCTGATCATTTTGTTACTGAAAACATGAGATAATTAATGTATCACCTAAAGTATCTTTATTTATTTATTTATTTATTTATTTTGAGACAAGGTTTCACTCTGTTGCCCAGGCTGGAGGGCTGTGGCAGAACCATGGCTCACTGCAGCCTTGAACTCCTGGGCTCAAGCCATTCTCCTGCCACAACCTCATGAGTAGCTGGGACTACAAGCACACCATGCTGGCTAATTTTGTTTTTTGTAAAGATGGGGGTCTCATTATGTGGCCCAGGCTGGTCTTGAACTCCTGGCCTCAAACAATCTTCCTGCCTTAACCTCCCAAAGTGCTGGGATTATAGTATGAGCCACCAAACTTGGCCTAAAGGGTATTTGAACATAAAAAAAATGAAGATGTTGTCTCTGTTCTGATTATTTTTAAAGTTTCTTCATTATATTTTATGTTTAAAAAGGCAAGCTAGAGAACATTGTGTATAGACTTCTACCTTGGGGTAAAATGTTGGGGAGGGGGCAAATTATAGGTTTTTTTTTTAAACTTTTAAGTTCAAGGGTACATGTACAGGTTTGTCATATAGGTAAACTCATGTCATGGGGGTTTGTTGTACAGATTATTTCATCATCCAGGTATTAAGCCTAGTATCCAACAGTTATTTTTCCTGATTCTCTCCTTCCTCCCACCCTCCACTCTCTGGTAGGGCCCAAATTATACAGTTGCTTATATGCACATACACAATTTCTGGAAGAATATGTAAGAAATTTAAAAAGATGGTGACCTGTGGCAGGTAGAAAAGAGAAGCAGAGAACAAAACAGAGCAGATAAGAAACACAGGTGGGAGCAAGCACATCAGCTGTACCCTTTTCGAAATATTTTGAACCATGCATAGGTATTATGTACTAAAAAAAGAAAAAGTCAGCATTGTGTTTTAGAAGAGAAAAGTGAATATCTAGAAGGTGGAAGGAATAGGTCAGTGAAAGAACTAAGAACTTTGAGACCTTAAGGGAGGGGACCTTAACATTTTCTAGGGGTGTCAGTGATGTCCTTGGTATCATGAAACATGACCTTCTCAGGCTGAGTGGGGCAGAGCAGGTGTGCAGCTCAGCAAAACACATCAGAAGTCTTACATTTTTGGCTGGACACGGTGGCTCACGCCTGTAATGCCAGCGCTTTGGCAGGCCGAGGCAAGTGGATCGCTTGAGGTCAGAAGTTCAACACCAGCCTGGCCAATATGGTGAAACACCATCTCTACTAAAAATACAAAAATCAGCCAGGCATGGAGGCAGGTGTCTGTAATCCCAGCTACTTGGAAGGCTGAGGTGGAAGGATCGCTTGAACCTGGGAGGTGGAGGTTGCTGTGAGCTGGGATTGTGGCACTGCACTCCAGCCTGGACAACAGAATGAGACTCTGTCTCAAAAAAAAAAGTCTTATGTATTCTTATTTTGCAGCAATTCAGCAATTCTTTTACTAAAAATATATGCCAAGGAAATAATAAAGATGAACAAAGATTTAATCACCGAAAATGTTCATCACAACATTGTTATAATAGGGAAAAACTGAAAACAGTCCAAATGTTTTTAAAAGCCTTATTTAAATAAATTATTGGACTATCCACCCAAAGAAATACTAGGCAGTCATGCTCAAAGTATATGCCATGGCCCAGAAAGATGTTTATGTAGCATTTTAAAACGAAGGGGGCATATACAGCTCATGATTTCATTTAAAATTGTGTATGTGTGGATATATAAATGTATAAAGCAATATGGCTATCTTGGGGTGACAGGATTACAGGTTTTTTTTCTTCTGATTAATTTTCTCAAAAAGTGAGGCTTTATTTTATGTTTTGTTTTTTGTTTGTGTTTTTTTTTAAGTAGTGAATTTATTGTTGTAAGTGGGACTGGGAAGGCGGTTGCAGAGAATTCTGGAGAGGCACAATCCAGATGCCCTTCTCATCAGCTTCAAGGTTGGGAAGACACTTGCAGACCACTCAGTTTGGGTATAGCCAACTTGCACCTCTAGCTTCTGAAGCATTTCTCAGTATAACTTGCAGGGAAGCAGAGGGGGCCAGCCTTCTGGCTAAGATATCAAAGCAAACCTGTCAACCTACTGACAACCCCTAAGAGCAGCTAGAGTAGGTCGATGTCCACTGGACTGTGACGCTTCCCCACTTACTCTCCAGGGAATGATCACATTTGAGGGGGAAAACAGAGCTGCATTTTAACAGAGCACCCCTTGCTAAGCTCCACATGTCAGCTCAGACAGCACCTGAAGCTAAGGACCACTGTAAAAAGCTGACAAAAGCAGCTCCCACACATCAGCATACCCTGCTGACTCTGGAAAGAGGGACGCTTGGCTTCATGTAAGGAAGCTGAAAAAGTCCTGGTTTCTGTCAACTTGCTGGCTGCTGAGCCAGTGAACAGAATGAAGTGGACTTCATTCAGCAACACAGCATGCTGGAGAATGCAGGTTTGGGGTCAAACCCAGATTTGAAGTTCCCCTTCTTTTCCTTAGCTCCTCTACTTGGGCAAGTCACCTCCTCACCCTATGTTTCAGGTTCCTCAGGTATATAACGGAGGTAACGGGATTTTCTAGCAGAACCAGGAAGATTAAACGGGCTATGTGTAAGGCTTGGATAGAAGTCCAGTACATGTGTAGGTGTACACATGCATGGGAGGATGGATAAACACGAGGAAAATGGTGACAAGGCCATCTTAGAATAGCACCTGGCACAGACTAAGTCATAATAAATGCCAGCTGTTATTATTGCTAGAGCAAAGATTAGTGAGCTGGAGTCACCCACCAACAGATCAGATAACCAAGCATGAGGGCCTGAGACACAATCTCTTGTAGCAAGATTCGAAGTCTCCAGGAGACAAGCCTGGCATTGGTATCCCAAAAAGGTGAGAAATTACTGGATTTAAAGTAAAAATCACATCTGAGTCCCACATGTCAGAGACATTCAGATTTGAAATAATCACTGGTTTTACTTTAAATGCAACATAAACTAAATGACCCAATAAAATGTTTGTTTTTAGAAATTAAACAAGCTTTCCCCCCAGTCCCTAGTACATTTGAACAGAAAAAGAAATTTGTGTTCAGTAAAAGTTCCACCAAAATAAGCTAGGCCACAAATCTAAAGGATTTTAAAATTGGTATATATTAGTAAGATTTCCTATTTATCAATAAATTACTATGTTTCCAAGCAGAGAGTTAGGTCTCTTATACCAGACTCTATTGTTTAAATGGGACTTTGTATTCACCACCACCCCCAACCCAAATTTGACTAAGACCAAAGTTCAACACCAAATTCCTGACTATTCTAAAAATAATAATAATAAGGAAGATAGGGGTAGGGGGGCAGGCAACAAGCTTTCAGATGTGAAACAATAATTCTTACCCAGAGAGCTTCATAAAAGGGGTAGAAAGAACTAATCTCTACCATTACTCCACACCAGGCCTCCCTGCTCCCCCAGTCTGTATAAGAAGAAAACCAAAGGGAGAAGGTGGTGGTCACCAGCCTTTGGGGTCATGCAAGGTTCACCAGGTTTTCCCACCGAGGTGTGTTCCCCATTCAAGTGCCGTGTAAGGGTATACTAGATAGGAGAACTGCTCAAAAACTGGAGCACCTGCAAGAAGAGAAGATTTGTTTCTCCACTTGGGCCTTTTCTCAGGCAGCGAGCTTGTTTATCTGTCCCGTGACTAACGGAACAGAGAAAAGGAAATTCAAGAAGTCTAGCCAAATTGAGAGAAGACGCAGCATTAGGGAAGTCTCTGTCCCCATGGGTTAGTAGAGCAAGGAATGAGAGTTTAGGGAGCATCATAAACAGTAGCCCAGCTGGAACCACTGCATGCATATCCATCCGTCCATGAGGACCACCTACAGATGAGAGGACTTTAGTAGCATAACTCTGCAGGATAGATCCCCAGAAGGGGATGCCCTTGGGACAGTATTAATACCACTGGCCAAGCATGTGACTTCTCCACCTCCTAGGCACATGATAGCATCACCTTTAACTGGCCCATTGATGGGGTGTCTGGCCATGTGACCTACCTGGCTCTCAAAAATGGCATCTCCTCTAAGAAGATGCACTGAATTGCTAATGCAAGGCCCCACAGCACACTCTTCCTCCCGCACAGTGATTGTGAATGCACGGAGATGGAGCCTTCATCAGCCTGGTGTCCTGGGACAACGCAGATCAGAGCCCCTACCAATAATCCACGAGAGATGTGTGGCATGAGAAGAAACAAACCTTTGTTGTTTTAAGCAAAAGTGTGATTAACATGGAGTTATTGGTTACCACAGCATCATTTAACCTGTCCTAACTGATAAAAGTGGGATAGGAAGGAAGAGGTTGACCTGGATTCAAACCACTGCATCAAGAAATTATATAGTAGGCAAGTCCCCTGCCTGGCCCTCTAGAGGGCATACCTTGATGGTAAGCCTGGGAGGAAGAGGGTTAAATAATCAATCAGACATTCATCCCCACTCAGACTCCTCAAGCCACAAGTCAAGACTGTGCAGGGGAACAGGAAGAGAAAACCCCAAATCTGATGTAAGATGGAAGTTGTAAACTTAACTGGACTTAGTTTTAAGGCTAAAAATGATAGAAAATTATGCAATCTGCCAAGATGTTATTAAGGGAAAGCAGCAATTAAAAATAAACAAAATTGCCTCATGTTTATTTCCCAAACTGAAATTCCTTCAATACGCTGGCTGCCCATACATGTTTGGTAAACAAGGACATGTGTTTATGACTGGTCTTAGAAAGCTGCAGCTGTTCACGTTGCTCTCCTTCACACACACACACACACACACACACACACACACACACACTCATTCACTCGTATTACTGAAATAATTTCCAAAAGACAATCAATATTGCCCCAAGACAATCAGTTCTAATCGGCTCTACCAACTGTGATATACTAATCCTATTATGTGGCCTTCCTGCTTCTCTTGGACATAGAGTTGTTTTGCTTTGCACAGAGAAGGTACACCCACTGGGAAAGAGAGATTAGGATGTCTGAAAATAATGTGTCCAAGAGAAGTAAGTGGATTAGAGCCCAACTATCATTACTGAGAGGATGGGCACTGAATGGCCAAATGGCCCATGAGTGTGACAGGGAGGAGAGTTATTAAGATGTCAAGCTTCCCCAACTTCTCCCCACTCCACATCACCCACCCCATGCCCTCTAAAGAACCATTGTATCTATTTCTAGCCTGGAAGTCAGGAGGGTAGAAGAGCACCTAAGAAGCCAGGGGAAAGTGGGAAGTATTTAACCAGGAGAGGCAAATACCTCCTGGCTAAGGAGAAGAGTTTTATGCTGTTGTCATAAGAGAGACTCCTGAGCATACAAAGGGACCAAAAGAATGAGGAGAGGGAAGAGGAAGAGGAGAAGGAAGAGGAGGAAAACAGAGCTTTTGAGAACCTTCATTGTGGGTTATGATTTTGAGTATTCTTTAATATTTTTTACTTGAAGTAAAAACTGAAACTTCTCACGAATTCCTTTGGCTGGTGGATGTGTACCTGTGAATGGAACTTTAAGCAAAGCCCTGGCTGTGTGAGGCTCTGAGGTTTATTTGGGTGACAGATTCTTCTGCATCATTCTCCCCCTTGCCCTCTTCCTCTGATACTTCTCCAAAAGGCATTTCACAATTCAGAGCAGATGCCTTCTCTCTGCAAGCCTCTCTGACCTCTCCACTGGGATTGTATGACCCTCCCTGAGGCTCCCCTGGTGTCCTATGCTTCCCCTCACATCAACTTGTATTACAGCTATTTACCTGTTTATCCAAGTATAGCCTTAGCTCCTTACAGCCAAGATTTAGTCTTGAATTTCACACCCCTGAGCCTGGTACCATGCCTAGCACACAAGTATTCAGTAATTAAGACAATCAAGCATCTCTCAAACTCAAAATTTTACTAGGTCAAAAATATGGGAAGAAAATGATTATCGGCTTCCCTTGTCCCATAAAACATAAACCACATTTCTTGCCTGTGCATCAACATCTGTGTTATTTCTGCAGAAGCTCAATCATTCTGCTGGTCAGTCTTACATGCATTTCACATAAACACTAACTCTGTAGTGGGGAAGGGAATGGAGGAGAAAGATTTTAAAAACTATAACAAGTATCTTAAAAGGTTACTCCAGAAGATTCCCTGGAGAGTCAAGGTCTCTTGTTGGATGATGAGTCACGGAGTAGCAACGTCAGCTGCAGGTCTGTGTGAGCACCTCAAAGGATGGCGTCCTGCCAAGCTGCGGTAAGTGAGCAGGCTAAGGCTATGACATTACAGGTTTTCTTCCCTGTCTTCCATTCCCCCTAAAGTATGCCAAAGAGCTCAGTAGGCCTTTAAACTTTAACTCAAGACTGGAAAGGAGAAAGATACACTTTAGCTTAGAAATGCTCAGGCGTTACATTGGCAGGAAGTTAATATTTAAAGGGAAAGGGGCCTTTCAGACTGGACCCAAAAGACTTTTCTCCCATACTCCTACCCATGCCTAAGACATCTGACCTTTACCTGGCAAGTGACTGGCCAGGGCAGAGATAGCAACCCATGCTGGATGTCGGGGATAGAAATTGGGAGGATTTGAGGAGGGATACAGAATAAAAAGTAGGGGAGGGAAGGGGAAACTGCAGAAAATGCCCAAAGGAACTCTCTCTGCCAGCCATGGCATGGGCCACATGGTACACCACATAATGCTGGACTAAGACTTCACATCCATGAGCAGCAGCTGTAGAAACATCCAAATAGAGCAGAGGCATTTGTTCCCCATCTCCACTATCCTATGGACTTGATGTAGACTCACAGATGACTTGAACCAGAAGTAAAGACGTGATCAGACATCCTCTGAGAGGCTGGTGGGCTTGATCACTTTGTTATGGACCATGTCCCCTTTCCCACCCCAAGGCAGAGATATTAGAATTATACAGGGAAAGAGAAGATGCTCCCCCAGCACAGCCTCAAATGTATATTGACCATCTAGAGAGGCTTCTAGATGCCACAATACAGGAGCCAAGGCCTGGAACACAGGAGTTCACAATCCAAGTGTGCCTCAAACCGACCAAACAGGAACCAGGGTGAGGAACATGCTCCCCAATACCCAGCCATGTGGTACTGGCTGTCACTGCTACAGAATTCAGGGGACCGGGTCATTAAAATTTGCCATGCAGCAGATGAAAAAGAAGCAAGCTGTGAACAAGGATCATCGCGTTGGAAATAACAGATACTACCCAAGATGTGCAGAGAAACAAGAATCAAGGGAGAATACCCAGCCCATCCATCTGGAGACTGTCAGTTCTCTTGGGGAAAAGCAATATTTTTATGCTGCATTTTCCTACTCCTCAGGGTAACAAAATCAAACAGGCTCTCTGATTCACAGTGCAGCCAATTTACTGTAACTCATAGGTAAATAAACAACATCTCCCAGTGGCCATTTATCTTGGCAAAAATAATAAAAATCATACAGTCTTTATTATACCTGATTGGATGTAATAATCTGTCAAACTTCCTTGAGATATAAAAAGTAATGTATTTAGGCTGGGCATGGTGGCTCACGCCTGTAATCCCAGCACTTTGGAAGGCCAAGGCGGGTGGATCACCTGAGGTCAGGAGTTTGACACCAGCCTGGCTAACATGGTGAAACTCTGTCTCCACTACAAATACAAAAATTAGTCAGGCATAGTGGTAGGCACCTGTAATCCCAGCTACTCAGGAGGCTGGGACAGAAGAATCACTTGAACCTGGAAGGCGGAGGTTGCAGTGAGCCAAGATCACGCCATTGCACTCCAGGCTGGACAAGAGTGAGACTCCATCCCAGAAATAAAAATAAAAAATAAAAAGTAATGTATTTGTTCAGTTAGCCCTCCTTTCTCTTGGCTCTGGAAAAGTCAAACGTCACAAACAAGAGGAGCCATATGCCCTAGAATGTAAGCTCCATAAGGGCAGGGAATGTTGTCTGTTTTGTTCAGAGCTGTGTCCCAGACCCTAGGAGAGTACCTGGCACATGTATTTCTCAAATGAACAACACTCTTACCTTCATCCACCTGGACTATATCTTACATTAAAAAATAATTATAAAAGGAGCAACTGTATCTCTAGGCCAGCATTTCTCAACCTTGACCCTAGTGACAATTTATTTTGGGGTTGGAGGGAGGCTGCCCTGTTCATTGTAGGCTGTTTAGCAGCACCCATGGCTTCTACTCACTAGATGCCAGTAGCACACTCTCCAACCAGTATGGCACCAAAAATGTCTCCAGACAGGGCCAAAAGTCTTCTGGGGCAAAATCTCCTGGCTGGGAATCACTGCTCTAGGCCTGCAGAGAGCTCCCAAAGAGCTGACACAGACCAAGAGAACTGTTGTGTTTTCTGTCTCATTCATGATGCTGAGACAGCACCCGGGGAAGCCCTTCTGCCTGCCTGCTCTCTGAGGTGAGTGCACCAGACAAGCCTGCGGTGGGAGGAAACATTGGGTAATGAAAATCAAGTAGATGTCTTGAACACAAATGAAGACTGAGATGCGGGCCCAAGCCTTGTCTGTATTCGACAGGAAAAACCACTTTACCGCTGTGGTGGGAATGGACTTGGTTTTCAATGATCCCCTCTCACCCTCCTCCACCAGAAGGGCATTAAAACATCTATACATTGCACCAGGAGCAGGGCATCCATCAGCAGCAATTTCACTTAAAATCCAGCTTGGAGCATCTGCTCCTGCTCCTAATTAGGAACAAGGCTGAGATTCATTAATATCCCCACAACCAGTTCAAAGGGCTCTTCAGAGAACAGGCCCTGCAAAGCATTCCCAAGGCCAGGCACAAGCATGAGGAATGGCAGCAGCTTCTGCTCCCCAGCTCTGGGTGAGCTGTGGGCTCTCACACCTGTTTCTCTGACAAAACTCAAGTGGGATCAGGAAAACATTCCTCCCAATCGGGACTCTGATGATCATGCATCACCTTACCTGTGCTGATTTAGTACTTGCACATAACCTGGCATGCCATGTTTCCATCAAATTCTTCTTCTTTACCAAAATTCACTGATACCCGTGGCTGGAAAAGTTGCAGTAAAACACATATTCTACAGTTCCAAGGGTAGAATCAGTACCACATGACAACAAACATCAATGCCCTTTAAAATACATGTGCTGGCACACCAAGCATTGCTACTTCTGGAAATATATCAAAAGGAAATCATTGTAAATGTAGAAAGACTCATATAACCAAAAATATTCATCACACAATTATTTAGAATAGGGAAAAAATAGAAACAACCAATTGCCTACCATCAGATACCTTAGTTTGGTATACTGTAGCATATACACTCACTGGATTCAAAAACACCATTAAAATGTCATTTACAAAGAATAGCACCATATTAAAATGTTTATGTTGTGTTGTTACATGAAAAAAGACGCACCAAATCATATAAACAGCATGATATCAACCACGAAAATAAAAATTTTAGTATTCAAAAGTCTACTGGAGGCAAATAGATCCTTCCCAAAAAGTGTTCAAGGTGAGTGCATTTTGGAGGGAATAATTTATTTCACTCTTCTGCATCTTCTAACTTCTTTTTTAAAAATTATCTATTTCTTCAAATTTGGAAAAGAAAAATGTAAAGTCAAAAGAATAGTGGAAGACCCACCATTACAGCATAAATATATCCCCTCTATATTCCCTCTATACTAGGGTATCTTTGTCCCTAGCACTTAAAACCAACCATTGTATCTTTAACCGTGTTGCTTTTCTCCTTCAACTGGAACATAATTTTCATAAGGGTAGGCAAATGTCTGACACGTAATTGATACACTTTTGTTGAATTGGATGTATGAGCTAGATTATAGGATTTCTCTTTTTAATTTCTCAATCAGTGAATCAAAAAACATTGCTCCCAGTGAACCTTCATATATGAATGAAAGAGTAATTGGCACAACCACTTTGGAAAACTAGTTAACTGCATCTCTTTAAGTTAAACACTCACCTATCTTACAGTGACCAGTGGATTGCCACACCTAGGTGTGTACCTGAGAAAAATGTGTACATGGGTTTACCAAAAGACATGCCTCAGAGAGTGCTATTATGTAATAAACAAAAACTGGAAACTAACTGCCCTTCAACAATATAACAGGTAAATAAATTGTGGAATATTTATACTGCAATGAAAATTTTAAAAACACACACACAAAAAAAAGTACAACAAATTTAATGTTGAAAAAAAAGAAGCCAGACATTTAAAAGTACATACTTATTCCATTTATACAAGTAAGAAAATGGGCAAAACACACCTATGGTGTTAGAAGTCAGTGACTGCCAGGGGCATGAGATGGTCTTCAAAGATGCTGATAATATTCTGTCTCCTGATCTGGCTGTTTGGGTGTGTTCACTTTGAGAAACTGCATCAAGTGGAACATTTATAATGTGCACCTTCGATCTCTGTATGCTATGCTCCAATGAAACACACTCCCTACCAATCCAGGGCTGCTAAGGGCAGGGTATGTTTTCCATAATTATCCCTCCATTCACTACAGCCCTCGACCAACAGCCCTGACAAGGCTAAACTCACCACACTTCAGCATTTATGCACACACAAGTTCTGTCTTGTCTGAACTCTCCACCTTGATTGTACAGGCCAGCACCTTCCTGTTGGCCTGTTGGCAGTGTCTGCACCCAAAAAATTGGGTAAAATGACAGAAGTTGCCCATGTATGCCAGGAAGAGCTGAGGCAAACTGAAGTGACCTGACCACCAGAAAGATTCAGAGACATGGCCCTGGATCACAAGAAGGACAATGACTCTGGAAGCCCAGCTCGCCAGAACTGCTCTGGGCCATTTGCAGAGCAGGCCCTTTTCTTTGCAGAAAAATGCCCAACAGGTTTCCCTGACCTCCAAGCACCTCTTTCTCTTCACTTTGTCGCAAATAGAAAGCCTGCAGCCTGACCAGGAGACAGGAATCATGTTTGTTTCCCCTCTGCTACATCCTAAGTGCATAGCACAGTGCCTGGTACATGGTAGCCTTGTCAATAAGTATCTTTGGTATGAACACACGAATAAACAAAACCTACTGAATCAGTGCACCAGGATCTGGTTTCTAAAAAGGCAAAGATCTAGGACCTGGATGGCCATGGAAAGAAACAAAATATTCCAAAAAACACATGAAAAGGTCTTTCTGGCATAGGAATTTTTAAACCAACAATTCTGGCATGTAAAAATCTCACGATTTCTCTAACAACAGTAAACACAGTATTATTTTATCTTTACTGTGGATAGAATTTGACCGTCTTAGTCATTGGAAGTGATGCAGGCCTCATTCCAGGTGGCTGGACAAAGGCTCCAGACCAGGTCCAGAGTCATGACAAGGCTGGCTGACTCAGATGGGAAGTGAGGCCTTGGCCAGATGAAAGTGCTGACACAAGCCAACCACGTCCACAGAAGTCACAGGGAATCATCATGTCCAATAAGCATGGAAAGATCCAGAAATTCCCCATATTCCCCTAACAGTGGAACAATGGAAAGACCTCCAAATAGCCACAACAGTCTGCCCAACAGACTTAACTATTTTCTTCCTCTTGGCAATTTTTTTTAATCAATTTTAGGTGCCATGAATTTACCATTAATTAAAGGAAATTTAAGCAGCTGGGGAAAAGAACATTTGAGAGTTTGTTCAGTGGGAATAGAATGACTTCAGAATGAGGAATACTGCCAAGTCTGGTTGATGCTCATAAATTTTCTAAACTTTGATGAGTCCTTTTTTAGGGGGCAGGGGAGTGGATGCCTTCTGATCTTTCAAAAAAAAAAAAAAAACTCTGGCCAACCAAGAAAAGAACTGACTACACCAAAAAGAGAGTATCAGGTAATGTCACCATCTAGCCCCTGTGTCTCAGACTCCCTCTGTGGTTCCGACTATCAGTATCTGCATCTCAGTGCCCAAGAGTAAACATTCTTTATTACATCCACCATTCCTTGTTTGTTCCATACCCTTAACACCACTTCAGTTTCAATATTCTTTTCACTATAAACTAAAGCCAACGTCAGAGTCAATTTCCTTCATTTTGTCTGTGCAGAAAACATATCAGTTGTGTTAGATACAAAGTCAGGCCAGAGTTAGCTAGAATCAAGCCTTTTGGAGACAAATATGCTGAGATGATCCCCTGGAATTTCATCATGTAGAAGGTCCCACATCAATTCCACTGTGCTCATGTGTGCAAGCATCCCTGGGCCCTGGCAGCCAATCAAGACCCAAATGTTATTCCATTCCAGGAAAACCTCATGACAATAGTTGTTGCTGAGGCCTATGTTGAGTCACACATTGGAAAACAAGACCATTTTTTCTGATGTGAATGGTAGCCCTGTTGGCATAAGGGGAAAATACTGCACTCATATTAATTTATTGCAAGTCTTCAAAATAAAATGCCCATTTTGTCTAAAATGTTATTATTCATTGCAGCTAAATGGTGTTGGCTATTTGGGATGAATAACAATTCTCTAGGATTTTCCTAAAAATACAGTCTGAGAACTACCTACATCAGAATCACCTGGATTGGGCCGAGCACAGTGGCTCACACCTGTAACCCCAGCACTTTAAGAGGCCAAGGTGGGCGGATCACTTGAGGTCAGGAGTTTGAGACCAGCCTGGCCAATGCGGCGAAACCCCATCTCTACTAAAAATACAAAAATTAGCTGGGCGTGGTGGCGCATGACTGTAGTCCCAGCTACTCGGGAGGCTGAGGCAGGAGAATCACTTGAACCCAAGCGGCAGAGGTTGCAGTGAGCTGAGATCGCGCCACTGCACTCCAGCCTGGGCGACAGAGCAAGACTCTGTCTTCAAAAAAAAAAGAATCACCTGGACTGCTTATTTAAAATGCAGGTTCCTGGGTGCCACCTTTGACCTGCTAAAGCCTATGCTCTGGACTAGCAGGATGAAATCTGCATTTTAAATAAACCCTGACAGTGATTTCTCAAGACTGTAAAGATATTAGTCTGAGAATGCCACTCTAACAGACCGCTCTGGGCATCTTTTCTCTTTGTCTTGGCCAGGCCTCTCAGAATTGAGTTAGAGCGTGACTCCATTTGCACGGCGGGACAGACGAGTACAGCTGAAATAAAAAGTAGAGGCCTCTGCTCTCTGCATGTTTGTTTTCTCCATGTTTTATTTGGGCAAAGATTGCCTGGAACACCTGCAGTAAGTTCCACTTCCCTGCTGCAATCACAGGTGCCGACGGACTTTGCATAAATGCCTGCTCACCTACCACATAATTCTGCTGGGGAATGTTGACGGTGCCCTCTGGAGTGTGATGTGTCCCAGATCACACAGGAAGGGTTTCAGGAGCATTACAAATCCTTGTATAATATGTCCTCCCTTCCTCCCTTTCCCCAAAGAAAAGTTTGTTTTTGAGAATGAAGTGAGAGGGTCTCTGGGGGGTATATTTTCATAAAACCATGAGAAAAGCTACCAAATCAAATTAACTTGGATCTTAGCATTATCCTTCTAAAGGAATCCCCAATAATTCACATCACCAGTCTGTGAATGCAACTTTCATCTTCCCCAAAAAGAAACCATTATCCTCATGTCTGTCATAGGAACACTGGGCAGACTCAGACCCAAGGGCAAGAAGGTGCACATGCTATCCACACACTCCCCATGTGGTGCTGAAGTAAGTGCATGCGTGTCTATCTCTGCCGCTAAGCTGATCCCTTAGATGAATGTCTTGCTTTTCATCTTTAGCCTCAAAGTGACAGTGGAAGGGGAGAAGGTAAGGGGAGGAGCTGAAGGAGCAGCCCCATGTATACTAGTCTCATTTTTAAAATATAAACTCCACAGATCACCACTCTGACCAAGAAACACTATGATCCTCTTATTTCTAAACAGCAGTAGGAACTGTAGGAGCTCTAAAGCCCAGGACATTTGACCACAGAGGGAAGGAGAAACTTCCAGACCACGGACACCAGAGGAGTAGGAAGGATTAAGTGGGGGACCAGAGTGAGGGATGTTTATACAATAGAGATGGCTGCAGAAGATGGTACAGAGAGGCACAAAGAGGAGAGGAAAAGAACAGGCCATCCTTCCAAGTACTTGGGCCATCTGTGTGCCTCACTTTTTGCAGTTGACTCATTCCCCTGCCCCCAAATGTGTGTTAAGTTGAAAATGTGTGAAGTGTGCTTTAAAATACACTAGGAGAGAGCTTGCTACTTAAGGGAACCCTAGGGCAAACACATCTGATGGAAACACATCAAGGTCTTTCCCACTTCAAGACCTTTGGACCCACTCTTCCCATGGCCTCTCCTCACCTGGTTCACTGCAGTCCTCCTGCAGGGCTCAGCTTCAATGCCCTTCCCAGGGAAGCAGTCCCCAGCCAGAAAGGTTAATGGGTTCCTCCTCCCTCTTCCCATGACATATTCTGAGAGCATCGGTGCCTCTGCCTTGTAGCACTTTTCTCAAAGGAACATAAATGATTATTCTGTGATTGTTTGTCTACCATACTAGACCATAAATGCCAGGAAGGTACAAATGTGTCTATCTTCTTCACCCAATACCTAGCAGAGGCCTGGCACATAGCTGGCATTTGAAGAACATTTGTGTGACAACAAATTACCCTACCTGCATTAACTATTTGTTATTGCTGGGTTTCTTCTAAGCCACAACCAACCTGCTTGGGCTGTAGTGAATGACAGGCCCTCTGACGACCCGTAATGATCTGGAACTGAAGAACTGGGTCTTTGGAGAGAAGGATCAAAGGTCTGGCTAATCCCTACTAGTATTCTCCTTTGGTTCTAAAGCCAAATCTGGAGCTTGGGGACTGCCTGAGTGCCAAGAAGCATGTGCTAGCCCCTGCAAGAACTTCCCCAAGTATAGTGATGCCAACATGATGCAAAATCAAGACCAAATTATGGGCACCAGACATACAGAGCGTGCTGAGAACGCTGCAGTAATACACAGGCTGGTTGGATCATTTGTCTCAAAATGGATCCCATCCCCTGGTGCCCATAAAGCCTGCCTGAGACCTCTCTGGCAGGACAAGATGAGGTTTCTACCTCTTGAGGTGAGCTGGAGGCAACTGGATCAGAGCTTAACATTAAAGTGACACCAAGTAGTGGTTAGTTGCATAACGGGGCTCCCAAGAGCACCCTTCGCATAACTTGGATTTCAGGCACAGTTGCATACAAACCCCCTCCCAGTTACGTCATGATGAGAGTTGCCAGTTTTGGGGGAGGAGGTCCAGCAAGAATATAAAATATGATGGCAAGGTCTTCTGTGCCAGGAGCTACAACTGGAAAATAACAAAGAATGGGCCATATGGAACCTCACACAGCCTTCCAGACTGGCAAGAAATGGAGTGAAGACAGGCTCAGGATCATGGAACTGACTCCCCCAACATGTTTCTAAGAGACAGAAAGCAGCATCTATAGCTGAGTGCCAACAACTCACACTCACAAGCCAGACAAGAAGCTCCCTTAAATTAAATGATTATAGATCACTACGAATTAAAATAGATATACCAGCCACTCAAAGATCACAAGTACCTACTCTGTGCCACGTGCTTACTCAGTCCTCCCCCAGAGCCCCACAATGCAAGTATCACCATTCCAGTTTTACAGAAGAAACTGATGCTCTAGCCAAAGACCTAAGCTTAGCTTTGGCAAGACTGGAACGTGATCTCAGGTTAAGAGTGGGCACTTACACCATGACATGACTCAGCCTCAAAGAGCTTTTCACGGAATTACAGATTGTGCTGGAATTGTGAGGGGGGTTGCATTTCCCTGCTGGGTTCCCTCTGCCTCTCAACGGCACTGCATTTGTTATTATCCATCATCATTTTCAATTACTAATAGAGTGAGACATACACATTCGAAGCTAGTATGACTCACTCTGCCATGACAGCCCTCTGCAGTGAACCCCTCCACTTGCCACAGGTGTGGAAAGTTCTGGCCTGGGACAGTGCACTCAGCCATTCATTCATTCCAACATTCAATGAGCAGCTTTCCGAGTGGGGCTCTGTGGTAAAGGTCTGAGGACACCAAGCTATATACGATGGTGTATCTTAAAAGGAATTACAAAGCGGTGAGGTCCTGGCTTAGAGATAGGAGTTAGACTAAAAAACAGTTTTTCGATATGTGTGACCCTGAGAATTTCCACCTCTCAAAGACTATAAACACATGTGCCTAGTATGCTCCTAAAAGCTTTCCTTCCTCAGATTCATCCAAGAGGTTTGCTCAGGAGGCAATTCAAGTCAACAAAATGCTTATTGGCCACCTGCTGTGTGTGAGGCATGACAAGACTTAGGTTCTTCAGGAGGCATCCAACTATTAAATAAGCTAAAATGTAGATATATACAACTATAAATCAAGGAATACTGCATAACAGTGCTATAGGAATTGTTGATATTAATAAAAAGAATAGCCTCCACTTGCTATCTATGATGCCAGGCATTGTGCTAAGAGCTTCACCTGCATTAACCAACTTACTCTTCATGCTAAACCCATAAGCTTGGTCAACACAGTGGACATCTATTGACATCTGCCCATCAGGCATCCATTTCCCCTTGAGAAATTACCCTTCTACCATCCATCAACAGTGGGATCCAATGAAACCCCTCCACCACTCTAGCCCTAGGCCCCAGCCCTGGGCACATAACCCAGACTTGGACACATAACCCAGACTTGGACAATCAGCACACTCTACCAACTTAGCCAAAGTGATTGACGGAGGAATGGATGCCTAACGCTGGGAAATCTGACAAGTCTCAGTTCTGGGACTTCTGTTGGCACTATCGAGAACATGAAAACTATGATGATGCAGATTTGCAGTTGCCATGAGCCACTACATGGAACCAAACAACCTGAGCACAAAACCAACATAGGAGCAGGGAGACAGAATGAGACACACACAAACCCCTAGTCCTATGATGTAACTTGACCCCTGGATCCAGCCTTACATAAAACCACAGCTTATTAGAATTTTTTAGTTATACAAGCGAGTATGTTTTCTCTTCCATTTAAGCCAGCTTGGACCACATTTCAGTCACTTGCAATCTAAAGTTTCACCAAAGGAATATTATTATCATTTCTTAAGAAATGAGTCAGAGGCCCAGAGATGATAAATAATCTGAGATTGCTTTAAGTTAAATGAACTGCGTAAGTTTTTTATGGGGGGAGGGCACAATGAGAGTGTGCATGTAGACCAGAAACCTGCGAGAGTGCCAGACTGCTCAGTTGCTTGGAGCATGTCTTTTCTCTCCATCCACCAATGGAAGGTGGAGACAGGCAAGTAGCCTTGCTGCGGCCCCTTCCCTTCATGGTGAGTTCATTTCTTGTTTACCTCTACACAGACAGTGTAGCCCTTTGGAATTCCAGCTTTATCCAGAGGTCTATTAAACTCTTCACACTGGGCACTGTCTTACTCCTTGACGGTTCATTAAAATGGTGCATCTTACCATTGGTGGCATCTCACACCGAATGAAACATGATGGACAAATACTTATAACCTTAAGTGAATTACATAATCTCTTACAGGAAATTTCTTTTGTTTGTAACTATCTCACCTGGAGAGATAAGACCAAGTATAATCTGGGTCTTATGAATTTTCCAAGGACCACAGGCAGTCACCTCACCACAGGAAAGGTAAAATGAGTCATCCTGAATGTGCTTGTGTTTAGTTATTGTGTTTGGTTTGAAACACATTATATTGAGTAAATCAATAAGAAATGATGATACATTATTTAATTACTAACATTATTTTGCCTCCTCAAGTAACAAAGTGATTGAGTAAATGATGAGGTCCCACTCCTCTAGGCAAGTATTACGGGTCCATTATCCATTTGGAGCCACTTCTTGGTTTTGAAACTGGCTTCATCAGACTATAGGAGAGCACTTATCCTCCCAGTGATACAGTTCTGCTGAAGTATCATGGAGAGGCCTGGGAAGGCCAACTGGGGCAAGGAGCTCTGCCATCTGAGAAGACTTAGCTTTTCTCTGGCAAGGGCACACTGAAGGTAAGGACAGAGAAGACAAGAAGGCTCTTAGGCCTATCAACTTTTAAACTGTCCCTTTATAATGATCCCTGTGAAATAATTATTTCTATCAATGGTCAGCTAGTACAGGGGATTTAAGATAGTGGGTTCATTAAAGAGAGTCAGGATCACAAACTCATTTAAGTCTCCTTGAACCTGTTTAATCAAAATGATTTTCTGCTACTCTTGATTACGGGCTGAGTTTCCGTGGTGACAGATTAATGACTGATCCACTAAGCCATACCACCTCTTTTGTCACCAGCCCCACTGACTGGGCCAGCCACTATTTTATCAATAGGCTCCACTTGCCCTTGAAACTCATTATAGCTGATATGTTAGATCAAATGAGCAGATCAGATGCTCGCTGCCACCCCAGCTCTGCTACAAAGACCACCAAATCCCACAGAGCATGTGCCAGAAGGAAAAAGAACAGAAGTTGGTCCTTGTGCTCTTATTAGAATTACACACTCAGGTCACTCCACAGTAAGATAAATTCCAGCCAAGGCAGCACTTCTGATTCTTCAGGCCCGCTAAAGGTAATTATCCTAAAGTTAAATGTCAGGGTTTCATGTGTGCAAAAGAAAGAAAATGTCATGTTTGGTGTAAGCAACAATACTATTTTAATCAAATCAGAAGCTCATTATTAGAAGATAAGCCCTGACATGACCCCCACAATACATTGTGTCCAGCTGACTTCCCATCCCACTCTGTCTTAACCTAAGGCTGTTCACGGGTTGCCCTCATTCATAAAGCAGGAAAAACTTGCAATGTGCTATCAGTGGAGGCTTGCACCCCAAATCCACTCAGCCCCTGATTGGCTGTGGTACAGAGGGAGCCTAGAGTCAGATGGCATAGTTCCAGCCTCAGCTCCTCCACATCTCAGCTCTAATTTTGATCAAGAGACTTAACCTCCCAGAAAATAGGAGATGATAATAAAAGTACTTCTCTCATAGGATTGTTATGAATATTAAGTGAGATAATACATGGAAAGTACCTTAAACAGTGTCTGGCACACTCGGTGCTCCATAAATGTTAGCTATTACCTATTTCTGCAATGTTTTAATCTTTTAGTTACAACCAGACTGTATTATGTTTCTAGAAAAAATATTTTTTAAAAGAAAACAGAATAAGTAGTCTATGACAGCATAAGTTAAAGAATTTCCTCTAGCAGGCAAGAGGTTACATGAAAGAAGAGATTACATGTATTTATCTTGTTCACTCTTATAACCCAATGCCTAGTCAATGGTAGATAAACATTTGTTGGAATGAATGAAGGTACAAATGAACAGAGGAAAATTTCCTTATGGTAATGGTTATGGAAAGCCAAAGCCAAATCAGATGCAGAAAAATTAGGAGAATGGTTGTGGCATCTTGATCCCTCAACCTCAAGCCATGGAGGAGTTAAATGCATGTCAGCTAAAGATGGAAAATTATTGAACAACTTAATACAAAGATCTCCTTCTTCATCGCCTCCTTAACATTGTGTACAAAAGTCCAGGCCTCCATCTGGCCAAAACTTCCCAATTGCTAGTGTTTATAAAAGAAGAATGACAAAACTAACAGACCACAAATACATTTAGGAGCAATCATCTGAGCGTTGTTCTATTTGTCCTGGATCTGTAACTCCAGGGAATAAGCCATGGAGTTGTTCTAAAGGCTTTACTTCTAAAAAGAAGGGGATAGGAAGTATTTATACATCTAGAGCAATAGGACACTTTTCAAAATGATAAGTAGAGGTTGCCAGGTCACCTCTGGCAATGTCACAGCACACCCAGCAGTCAAGGGATATGGAACACGCACCCCACTGTCATATTCATTTCAAAGTTGACCCTGTAACAACACCCAAGGGCTACAATCAACTCTCTAAGAGCAGTCCTTAGTTTTCAGTTTCCAAGGTTCAAAAATCACATCTGAATCTCTCCCCCAAGTCCAACAAAGAGACAAGTCAGGAGGAAGGCAAGAAGTTTTCTTTCACAATGAGTTCCAAAAATTGACAAGCATCATAACAATAATTGTGGGACACAGCCTTTCAAAGTTATCAGTAGCTTCAACAAAACAAAGAAATAGCAAAGAAGCTGAGACTTTGTCAACCTCAAGCAAGGCTTGGCTCAATGAAAATGATTAGGCTGGCTGAGCAACTGCAAGATTAGCTGAGGCTTTATCGATTGTCCACTGAATAGTAGGTTTCTGTGAAAAGCAAATTCTTACCCTCTGTTCCCAGGCTCAGGCTTTGTGATTATTCCAGGGACTTGCCCTAAAAGAGTGTCTGGTCTGAGTTCCACAACACTTTAAAGAGGTTAATGACATTAAATTATGTCTGAGCCACTGTTAGTGTCAGGTGACTCCATACAGCACATAAAATGGGTGATGAATGAAGAAGTTTGGGATTTTTTTGAACATTTTTAGATGTTTTAATGGCATGCTGGATTAAATTATCATTTTTTAAATATATGCTGCTAAAAATATTAGTTTAATGTCTAAAACCGCTCCAAAAACAAAAACAAAAAAAATAGTATATTGGGACATAAAAGCTTTTCTTTTTGTTATGTCTTGGACATTTTTACACTATCTAAAGGCAGTATTTCCTAAACATTAGAATAACCTAGTATGTTTGCTTAAAATATGGATTCCCTGCACTCACCCCAGAAATGTAAAGTCAGATTCTCCAGGGTAGGACCATGGATGCTATAATTTAACAAGCACTTCAGGTGAGCTTCATCCTCAGTCAGGTTTGGAAACACACTGTTCCAAAGATCTAAAAATGTCACCACCATCCATAATAAAGATGGGAAATGAACAGAAGTCCAATTTTAAAAAATTTAAAGCTAAGCAGGAATTCAGAATATCATGCTTATGATACACTGAGACTAGAAAATCTTGAACAGGCATGAAAGCACAGTAAACCTTTCCATAACCCAAAGATCCAAAAAAGCACAAGTGTTTTCAACTCAATCCAGCTGCCAGGAGCACCAAGGCATCTATCTCCAGAGGTGGCCCTTCACTTCTAATCCTGGCTCAATTCTTCCACCTCTAGCAAAGTCAAGCAACTGCCCTGCTCTTCAACTCTATCTAAAAGATAGCCATAGAAAAGTAAAAACAAAACAAAACAAAAAGCAAAATTATCTCTGCCCCAGGTGAATCCTTCATGGTTTGGGCACATTTTTCAGCCATAGGGAAAGGTAATCAATGAAGGATTCTCAGATCTAAGCAGTTAACAGAGCAGGTCAGGAATGGGGCAATGAATGGCAGGAATCTCACTGGGGTAGGGGAGGAAAGTGAGGGGCATATCTACTGCAAAAGACCCTAGTAGTTATTATGTATCAATTAAAAATTTTAATGAAATTACAATTTCGATAAAAGGCCCCAAATAGCTGTGGCTATTCATTGAAAGTCTTTGAAATCCCCTTTCCAAGAGAAGCAGTCCAACATCAACTAGAAAAAAGAAGAGGAGGAACAGAGAGGAGAGTGATAAACCCCCACACAAAGCTATGAGTGCATCTCCTCTGGACAGGGATCTGGAGAGGGTGCTCTTTAAAAAGTGTATGGAAACATCTGGGATTCATTCAATGTCTCAAATTCCCTCTCCCTGCAAGGCCTGCAGATACTGAGAGCAGAGCTTAGAGGAGTCCAGTGGAGGAAGCTGATCCCCATACATATCCCACCTCAAAGAGTCTGTAAACCATGCCCAGGGACATTAACAAAGGGGGTCTGTGGTATAGGTCAAATTATCATATTTAAAAAATACATGCTGCTAAAAATATTAGTTTAACACCTAAAACTGATCAGAAACAAACAAAAAGAAACAGTGCATTTGAACATTAAAGCTTTTCTCTTTTTTACTGTTATGCCTTGGGCACTTTTACAATATTTAAGGCTTCTCAGAAACAGGAATTCCTAATGTTAAGTACCATAAAACATGGTACTTCCAAGTCCCCTAGAAGGGCATGGCCCTGGCCAGCTGGGGCAGTCCTTGAAGAAGCTGGCAGACGCTCCCACAGAACAGAGGAGATGCCATCTGCTGGAAAGACTGCACCAGATGCCTCTTGCCCCACATCCCTGGGGCACACCTGGGGAGTGGCAGCCAGCCTTGAGGCAGAAACAGGCCGCAAGTGTGTTTCTGCGTGTCCGGGAGTAACTTTCTCCACTCCCAGGGCTCCCACGGAGGAGCAATGCTCTGCCACCCAGGGTCCCTTTCAGGGCAGGGGACCAACTGCACGGGCTAGTTGTTCCTGTTTCAAGATTCCGAGGGTCAAACCACCCCACCTCCCCTGTATTTTATCAGGCCATGACCGCCCCCCTCAACACACACACACACACACACACATGCAACACCTGACTCCCATAAATAGCTCCCCCATAAATAGCTTGGACCACTCCCAGACCCAACCTTTCCAGTAGGGATTCTCCTGACACACCCCAGAGATGGTCCACGCCACCGCTGCCCCGGGGAGGTTTTCTCCGGAGCTAGGGAAAGTCTACCATCACGGTTAGGAGAAGTCGGAAGCTCAGAGAACCTCTTTCTCCACAGCTACTGGTGATCTGTGCTGTATTTTAGTGCAGTCACCTCCCGCAGCCCTACGAATACACACACCTGGGCCACAGGTAACAGGCAAGCGCATGGAGCCTTCGAAGTTCTCTTTAAAGTTCCTTTCAGGCAAGACCGCACCCAGGAAGCTGGGACCGACCAGCCCCCGCGGGAGATGCCCACCTGTCCCCCTCCCAAACACACACACACACACACACACACACACACCAACCCCGCTTCAGGGGTCCCCTCCGAGAGGCTCCGCGCCCCCCAGGGCCGGGTGGCGCCGGTACTCACGTCTCGAAAGCGGTTCCAGTACTTGTCCCGGTCGTACTGGGAGACGGTGCTCAGCCACTGGTCATTGTCTAGGAAATTGCCGTGGTTGGGGCCCGCGCCTCCGGCGAGCGCGTCCAGGTGCCGGCTCTCGACTTGGAGGAAGCACCACGCCGCGGCGGCCGCCGCCAGCACCGCGATCGCCGGCATCTGCGGGGCAGGGCGCGCAGGGCGATGAGCGAAGAGGGCAGGCGGCCGCGAGCCCCGGGCACCCAGGCGTCCCAGCGCCCCAGCCCGGAGACGGGGACCCCGCGGCGGGCACGGGCAGCGCTCGCGCACCTGGGGCGCCTGTCGCGCCTCTAGACCCAGGGACCCCTCTCACGAATGGGGGACTCATCTACGAACGAGGAGGCTGCGTCACGAATCCGAGGCTGCCGTCCAACTACAGGGGACCCGTCTCGTCTATTCTCCGAGTGCCCCACAGATGCCGCCCTCCTATCAGGGGCTTGGTACCCCTCCCCAGAAGCGGGGAGCCCGGGTCCGCACGCCGCACTCCCACAGACGGTGCACACGGCTTTGGGGCAGGAGAGGGGAGAACAGGGCTCCAGCAGCACCCGAGCTCCGGCAAGCGGGGTGGGGGCTGCCAGCAGCTGGGGGTCCCCGGCGACAGCTAAGGGAAAGGTCTCCCTTGAGCGCCCTGCGGTCTCGGGGGTAAGAAAGGCGCGCGGAGGTAACCCCAGGCCCTGACCCTGCCAGCCCCCTAGGCGGCCGCGGGGAGGTCCCAACTACTCCAAGTTGGGGCGCGGGGTTCCTCTGGGCACGTACCTTGGGGGCCGGCCCGGGTCCCCTAGTCCGAGTTGCTCGAGCTCCCGCGGCACGGTCGCCGGGAAGGCTGGTCGCCGGGAAGGCTGATCGCCGGCTCGCGCCCCTGCGCTCCTGCCACACGCCGCCGCCGAGCGTCTGGCCGCTTTGTGAGCCCGCAGCGCTGTGCTCCGCTCGCTCGCTGGCTCGGGCGCGGCGTCCGCGGGCGGAGGAGGCCGAGCGCGCGAGCCAAGGCTCTGGCGCCCCCTGGTGGCCACGCGCTGCCTGCCCGACAGCCCGGCCGCCCCAGCCCGGAACGTGGTCATTCACATCTTAATGCAGGGCTAAAATCAGCTTTCAGGCCCAGGCTGGTGCGAGACAGAAGAGGGGACTGAGGATATGAGGCCAAGACGCAGGCCAGCATGGAGGCATTCTCAAAAGGAAGGCCTTCGGGTTATCTAGATCAAAATCACCTGGGTGGAGAGAGAAGAGAACTTCCTAAAAATGATTCCTGCCCCACCGCCCCACTTGCTGAGTCAGCATTCCTTAGGAAAGCCTCCAAGTCTGCACTTTTAATGAGCTCCCGAGGCGTTTTTTATGCACAGCAAAGTTTGATAACCACCGTCCTGCCATTCCCTGGATAAGTGAATATCTGCACTGCCCATCCCAAGTCATGCACCCACCTGCATCTCTGCACTCCCATGCCCTATGCCATGCTTACCACTGTCCTGCCCCTTGAGAACCGGCCCCAGCACTAACCTGTTGAGTTCCCCTAGATGGGAGGGAGGGGAGAGAGGAAAAACAGATCAGGCTACAGGGACAGAACACTGAGAAGCAGGAGTCTGGTCCTGCCCCATCCCCCACCCCGTTTCCAAATACCAGCAATGTTTGGTGAAATAGGGCTGGAAGGGACTTAATGTCTTCCCCTGCCTGTATACAAGTGATACTGGCCTGTCACCTTTCTCTGTACAACTACTCCCCATTCCCCAGACACCTGAGCGCTCTTTCAGAACAAGTCTGACCATCCCATCACCCCTCTCCCCTCAACACAAAATTCTTCACAATGCTTTCCTGATAAAGACCAATCTCCTGGCTGGAGCCCCCAGGACCCGCACATCTGGACCCCACCTCTCACCCCACTCTCTCCTCCTCTGACCTTCTGGACGGGCTGGCCCTGACCCCAGTGGAAATGGGCTCCCTCCACTCCTGGGTATTCACTTCTGCCTGGGCTGCTGTCCATACCCAGTCCCAGCACAAGTCTCATTAATTCTGCTCTCTGCTTATTCATCCTCACTTCTTCAGAGACTCTTGCTACACCTGTGGACCAGGCCAGCACCTGCAGTGATGCTGTCTTTGAGAACACAGTGCTTCTCTGGCTGTAAGCTCAACTGATATCACTTACTCTATGTCTGCCTCCCCACCTGGCTAGAGCTCCTGAGGGCAGAGGCTATCTTTGTCTTGTTCACCACTTCTCCCAGTGCCCAGAGTACAAGATCTTGACACATTGTTAGTGCTCAAAAAAATTTGATAAATGAATGAATGATTTAATGAATGAATGCCACCCAACCATGTCTGGAACAACAACACATCTCAGCCAGCATGCCAACAATAATGTATGGTGTGATCAATAATAAGTTGCGCTACAAATAATTTGGTTACATACAATAGTTGAATGTGTGGAAGTCAGCAGATCTGTGGTTTTCCCAACATTACTCTGCCTGATTTGCATTCCTAGAAACTTTCTCAAAAGGGAGAAAAAGGAATGGAGTCACAGCTACTATGTTGGGGACTGCACATCATCCACGGTTTATTTTATCATGGAATGCTGTGGGTGGGTGCATCAGAGTGGGAGAGAGGTTTAGAAATGATGAAGAGACTGTTTCTTATGTTCATAGAAACCCAAGTAAGCAGCACTTCCCCATTTATCTGCCCAGTGTGACAGCAAGATCTCTCCAAGGAGTTGTCCCTAAATGTCACTTTTGCCTCCTCACCTCCAACTCATTCTTCAACCCACTCCAATCTGCCTTTCATCCTCACTAACTGAAATGACTTGTCACCATCAGCAGCCTCCTCCAAGTCACCAGATCCAGTGGGTACCCTCGATCCTCCCCAGTGTGGCCTCTGAGCAGTTTCTTTTGGCTCCCGTGGCTCCAACCCTCCTGGCTTTCCTGCTCCCCCCATCATTCCTGCTGACATTCCAGTGCTTCTTAGGGCTCAGACCTATCCCTCTTCTCTTTCCCCCAAAACCCTTTCCCCAGGTGCCCAAGTCCAGTCCTATGCTGAGATCCTCCAGGTACATTTCCAGCCCAGAAATTCCAATGACTTCTGACTGTACCTCCAGCTTCATACTTTACATCTCCTCAATGCCCCATGGGCACGTCAGATCTGTGACCAGGCCAAAACAGAAGTCTGGATGTCCTCCATGCCTCTGTGTTCTCCTTTCATCCCTGTTAGAGTGAATGTATCCGCATCCACATGGCTGCTTAAGTCAGAACCCCACAAGTCATCTCCAGTTCATCCATCTCCTCGCCCCTCACCTCCCATCCATCAGCAAAGGGGGTCCATCCCACTTTCGAACACCCCCTGGAGCCACCCACTTCACCCCACTTCCACAGATACTCCTGAGTCCACAAGACCATCACTTCTCACGTGAAGAACTACGGTGCTTCTTGGCTGGTTTCCTTCTTTCCTTTCCCTTGCAACCCATTATCCACTCAGGTGAGAGCAATCTTTTTTTAAGACAGCCTTCTCTTTTTAAAATTTTTGTGGGTACATAGTGGGTGTTTGTATTTAGGGGGTACATGAGATGTTTGATACAGGCACGCAATGCATAATGATCACATCACGTAGAATTGGATATCCAACCCCTCAAGTGTTTATCCTTTGTGTTACAAACCATCCAATTACATTCTTTTAGTTATTTTTAAATGTACAATTAACTTATTGACTATAGTCACCCTGTTGTGCTATCAAATACTATGTCTTATTCATTCTTTCTATTTTTTTTTGGACCCATTAACCATCCCCACCCTCCCTGCAACCCTCCACTACCCTTCCCAGCCTCTGGTAACCATCCTTCTACTCTCTATGTCCATAAGTTCAATTATTTTGATTTTTAGATCCCACAAATAAATAAGAACATGTGACATTCGTCTTTCCATACCTGGCTTATTTCACTTGACATAATGATATCCAGTTCCAACCATGTTGTTGCAAATGACAGGATCTCATTCTTTTTATGGCTGAATAGTACTCCATTGTATATATGTAGCAATCTTTTTAAAATAGAAATCACTCCCTTAAATAAAACCTTTCAATAGCTTGCCATGACAGTAAAACAAAAATTCACATTCCCTCCCATGACTCACAGAGCTTTGCACCATCTGGTCCCTTACCTCTGCCCTTCATTCCCTAGGTTCTAGCCAGATTTCTTCTCATGGTTCTGCAAACTTAGCAAGCTTGGGCCCCGCAGGTCCTCTCTTCTGGCCAGGCTCTCTGCCCACAGTGTTCCTTTCCCTGCTTTTCACAGGGCAACTCCTTCTTAGCTGTCAGGTCTCACTCAAATGTCACCACCTCATTGAAGCCTTCCCTGACCACACCTTCTAAGATAGACACTTCCCTCCCAGCCACATCAGCATTCTCTCTTGTTGTATCTGGTTGCTCAGTCGTTCAAGAGTGTTTCACTCCTTTGTTTATTATCTCTCTCTTCCTCAATTTGAATATTAATTCCAAGAGGGCAAACACTGTCTTTTTCACTCCTGTATCCCTGAGCTAATCTCAGAACCTGGCATTCAGTGGGCCCTCAACAAATATTTATCCAGTGGTTCAATGAATGAAGCAAATTCCATAACCCTTGATGCATCCTAAAGTATGAAAGCCCTGTCTAGGGCCATTTCCTTTGTCCTCCTTAAATTCCTTGCTCTGCAGATCCAAGTTCCACTTTCCTCGGGGACCTGTCCCCAGTTTAATCAGAGAGCATCTGCTGCTAGCCATGCTCCAATTTCACAACTGGAATCTTCCCCATAACCATCCCCTGCATGGGAAGGGTGACCAAAGGAGCAGGGGCAGGTGTGGCCATGCTGGATCTGGCCTGAGCCAAGGAAGGACATAACCTTGGAGCAGGGGCAAGGAGGCTGGGAGCTGGAGACCTGCCATCAGCTCAGCCAGCACTCGAGGGGAGAAATGGCAGATTTATTCAGCCGCAGGAAGCACCCAGGACCAAAATCAATACTGAGCCTTGGGGCTGTATTTCTGCTTTTCATTGGCTTATGCACAACTATAATAACTCCTTGTTTTAACATAGTTCTTATTTCTACGAGCCCCACATGTTTTATTTTCAGTTTAATGGATCCTCAAACCTGTGCTACTGGTAGTCAGAAGCAGACATAACTATCACCATTTTATGCTGAGGCTAGGGGAGCCCAGAAAGGCAGATAAACTGGTGAAGGTCACAGAGAGAGAAAGAAAGATGGACCTACTTGCAGAAAGTTCTAGGTGTACTCCCTGCCCCCTGTTCATGATGCTATGCCGGCAAGAATCAAATCACCCACTGGGTTCCATCCAATAAAAGAGGTGCCTATAATACCTTATCATCAGCACAGATTTATTTTTAGCTGCAAACTCATATATCTACCTGCTACATGGCATCTCCATTGCACTGTCTCATTGGCACTCTCTGAATTCAGTGTGTCCAAAATTGAACATCTGAGCTGCATCCCCCCTGTTAAACCTACCCTCTTTCCTGTGTCCCCATGTTGGGGAAACCACTTCCCACCCCACCAAGACCCTAGTGTCACTCTGCCCTCCTTCTCAGCCCCCACTTTCAGTGACTCACTCATCTGTCAATCTCTCTTTCACTCCTTTCAGCTCCACCCACTCCCCACTGCTGTACCTCTAGAATCTACTTCCCACCACATGTCACCTGCACACCACAGAGCCTCTCTCAGTTCACCCATGGTTATTCATTATCCACACAGGAGCCAAAGTGGTCCTCTCTCAAGGTAAATATGATCACTTTTCTCTACTTACTTCCCTTCCTGTGCCCTCAGGACAAAGGCCAGGCAGTGCACCATGACTGCTGGTACATCCTGCTAAGCCCAGGGGCCTCTAGATCCTTCTGTCCTGGATGTTCCTGCCCCTCCTGCTCTGGTCACCAGCATCCTGCCCCCTCCACTCAGGCCCTTTCTTGCAGGGCTCACTCCTGCTGAGACGCTCTCCTCCCTGTCCCCTCTTCTCCTGGACAGCCCCACTCACCCTTCTGGCCACAGCTTCTGCAAGTCCTCAGAAAAGTCACCCCTGACCCTCACAACTTTGCACTCATCACAGCTGCACAATTGCTTGATGTCATTCTCCCACCTGACATTCAGCAGCACAAAGGCAGGGTCCGGGTTTGGGTCTGTCTCATTTGCTGCTGAACCCATAGTGCTGAAAAAAGGGACATAAGTGCACAATAAATATTGAGTGAATTAATAAATACTCATAGCTCAATTGCATTTGTTTCCTTCCCTTCTTTGAAGCAAAGAAGCTCCAAGGTTTATGTTGAATATTTTAACCCCCAAACACCCCTTGGATAGAAAGTAGGGACTGTGAGGGAATGACATGACCTTCCCACTCCCAGGCTCTTCTGCTGTGGTTTGAAGGTGATGTTGGAATAATTCCTTATCCCAAGAAGAGGAGTAATGAAACAGATGCATTTCTTGACACCACTGAAAGCAGCTCACCCAGCAGGGCCTGTAACTTTTGCGAACACATCGATTTCACCCATTGATTATATGTATTCAGTAGAGCCAGGCTCACTCCATCTCCCTGCGTCCCTCACAGCCGTTTCCCCCACCCGCCCCCACCCCCACCAACACACACACACACACACACACACACACACACACACATACATGCCTTCTTGCTTTCTTCCCCCTATGCAGAGCCATGGTGTATGGACAACCCACCTTAGGAGGACATGATTTTAAGCAAATGAATACCTCACAACAATATGAAAGTAAACACCAGAAAACTCTAATGGCAAAGCAACTACTCAGAAACAGAGAAGAGGATGCCCAAGCCCTGACTACAGAGGAAAAAATCATGAAGGCCACAAAACTAACAACAACATGGGCTGACATGCATGAGCACTTACAGCATGTCAGACACCGCAGTCCTGTGTGTTATCTGATGTAATCCTCCTGACAATCTCCCATGAAATAGGCACTGTGAGAAGCCTCATGTTAAAAACAAAAGCCTGAGTCCCAGAGTTGAGAGATCCTTTATCCCAGATCACTCATTGAGTAAATGGAAGAAGAGCCAGGGACTACTTGACATCAAAGCTCCCACTATGACCCACTACAGCACTCAGGCACAGTGCTGCCACAGCCCATGGAACCCACAGCATTTCCCTTGATGTCCAAGACTTATGCACTTCATAGTCTGATGGAAAATATGTACACACCTGATCTCTGTTGGCTGAATAACAAGCCCTCTGAGACTTGAAGACAATTTTCTTTTCCTTGCTCAGAAAGGCAATCCAGGTTCTTTTTCCTTTTCTTATTAGCTTTGTATTCATTTACAAAGAGAAATGCAACCGCATGTTGGCATCAGGCTCCACGCAGGCTACAAAGCTCTGGGATAGGCTGGCAGGGCCCTCCTTTCCTCTCAGGGTCAGTGCCAGATGGCTGCCTTTAGAAGGACCGCACAGTGTGGGTGCAATGCGGGCTCACGCCTTGGGGAATAGAAGATGGTGACTGCTGAGTCAACAGAGAGTGAGCCCACAGGACGAGGGTCCCGAAAGAGGCTCCAGCTCACCGAGGATCCCAGGACTGGGAGCAAAATGGAGTTCCTTGAGGAACAAGCGCTCCAAACAGCTTTCAAGCTGGGATGGAAACCAGAGAGCAAAACTGGAGCTGGAGGAGTCCCACACATCCAGAAGGGCCTGGGAAACACAACGAAATGAACCCAACTCGTTTGCAGCACCCCCTGAGAAGCCCCATCTTACTGGAACTCAAAAGGAGTTCTAACTCAAAAGGAGTTCCAAAACCACCCACTGAGCTAGCATGAACCAAAACCATACTTCCTGTGAGAATTTCCTAACAAAACTTCCAAAATGGAATACAGATGAGTCAGCAAGGTTCTGCACACTAAATTGAACATGCTCAAGCACCCAGAAATGAACAATACTAGAAACGCATCAGTATTATTATCATTATTATTATTATTATTTATGCTAAAAGCTCTTAACATGAAATGTACTCCTTAAGTGTAAAATGCTTAAATATGGTCATTTATGGGCCCAATGTTGTACAGATTTCTAGAATTTATTCATCTTGCATAATTGAAATGTTATACCTGTTGATTAGCAACTTCCAACTCCCCCTTCCACCTGCCCCTTTGCAACTGCCATTCCACTCTCTGCTTCCATGAGTTTGACTATTTTAGATAGCTCATATAAGAATCATGCAGTGTTTGTACTTCTGTGACTAGCTCAGTATCCCCCAGGTTCATCCATATTGTCACATATTGCAGGATTTCCTTCTTTTTAAAGGCTGGATAATATTCCATCATATATATATATGTCACATTTTCTTTATCTATTTACTTATCCATGAACATTAGGTTATTTCCACATCTTGTGAATAAAGCTTCAATGAACACAGGAAGGCTAATATCTCTTTGAGATCCTGATTTCAATTCTCTTGGATAAACACTCAGAAGTGGAATGCTGGATCATATGGTAGTTCTATTTTTAGTTTTCTGAGAAATCTCTATGCTGTTTTCCATAGCGGCTACACCATTTTGCATTCCCACCAACAGTGTACAAGGGTTTCAGTTTCTCCTCATCCTCACCAACGCTTGTCTTTTTTGTTTTTTTATAATAGCCATTTTGACAGGTGTGGGATGATATCTCCTTGTGATTTTCATTTGCATTTCCCTGATGACTGGTGATATTGAGCATCTTTTCATACATCTGTTGGACATTTGTAGGCCTTCTTTAGAGAAATGTCTGTTCAAGCAAAGATATGGAATCAACCTGAGTGTTCACCAATAGACGATTAAAGAAAATGTGGTGCAAACACACACACACAATGGAATACTCTTCAGCCATAAAAAGGAATAAAATCATGTCTTTTGAAGCAACATGGATGGAAATGGAGGCCATGATCTTAAGTGAAACAACTCAAAAGCAGAAAGTCAAGAACTGCATATTCTCACTTACGGTTGGGAGATAAACAGTGTGTACACATGGACATAGAGTGTGGAACAATAGCCACTGGAGATTTAGAAGAGTGGGAGGAGCATAAGGGATGAGAAATTATTTAATGGGTACAAGGTACGCTAATCAGGTGACGGTTACACTAAAAGCCCAGACTTCACCACTATACGATATATACATGAAATAAAACTGTACTTGTACCCCTTAAATTGATAGGATTTCATAATTCTATACCATGTAATTTCTCCTTAAAGTCTCACACATGCAGCTCACACAAGCAGGTTAGTTCACCCCTTTATAGACTGAGAAACTGAGGCTCAGAGAAGAAATTTTAACCATTTACACACTCATCTCCACTAGATTTTTCTTAAGGTCAAAGCATTGGAAGAATTCGCCTGGCTGCACACATATTTGCATATAATTTACAGATGCCTCCAACTATGAAAGACATCCTTAGGCAATTTGCAAGTTAAATTTGTATCATTTCACTCAAGGCATGAAGTGAAAAGGGAATTATCAAGCCAGGGGGAACTGCAGGGGAGACAGCAGGGGTCCCCAGAAATTCTCCCAACATCTTCAGTGGGAGTACACTAAATTCAAGAATTTAGCATCTGCTCAACAAAGGAATATTATGCAGGGCATTAAAATGATGGCTATAAAATCCATGAAGCAACATGAAACATAGAGTGATAGAAAAGCAAGTTACAGAATTGGGTGCACAGAATGACTTTAGCAGGGGGGAAGGGAAGAGGAAAAGAACCGCACCAGGGACAAGCTGTGACTATGTTAGGGCACAACCGTGGGGAATGTTCTTTTTCTTCTTCCAAAGGGTTCCTAGCATAGATGACCTCTACACGTTTTTCACCCTCTCTGTGCCTCAGTTTCCTTTTTTGTAAAGTGGTAGTCATAATAGCACATATCTATCAGGGTTTTGAGAAGATTAGATCATATACACAGAGTGCTTTGCACCAAATATGACATATACTAAGTGCATGATTAATGTTGGATTGGCAGTAGTGTCTGTTATTCTGTCAGCTCTTAGCCCTCACTTCTGACAAAGATGGTGGAGCAAGAACTCTATTGGGAGTCATGAGTTCTGGCCCAATCTGGCCCAATCAATGCCAGATTTTCCTGGATGTTCCTAGGACTCAGTTTCTTCTCTTGTGAAATGAAGGGACAGGGCCATGGTACTTCTACCCTGTCGTTGCACTCTGTGAAAAGCTGTGTGGTGCCCTTTACATCTACAATTGAAAGTTCCCTGTACTTTCAATCAATTACAAAAAAAAAAGGCTCAAAGAAATTAATGAGGGGCCAGGCTCACGCCTGTAATCCCAACACTTTGGGAGGCTGAGGTGTGCAGATCACATAAGTTCAGGAGTTCAAGAGCAGCCTGGCCAACATGGTGAAACTTTGTCTCTACTAAAAATACAAAAAATTAGCCCATGCCTGTAGTCTCAGCTACTAGGGAAGCTGAGGCAGGAGAGCTACTTGAACTCAATTGTAGTGAGCCGAGATCACACCACTGCACTCCAGCCTGGGTGACAGAGTGAGACTCTGTCTCAAAAAAAAAAAAAAAGGAAAAGAAAAAGAAATTAATGAGGAAAATACATCAATGGGAAAATGGGCAAAAGTCTTGAATACACAATTCACCAAAGAACTACAAATAACCAAACTGCCAAGTAACCAAAGTAAAACACATTAAGATAATAAGTCACCGATAAAATTTGCAGATACTTCTAAAAATCATTATTCTCTGGGTTGGCAAAAATGAAAAAAAGTTGCTTTCTTTGTGGGATCATAAACTGGTACAGTCCTCTTAGAGGCCAAGGTTCTTGATATTTATGTTAAGAGCCATAAAATGTTTGTGACCAGTGACTTTGTAACTTCACCCATAAGAATTTAACCTGAAAAGATAATTAAGAATGTTAACAAAGGCTTAGCAACAATTATGTTCTTCTCTGAATTATTTATAATAGTGAAAGCTCAGGAATAACCTAAATGTCTAGAATCAGATTGGTTCAATAAACTATATTCACATAATAGAACATCGTGTGGCCATTAGAAATCTTTTTTTTTTTTTTTTTTTTTTTTTTTTTTTTTTTTTTTTGAGACGGAGTCTCGCTCTGTCGCCCAGGCTGGAGTGCAGTGGCGCGATCTCGGCTCACTGCAAGCTCCGCCTCCCGGGTTCACGCCATTCTCCTGCCTCAGCCTCCCGAGTAGCTGGGACTACAGGCGCCCGCTACCACGCCCGGCTAATTTTTTGTATTTTTAGTAGAGACGGGGTTTCACCGTGTTAGCCAGGATGGTCTCGATCTCCTGACCTCGTGATCCGCCCGCCTCGGCCTCCCAGAAATCTTATTATTTGAGAATATTTAAGAGATGGGAAAGTATGACATTAATTGAATAAAAATTCCCAATCAGCACCATCTCTCTAGAAGCAGAGCCTGAAACAAGGATTCTTGAGGAAGTGATTGATTGAGAGCACACTCCAAGAAGGAGAGCAAGGGAAGCAGACAAGTTCAGGGGAAGAAAGCCAAGCAAAGGTGTGGTCTCTGCTAGAGACCACTTCCATCGTGTCCCCAGGGAGCTCAGGAACACAGAGTCATACCCCTTCTTGGTGCCTTTTGAGGGGCTGGTCTTTTGTTTCCCCATGGCATTGGCTGTTGGCTGCCTGGGTGGAGGGGTATGAGGATGAGCAGGGGTGCTCTTTCTTCCACCCCTTGATTCTCTGACTCATGTATTCTGTCTACTAGGGACACAGCACCATCTAATGTCTATTGGTTTAAGGTGTCTATTCAGCCTAAAGGATGTTGCCCCATCCTTGCAGAATATCATCTCTAAACTAGTACCTCAGCTATACCTTCAACAGGCTGTTCCAATCCTTAATCAGGCCAGCAACTTTCGTATGGTATAGTTTTTAAAAGGATCAGTGGATCTCATGAATGTTCTCTCTGCCATAACTTCTTTGCCATAAAAGGCAATGTAATGTGGTATCCCATGCCAGTAGATCAGAAACCGATTTGGTCCCTAGCATAGTGGTGCTGGCTGAGACACTGTGGGCAGGAAAGGCAAATCTGACCCCTGAATATGTATCAATCCCAGTCAGAATGAAACATTGCCCATTCCAAGTTGGAAGAGGTCTGATACACAAAGGCTCAGCAATGGTCGGTTTCTGGCAGGTGGAACCCTGGGCTGTGGCAGTAGCTAAATTAGCCTTAGGGTAAGGAAACCCATATTGTTGGGACCATACATAGTTTTTATCTCTGCAACCATGGCCACTCCTTTCATCAAACCATGGTGCAAGAAATATAGATGGTATATATGTACAGATAAGTAAAATACATATATTTCCTAGCTCTACGGAGAGGGTCTAGAACAAATGCAACCCAGTATCTACGAGCATACCTAGTGCCTAGGTCTTGATTTCGAAGCACTGTTCTATTCTAAGCACTATTCAATTAAAAGAACTAGGGTTCCTTGAAAAGTGCTTGATTTCAGTGCTAGAGCAGGAAAAATATGAGATAAAGCTGGAACACTTTGTGGTGATAGAAAGTCAGAAAATGCTCACAAAGGATGTGGATTTGTCAAAAGAATAAGGTCTAGATAAATAAACTGTGGTATGTCCAAACAATGGAATATTATTCAGTGCTGAAAAGCAATGAACTATCAAGCTGTGAAGAGACATGGAGGAAACTTAAACGCATATTACTAAGCAAAAGAAGCCAGGCTGAAACAAGGCTACAGACTGCACGACATTTCAACTGTATGATACCCTGGAAAAGGCAAATCTACAGAAACAGTAAAAAGATCAGTGATGTCCAGAAAATAGGGGGTGGAGAGGTAAGAATAAGCAGAGCACAGAGCATTTTAGGGCAGAGAAACTACTTTGTATGATACTATAATGAGGGATACATGTCATTAGACTTTGTCTAAACCCATAGAATGTACTGCACCCACTGAAACATAATGCCTATGGATTTTAGATGATGTCAATGTAGATTCATCAATTGTAACAAATGTACCACTCTGGTAGGGGATGTCGATAATAGGGGAATCTGTGCATGTGGGGGGAGGACCAGGGAGCAGGTGGGAAGTATCAATGCCTTCTGCTCAATGTTGCTGTTAACCTAAAACTGCTCTAAATAAGTAAAGTCTATTGAATAAATAAATAATAAAGTCCAAGCTGAAGGAGCTCCTAATGGTCAGAGCTAGAAAAATTTTGGAAAAAAAATAATGATAGTATCGGATTTAACCTACAGAATAAATAAACATACAAATAGGGAAGAAAGGACAGTTCCTCCTTACAGTAGACTTCTAATTAATAAACGTAGAAGGAAAAAGGGAAATAGAAAATCATCATTAGGCAAACACTACAGTAATTGTTGCAGACAAGATCTATCAATGGATGGTAAAATTAGCAGGTGACGGTTTGAAGAAACGTAAGATTTGCATGGTCTCAAAGTATTTCCCCCAAGATATTTGTTAATTATAAAAGGAAGGATAGTAACTTTATTGTGAAGAAACCTTGCAGAAACCACCTTAACCAAGGGATGAACATCAAAATCACCAATAATAAGACATGCTGACATCATGAACCTCTTGATACCATTCACAGAGGATACTTCCTTGGCGTTCCTGCCAAAAATGCATACCTCATTCCAAGCATGAGAAAACATCAGACAAACCCAAACTGGAGGCATTCCGCAAAATAACTGATCAGTATTCTTCAAAAGTGTCAAGATCATAAAAAATAAGACAAACTGAGAAACAGTTGAAAATTGGAGGAGACTAAAGTGAAATAACAACTAAATGTGGGATTATGGAACAGAAAAGGAGCATTGGTAGAAAATGGGTGAAATTCAAATAAAGTCTGTAGTTTATAGTGTCGTACCAGTGTTAGTTTCTGGCTTTGTACTATGGTTATATATGATGTTAACATTAAGCTAAGCTGAGTGAGGGATATAAGGAAACTACACTATTTGTGCAACTATTACATAAGTCTAAAATTAGTTCAAAATGAAAATTTTTTAATCCAAATAATAAAATACACTTCACATTTTGTAAACCAAGGGAAAAAGAAGAAAGAAAGTATAGACCCAGATAATGCAAACTCTTTTTTATGTTTCCTAAGCCCAAGCAAGACAAATAACTCAGGTAGATAAATAAAAAATCATGTCCACTCCCTAAACCAAACAGAAACTGTATTTAGAGTCTCCACATGCTGTGTGCTTCCATTAGCATAGATAATTGGAAATTGACTGCCTTTAGAAATGATGCCCAGTTTCTCTCTCTGAGTATAACACAAAATAAATTCCCAGGGCAATGGCCTATGTTATTGAATCCAACAGTAATTAAGTTAATGTATCCTATCTTGTGTGTGGAAGTGTAATTCAGGAGGTAAAAATCTTTTATTGAACTCAAATTCAATAGTCATGTACAATCCCCCTACTTGTGGTGTGTACAAAGGTTGTAGGAAAATTACAAAAGGTGATACATTATATTTTTATTCTTATGAAGACTGGGTTTATTCACCTGACACAAGCCATTCATGGGGCACCCTTTCATTTGCACAAAGGCAAATGTTCAGATGAGTAAATATCAGCACATAATAAATGGAGCAGAGACCTGAGGTTTTTGCCTGCCCAGTATTCTTTACTTTTTCTTCCACTAAACATGCTCTGATTTTCCTGTGAGGAGCCCCCTCCTGCCCTCCCTCAGCCCATATGATGCAGGAAGGCAGGTGCCTCCCAAGCTGGACAAATGACCCCAGCCTGCCCAACAAGCATATGATTCTCCTGGCCACAGTCATTGGTTCAGGATGGGCACATGACCCAAGTCAGGCCAGTGTGGCTCAATTCTAGGGCTTTCATTGGAATTAGTAGGAAATAGGTGTCTTTTCACTGATGATGCTAAGATGACAGCCAGGAGTCAAAGATGGCCATCCTGCCCTTCTTGGAGGAGATGCCAAACAAGGCCAACAGAGAGAAAGATCAGAGCTGAGGGGGAAGGTAAGCAGCCAGGTACATTTGTCAACACATTCCATTTAGTTTGTCTTTGCTTAAGTCAGCTTCAATTGGAGTATATATATACATCTTATTTGCAATCTCAGAACCCAGGTCCATCTCTGAATTCACTCACTCTGTTGTACCATTATAAATAATCCTATCTTTGTCATTGTTTTAATTATCTTCTCTCCCTGTCTCTCATGTGTCTAGTCTTCCCTCTCACCTCAGACCACAACAAGATTTACAAATCACACCTCTTCCCAGAGCAGTCAGGTGTCCCACCAGCCCCCTTCCCCAGGTGTCACACATTTGAAACCTCTAACTCAGACTTTGAATGTTCTCTCGGCTCTAAACTAAATGGCAATTTTTAAAAGAGAAGAGAAAAATACAGGGAGAAAGACTTTCATCGTCCTTCTGGGGTTACACTTGCAGGCTTATTCTAACAGGCGAGGCAGCCAGACTGGAGGTGCCAGGATCTGTGTTTTCAGGCCAGACACCAACCAGCTCAGTCATCTCAGGCAAGGCCCCTGATCGCACTGGCCTCAAGCGCTTGCACCACGAACGCCATGAAATGAAGGGTCAGGCTAGATGGGAAAGAAAGCTTTTTTCACTGATGGTGTTTAAACCAAGTCAGAGCATCCTCTAGAAGGGGAAGTTGCAGGGCCAAAACCTATCTTCCAATGCACAAAGACACTAGACAGGCCTGCATTTCCATGAGACTGAGTGGCAATGTTATCATTCGACCTTAACATTTTACCCACCCTCCCCCATTAACCAGCATCCTGTAGGGCAGAGACCATCTCCCTGCAAAGAAAAATAGCAATAGTGACAGCAGACACTGTCTATGTACCTCTCGTGTGCCAGGCACTATACTAAACATGCTTCGAATGGAATCTGCCGTCCTCACAGCAACCCTTTCAGGTAGGTCATCTTAGTTTTCGTTGTTAAGCAAGGAAACTGAAGTTGAAAGAAGTTACATAACTTGACTCAGATCCTACAGCTAGGAAACATCAGCACCGTTATTCTACCCCAGGTCTGCCTAGCCACAGAGCCTGTTCCCTTTCCTCTATGTCATGTTCCTCCACAGAAAAACTCCTGCCCTTCGTCAGCCTCCATTTCAACCAGAAAAGCCACAAACAGTAGCATTGTGTCCAGCTGGTGTCATTGGAAGTGGGCCGGGGGTGCTGGGTCGGCCAAGTGGAGAAAGGCCACATGACCACCTCCAAGCCTTTCATCCAGCAAGCCAAATAAAAGACAACATCCCGAACAGTTTATATTTAACAAGGATGAACAGAAAGTACACATTTACAAGGTGTACAAAGGAGCTGGTCACAGCACTATTTATAATGGAAAAAAAAAAAAGCCCAGAATCATCTACCTGGGGAATGGCTAAGCCAGGTGCCACAAATCATTAGAATGCAGATCATATAGCCCTAAAAAATGATATTTGCTGTTGTGCACATGAAACAAGATCAAGCAAAAAAACCGCAGAAATCAAAAGAATAACATCAATTACAACAAAACAACTTTTTCTGATCACTTACCATTTGCAGATGTAGCAACTAGCACATTACATAGATTATCTGATTGAATCCTCAGCTATAACTTTATGAAATAGGAGTTATTATTTGTCCCCATTTTTCACATGAGGAAACTGAGGTTTAGCTTAAGCAAAATATTCAAAGTAATTAAACCGGAACCCATTTTAGAAGCTAGGAAATTTGACTCCAGAGCCTTTTAAGAGTTTATCACTACTGTGTGAAATGCAGGTATGAACATGCATTCAGGGACTAGGTAGGAATTCCTAGATACACCAGCCCTTGCTAGGGTTCTGGGATACAGAATGAACAAAACAGGGAAGGGTATATTTCTTATGGCGTTTACCTTGTGGTGGAGACGGGATAAAGGCAAATGTGACTGGTGGAGCTAAGGACTGTGAAGAAAATCGAGCAGGGTTTGAGGATGGGAGCTAGTGGGGACGGTGCTAGTTTAAACTTTTAAATAGGGTGGTCTGGAAAGGTCTATTTGAGAAGGTAATATTTGAACAGAGGAAGGGAAGGAAGTATCCCGCCATGCAGCTAAGGTAGGGGAGAGGGTGGAAGTGAAGGTGCCCCAGGGGAGGAGACATTGAGTGCAAAGATGAGAAAGGACACACCTGGGTGTTCCAGGAGCAGCCAGAACACCAGTGTGACTGCAGGAGAAGCAGGGATGATGGGAGGTGAGTTCAGGAGGAGGGGCAGAGATGATGGGAGGCGAGTTCAGGAGGAGGGGCAGGGGTAATGACAGGCGAGTTCAGGAGGAGGGGCAGGGATAATGACAGGCAAGTTCAGGAGGAGGGGCAGGGATGACAGGCGAGTTCAGGAGGGGCAGGGATGATGGGAGGCTGGTACAGGAAGGGCAGGGATGATGGAGGCAAGTTCAGGAGGAGGGGCAGGGATAATGACAGTTGAGTTCAGGAGAGAGGGCAGGGATAATGACAGGCAAGTTCAGGACGGGCAGGGATAATGACAGGCGAGTTCAGGAGGAGGGGCAGGGATAATGACAGGCAAGTTCAGGAGGGACAGGGATAATGACAGGCGAGTTCAGGAGGAGGGGCAGGGATAATGACAGGCAAGTTCAGGAGGGACAGGGATAATGACAGGCGAGTTCAGGAGGAGGGGCAGGGATAATGACAGGCGAGTTCAGGAGGAGGGGCAGGGATAATGACAGGCGAGTTCAGGAGGGGCAGGGATAATGACAGGTGAGTTCAGGAGGGGCAGGGATGATGGAGGCAAGTTCAGGAGGGGCAGGGAGGACAGAGGTGAGTTCAGGAGGAGGGGCAGGGATGACAGAGGCAAGTTCAGGAGGAGGGGCAGGGATGATGAGAGGCGAGTTCAGGAGAGGCATAGATGATGGAGGCGAGTTCAGGAGAGTCAGGGATGATGAGAGGCAAGCTCAGGAGGGGCAGGGATGATGGAGGCAAATTCAGGAGGAGGTGCAGGGATGATGGAGGCAAATTCAGGAGGAGGGGCAGGGATGATGGAAGGTGAGTTCAGGAGAGGCAGGGATGATGGAGGCCAGTTCAGGAGAGGCAGGGATGATGGGAGGCAAGCTCAGGAAGAGCAGGGATGATGGAGGCGAGTTCAGGAGGAGAGGCAGGGATAATGGAGGCCAGTTCAGGAGAGGCAGGGATGATGGGAAGCGAGCTCAGGAAGGGCAGGGATGATGGAGGCGAGTTCAGGAGGAGAGGCAGGGATGATGGAGGCCAGTTCAGGAGAGGCAGGGATGATGGAGGCAAGTTCATGAGAAGCAGGGATGACAAGAGGCAAGTTCAGGAGAAGCAGGGATGATGGGAGGCTAGTTCAGGAGAGGCAGAGATGATGGAGGCGAGTTCAGGAGAAGGGGCAGGGATGACAAGAGGAGAGTTCAGGGGAGGAAGGGATTATGGAGGCAAGCTCAGGAGAAGCAGGGATGATGGGAGGCAATTTCAGGAGGGGCAGAGATGATGGAGGCAAGTTCAGGAGGAGGGGCAGGAATGATGGAGGTGAGTTCAGGAAAGGCAGGGATGGTAGGAGGCGAGTTCAGGAGGGGCAGGGATGGAAGGGCCACGCAGCCATGGTAAGGCCTTTGGTTTTATGAAATGGGTAAGACCTTAGGAGAATTTCAAGTCGAGGAATGACATGATCTGACAGGTTTTAGAAATACTGTTCCAGCTGCCATGGGGAGAGCAGACTGGCAAGTCAGGCAAGTGGAAATGGTAAGAATTGATGGGATTCTGGATATATTTTGAAGACCAAGTTGACAGAATTTCCTCATTCTTTGGATGTTGGATATAGAGGAAAAAAGACAAGTCAAGGATGACTCCAAAGGGAGATCTATTGACAAGGATCCAAAGGAAACACATAAAGAATATTTTAAGGTAAAGGAAAATTTTCTGTAAAATATTTGAATATATAATGAATTATATATCATTAGAATTTAAATGATAAAAATAATTATACATAGATTCAGTAAAATGGTGGAGCTGCTATGGAAAACAGTATAGCATTTCCTCAAAAAATCAAAAATAGAACTACCATATGATCCAGCAATTCCACTTCCGGATATTTAACCGAAAGAATTGAAATCAGGAACTCAGGGCCAGGGACAGTGGCTCATGTCTGTAATCCCAGAACTTTGGGAGGCCGAGGCAGGCAGATGACTTGAAGCCAGGAGTTCAAGACCAGCCTGGCCAGCGTGGCGAAACCCCGTCTCTACTAAAACCACAAAACTGAGTCAGGCATGGTGGCAGGCACCTGTAGTCCCAGCTACTCGGGAGGCTGAGGCACAACAGTCCCTCAAACTCAGGAAGCAGAGGTTGCAGTGAACTATAATCATGCCACTGCATTCCAGCCTGAGCGACAGAGTGAGAGACTCTGTCAAAAGAGAAAGGAAGGAAGGAAGGAAGGAAGGAAGGAAGGAAGGAAGGAAGGAAGGAAGGAAGGAAGGAAGGAAGGAAGAAAGGAGGGAGGGAAGGAGAGAGAGAGAGAGAAAGAAAGAAAGAGAAAGAAAGGGAAAGAAAAAAGAAAAGAAAGAAAGAGAAAGAAAGAAGAAAGAAAGAAAGAAAAGAAAGAAAAGAGAAAGAAAGAAAGAAAGAAAGGAAGGAAGAAAGACAGAAGAAAGAAAGAAAGAAAGAAAGAAAGAAAGAAAGAAAGAAAGAAAGAAAGAAAGAAAAAGAAAGAAAAACAGGAACTCAGATACTTGTACTCACATTCAGAGCAGCCTCATTTATTCACAATAACCAAAAGACGAATGCAAACCAAGTATCCACTGACTGAGGAGTTGAGAAACAAAACTAGTCTATACATTGAATAGAACACTGCTCAGCCCTAAAAAAGGAAGAGAATTTTTTTTTTTTTTTTAAGACAGAGTCTCACTCTGTGGCCCAGGCTGGAATGCAGTGGCATGATCTCGGCTCACTCTAACCTCCGCCTCCCAGGTTCAAGCAATTCTCGTGCCTCAGCCCCCCAAGTAGCTGGGATTACAGGCCTGTGCCACCACGCCCAGCTAATTTTTTGTATTTTTCATAGAGACAGGGTTTCACCATGTTGGCCAGGCTGGTCTCAAACGCCTGACCTCAAGTGAGCTGCCCACCTTGGCCTCCCAAAGCGCTGGAATTACAGGCATGAGCCACTGCGCCCAGCCCAAACAAAAAGGAAATTCTGACACAGGCTATGACATGGATGAACGCTGAGGACATTATGCTGAGTAAAATAAGCCAGTGAAATAAGGACAAATTCCACTCCCAATAGGTACCCAAAGTAGCCAGATTCATAGAGACAGAAAGTAAGATAGTGGTTGCCAGGGAGATAGGGGAGAGGAAGAAAGGATGAGTTAATGTTTAATGGGTATCCAATTTTGGGTTTGCAAGATAAGAAAGTATGGTAGGTGAATGGTGGTGATGGCTGCACAACAATATAAATATACTTAATCCCACTGAACTATACCTTAAAAATGGTTAAGATGGTACATATTTTATTATATGTATTTTACCACAAACAATTGCTTAAGTCATCACCAACCTCCCCTCACCACAAAAAAAATAGAGCCATTGTCCCGTGGAAGAGGGGTAAGCCGTCCTAACATCTATTGTTAACAGTCCGAGAAATGGCCGGGGCATTTGGGTGGGGGAAGATTGAGCAGGGTAAAGACCTTGGCTTCCTTCTGACTGCTTAGGTATCTCAAAGAGAAACTGTAACAAAGAGTGCTAATATATGGTGTGTTGTTTAAGTGTCTATTAGAAGAACAAATGACGGGTTCTATTCCAATTTAATGAGGCAGAGATCATCAAACACACATTCCAGGCTATAAAACATCCCTTCTCATTGCAAACTCCCCAGGGGAGGTTGCAGAATAGATGGGAGTTAATATCTGAAGATTAAATAACACAATAACAGATTCGGTATGTTTGACCTACTTTTTGAGAAACTAACAAAGACTGTTTTTACTCCTCACCTCGTAATAAACAGCCTAATAGGTCACTGTTAAGTCCACTATCATAAGGATGGTGGTAAGCGGGAAGATAAACATGTGTGCACCCATTTATTACAAGGACCAGGTGGAATGTGGGGTCTCAAAAGCAGCTGAACACCCCCAAAGTAGGCTGGCAAGGACCCCAGTGTGTTCTGTGGTTCTCCCTCCAGGCCACAGGAGGGGAGGAAATGGCTTCCTGTTTTACCATCCCTCAACTCATAAAAAGAGCCAGAAGTCCCCCCAACACACACATCTTGCTTCCCTTGGGCCTAAAAAGAGTGTATATAAGGATGAATTCCATGCTCAAAATATCTGAAGTCTGTGAGGCCTCTCAAGGGCACCTCATCCATGTATAGATAGGCAAATTCATTCCAAAGGTGACTGACCCAAGGTCAAACAGACAACATGTGGGAAAGAGCCAGTTCCTTAGACTACCTGTGTGGACTTGGGAAACGGAAGGAAATGAGAAAAGGAAAGGGGTGTCCACATTTCTCATCAAAAGGAATAAGAGACTGTCGGTCCCCTCCGGCACAAGGTCACTGAGGCCTCTGAATCTTAGTGTTTGCGTGTAAAATTGGAATAATAGTTACTTCACAGAGGTTCTTCCTTTTTTTGAGATGGAGTCTTGCTTTGTCACCCAGGTTGGCACGGTCTCAGCTCCCTGTAACCTCCGCCTCCCACGTTCAAGCAATTCTCATGCCTCAGCCTCTCAAGTAGCTGGGGTTACAGGCAGGAGCTTGCCTAATTTTTTTTTTTTTTTTTTAGTAGAGATAGGGTTTTGCCATGTTGGCCAGGCTGAGCTTCTTCTAAAAAATAAGACATATATGCTTATCTAGGTATGATCATGGATTGATTACATTATACTGTGTTCACCCATTTGAGAAATCTTTGCTGGTTCCCGGTTGTCTATGGGATAGAATCTAAAAGACTGTCATCCAGATCTCATCTTAAATATGACCACATACTTCACCCAACCTCTCCTGGCCCATTTCCTTTCAAGGTCTGTAACCCTCACTGCGTCCCTAGGCCTTTCTACCACATGTCCCTGTTTTATTCTCTTGATAGTATTACTGATTTTCTTATTTATTCACCTATCTTGCTTACTGCTATATCCCAGTACTTAAACCATACCTGTTATGTAGTGTTGTCTTCTGCAATTGTGGATGACTTGGCTTGAAATTGAAGACCTTCCACAAGACTCTTTTGGGAACAAAATGATTCCCAAGAGACATTGTGACACCCCCTTTTCTACCCGGAATGGTTTGAATATGATTCTGCCAGGAAGCAAAGAGCTGGAGCAGAAGACTTCTTAAGGCCCATTCTGCCTTTTAGAAACGTTTGACCTCTCCCCATATCTATTTGCCACTGGGAAAATCTGTCCTTTGCCAGAAGAAACAATGAGACAGCAGCATGTTCCATTTCCCTGCGAAGCCTTAAGCCTGGGCAAAATTGTACAATCTAGTCACGCAGTTGAAACTCAACTCTTGGAAGGGAAGGAAGGAGAGAGCTTTTTATACTCAAGAGCTAAGACTAAAATATATAAAGATAAATAACAATGCTGGCAGTAAGTATAGGCAGCCTCTCTGACAGCAAAATTCAACTTTTAAAAATTAGGCAATTCTTCAAACTACAGCTAGACTTTAGGAAATTAGGGTTTGTGTTCAAGTGGGCACATTACAATTTCATAAAAATTCCCTTAGCTATTTCTCTGCTGTGGACTTTCAAAGATAAAGATGCACTCAATGTTTCTGATTATGTTGCTGGGCAAATCAGGGATCATGGAATAATTGGAGATGCAGAGGCTGGAAGCCATTTGGAAAGAAATAAATCAGAGGCCAACCTGCAGTGTCCTCGGTTAATAGGCTGGGCCAGGCCTTCACACCATACCCCTGCCCCACTCCTACTTCTTCTACTTTCAGTCAAGATCCTTTCAGTCAAGTTCAACCAAAAACAGCAGAATATCCTAAGTCCATACCTACCAAAATTGTTCTGTTTTGAAATAGGTGATGTTAAAGGGCAAAAACTCCCTGCTGTGTGACAAATGTCATAATGGGTGAAAACAGCAGGCAGGCCCTTTGAGAGCAAAGGGTCACTGTGCCTTCCAAACCATGATTATTCCAAGTCAAGGATAAGAATGTTTAACAAGAGAATTAGGTTTTGTCTCCTAGCAAGTAGTCTCCACTAGTTTAAGTCCAGAAATGTCTTGCTTTAAGAATACCCAGCATAAGAAAATCAGATCCTACCAACTTAAAAGTAGATAGAAGAAAGCCTAATGTCAACCCTCTCTCATTTCACCCAAAGGAAGCTAAGGCTCCAACACACTGAATTCCATGTCCCAGGGGGTTCACCTGAGCCCAGACGGGATCCGGGATATCTTTACTCCCAATTACAGTGATCAACCATCCTGGTTTCCCCAGAACTGCACCTGTTTTAGTATGGCAAGGCCCTTATCTGACTTCCAGTTTCTGATCTGACATGTAAGGAGTTTGGAAGTCATCACCTTGTCCTAGTAAAAAGCTAAACAAACTGAAAAATCAATAATTCTTCTCAGATCCGTCAGAGAAGGAAGGTTCATGGGGAAAACCACTGCCCCAAAAGTTGGACATATAGACAGGCAGAGACAGAAAATCACAACTCACCAGAGCAGAAGCCCATGAGCAGAAACCTGTGTGGGAACCAGTACTGCAGTAAGATGACCTGAACTGTAATTGATGAATTGCCAGAGGCTCAGGGTGGACAAGCCTGAGAGTTAAAAATTACAGGGGGCCTCAGTTATAGGAAGGCCCTCACACTTCTGTGAGTCTTATCTCTAGAAGCCTACCAGGTTCTCACAGTGAAGGCAGAAGAAAAATCCCCTCCTGCTTACAGCAGAAAGAGGGGGAAAGCAGCCATTTTGAAATACACCAGGGAATTCTGTACTTCTTAACAAGGCTTGCGTGCAAGAAAAATATTTTAACAGAGCTTACCCTGTTGGGGTTATATCAGAGTCCAACTTAACTGGGGGAAGGAAATACCCAACTGCATCCCACTCTGGCCTTCCATGTGGGGGAAGGAGAATACACAACTCGGACCACCTCTAACCATCCTGTCCTACACAAGGTGGGGGACAGGGAACACTGGGGAACATTATAAAGGTCACAGTCCAGGGGCACAGGCTCACTAAAAGACCACAATCCAATTATAGGGCTATAGAGCACCTCCCCCAGCCAACACCTCACCACCACACATCTAAATGCCCATTTACCAGAGTTCCCTTCATCCAGGTGTGGCTATTAAGAAAAAAATTGCAGGAACACTAAAAGGCCAAAAACACATTTTGAAGAGACTGAACAAGTGTCAGAACTAAAGTCAGGTGTGGCAGGATGGTTGGAACTATCAGACAAGAGTTTAAGACAACTATGATTTATATGATAAGGGTTCTAACGGAAAAAATAGACAACATGCAAAAACAGATGTGTAACATAAGCAGAGAGATGGAAATTCTAAGAAAGAATTAAACAGAAATGCTAGAAATAAAAAGCATTGTAACTAACAGGCTAGGCACAGGGGCTCACACCTGTAATCCCAGCACTTTGGGATGCCAAAGTGGGAGGATTGCTTGAAGCCAGGAGTTCAAGACCAGCCTGGGCAACACAGTGACACCCTATCTCTATAAAAATGTTTTAAAAATTAGCCAGGCATGGTGGCATGTGCCAGTAGTCCCAGCTACTTGGAAGGCTAGGCCACAGGACTGCTGCAGCCCAGGAGTTTGAGGCTGCAGTGAGCTATGACTGCGTCACTGCACTCTAGCCTAGGCTACAGAACAAGAACCTACCTCTAAAAATAATACAAAATAAAATAAAAACCACTGTAACAGACTTGAAGAATACCTTCCATGGGTTCTTTTGTAGACTGGACATGGCTGAGGAAAGAAACTTTGAGCTTGAGCATATGTCAGTAGAAATTTTAAAACTGAAAATCAGAGAGAAAAAAGACTGAAAAAAAGCAATACAGAATATCCAAAAACTGTGGGACAACTACAAATGATGTAGTAACACGCATGTGATGAGAATACCAGAAGAAGAAAGAAAGGAAAACAAGCAATATTTGAAGCAATAATGACTGAGAATTTCCCCAAAATTACTGTCAGACACCAAACCACAGACAACACCAAGCAGGACAAATGCCAAAAAAAAAAAAAAAAGAAAAACCACACTGGGCATTTAATATTTTTCTTTTATTTTCTTTTTATTTTTTATTTTATTTCATTTATTTTTTTTTGAGGGTCTGTCATCCAGGCTGGGCTGGAGTACATAAGTGTGATCACCACTCACTGTAGCCTTGACCTCCTGGGCTCAAGCAATCCTCCCACCTCAGCCTCTTGAGTAGATGAGAGACAGGCACATGCCACCACACCTGGCTAATTTTTGTCTCGATAAAAAAATACAAAAATTAGCCAGAGTTTCACCATGTTGCCCAGGCTAGTCTCAAACTCCTGGGCTCAAGCAATTTTGCCACTTCAGCCTCCCGAAGTGCTGGTATTAAAGGCATGAGCCTTAAATTTAAACTGCGGAAAACCAAAGATGAAAAACTCTTAAGAAACCAAAGGAGAAAAAAAAAATCCTTACCTATAGAGGAGCAAAGATATTAATTACATCTGACTCTTCAGAAAACATTCAAACAAGAAGATAATGGGATGAAATATTTAAAATGTTAAGAAAAAGAAAACTCCCCAACCTGGAATTCCATATTCTGTGAAATTATCCTTCAAAAGTAAAGGAGAAATAAAGACTTTCTTAGAAAAGCAAAAATTAAGAAAATTTGTTACCATTACACCTGCCTTGTAAGAAATGCTAAAACCTCTTCAAATAAGAAAATTATAAAGACCAGAAACTCAGATTTACATTAAAAAAGAAAGAACATTAGAGAAGGAAGAATTGAAAGTAAATTAAAATCTCTTATTTTCTCATTCTTAATTGACCTAACAACAGTTTGTTCAAAATAATAATAGCAACAATGTTAACAATGATTACGGCTTATGCATAAGTGAAATGAATAAGAGCAATGATGCAAGAGATGGGAGGGAGAATATGAGTGTTTTGTTATTATAAGGTACTAGCATTACCCGGGAAGCAATATAGTATTTTTTGAAAATGAACTTGGATTCATCGTAAATGTATATTGCAAACTATATGCCAACCACTTCAAAATTTAAAAGTATATGCTTTTTAGCATATGATGGATATGCTAAAAAAAAAAAAAGACAGTAGAATCACATAAAATGCTCAATTAAAACCAAAAAAGATAGAAAAATAATGGAAGACAAATAGGAACAAAGAACAAAAGGAATAAATAGAAAACAGTAACGAAAAATGAAATATATTAATCCAACTATATCAACAATTACTTTAAATGTCAATGGTCCAAACACACCAATTAAAAGACATCATGGCTAGGCACAGTGGCTCATGCCTGTAATCCTGGCACTTTGGGAGGCCCAGTGGGAGTGGATCATTTGAGGCCAGGAGTTCAAGACCAGCCTGGCCAACATAGTGAAGCCCTGTCTCTACTAAAAATACAAAAATTAGCCGGGCGCAATGACGAATTCCTGTAATCCCAGCTACAAGGGAGGCTGAGGCATGAGGATAGCTTGAATCTGGCAGGCAAAGGCTGCAGTGAGCCCAGATCACACCACCACTGCACTCTAGCCTGGGCTGGAGTAACCACTTGTATATGTAACCACTTTATTGAGGTCTGATTGACATACACAAAGCTGTTTGGATATATGGTGGATATGTTAAATTGCTTGAATGTAGGAATCACTTTACTATGTGTGTGTGGGTATCTATCTATCTATCTATCTATCTTGGGATCACTACAGTCATGTTCTGTATAATGGCATTCTGGTCAACAGTGAGCTACATATACAACAGTGGTCCCATAAGATTATAATGGAGCTGAAAACTTCCTATCACCTAGTGAAGTCATAGCTGTCATAATGCCTAGTCTCTGATAAAACAGACTTTAAACCAACAAAGATCAAAAGAGACAAAGAAGGCCATTACATAATGGTAAAGAGATCAATTCAACAAGAAGTGCTAACTATCCTAAATATATATGCACCCAATACAGGAGCACCCAGATTCATAAAGCAAGTCCTTAGAGACCTACAAAGAGACTTAGACTCCCACACATTAATAATGGGAGACTTTAACACCCCACTGTCAACATTAGACAGATCAACAAGACAGAAAGTTAACAAGGATATCCAGGAATTGAACTCAGCTCTGCACCAAGTGTACCTAATAGACAGCTACAGAACTCTCCACTCCAAATCAACAGAATATACATTCTTCTCAACACCACATCACACTTATTCCAAAATTGACCACATAGTTGGAAGTAAAGCACTCCTCAGCAAATGTAAAAGAACAGAAATTATAACAAACTGTCTCTCAGACCACAGTGCAATCAAACTAGAACTCAGGATTAAGAATCTCACTCAAAACCGCTCAACTACATGGAAACTGAAAAACCTGCTCCTGAATGACTACTGGGTACATAATGAAATGAAGGCAGAAATAAAGATGTTCTTTGAAACCAATGAGAACAAAGACACAACATACCAGAATCTCTGGCACACATTTAAAGTGGTGTGTAGAGGGAAATTTATAGCACTAAATGCCCACAAGAGAAAGCAGGAAAGATCTAAAATTGACACCCTAACATCACAATTAAAAGAACTAGAGAAGCAAGAGCAAACATTCAAAAGCTAGCAGAAGGCAAGAAATAACTAAGATCAGAGCAGAACTGAAGGAGATAGAGACACAAAAAACCCTTCAAAAAATCAATGAATCCAGGAGCTGCTTTTTGAAAAGATCAACAAAACTGAGAGACCACTAGCGAGACCAATAAAGAAGAAAAGAGAGAAGAATCGTATCGATGCAATAAAAAATGATAAAGGAGATATCACCACCGATCCCACAGAAATACAAACTACCATCAGAGAATACTATAAACACCTTTACGCAAATAAACTAGAAAATCTAGAAGAAATGGATAAATTCCTGGACACATAAACCCTCCCAAGACTAAACCAGGAAGAAGTTGAATCTCTGAATAGACCAATAACAGGCTCTGAAATTGAGGCAATAATTAATAGCCTACCAACCAAAAAAAGTCCAGGACCAGACGGATTCACAGCCGAATTCTACCAGAGGTACAAGGAGGAGCTGGTACCATTCCTTCTGAAACGATTCCAAACAATAGAAAAAGAGAATCCTCCCGAACTCATTTTATGAGGCCAGCATCATCCTGATATGAAAGCCCAGCAGAGACACAACAATAAAAGAGAATTTTAGACAATATCCCTGATGAACATTGATGCAAAAATCCTTAATAAAATACTGGCAAACCGAATCCAGCAGCATATCAAAAAGCTTATCCACCATGATCAAGTGGGCTTCATCCCTGGGATGCAAGGCTGGTTCAACATATGCAAATCAATAAATGTAATCCAGCATATAAACAGAACCAAAGACAAAAACCACATGGTTATCTCCATAGATGCAGAAAAATCCTTTGATGAAATTCAACAGCCCTTCATGCTAAAAACTGTCAATAAGTTCAGTATTGATGGGACGTATCTCAAAATAATAAGAGCTAATTATGAGAAACCCACAGCCAATATCATACTGAATGGGCAAAAACTGGAAGCATTCCCTTTGAAAACTGGCACAAGACAGGGATGCCCTCTCTCACCACTCCTATTCAACATACTGTTGGAAGTTCGGGCCAGGGCAATCAGGCAGGAGAAAGAAATAAAGGGTATTCAATTAGGAAAAGGGGAAGTCAAATTGTCCCTGTTTGCAGATGACATGATTGTATATTTAGAAAACCCCATTGTCTCAGCCCAAAATCTCCTCAAGCTCATAAGCAACTTCAGCAAAGTCTCAGGATACAAAATCAATGTACAAAAATCACAAGCATTCTTATACACCAATAACAGACAAACAGAACCAAATCATGAGTGAATTCCCATTCACAATTGCTTCAAAGAGAATAAAATACCTAGGAATACAACTTACAAGGGATGTGAAGGACCTTTTCAAGGAGAACTACAAACCACTGCTCAGTGAAATAAAAGAGGACACAAACAAACGGAAGAACATTCCATGCTCATGGATAGGAAGAATCAATATCATGAAAGTGGCCATACTGCCCAAGGTAATTTATAGATTCAATGCCATCCCCATCAAGCTACCAATGACTTTCTTTACAGAATTGGAAAAAACTACTTTAAAGTTCATATGGAACCAAAAAAGAGGCCACATTGCCCAGTTAATCCTAAGCCAAAAGAACAAAGCTGGAGGCATCATTCTACCTGACTTCAAACTATACTACAAGGCTACAGTAACCAAAACAGCATGGTACTGGTACGAAAACAGAAATATAGACCAATGGAACAGAACAGAGCCCTCAGAAATAATACCACACATCTACAACTATCTGATCTTTGACAAACCTGAGAAAAACAAGAAATGGGGAAAGGATTCCCTAGTTAATAAATGGTGCTGGGAAAACTGGCTAGCCATATGTAGAAAGCTGAAACTGAACCCCTTCTTTACACCTTATACAAAAATTAATTCAAGATGGATTAAAGACTTAAATGTCAGACCTAAGACCATAAAAACCCTAGAAGAAAACCTAGGCAATACCATTCAGGACATAGGCATGGGCAAGGACTTCATGTCTAAAACACCAAAAGCAATGGCAACAAAAGCCAAAATTGACAAATGGGATCTAATTAAACTAAAGAGCTTCTGCACAGCAAAAGAAACTACCATCAGAGTGAACAGGCAACCTACAGAATGGGAGAAAATTTTTGCAGTCTACTCATCTGACAAAGGGCTAATATCCAGAATCTACAATGAACTCAAACAAATTTACAAGAAAAAATCAAACAACCCCATCAAGAAGTGGGCGAAGGATATGAACAGACACTTCTCAAAAGAAGACATTTATGCAGCCAAAAGACACATGAAAAAATGCTCATCATCACTGGCCACCAGAGAAATGCAAATCAAAACTACAATGAGATACCATCTCACACCAGTTAGAATGGCAATCATTAAAAAGTCAGGAAACGACAGGTGCTGGAGAGAATGTGGAGAAATAGGAACACTTTTACACTGTTGGTGGGAATGTAAACTAGTTCAACCATTGTGGAAGACAGTGTGGTGATTCCTCAAGGATCTAGAACTAGAAACACCATTTGACCCAGCCATCCCATTACTGGGTATATACCCAAAGGATTATAAAGCATGCTGCTATAAAGACACATGCACACATGTGTTTATTGCGGCACTATTCACAATAGCAAAGACTTGGAACCAACCCAAATGTCCATCAATGATAGACTGGATTAAGAAAATGTGGCACATATACACCATGGAATACTATGCAGCCATAAAAAAGGATGAGCTCATGTCCTTTGTAGGGATATGGATGAAGCTGGAAACCATCATTCTCAGCAAACTATCACAAGGACAACAAACCAAACACCGCATGTTCTCACTCATAGGTGAGAATTGAACAATGAGAACACTTGGACACAGGAAGGGGAACATCGCACACTGGGGCCTGTCGCAGGGTGGTGGGAGTGGGGAGGGATAGCATTAGGAGATATACCTAATGTAAATGATGAGTTTATGGGTGCAGGAAACCAACATGGCACATGTATACATACATAACAAACCTGCATGTTGGGCACATGTACCATAGAACTTCAAGTATAATAATTAAAAAAAAATTAACTCAGAACAGATCATACACCTAAGTATAAACTGCAAAACTATAAAACTATTTGAACATAACAGGAGAAAATCTAGATACTCTTGGGTATGGTAATGACTTTCTGGACACAATACCAAAGGCACGATCTATGAAAGAAATAATTGATGAGCTACACTTCCTTACAATAAAAAAATTCTCTTCTATGAAAGACATGATCAAGAGAATGAGAAGACAAACCACAGATGAGAAAAGTATTTGCAAAAGACATATCTAATAAAGAACTTTTAATCCAAAATTTACAAAGAACTTGTAAAACTCAGCAGTATGAAAACAAATAACCTGATTAAAAAATAAAAAGACCTGAACAGATACCTCACCAAAGGTGATACACAGATGGCAAATAAATATATAAAAAGATGCATCAAATGTCACTAGGAAATTGCAAATTAAAACAACAATGAAATACCTCTACACACCTATTAGAATAGCCAAAATTCCAAGCACTAACAATACCAAATACTGGTGAGGATATGAAGCAACAAGAATTTTAATTCATTGTCAATGGGAATGCAAAATGTTACAGCCACTTTGGAAGACAGTTCGGCAATTTCTTATATCCTGTTAACGCAGGATCCAGCAATCATGCTCATATGTATTTACTCAAATAAGTTGAAAATTTTTGTCTACACAAAAATCTGTACATGGATGTTTATGGCAGCTTTATTCATAATTGCCAAAACTTGGAAGCAAACAAGATATCCTTCAGTAGATGAATGTATAAGTAAGCAGTGCAGTGATACATCCAGACAATGGAATATTATTCAGCACTAAAAAGAAATGAGCTATCAAGCCAGGAAAAGACATGGAGGAAACTTAAATGCCTATTACTAAGTAAAAGAAGCCAATCTAAAAAGGCTATATACTATACAATTCTAACTATATAACATTCTGGAAAAGGCAAATCCATGGAGACAGTAAAAAGATCACTGGTTGTCAGGGATTTGGGAGAAAGGAGGGCTAAGTGGGTGGCACACAGAGGATTCTTGGAGCACTGAAACTATTCTGTATGATACTATAATGGTGGATGCATGTCATTATACATTTTTCCAAAACCATAGAATATACAACACCAACCCTGATGTAAACTGTGGATTTGGGGTGATAATAACGTGTCAAAGTAGGCTCATTGATTGTAGCACATGTTCCCTCTGTGGTGGTTGTTGATAGTGGAGGAGGCTGTGCATGTGTGGGGGAAGGAGGTAATATGGGAAGTCCCTGTACTTTCTGTTCATTTATGCTGGGAACCTAAAACTACTCTAAAAGTATTGCTTATTTTTTTAAAGGGCCCTTATCCCAGGAAACCTCTCAGTCACAGGCAGACAGGGACAGTTGGTCACCTTATTCCCAAGCTGAGGTAAGTTCTGCTTGTGCCTCACTCAGAAATGAGGGCAAAGTGTCTCTGAAACGATCACATTAGTTAATGGAGAAATGTGGCTTGGTTTCTAGAAGTTGGCATTCATGAGAAGTCTTCTGAAATGGGCCTACTATATAAAACAAGACACACCTATTTTCAAAATCCTCATAAAGCAAATATTTGAAAGTGGATTTCTCAAATCATGGGTTAAGATGAATTACATCAGTACCTCTGTCCTCAGGCTGTGAGCCATTGTCTCAGGAGAGAGCATCTCCTAAAATTAGTCTATTCACCTACACACACAAGGATTTATAGATTATTTTTGTACAAACCTTACTGAACAGAGGGAAAAAGATAGACTCACCTTCTAAAATACATGTTTTAAGACTTTTAGATAAATCATATTTTATCTGTTAAAAAAATCTATGCACCTGAGGTGCCCCCCAGATCCTTTAAGGACTGTAAAATTTGTAATTATTGTATCAGGAGGTGGTGAAAGGGGGTTGGAGAAAGAGAATAAATACCACAAGGACTCTTGTGCTGTGAAGACTGGTACTGAGGAGTCAAGCAGTCAACAAGCGAGGATCCCCATTCCCCTGCACCTTCACACCTGCCTTCTCCTGAGGCTGATGCACCTTGCTGGACCTCTGGAGACACCTTTTAGATAATGAGGTGCCTGTCCTTTCCTGTAGAATTTTCCCTAATCCTTTGTTTCACTCTAGCAGACATTGTAAATGAGTGTTCCTAGAAAATTTAAATTAAGCCCATCCTGCAAACACTGAAAGTGAGGTGAGTAACTGTACTGATGAAAATGGCACTTCTCAAACTTCAACGTGCCTTGAAAACACCTAGGATCTTGTACTGTGCATGTTCTCATGCTGTGGGTTGGGGTGGGGTCTGAGCTTCTGCATTTCTGACAAGCTACCCCAAGCTCCCAGGTGATGTCAATGCAGGAGTAGCAAGTCCCAGGAGTAGAAAGGACTAAAGTGTCTCACCCCAGATGAGCCTGGGACTCACCCTTCCCAGACAAATTGGATTCCACACAACTTTCCATACAATTGGATTCTTATTCCTTGAGGTTAAGAAACTTTGTCATGAGGCTTTAAGATACCTTCCCTACACTGACAATTCCCAAATTCACATCTCCAGTCTACATGTCTCCTCTCAGTTTTCAGACTTGTAAATCCCACTGCCTGCTTAATAGCTCCACTTGAATGCCTAACACACTTCAAACTTAATATATCCAAAACTGAACTCTGGATCTGCTCCACCAAAAATTAATGTAAACAGTGAATCAATCAAAAACCTGCTCCACCACTGGCCTCCCCCAACCCATAGAAGGAATCCCATCCTTCTAACTTCTCATACCGAAACCTTGGAGTTATCCTTGAATCCTGTCTTTCTCTCACACTCCCCATCCAATCTGTCATTAATCTTTTCAGCTCCCCATCATTTCTCCTGCATTCACTCTGGCCTAAGCCATTATCATCTGCTTGGATTTCTGCAGTAGCCTCCTAACCAATCTCCCTACCACTGACCTTGTCCCCAGTCATAGGTTGTATGCCCCCAAAAAGATACATCCACATCCTAACCCCTGTAACCTGCGAATATGACCTTATTTGCAAAAGACCTTTTTGCAGATATAATTGAGAATCTCAAGATGAGATCATCCTGCATTATCTGAGTGGGCTAAATCCAATGACAAGTGTCCCCCTAGGAGTAAAGTAGAGGGAGATTTGAGAGAGAGAAGGGTTCGTGAAGATGGCAGCAGAGATTGGAATTATGCAGCCACAAACCAAGGAATATCTGGAGCCACTACTTGCTGGAAGAGGCAAAGAACAGGTTCTCTCCTAGAGCCCCTGTGATGGTTACTTTTATGTGGCAACTTGACTGGGCCAAGGGTGCCCAGGTATTTTGTCAACATTACTCTGTGTGTCTGGAGAGAGTGTTCTGGATGAGAATAACACTTAAATCAGTAGAAGAGTAAAGCAGATTTCTCTCCATAATGTGAGAGGGTCTCCACCAATCAATCAAAGGCCTCAATAGAACAAAAAGGCTGACCCTCCCCCAGTAAGATAACTCCTCCTGCTTGACTGATTGAGCCGAGACACTGGTCTTTTCCTGCCTTTGGACTTGTGCTGGAGATACACATTGGCTCTTCTGGGTCTCCAGCTTGCCAATTGCAGACCTTGGGACCTCTCAGCCTCCAAAATCATGTGAACCATTTCCTTATAACAAATCTCTGCATACATGTGTATGCGTGTGTGTGTGTGTGTCTATGTGTGTGTGTACACATACATACACAGAGGATGGCTCGATTTGAGCAGGGTTATAACCCAATAAACCCATTGTACATGGAAAATATTGTAAGTCAAAAATGCATGTAAGACAACTAACCTACTGAACATCATAGATTAGCCTAGCCTACTTTAAACATCCTCAGAACATTTACATCAGCCTACAGTTCGGCAAAATCAGCTAACACAAAGACTATTTTATAACAAAGTATTGATCATCTCACGTGATTTATTGAAAAGATCAAAATTCAAAGCAGGTTTCTACTGAATGTGTGTCACTTTCACACCATTGTGAAGTCAAAAAATTATTAAGTCAAACCACTGTAAGTCAGGGACCGTCTATGTACATATACATATAAACACATACACACACACACACACCCTATTAGTTCTGTTTCTCTGGAGAATCCTGATTAATACAGCCCCAGAGGGAGTACACCTCTTCCAACACCTTGACTAGATCTCCAGCCTCCAAAACTGTGAGAATAAATTTCTGATGTCTTGAACCATCCCGTTTGTGGTCATTTGTTTTGGCAGCTGCAGAAAATGAATACACATCCCTATCGTCTAATCTCAACTAGCAGGCAGAAGATTCTGTTGAATCAAAAGTCAGATCACTCCCTTGCTCATAATGGAAGCTCCTACAGTGGCTTCCCATTTCATTCAGAGTAAAAGTCAAAGTATGTGCGAAGCCCTGAGGAATCTGCTTCCACTCTCCCCCCATTTCCTCTCTGATTTCCTCCCCTCCTGCTTTCCCTCCTGCTCCTCCACTCCAGCCACACTGGTTTCCTTGCTGTCCCTTGAACACACCAGCAATGACCCCATCTCAGTGCCCTGATCTTCTCCCGAGGTCTGGGTGGCCAATTCCTTCACCTCCTTCTAGTCTGGTTAAATTTCACTTTCTCAGTGTGGAGGTTAGGATAGACAGTTATAAACGTCTTTTGCAAATAAGGTCATATTCACAGGTTAGAGGGGTTTGGATGTGGATATATCTTTTGAGGGGCATTCAACAGGCCAGAGTGAATGCAGGAGAAATGGTGGGGAGCTGAAAAGATTAGTGACAGATTAGATGGGGAATGTGAGAGACAGACAGGATTTAAGGATAACTACAAGTTTTGGTATGAGAAGTTAGGAGGAGGAGATTCCTTCTACGGGTTGGGGGAGGCCAATGGTGGAGCAGGTTTTTTATTGATTCACTGTTTAAGGTCAGGATAGACCTCCTCATTGAGAAAGTGAAATTTAATCAAAGACTAGAAGCAGGTGAAGGAAACCTGATTTTTTTCTAAACTGTAAACCTCAGTTTCCAAATATTCTTATCCTGCTCTACTTTCTATTTTTCCATAGTACTAATCATCTTCCAACATATTAGATAATTTCCATATTTACTATATTTATTATCTGTCTCCACTGGAAGACTATAAGCTCCCAGGTGAAAGGAATTTTTACTCCTTTGTTCGCTAACATATCATAAGTGCCTTAAATAGTGCCTGACACATAGTAGGTATCCAATACACATTGAATGAATGAATGAATCAATGAATGAAGCTTTTTCAAGATCACAGTAAATATAGAGTTCAGATTCAAACCTAACACTGGCTCTGGGGGCGGTTCCAAGATGGCCAAATAGGAACAGCTCCAGTCTACAGCTCCCAGCATGAGCAACACAGAAGATGAGTGATTTCTGCATTTCCAACTGAGGTACTGGGTTCATCTCACTGGGGCTTGTCGGACAGTGGGTGCAGGACAGTGGATGCAGCGCACCAAGTGTGAGCCGAAGCACAGTGAGGAGCCGCCTCACCCAGGAAGCACAAGTGGTCAGGGAATTCCCTTTCATAGCCAAGCAAAGCTGTGACAGATGGCACCTGGAAAATTGGGTCACTCCCACCCTAATACTGCACTTTTCCAATGGTCTTAGCAAACAGCACCCCAGGAGATTATATCCTGCACATGGCTCAGAGGGTCCCACACCCACGAAGCCTTGCTCATTGCTAGCACAGCAGTCTGAGATCCAACTGCAAAGTGACAGCAAGGCTGGGGGAGGGTCACCCACCATTGCTGAGGCTTGAGTAGGTAAACAAAGCACCAGGAAGCTAGAACTGGGCGGAACCCACCACTGCTCACAGAGGCCTGCCTGCCTCTGTAGACTCCACCTCTGCGGGCAGGGCATAGCCAAACAAAAGGCAGCAGAAACCTCTGCAGACATAAATGTCCCTGTCTGACAGCTTTGAAGAGAGTAGTGGTTCTCCCAGCATGGAGTCTGAGATCTCAGAACAGACAGACTGCCTCCTCAAGTGGGTCCCTGACCCCCAAGTAGCCTAAATTGGAGGCACACCCCAGTAGGGATAGATGGACACCTCACACGGCCGGGTACCCCTCTGAGAGGAAACCTCCGGAGGAACAATCAGACAGCAACATTTGCTGTTCAGCAATATTCGCTGTTCTGCAGCCTCCGCTGCTGATATCCAGGCAAACAGGGTCTGGACTAGACCTCCAGCAAACTCCAACAGACCTGCAGCTGAGGGTCCTAACTGTTAGGAGGAAAACTAACAAACAGAAAGGACATCCACACCAAAACCCCATCTGTATGTCACCATCATCAAAGACCAAAGATAGATAAAACCACAATGATGGGGAAAAAACAGAACAGAAAAACTGAAAATTCTAAAAATCAGAGCGCCTCTCCCCCTCCAAAGGAACGCAGCTCCTCACCAGCAATGGAACAAAGCTGGACAGAGAATGACTTTGAGAAGAAGTCTTCAGAGAAGAAGACTTCAGACAATCAAATTTCTCCGAGCTAAAGGAGGAAGTTCGAACCCATTGAAAAGAAGTTAAAAACCTTGAAAAAAGATTAGACGAATGGCTGATTAGAATAACCAATGCAGAGGAGTCCCTAAAGGACCTGATGGAGCTGAAGACCATGGCACAAGAACTATGTGACGAATGCACAAGCCTCAGTAGCCGATTTGATCAGCAGAAAGAAAGGGTATCAGTGATTGAATATCAGATGAAGAAATGAAGTGAGAAGAGAAGTTTAGAGAAAAAAGAATTTTAAAAAATGAACAAAGCCTCCAAGAAATATGGGACTATGTGAAAAGACCAAATCTACATCTGATTGGTGTACCTGAAAGTGATGGGGAGAGTGGAACCAAGTTGGAAAACACTCTGCAGGATAATATCCAGGAGAACTTCCCCAACCTAGCAAGGCAGGCCAACATTCACATTTAGGAAATGCAGAGAACATCACAAAGATACTCCTCAAGAACAGCAACTCCAAGACACATAATTGTCAGATTCACCAAAGTTGAAATGAAGGAAAAAACGTTAAGGGCAGCCAGAGAGAAAGGTCAGGTTACCCACAAAGGGAAGCCCATCAGATTAACAGCTGATCTCTTGGCAGAAACTCTACAAGCCAGAAGAGAGTGGGGGACAACATTCAACGTCCTTAAAGAAAAGAATTTTCAATCCAGAGTTTCATATCCAGCCAAATTAAGCTTCATCAGTGAAGGAGAAATAAAATCCTTTACAGACAAGCAAATGCTGAGAGATTTTGTCACCACCAGGCCTGCCCTACAAGGGCTCCTGAAGGAAGCACTAAACATGGAAAGGAAAAACCAGTATCAGCCACTGCAAAAACATGCCAAATTGTAAAAAGCATCGATGCTAGGAAGAAACCACATTGACTAATGAGCAAAATAACCAGCTAACATCATAATGACAGGATCAAATTCACACATAACAATATAAACCTTAAATGTAAATGGGCTAAATGCTCCAACTAAAAGACACAGACTGGCAAATTGGATAAAGAGTCAAGACCCATCAGTGTGCTGTATTCAGGAAACCCATCTCACGTGCAGAGACACACATAGGGTCAAAATAAAGGGACGGAAGAAGATCTACCAAGCAAATGGAAAACAAAAAAAGGCAGGGGTTGAAATCCTAGTCTCTGATAAAACAGACTTTAAACCAACAAAGATCAAAAGAGACAAAGAAGGCCATTACATAATGGTAAAGGGATCAATTCAACAAGAAGTGCTAACTATCCTAAATATATATGCACCCAATACAGGAGCACCCAGATTCATAAAGCAAGTCCTTAGAGACCTACAAAGAGACTTAGACTCCCACACATTAATAATGGGAGACTTTAACACCCCACTGTCAACATTAGACAGATCAACAAGACAGAAAGTTAACAAGGATATCCAGGAATTGAACTCAGCTCTGCACCAAGTGTACCTAATAGACAGCTACAGAACTCTCCACTCCAAATCAACAGAATATACATTCTTCTCAGCACCACATCGCACTTATTCCAAAATTGACCTCATAGTTGGAAGTAAAGCACTCCTCAGCAAATGTAAAAGAACAGAAATTATAACAAACTGTCTCTCAGACCACAGTGTAATCAAACTAGAACTCAGGATTAAGAATCTCACTCAAAACCACTCGACTACATGGAAACTGAACAACCTGCTCCTGAATGACTACTGGGTACATAACGAAATCAAGGCAGAAATAAAGATGTTCTTTGAAACCAATGAGAACAAAGACACAACATATCAGAATCTCTGGCACACATTTAAAGCCGTGTGTAGAGGGAAATTTATAGCACTAAATGCCCACAAGAGAAAGCAGGAAAGATCTAAAATTGACACCCTAACATCACAATTAAAAGAACTAGAGAAACAAGAGCAAACACATTCAAAAGCTAGCAGAAGGCAAGAAATAACTAAGATCAGAGCAGAACTGAAGGAGATAGAGACACAAAAAACCCTTCAAAAAATCAATGAATCCAGGAGCTGCTTTTTGAAAAGATCAATAAAATTGATAGACTGCTAGCAAGAATAACAAAGAAGAAAAGAGAGAAGAATCAAATAGACACAATACAAAATGATAAAGGGGATATCACCACCAATCCCACAGAAATACAAACTACCATCAGAGGATACTATAAACACCTCTACACAAATAAATCAGAAAATCTAGAAGAAATGGATAAATTCCTGGACACATACACCCTCCCAAGACTAAACCAGGAAGAAGTCGAATCTCTGAATAGACCAATAACAGGATCTGAAATTGAGGCAATAATTAATAGCTTACCAACCAAAAAAAGTCCAGGACCAGACAGATTCACAGCCGAATTCTACCAGAGGTACAAGGAGGAGCTGGTACCATTCCTTCCAAAACTATTCCAAACAATAGAAAAAGAGGGAATCCTCCCGAACTCATTTTATGAGGCCAGCATCATCCTGATACCAAAGTCTGGCAGAGACACAACAATAAAAGAGAATTTTAGACCAATATCCTTGATGAACATTGATGCAAAAATCCTCAATAAAATACTGGCAACCTGAATCCAGCAGCACATCAAAAAGCTTATCCACCATGATCAAGTGGGCTTCATCCCTGGAATGCAACGCTGGTTCAACATATGCAAATCAATAAACATAATCCAGCATATAAACAGAACCAAAGACAAAAACCACATGATTATCTCAAAAGATGCAGAAAAGGCCATTGATAAAATTCAACAGCCCTTCATGCTAAAAACTCTCAATAAATGTGGTATTGATGGGACGTATCTCAAAATAATAAGAGCTATTTATGACAAACCCACAGCCAGTATCATACTGAATGGGCAAAAACTGGAAGCATTCCCTTTGAAAACTGGCACAAGACAAGGATGCCCTCTCTACTCAACACAGTGTTGGAAGTTCTGGCCAGGGCAATCAGGCAGGAGAAAGAAATAAAGCGTATTCCATTAGAAAAAGAGGAAGTCAAATTGTCCCTGTTTGTAGATGACATGTTTGTATATCTAGAAAACCCTATCGTCTCAGCCCAAAATCTCCTTGAGTCAATAAGCAACTTCAGCAAAGTCTCAGTATACAAAATCAATGTGCAAAAATCACAAGCATTCCCATACACCAATAACAGACAAACGAAGAGCCAAATCATGAGTGAATTCCCATTCACAATTGCTTCAAAGAGAATAAAATACCTAGGAATCCAACTTACAAGGGACGTGAAGGACCTTTTCAAGGAGAACTACAAACCACTACTCAACAAAATAAAAGAGGACACAAACAAATGGAAGAACATTCCATGCTCATGGATAGGAAGAATCAATATCGTGAAAATGGCCATACTGCCCAAGGTAATTTATAGATTCAATGCCATCCCCATCAAGCTACCAATGACTTTCTTCACAGAATTGGAAAAAACTACTTTAAAGTTCATATGGAACCAAAAAAGAGTCTGCATTGCCCAGTCAATCCTAAGCCAAAAGAACAAAGCTAGAGGCATCACGTTACCTGACTTCAAACTATACTACAAGGCTACAGTAATCAAAACAGCATGGTATTGGTACCAAAACAGAGATATAGACCAATGGAACAGAACAGAGCCCTCAGAAATAATACCACACATCTACAACTATCTGATCTTTCACAAACCTGACAAAAACAAGCAATGGGGAAAGGATTCCCTATTTAATAAATGGTGCTGGGAAAACTGGCTAGCCATATGTAGAAAGCTGAAACTGGATCCCTTCCTTACACCTTATACAAAAATTAATTCAAGATGAATTAAAGACTTAAATGTTAGACCTAAAACCATAAAAACACTAGAAGAAAACCTAGGCAATACCATTCAGGACATAGGCATGGGTGAGGACTTCATGTCTAAAACACTAAAAGCAACGGCAACAAAAGCCAAAATTGACAAATGGGATCTGATTAAACTAAAGAGCTTCTGCACAGCAAAAGAAACTACCATCAGAGTGAACAGGCAACCTACAGAATGGGAGAAAATTTTCGCAATCTACTCATCTGACAAAGGGCTAATATCCAGAATCTACAAAGAACTCAAATAAATTTACAAGAAAACAAAAAAAAACATCAAAAAGTGGGTGAAGGATATGAACAGACACTTCTCAAAAGAATACATTTATGCAGCTAACAGACACATGGAAAAATGCTCATCATCACTGGCCATCAGAGAAATGCAAATCAAAACCACAATATCAACTCACACCAGTTAGAATGGCAATCATTAAAAAGTCAGGAAACAACAGGTGCTGGAGAGGATGTGGAGAAATAGGAACACTTTTACACTGTTAGTGGGACTGTAAACTAGTTCAACCATTGTGGAAGACAGTGTAGCGATTCCTCAGGGATCTAGAACTAGAAATACCATTTGACCCAGCCATCCCATTACTGGGTATATACCTAAAGGACTATAAATCATGCTGCTATAAAGACACATGCACACGTATGTTTATTGCGGCATTACTCACAATAGCAAAGACTTGGAACCAACCCAAATGTCCATCAATGATAGACTGGATTAAGAAAATGTGGCACATATACACAATGGAATACTATGCAGCCATAAAAAAGGATGAGTTCATGTCCTTTGTAGGGACATGGATGAAGCTGGAAACCATCATTCTCAGCAAACTATCACAAGAACAGCAAACCAAACACCACATGTTCTCACTCATAGGTGGGAACTGAACAATGAGAACACTTGGACACAGGAAGGGGAACATCACACACCGGGGCCTGTCATAAGGTGGGGGGAGTGGGGAGGGATAGCATTAGGAGATATACCTAATGTAAATGATGAGTTAATGGGTGCAGCACACCAACATGGCACATGTATACATATGTAACAAAACTGCACGTTGTGCATATGTACCCTAGAACTTAAATTATAATAAAAAATGTATATATATAAAAAGACTGGCTCTAAGACCTATACTATTTCTAATCCATACCACCTCACTAGATTGTGGTTACAATACTGCCCCTGAAATGCCTGCCTATGGGCATCTTTGTACGTGAAACACTAAGAGGGGACCCTCTTCGAATTCTCTTGTAAACACACTTGAAGAGAGTGCAGGGCAGACTTACCTTAGCCATGGCAGGAGTTACAAATCAGAGTACGATGTTAGCTGTGTGTGTAAGGAGAGGAGGGTAGGGAAGAATAGAGGTGATCATATTTCTTAATCAGAAAATAAACCAAAAGTAACTTAAATAACTCCACAAGGCAATGAATCAGAAATGCCCAAAATTAGAGAACAGTCAAATACCACTAAGACCAAACACCCACTAATGCTAGAATTGCCTCTAACTCAATCCCACCAAGAAGGTAGCTCAACTCTTACCTTCAATTAATACCTGAAATTTAACTTTTCTTCCTTTTATTGAGTAAAATATACCTTCTGAAAGTATTCACCATCAACTCCTCCAAATCAGATCTTATTCCCATGCATTAGACCTGGGGTCAGCACACTTTTCTTTGGAAAGAATCAGAGAGTAAATATTTTAGGTTTTATGGACCATATGTTCTCTTTGGCAACTCTAGTATTGCAGCATGAAAGTAGCCACAAGCAATATATAAAATAGCATGGCTGTGCTCCAATAAAACCCTATTTACAAAAGCAGGCAGCAGACCATAGCTTGATGACCCCTGCATTAGACCACCCAGAACAAATCAAATCCCTCTTTCATAGGTCGGTCCTGCAGATACTTTACAATAAACTCAATAGCCCTCAATTATCTGGGTCAAATAAGCTCAATGCCTTCCCCTCTCATTGGTAGGGTCTCCAGTTCCTCCAAGGGCCTGGACCCTCCTCCAACACTCTCCAATTTTCTGCGCAGTTCTCACTGGAGGTTCCTGATCTGAGTAGGATGCTCCAGCGTGTCCAGGGCACAATAGAAGGGGGCTCTCAGCTCCTCCACTCCAGCCAGACATCTAATGAAGTAGCCAAAGATCACTTTACTTCCCTGCATCCCACATCCCACATCCCACTGTTGACTCAGAATGTACTCACAATCAGCTACAACCCCAAATCACATCCACACAGGCTAAGTCCTTCCTCCCCCACTCCATGTTGGTGCCCTTGTTAGTTTAGGCCTTACCTTTTCCCCCTTAGCTTTTGCCTTGTTGAATTCCAGGCTTCAGCTCCATCCAGTCAAGATCTCTTTGATCCCTGAACCTGTCATTCAACATGCTGGCCATCTCTCCCATCTCTGTTGCTGAGAAGACACTCTCCATCTTCATTCAAGTCTTTGATGAGAAAACTCTAGGAGGACGTGGCCACTCTCTCCCATAGTCCCTGGCATTTCCACTCTCCTGTGTATCCCCTCTGTGATTCAGTGACACCTAGAGTCATGGCTCCCCTGGCTGCTTTCTCTCTCCTTCAGATGCTGCATCACAGGGGTATAAACACCAGACAGGATAGAATGGAATTGTGTAGAACATGTGCCTGTGTGTGTGGCATTCAGAGGAGAGAGGGAAAAAGGGAGAGGGGCCTCTACTGGATTCTGTGGCAAAATATATGGTCATTAAACTCCAGCACATTTGAAATCCAAAGATCTACCTGTACCCACTTGCTTGGAAAACAACATGATTGCAGTAATTTCACATGATTATCTCTGATGTGTTATGGAGATGTGTGATATCTCTGATGTGGAGAAAGTTGTATCAGTGGCCTTTCTCTCACTACCACTAAGTCATTGAAAATGGAAGTTTTCCCCATTTTCTAGACTGGCTGGACTTTTATGAGATTGGGAATTAGTGTTTTTTCTTATTTTTTAAGTATTTTTAAGTGAAAAACACTTTTTCAATAGCTGCCAATCATTGGCTTCTTTGTTTTTAGGTTTTGAACATTTAAGTCCCAGGAGAAAAGCAATTCAGAAGAAAAGCTAGTCTCTCCCTTGTCAATATTAATCCCAGGTTTCAGGCTGCAAGAGAACCAGACTTTCAAAATCAGGGAGAACAGGACACTTGGATTTGAGTCGGGTGTTTCTGGGCAAAGGCAGGGCTATGACGGCCTCTATCACTAAATCCCCAAAGTCTCTCAACCTCTAGTTTCCCCAAAGCCTGCTTGGTGTCCTGAAGCTTGTTTATTCCCCCCAGCATCCACCACCTACCCTGATTCTCTGCATTTCCTTCGGCATTGATGTCCTCTACCTGCTCTGATTTCCTGTTTGAATGTAGAATTGAAGAATTCTTTATTGTAGCCCTAAGAAGTGAGGCTTAAAATTCATTAGCCCTGAGCCAAGACGGGTGGTGGCCTTTATTTCTACGTGAATAGACAGAGACAAGCTTAGAGTGTGCGTATGTGCAAGTGTGTGTGTGCTTCCAGCCAGTTACCCAAATAGAATTTGGTATTCATGAGTTTTATATTTGTCTGTTTAAGGATGCTCAGACATAAATGGATCTTTAATTACACAGGTCTAAATATAACCCCATCTCCTTGCACATGAATCCCACCTTTCACCAAATTTGCTGCTACTAACATTAGCTTTTCCTGAACTTTCAGAGAAAAGCCTAGGGTGAGTCAAGAAGAAACTTGTGTGCAAAGGAAAGACCTCTCCCCAGCAGGGAACCCTCCCCCACTTTTCTGTGAGTTTTCCCCTTTCTAAGAAAAGTGGAGTGAGAGGAGCCAGCGACCGCCTAATTATGGCCCACCCATCTGCTATTTGTGAATGTCAGTGTTTTTCAGGCTGAGTAGCTTCGCCTTAAAGGAGGGGTTGCCAGTAAGTGCAGAAAGGCTCCCCTCTGCTGCCCTGCATAGAAAGCATCAAACCCAGATTTGAGGTGGGTGTCTCTGGGCAAAGGCAGAACCATCAGGGCTCCTGTCACTCAGGCCCCAGGAAAGTCTCTCGGCCTCTGGTTTCCCAACAGCCTGCTTGCTGTGCTGAAGCTTGTTTATTTCCTTCAGCATTGATATCCACCAGCTACTCTGATTCCCTGTTTGAATGTAGAGTTGATTCTGGGCTAATGGAAAGCAGGGGAATCTGGCTACAAATGCCCATTAGATTTGTCACTGAGCTTCTTTCTGGAGACACCCCCAAGGCTTTTCTTCCTCTTCCTCTGCTCCCTGAGAACATGTGAGCACAAAACTGATCCCAGCTTCTATCCACACCTTTGTATACTTTCAGCCTAGGTCTTTGAACCCTCTCTTTGCAAGCCTGGCTTCCTTTTCTTTCTTTCCTCCTTCAAATCAGCTCAGATCACCCAAGAAAGTGAGACAAGATTCCAATTTGTCTCCTTGAGCTTCAAACCTGAGACTTGTTCATTCCTAGAATTGAACGCCCTAATAGCTTGAGTGCCATCACAAGCACTCCACACTGTAGCAGAGGCAATTTGTGCTTCAAAAGTAATAGAGAGTAAATTGCAGAAGAAATATTTTATGCAAATTAACCAAGCTTAACATTTTGATAAAGGGCTTTTTTTTTTAAATGAACCAAGGAATCCAATACTCCACTGCAAGTTTAACAAAAAGAAAATTTCAAACGCCTGAATTTTTAAAGTATGTGACAGCAAGAGAGATTTCGCCTGGTATGTAACACCAAGAGACATTAACCACCTATAAGATGGAACACAGGAGCCTAATTGCCTAAAACTATTAGTTCAAAACAACATTTATGTGAACTTATGGATTAAGGTGTTTCAATAATTTAAATAACTCTCTGTCTCCTTTTCAGTGGACTCATCACTAAGCCAAAACATATTTGCTGTGAGATCAATGCTCAATTTGCATGTGAGCTTGGAACCTGCTAACAAATAGAAGAAGGAAGGAGAGAAGAACAAAGATTTGTTGAGCATGAACTATAGCCAGGCCCTGTGCTGGGCAGTTCACATGTTATCTCATTTAAACAGGCATGCTTCCAGTCCCCTGAGAGAAAATGACAAAGGAACAAGGAAAAAGCCATATGCTGATTATTCTGGGTAAAGACATTCCCATTTGGAAAGAAAATGAGAAGAGTATAATTAATATCTTTTTCACCCACTCTCAGGACTCTTGAATAAGATGCTCCTTCATAACTGAAAAAGGTAGGTTGGAGACAAAAGTTTTTTAAAGCCTGCTAATACTCCGACTTACACCAAATTCAGGCTTCCTGGAAGCCCCAAACCCACATCCCCACAATTCGCAGCTGAAAGTAGTCTAAAGGAAGGGACAGCTTTCAAAAAAGGGAAAATATCTGAGTCTCAGCTCTACCTTGAAAGATGTGGTTCCCAGTGTGGGTTCCCAAACCTGAAAGGCCTTGATATTATTACAGGGGATCAAGCATCCTCAAGCACACCAAATTTGTAGACAGAATATGTATTTCACACATAGGTACCCCATTTCCCAAAATGTGTATAAGTGCTGTGGTGATTATTACAATGCAAAATCATTTTTAAAATTTTTTTATTTCAGTAGATTTTTGGGAAACAGGGGTAAGTTCTTTAGTGGTGATTTCTGAGATTTTGATGCACCTATCACTACACTGTACTCAATGTGTCTTGTTTTATCCCTCATCCCACTCCTGCCCTTCCCCATAAGACCCCAAAGTCCACTGTATCATTCTTATGCCTTTGCATCCTCATAGCTTAGCTCCCACTTATAAGTGAAAACATAGGAAATTTGGTTTCCCATTCCTGAGTTACTTCACTTAGAATAATGGTCTCCAACCTAAGAAAAGACTTAGACTGCCACACAATAATAGTGGGAGATTTTAACACCCCATTGTCAATATTAGACAGATCAATGAGACAGAAAACTAACAAGGATATTCAGGACTTGAACTCAGCTCTGGACCAAGCAGACCTAATAGACATCTACAGAACTCTCCACCCCAAATCAACAGAATATACATTCCTGTCAGCAACACATCACACTTATTCTAAAATTGACCACATAATTGGAAGTAAAACACTCCTCAGCAAATGCAAAATAATAGAAATCATACCGAACAGTCTCTCAGACCACAGTGCAATCAAACTAGAACTCAGGATTAAGGAACTCACTCAAAACTGCACAACTACATGGAAACTGAACAACCTGCTCCTGAATGACTACTGAGTAAATAATGAAATTAAGGCAGTAATAAATAAGTTCTTTGAAACCAATGAGAAGAAACACAACATAACAGAATCTCTGGGACACAGCTAAAGCAGCGTTTAGAGGGAAATTTATAGCACTAAATGCCCACAGGAGAAAGCGGGAAAGATATAAAATCGACACCCTAACATCACAATTAAAAGAACTAGAGAATCAAGAGCAAACAAATTCAAAACTTAGCAAAAGACAAGAAATAAATAAAATCAGAGCAGAACTGAAGAGATGGAGACACGAAATACCCTTCAAAAAATCAATGAATCCAGGAGACGGTTTTTGGAAAAGATTAACAAAATAGATAGACCACTAGCCAGATTAATAAAGAAGAAAAGAGAGAAGAATCAAATAGACACAATACAAAATGATAAAGGGGATATCACCTCTGATCCCACAGAAATACAAACTACTATCAGAGAATACTATAAACACCTCTACACAAATAAACTAGAAAATCTAGAAGAAATGGATAAATTCCTGGACACCTACACCCTCCCAAGACTAAACCAGAAAGAAGTCGAATCCCTGAATAGACGAATAACAAGTTCTGAAAATGAGGCAGTAATTAATAGCCTACCAACCAAAAAAAGCCCAGCACCAGATGGATTCACAGCCAAATTCTACCAGAGTTACAAAGAGGAGCTGGTACCATTCCTTCTGAAACTATTCCAAACAATAGAAAAAGAGGGAATCCTATTTAATAAATGGTGCTGGGAAAACTAGCTAGCCATACGTAGAAAGCTGAAACTGGATCCCTTCCTTACACCTTTTACAAAAATTAATTCAAGATGGATTAAAGACTTAAATTTCAGACCTAAAACCATAAAAACGCTAGAAGAAAACCTAGGCAATACCATTCAGGACATAGGCATGGGCAAGGACTTCATGTCTACAACACCAAAAGCAATGGCAACAAAAGCCAAAATTGACAAATGGGATCTAATTAAACTAAAGAGCTCTGCACAGTAAAAGAAACTACCATCAGAGTGAACAGGCAACCTACAGAATGGGAGAAAATTTTTGCAATCTACTCATCTGACAAAGGGCTAATATCCAGAATCTACAATGAACTCAAACAAATTTACAAGAAAAAAATCAAACAACCCCATCAAAAAGTGGGCGAAGGATATGAACAGACACTTCTCAAAAGAAGACATTTATGCAGCCAACAGACACAAGAAAAAATGCTCATCATCACAGGCCATCAGAGAAATGCAAATCAAAACCACAATGAGATACCATCTCACACCAGTTAGAATGGCGATCATTAAAAACTCAGGAAACAACAGGTGCTGGAAAGGTTGTGGAGAAATAGGAACACTTTTACACTGTTGGGGGGAATGTAAACTAGTTCAACCATTGTGGAAGACAGTGTGACAATTCCTCAGGGATCTAGAACTAGAAATACCATTTGACCCAGCCATCCCATTACTGGGGTATATACCCAAAGGATTATAAAGCATGCTGCTATAAAGACACATGCACACATATGTTTATTGCAGCACTATTCTCAATAGCAAAGACTTCGAACCAACCCAAATGTCCAACAATGATAGACTGGATTAAGAAAATGTGGCACATATACACCATGGAATACTATGCAGCCATAAAAAAGGATGAGTTCATGTCCTTCGTAGGGACATGGATGAAGCTGGAAACCATCATTCTCAGCAAACTATCGCAAGGACAGAAAACCAAATACTGCATGTTCTCACTCACAGGCGGGAATTGAACAATGAGAACACTTGGACACAGGGTAGGGAACACTACACACTGGGGCCTGTTGTGGGGTGGGGGGAGGAGGAGGGATAGCATTAGGAGATATACCTAATGTAAATGATGAGTTATTGGGTGCAGCACACCAACATGGAACATGAATACATATGTAACAAACCTGCACATTGTGCACATGCACCCTAGAACTTAAAGTATAACCAAAAAAAAAAAAAAAAGAAAGAAAAGAAAAGAAAAAGAGGGAATCCTCCCTAACTTATTCTATGAGGCCAGCATCACCCTGATACCAAAACCTGGCAGAGACACAACAAAAAAAGAAAATTTCAGGCCAATATCCCTGATGAACATCAATGTGAAAATCCTCAGGAAAATACTGGTAAACCGAATCCAGCAGGACCAATGACAAAAACTACATGATTACATGATTATCTCAATAGATGCAGAAAAGGCCTTCGATAAAATTCAACACCCCTTCATGCTAAAAACTCAATAAACCAGGTATTAATGGAATATATCTCAAAATAATAAGAGCTATTTATGACAAACCCACAGCCAATATCATACTGAATGGACAAAACCTGGAACCACTCCCTTTGAAAACCAGCACAAGACAAGAATGCCCTCTCTCACCACTCCTATTCAACATAGTATTGGAAGTTCTGGCCAGGGCAATCAGGCAAGAGAAAGAAATAAAGGGTATTCACATAGGAAGAGAGGAAGTCAAATTGTCTCTGTTTGCAGATGACATGATTGTATATTTAGAAAACCCCATTGTCTCAGCCCAAAATCTCCTTAAGCTGATAAGCAACTTCAGCAAAGTTTCAGGATACAAAATTAATATGCAGAAATCACAGTCATTCCTATACACCAATAATAGGCAAACAGAGAGCTAAATCATGAGTGAATGCCCATTCACAATTGCTACAAACTGAATAAAATACCTAGGAATACAACTTACAAGGGATATGAAGGACCTCTTCAAGGAGCACTACAAACTACTGCTCAAGGAAATAAGAGAGGACATAAACAAATGGGAAAACATTCCATGCTCATGGATAGGAAGAATCAATATTGTGAAAATGGCCATACTGCCCAAAGTAATTTATGGATTCAATGCTATCCCCATCAAGCTACCATTGACTTTCTTCACAGAATTAGAAAAAACTACTTTAAATTTCATATGGAACAAAAAAAGAGCCCATATAGCCAAGACAATTCTAAGCAAAAAGAACAAAGCTGGAAGCATCATGCTACCTGACTTCAAACTATACTACAAGGCTACAGCAACCAAAACAGCATGGTACTGGTACCAAAACAGATATATAGACCAATGGAACAGAACATAAGCCTCAGATATAACACCACACATCTACAACTATCTGATCTTTGACAGACCTGACAAAAACAAGCAATGGGGAAATGATTCCCTGTTTAATAAATGGTGTTGGGAAAACTGGCTAGCCATAGGCAGAAAACTGAAACTGGACCCCTTCCTTACACCTTATACAAAAATTAACTCAAGATGGATTAAAACCTTAAACATAAGACCTAAAACTATAAAAATCCTAGAAGAAAACCTAGGCAATGCCATTCAGGACATAGGCATAGGCAAAGACTTCATGACTAAAACACCAAAAGCAATGGCAACAAAAGCCATAATTGACAATGGGATCTAATTAAACTAAAGAGCTTCTGCACAGCAAAAGAAACTATCATCAGAGTGAACAGGCAACCTACAGAATGGGAGAAAATTTTTGCAATCTACCCATCTGACAAAGAGCTAATATCCAGAATCTACAAGGAACTTAAATAAATTTACAAGGAAAAAACAACCCCATCAAAAAGTGGGCAAAGGATATGAACAGACACTTCTCAAAGGAAGACATTTATGCGACCAACAAACATCTGAAAAAAAAAGCTCATCATCACTGGTCATTAGAGAAATGCAAATCAAAACCACCATGAGGTACCAGCTCATGCCAGTTAAAATGGCGATCATTAAAAAAGTTGGGAAACAACAGATGCTGGAGAGGATGTGGAGAAATAGGAACACTTTTACACTGTTGGTGGGATTGTAAATTAGTTCAACCATCGTGGAAGACAGTGTAGCGATTCCTTAAGGATCTAGAACCAGAAATGCCTTTTGACCCAGCAATCCCATTACTGGGTATATACCCAAAGGATTATAAATCATTCTACTATAAAGATACAACATGCACACTTATGTTTATTGCAGCACTATTCATAATAGCAAAGACTTGGAACCAACCCAAATGGCCATCAATGATAGACTGGATAAAGAAAATGTGGCACATATACATATACACCACAGAATACTATGCAGCCATAAAAAGGATGAGTTAATGGCCTTTGCAGGGAGATGGATGAAGCTGGAAACCATCATTCTTAGCAAACTAATACAGGAACAGAAAACCAAATACTGCATGTTCTCACTCAAAAGTGGGGATTGAACAATGAGAACACATGGACACAGGGAGGGGAACATCACACACTGGGGCCTGTCAGGGGGTGGGGGCTAGGGGAGGGATAGCACTGGGAGAAATACCTAACGTAGGTGACAGGTTGATGGGTACAGCAAACCACCATGGCACGTGTATACCTATTTAACAAACCTGCACGTTCTGCACATGTATCCCAAAACTTAAAGTATAATTTAGAAAAAAGAAAGAAAAGAATAATGGTCTCCAACTCCATCCAGGTTGTTGCAAATGCAGCAACAATTATTTTATTCCTTTTTATGGCTGAGTAGTATTCCACGATATGTATATACCACATTTCCTGTATCCACTCATTGATTGATGGGCATTTGGGCTGGTTCCATATTTTTGCAACTGTGAATTGTGCTGCTATAAACATGAGTGTGCAAATGTCCTTTTCATATAATGACTTCTTTTTCTCTGGGTAGATGCCCAGTAGTGGGATTGCTGGATAAAATGGTAAATCTATTTTTAGTTCCTTAAAAAATCTCCATACTGTTTTCCATAGTGGTTGTACTAGTTTATATTTCCACCAGCAGTGTAAAAGTGTTCCCTTTTTACCACATCCACACCAGCATGTATTTTTTTTATTTTTTAAATTATGGCCATTCTTGCAGGAGTGAGGTGGCATTGCATTGTGGTTTTGATTTGTATTTCCCTGATCATTAGTGATGTTGAGAATTTTTTCATATGTTTGTTGGCCATCTGTATATCTTGAGAATCATCTGTTCATGTCCTTAATCCACTTTTGATTATATTATTTGCTTGTTTATTGCTGATGTCTTTGAGTTCCTTGTACATTCTGGATATCACTCCTTTGTTAGATGCATAGTTTGTGAAGATTTTCTTCTACTCTGTGAGTTGTCTGTTTACTCTGCTGATTATTTCTTTTGCTGTGCAGAAGCTTTTTAGTTTAATTAAGTCCCACTTATTTATCTTTGTTTTTGTTGCATTTGCTTTTGGGTTCTTGGTCATGAAGCAGTTGACAAAATTCAGCATCCCTTTATGATTAAGACCCTCAGCAAAAATCTGCATAGAAGGGACATACCTTAAGATAATAAAAGCCATCTAAGACAAACTCACAGCCAACATTACATTGAACCAGAAAAACTTGAAAGCACTCTCCTTGAGAATGGGAACAAGACAAGGATGCCCATTTTCACCACTTCTATTCAACATAGTACTGGAAGTCCTAGACAAAGCAATCAGACAAGAGAAAGAAATACAGAGCATCCAAATCAGTAAAGAGGAAGTCAAACTGTTGCTGTTTGCTGTTGATATCATTGTATACCTAGAAAGCCCTAAAGACTCCTCCAGAAAGCTCCTAGATCTGATTAATGAATTCAGTAAAGTTTCAGGATACAAAATCAATGTACACAAATCAGTAGCACTGCTATACACCAACAGCAACCAAGCTGAGAATCAAATCAAGAACCCAACCGCTTTTAGAATAGTTGCAAAAAAATAAAATACTTAGGAATATACCTAACCAAGGAGGTGAAAGACTTCTAAAGGAAAACTATGAAATACCACTGAAAGAAATCATAAGTGACACAAACAAATGGAAACACATCCCATGCTCAGGGATGGGTAGAATTAATATTATGAAAATGACCATACTGCCAAAAGCAATCTACATTTAATGCAATTCCCATCAAAATACCATTATCATTCTTCACAGAACTAGAAAAAACAATCCTAAAATTCATATGGAACCAAAAAAGAGCCTGTATAGCCAAAGCAAGACTAAGCAAAAAGAACAAATCTGGAATCATCACACTACCCGACTTCAAACTATCCTATAAGGCCATAGTCACCAAAACAGCATAGTACTGGTATAAAAATAGGCACACAGACCAATATGTGCCCAGAAATAAATAGAGAGCCCAGAAATAAAGCCAAATACTTACAGCCAACTGATCTTTGACAAAGCAAACAAAAACGTAAAGTGGGGAAAGGACATCCTATTCAACAAGTGGTGCTGGGATCATTGGCAAGCCACATACAGAAGAAGGAAACTGGATCCTCATATCTCACCTTATACAAAAATCAACTCAAGATAGATCAAAGACTTAAATCTAAGACCTGAAACCATAAAACCACTAGAATAACATCAGAAAAACCCTTCTAGACATTGGCTTAGGCAAATTCATTTTTTAAAGCAACTGAATGTGTAGGAGTTTTGGGTCATTATATATTCTCTATCAACAGACCCTAAAAGTATAATCACTATCACATGGAGGCCTACAATTTTTTAACACTAAAATGGGTACCTCAACACAATAAACTTAGAAAACAATGATCTTGAAAGGGCTTAAACAGTTGTCACCAAACTCACACATACTACTATGTGGGAAAAAAAATCACAGTTCCACACTGCAGCCTCATTCACTCTTGTTTAAAAAGAAATTTTAAGATACTTGACTAATCCTTTTTCCAAAATTAAAAGTTGTACATTAGGAAGGCAGAAAAACATAAAAGAAATGCTCAATTGATTTAACCTTATAACTTTTTACAATTCCTGTGTATCACAAATTCTCCATAAAAATTAAAACCATAAACTGGAGGAAAGGTATATGAAATAAACATAAGCATAAGGGTTAATAGCCTTAATATGTATATCAGTTTTTTACCTATTTGATTGATCACAGATGCTTAAAAATAATAAAACTTAATAGTATCAATCTGGTGAGAAGGGATTTACACACTCCTGGTTGGAATATTAACTACTACTTTCCTAGAAAACAAATGCCCAAGTGTAACAATATCTTTTTAAGAACTAGCTTTATCAAAATATAATTGGCATATAATAAACTATACATAAGTGTATTATTTGATAAATTCTGATATATATATGTACCCCTATGAAACCATCACCACAATCCAGATAGGAAACATATTCATCACCCAAAATATTCCTTGAGCCCCGTTGTAAACCCTCTCCACCACTTCTTCCCACTCTTCCATCCCTAGACAATGATTGCTATGCTTTCTGTCACTCTAGATTAGTTTGCATTTTTTCAAGCTTTATATAAACAGAATCACACAGTATATTCTCCTTTTTTGTCTGGTTTCTCTCATGCAGCAAAATGATTTTGGAATTCATCTATGTTGTTGCACATAAAAATAGTTGATTGCTCTTTATTGCTGAGTAGTATTCCATTCTATGAATACATTGCAGTTTATCTATTTATCCATTGATGAAATTTGGGTTTCTTCTAATTTTTGTCTATTACAGTAAAGCTGCTATTAGCATTTACGTAAAAGTCTTTCTGTGGACATATATTTCCTCTCTTCTTGGGTTAGAACCTAGGAGTGGGTCATATGATAAGACAACTTTGGAAGACACTGCCAAACTGTTTTCTAAAGAGGTTATACCATTTTAAACTCTCACAAGCAATGTATGAGAAGAGGAGGGATGCTGCTATCAGCAACAATTGGTATGGTCGATGAAATTGGGCTTAAAAAAAAACAAAGCAAAACTCTAGAATGTGATCAATTAATCTCACATCTGAGCATGTATCTTTTAAAAAAAAATTAAAAATAAGGATAAAATACCCACAAATATTCATCATAAATTTAATTAGTTTTAAAAATTCAAATTGCCTGAATGTTAAATCATAAGAGATGAGGTAAATTAAAATTGTACATCTTACGATAAAACTCTATTCAATCATTTTGTAAAACAGCTCAATAATATGAAATATATATTAATATATATTCAGTATGATTGAATTTTCATACATATGTGTAATGAGGAAGGGAGGAGGGGAGAACTAGATGGAAAAATGCTTATTCTTCATACTTGTTTGTATTTTCTTCTCCATATTTGTTTGTATCTTTCTATTTTCTAGGTAAGTTTGTTTATTACTATCAGAAAAAAAAATTTTTTTTTTTTGAGATGGAGTTTCTCTCTGTTCCCCAGGCTGGAGTGCAATGGCACGATCTCAACTCACTGCAACCTCCGCCTCCCAGGTTCAAGCAATTATCTGCCTCAGCCTCCCGAGTAGCTGGGATTACAGGTGCCCACCACCACGCCCGGCTAATTTTTTGTATTTTTAGTAGAGACGGGGTTTCACCATCTTGGTCAGGCTTGAACTCCTGACCTCGTGATACAATCAGAAAATTTTAAACTTTTTTTTTTTTTGAGACAGAGTCTCACTCTGTCACCCAGGCTATAGCGCAGTGGTGCGGTCTCAGCTCACTGCAACCTCGGCCTCCTGAGTTCAAGAGATTCTCGTGCCTCAGCCCCCCAGGCAGCTGGGACTGCAGGAGCACGCCATCACACCCGGCTAATTTTTGTATTTTTAGTAGAGACAAAGTTTCACCATGTTGGCCAGGCTGGTCTCAAACTCCTGACCTCAAGTGATCCACCTGCCTCAGCTTCTCAAAGTGCTAGGATTACAGGTGTGAGCCACTGCACTGCACCAACATTTTTTTTTTTTTGAGATGGAGTCTTGCTCTGTCACCCAGGCTGGAGTGCAGTGGAGCAATCTTGGCTCACTGCAAGCTCCGCCTCCTGGATTCACGCCATTTTCCTGCCTCAGCCTCCCGAGTAGCTGGGACTACAGGCACCAGCCACCACACCCAGCTAATTTTTTCTTTTTCTTTTTTTTTTTTTTTTTTTAGTAGAGACGGGGTTTCACCGTGTTAGCCAGGATGGTCTCGATCTCCTGACCTCGTGATCTGCCCTCCTCAGCCTCCCAAAGTGCTGGGATTACAGGCATGAGCCACCGCGCCTGGCCTGCACCAACATTTTTTAAAAGAGTAAAGAAGTAAAAATGAGAGGGCAAGGCATGAGACGTGACTGCCAAATGCAGACTGGCGTGGAAGGAGAGTGAAAATGAGCAGGTGCAGAACTAGAAAAGCCCAGCTCCATGCAACACAAATTTTGAGACGGAGGGAAATACAAATATCTTACCACAGGATTAATAAAAATTGTTCCTACTAATATAATCAATACTCAGATCATAAAGGCAAGGAAGTTTATAATACAATCTTAAAATATCTCCATCCAAAAAAATTTGTTAAAGTAGAAAAGTTTTTTCTGTGAAATAAATAAATTCCTTGACGGTGTTAGGTGCATGTAGAACCTATTACCGTTCAGTGGTGGCATTTGACACCATAAAGAGGTTTAGGGAAGATGTGGAATCTATTAGGTGTTACAACAGAAGATGGTCATGTGAGCATCCACTGCCACCCAGCAAAGCCCAGGGCCCTGTGGCAATGGGGCATCAGTTCAAAGGTGAGGAGGGTGAGAGCAGGGGGTTCTGCCCAGGAGGACTGGGAGACAGGTGTGAGAGTCCCAGCAGACACTGGGCACCAGGTATGGTGTGACCAAAAAGAGATAGGGGTGGAGATGGTTGATGGATTCAAAAAAATAATAGAAAGAATGAATAAGACCTACTATTTGATAGCACAACAGGGTGACTATAGTCAATAATAACTTAATTGCACATTTTTAAATAACCAAAAGAGTATAATTGGATTGTGTGTAACACAAAGGATAAATGCTTGAGGGGATGGATAGCCCATTCTCCATGATGTGATTATTATGCATTGCATATTTGTATCAAAACATCTTATGTACCCCATAAATATATATACCTAGCATGTACCCACAAAATTTAAAAATTAAATAATTTTTTTAAGTTTAAAAAAAAAAGAAAACGAAAAGAGAGAGAGAGACTGGGACCTGACAAGCCCATGCCTCATCTCTGGCCTAAAAGTTGAAAAATCTGCCCACCTGGAACCACGTCTTATTCCTTTTTGGGGAAGGTGGGGAGTAATCACGGAAGACAATGGAAAATGAGAACTAGCCTCATGGGTGGGTGAGAGCAAAAGGTGGATACACTGAGAGAATGAAAGAGGAGACCCAAGAATCTAGCCACAGGCTCAAAGTTGAGCCCCTGAGTTGTTGGAAATTGGTGACAGTTGTTGAAACAGACTCAGTGGATCTCAGAGCTGACCAGGCAGCTCTGCCCAGGAGGCCTTTTGGAGCTCAAGCATCATGTGGTAGGCTGGGAAATGAATGGCCCCTTCTCAACAGAGGGCTTCTAGACATTTCTATGCACAGAGTCACCTTACAAAGGAACACCCACGCCAGAGCAAATTGCGAGGTGATGAGGTCCCAAGAGATGGGTCTTCAGTAGTGGGCTTGAAAAAACTGGAATTCTAATCAAGAACTTTAGTTCTTTTGATTTGCTGGCTTTTCTTTGCTAGGACCCAGCTCTGAGATGCAGATTCTTGCTGGAGAGGGTTGGGGAGGGAGGGAGGGAGAGAGGGAAGGAGGGAGGGGAGAGAGAGAGAGAGACAGAGACAGAGAGAGAGACCCAAAGATCTCTCTGATACTGAAAGCTGGGGAAAAAATTATCAGTTGAGTCCACAGACTCTTGAATTGAGTTTCCTTGAATCCAACATTCAGATAGCTACTTTCATTATCCAAAAATTCCCTGGTCTCTCCAGCCTGTAGATGGAAATGAAGGCACGTTGACCTTAAAAACAGATTCCCTACTCTTGCCTTATCCGGTCCTTGGAGATCCTCCATCTCCTAACATTCCCCAAGGAGTGTATCTTACAGGCTCATAAGTCCATCTATCATCTGTGATCACGATGCAGGATCAGCCATGTCTTTCCTCTGCCTTATCTACATTCTCCCCCACACTCAACAAGAGAGTCTCATTTCTGTTGCTTCTGACAGTACCCATCACAAATACATCAACATATGCCAACATCCACTCCAAAAGTGCCTCTCCTGGTGGGGCACGGTGGCTCACACCAGTAATCTCAGCACTTTGGGAGGCCGAGGTGGTTGGATCATCTGAGGTCAGGAGTTCAAGGCCAGCCTGGCCAACATGGTGAAACCCCATCTCTACTAAAAATACAAAAATTAGCTGGGCATGCTGGCTCATGCCTGTAATCCCAGCTACTCAGGAGGCTGAGGCAGAAGAATCACTTTAACCCAGGAGGTGGAGGTTGCAGTGAGCCGAGATTGTGCCACTGCACTCTAGCCTGGGCAACAGAGTGAGACTCTATCTCAAAAAAAAAAAAAAAAAAAGTGCCTCTCCTGACACCTCCAGTGCTTACAGATTCATTCTGCCTTCTATACCCAAGTGAAAAATCCCCTTTCCCTGACTCTGCATCACTCTGTCCTATGGGGACAGGGCATTCTTCAGCAACTCCATAACTTACGGGGTCCTTTGCAAAAATGGCAACTTCAGCTTCTCTCCTTAAGCCTTTTCACCATCACATTTAGGGACTGGGCTGGGACACTAGGGCATTCCTTCCATCACCCTTCCTTCTCCCTCTGCTCCAGGTTCTCCCTCTACCAGAAGCCAGCCCCCTTCTTTAGCTAAAAATCCAAAAATCTCCTTAAACTAAAACTCATGCAAATAAAGAACTAAAGGGGTTCAAAGTGATTATGTTTCTGAGACCTGTATTTTTGCTAGATTTCCACTAGTCTACCTCTCCTCAAACCCAATAGGAGTAAACTGAATTCTTCCCGCAAACCTCTCCACCACTACCCCCTTTTCTCTTGATCCTCTCTCTCAACTCCACCTCTATTCACCAAGTCCTAACGAGCTTTTCCTCTTTTCTTCTGTCCTCTTCCATCCTCAGCACTGCAAGGCTCACATCGGGACAATGAGACAACCTCTACCTGGGCTCCAATCTTTCTCTCTGTCTCTCTCTCTCCGGTCCATGGGACCAACACTCTGTCAGAGCAAGGCTGCTGTCTTAATCCATTTGGGCTGCTGTAGCAAAATACCCTAGACTGAGTAATAGGTAAACAACAGAAATGTATTGCTCACAGTTCCGGAGGCTGGGGAAGTCCAAGATCAAGGTGCCAGCAGATTCGGTGCCTGGTGAGGGTTCTTCATTGATGGTATCTTCCATCTGTTCCCATACAGCAGAAAGGGCAACCAAGCTCCCTGGCCCTCTTTTTTCAGGGCAGTAATTCCATTCATGAGGGCTCCACCCTCATGACTTAATCACCTCCCCAAGGTCTCAGTTCCTAATAACACTACACTGGGAATTAGGTTTCAGCATATGAACTGGGGTGGAGGGCGGGGGGAGGCCACAAACATTTAGACCACAGCAACTGCTAAAGCACATCTCTGGTTGTAGCCCATTACACGCACACACACTCATGCACAGCGATGCTGGACTAGACAGTCACCCATGGAGCAAAGAAAGTCATGCTGCATTACCCCGTAAGCATCAGTAATAGCAGCCATTTCCCATGCCCCTGAATCATGCACTCTAAATATTGTATTTTATCAATCCTCACCCAATTCTGTAAGGTAGTAGCTATTGCTCCATTTTATAGATAAGGAAAATGAGGTTCGGGTACTTACTTTGCTTTTCCTTTATAAACAGAGGCTCTAAACATATTTGGAGTCTCAAAACACTGTGAGAATCTAGCAATAGCTATGGACCCTGTGAAGGCCATCTGTGTGCCTCCCACTACTGTGTCCCAGGTTAAGAATCCCAGCTTGACTCTACCTTTCACTGTCCCCAGAAGCAGGCCTCTAGGATGTTAATTTTATTTTCACTTAGTGAGCTTGGAAGTTTTCTTTTCTTTTTACTTTTCAGCACATTCTGCACCCCTGGAATGGGGTCAAGCATCCAGCTCAGAACTCTAAAACATGAGAGAGAGAGAGGAATAGCCATTATCCCTGACACTGTCCCTCAACTCCCCACAAAAAGCCAATTCCAGTTTCCTGAAATGTGTAAGAGGCATTTTCCCCTGGACAGCCAATGTGCCTTTGAAAGAGATGAGCAGAAGAAAGGCTACAGCTGCATGGAAAGTAACCCACAGGGTCAAGAAACCAAGGACTTCCCTTCAGGAAGATCAGGAATTAATCTGATTGGTGTCAGAAATACTTCCTCATGGCACTAGGATTTAAACTCATGGCACCAAAAGAACAAGGGCCCTCCAGCTATATAATCACCAAAACGCCTCCTGCAGCCCTGGGTTAATAGGCTGTCACTCAGACAGGTTGAGCCAGAAACCATCCACAGCAATGACAAAACAAAGCCTCTTCCTCTCCTTCTCACTCACTCATCCATCCATCTATACATGCAAACATTTATAGGACACCTATTGTATGCCCATGGGTTTAGCTGTGTCCCTGTTTTCAATGAGCTCACAGCATAGAGGGAGAGACAAATGATTAAATGGATAATTATAGTGCCACATGAATGTGGATAAATGTACATTATAAGGGATGGATTAATCATGAAACAGCCACACAATAGTGTCCTATACAGCCATTAAAAAGAATAATATAGTGTCATATTCATATCACATTTCCATTGATATGGAAAGATCTCCACAGTATATTAAATGAGGAAAGAGGGGAGCAGATTGCAAAACAGTATTTACAGTATTTTACTCTCTTTAAAATTGTATTTTATATACACATGAATGCTGGAAAATGTTCACCAAATTATCTACTGGTTAGCTCTGGGTTGTGGGTTTTTGAGGGACTTTAATCTACTATACTCTTCTTGTCTTTCTGTTTTGTTTATATGATTTAAATTTTTCTAAATGAAATAGCTTTCTATGATAAAAATAAGAGACGTTCACCGCAGAAAATCAATGTGCCGAGTTCAGTAATGGAGACACTTGCAGGTGCACCCTGCCCCCACCCCATCCCACCACTCACTTGGAGAACAAAATTCTCTAAAGTCTCTAAAGGACTGAAAGGTAAATGAAGATGTCTAGAGTTTTCTTCTATTTTCGGTTAGCTGACTATTACGAATTAGAGTTTTCAATGCTAAAGATTTGGGAAAATAAAAAATGATACCAAATGGCCCACAATTACCTTCAATGGCAACAGTGTCTTTATTTCTCAGAAGTGAGTTTACCTTGACAACCACAGCAGCTTTCACTGGATTTTTCTTTTTTTTTTTTTTTTTTTTTTTTTTTTTTTTGAGATGGAGACTTGTTCTATGGCCCAGGCTAGCATGCAATGGCACAGTCTAGACTCACTGCAACCTCTGCCTCCTGGGTTCAAGCAATTCTCCTGTGTCAGCCTCCCAAGTAGCTGGGACTACAGGTGCGTGCCACCACACCCAGCTAATTTATGTATTTTTAATAGAGACAGGGTTTCACCATGTTGGCCAGGCTGGTCTCAAATCCCTGACCTCATGATCCGCCCGCCTTGGCCTCCCAAAGTGCTGGGATTACAGGCGTGAACCACCACTCCCAGCCCACTGGATTCTTTAAGAACAGCAAACCACTCACCAGCACTATGCCTGGGCCCTCACGCCATCCCTCCAGACCCTATCTGTAAAACACACAAAAGCGGGTGAAAGAGTGTGAACCTGATTCCAGACTGCTTCTCCTGCTCTCACACTCATACAAGGTTTGGGTGTTAAGTTCATTTATTTACTTAGCAAGTGCCTTGTGAGCACCCCCACCCTTTGTATTTGGCTTATATTAGGAGCGAAGGCACAGGGCGAACAAAACAGCATGCCACCATCCCTGTCCTTATGGAATTCAGGATCTGGTGGGGATAGGCGACTGAAACAAAGTGACTCTGGAGTCAAACTCTGAGTTCAAGTCCTGGCTCCTGCTTACTAGCTGGGTGGCCTGAGCATGTTAGTTACACTTTCTGGGCTTCTGTTTCCCTGTCTCACAAAGAAGCATAATAAACTCACAAGGCTGTAACAGAGATTCCATGAGACGATGCATGTGAAATGCTTGGCACAGGGCCTGGCGGAAAGCAGCCCAGCTGAAGGCTAATTAATATTGTCATCAGCACTTACACTTGTAATTAGCTGTTATGAAAGAAGAGAGTCCAGAGGAGGGACTGGGTGCTCACAGCAGGGAAATCATTGAGCATCTCCCAGCACCACTGCCCACCTTTCCCAATAACAGTGGTCCAGTAGGAGGAAAGAACAACTTGATCAGACTTGGCACTGTTCCTCTCTCTCATTAAAATCATAGCCATCAGGAACCCATAAGACTGATGCAATTTCCTGACTACAGGGTTCGACTGGGGTAATACGGAAAGGCATGCAGAGGCAGAATGCTAACACCTCCCATTCTAGGGAAATATATTGCAGGGACCCCACCATGCTGACCTTTTCCACACAGAGTATTTTGATTAACTGGCCACTGATTCCTCCCCTGCAGGTCTGGAAGACTATAAACAGAAGAAGGGGTGAGTGGTTGGCCAGTCAAATTTTTGGTTCACTGAAAAGGTTAAGTGAGTGCAATAAAGCACAGTGACTGGAGGAGAGAGGAACCTCATCCCAAGTCACGAGAGGAGGAAGCCAGAAGGCGAAGCTGCCCCACACATTTGGCGCTGAAAGAGGCCGACATCTTTGCTTCTGGTCCTGAGCCAGGCTCGGCCTTTCTGCAGGCCAATTAATTCTAGACACAACATCTGCCCTAAATTCTTCAATGTAATTAGCACCACATGTTATCAACAGGAAGCTGGTACCCGCGGGCACTTGAGATAATTGTTTCAACACTGGCATTTCTCTGCTTACCGTGAAAGGTCACTGCAGCCGATATATCTCTGCTATCCCCCATTCCTTTCATTAAATGACAAAAAGCCGTCCCTTGTCGTTACAGTTACGTCAATTCATGGGTGAAGGGCTCAGGACATCCATACAAAGGCTTCTTAGCAGTAAGTATGCTCTAAGAGTTTGCAATAATTACTTCCTGTGACTTCTGACATCAGCAGTGTCACACCCCCCTCATATAGGCCATATTGCCTGACATTGTTATATTGCCTGACATCTTTGGGCTGCTGGGGCGGCTGGGGAACGTCTGCACAAGGGAGCCTCCTCTTTGCTGCCCCAGTTGCAGGAGGCCTTTACAGATGGAGCACATAGAATGACAAAGAATGGCTGTTTAGAGCAGTACTGAATGTTTTGCTCTGTCTTGTTACTTGACCTGTGAGTGCAGTGGGCTGAGAAGCACATCTTAGTTTGCTGTGAATAGGACTTAGTGTGCTCAGGATGACTGCACTGGACAATCGCCACCAAGACTACTCAGGACGCCCCCACACATTCTCCAGGAGAGCAAGGAAAGTGGAAATCTTACAAAGTTTCCTCACCTCACCCTGCACCCATGCTGCAGCCACACTGAATCCCTCTTTACATTTTTTTTTTTTTTTGAGACAGTCTTGCTCTGCCACCCAGGTTGGAATGCAGTGGCATAATCTTGGCTCACTGCAACCTCTGCCTCCCAGGTTCAAGCAATTCTTCTGCCTCAGCCTCCCAAGTAGCTGGGATTACAGGCGCCCGCCACCATGCCCGGCTAATTTTTTTGTATTTTTAATAGAGACAGGGTTTCACCATGTTGGTCAGGCTGGTCTCAAACTACTGACCTCAGATAACCCACCTGCCTTGGCCTCCCAAAGTGCTGAGATTACAGGCGTGAGCCTCCGCACCCAGCCTACCCTCACTCTTGCACAAGCCCCATTCTCTCACCTCTAGAACTGTCTGTTCTTCCTTTTTCTCTGGGCACTCTTCTCTCACCCCTCATTTCACCTGGCTAGCGCATACTCATTATTCACCCTAGATAGCATTTCCTCTGGAAGCCTTCCCTGAAGCCCCCTGAACTAGGTAGGGGCCCAAACCCTTCAACTTTGACAATCTTGTTTCATGGTCTCTGTCCCACTAGCAGAAGAGCTGGGTAAGAGCAGGGATCTTGCCTATCTTGTTAATTCTCCTATCTCCCATGCTTGGCAAGACATTCAATAAATATTTATGGAATGAAGTTTGAACACATGGAGGGCATTCCATGCTGCACTGGCTGAGTAACATGAAATTCAGGGGGATATTAGTCCTCAGGGAGACACAATCAACACATTCTTGATTCCAGAGCAAACAGGGGCAAGAAAAACCATACTGTGACCTGGCTGCCCCAGCGCTAGTTTCCCAGCAGGCAGGAGCATCCTTCCCGGGAAACAGTACCTCTGCGTGGAAAGCTGACTGTACCCACAGGTCACGTAATAAGACAGAGCAAAACATTCACTGCTGCTCTAGACAGCCAGTGCTTATTTGTCATCTATGTGCTCCATCTGTAAAGGCATCCTGCAGCTGGGGCAGCAAAAAGGGGGCATCTCTTGTGCAGACATTCCCCAGTCACCCCAGCAGCCCAAAGATGTCAGCCAATGGCCACACCAAGTCATGGCTTAGGGAGGCTTTAGTGCCTCCCCCATAATCTCCATCAGTTCCCTGACAAGCCACCCCAAAATCCAAACAAAAACAGTGCTCTTGCTCTGCCTCCCCTCTCCCTCCAAAGAGAGATTCTGGATATCCCACTACCCCCAGGATAAATGCCAAAATCCTTCCTGTGGCCAAGCCCTGCTGCCTCTCCAGCCTCCCACGCACATCCCCAGCCCTCACTCCCAGGGCTCTGGCCACACAGGCTTCTGTCCACCCACACCTCCTGGCGCTGGCCTCTCCAGGTTGGCTCAGGCCTCTGCATCCTTCAAAGTGTTCCCTCCCTCCAGGACACCCACACAGAGGGGCAGATCCCCCAGAGTGCCACACTCCTCTCCCACACAGGCTTTCTCCTGCCATGACTCTACACTAAGTGTGTGCTTATTGGTTTATTGCTTGCCTCCCCCACTAGACTGTCAACGTGAGGAGGGCAGAGCCAAGACTAGGTCTGCTTTGGCTCATTTATTCCCCAGTACTCAAGTGGCATGCAACAAAATTCTGTGGAGAGAAGAAATGCATGAGCTAACCTAGGTCAACATTACACAAACTGCCTCTTAATGAAATGCCAATGAGAGCTTGTAAGTAAAAGTTTGAAAATACAGTGAACTCTTACCTCACAGTATGCATTCGCGTAAGAAAAAAAAGAACTCACCATCCTGCAAGAAAGAAACCTGTTTAATTTTAATGCGATGTTTCCCAGCTTAGCTGAGTATGAAATCCTGTTCTCCTCTCCTTCAACTTCCTAGAGAGTAGTATGCCTTAGAACAGCAGTTTGGGAAACACTATCCTAAATCATGTTTCTGTGTTTAAATGTTCTATTTAAACAAACTGGTAAAGACGCAGTTCTTCAAGATACTCTGAGCCACAGAGCCTTGTGAGGTGGGGCAGGATCCGAGGTGCTCCTGCTTCCTGCCTGCCCGTCCCTGCTCTGCCTTCTGTGGTCTGTGCCAGGATGGCTTTGGGAAATCATGTTGCTACAGACAGAAAGCCTCACTTCCCTGGGGGTTAGGCCAGAACTAAGAACCAGGCAGGAACTTGGACAGGCATGGAGTAGGCATCTTTTCAAGTTCACAGTTCCTTCCCACCACATGCTGGCCACACAAAACAAGAACAGCAATTGGTATCGGCACTTTTCCAGTCATGGTTACTGATGTGATCCTTTTTGCCTCGAACGAAACCTAGTAGGTAATTCAGATATAATTTTTCTTATTTAAAAGATTAGAGGAATAAGACCCATGAGGTTCAAGAAATTTGCTCAAGGTCACTTGGCCCCGAAAGTTGCAGAATTTGAACAAAAGTACGAGAGCTGAGGCTCTTTCTTCTATGCCACAAGGTTACTCTTTCAAACTAAAACTATCCCTAAAGAGGCAGCTGCCGGCCAAGCAGGTCTGCAAGCGCCGAGAGAACTCCTTATGCTGGCGGGTAATTTGGGCTTATCGCTGTGTGATAAGTTGCCATAACTGGCCTAATGCATCTATGGCAGAGGCTGCCAACTGGTAGCCTCAGGACTGGATCTGATGAGTGTGTTTTATTCAGCCACATAGTGGGGTTGTTTTTTAGTTACCTACATTTAAAATTCAAGAAATTTCACCTCACAATCTGGATGAAAACTCAGAGGCCTCCCCCTACCCTCAGCTCTGTGTCCTTGTGATGACCGTCAGCTGGAAGGGCAGCAGCTTCCCTTTCCAATATTTGCTTACTTACAGGCCCTATGGCCATTAGAATGTTGCTCCCCTGCTTTGTAGATGATGGGCACTTGTTCCCAAGACCACCAGACACAGAGGTGTGGCAGAACAGGACAGAGGGATTATAGAGAAAGAGGGAGAAACACCAAGAAGAACATCTTCTGAAGTCAGGGATAAGAACCTCCACTAAAAATAAAAGCAAGCTTCTGCAACAGAGGGAAATTGCAAACATAAATTTCCTTTAACCAGCATCCAAACATTTTAATATTTATGCCTAGACTTTCCCAGGCAATTTTAATTCACATTACACTCTTCCTACAGAAAAGAAAAAGGAAGACAGGGGATACAGAATGTGGAAAAAAATACTTAAAATGCCATCATTTAAGTGGAAATGAATCCTTTTCAAAACACTGTCCAGAGGAGCTGTTGCCTCGAGAGGTGGTTTGTCAGTTCGGTGCACCCTCAAAATCCATTGAAAGCTATAAAAAGCACCTGCCGTCTTCCACAAACTCCAGATTCATTTTCTCCGGGGTTGGATTCTAATGTGGCCCCTTTGCAGCAGAAGCAGAGCTGGGGGCGACAGCTGAGGAAGTGCTCAGGCCTGTGACAGGCGAACTTGTTATATTACATTTCAAAGCCACACACTGTTATAAAGAGAGGCAAAGCCATCCAGAGATGCAGCATCTCAAACCCAACTTTGTCAGGCCTGGCTGGCAGCAGGGGGGAGAATACTGATGCAGAAATAGCCAAGCACACTTTTCAAGTTCTTCAGAGTTCAATAGGTCAGGTTGGTTCTTTCTTTCAGCAAATTCACCTCATATTGGCTGCGGAGTTGGCTGGCTGGGTTTTGTATGGGGGATGGGGATTAAGTTCTCTCCATCCCTCATACAAAACTCCCCAATCCCCACACAAAAACCCTCAAGTCAGCCCACTCTTCAAATGCAGGTTTACCATTTTTTCCCTGTAAGGAGCCGTCCACCATCTCTCCAACCCTCCCCACTCTTGCTTTCCTCCCAACTGCTGGAGTCTTTGGTGTTTTTTTTTTTTTTTTTTTGAGACGGAGTCTCACTCTGTCACCAGGCTGGAGTGCAGTGGCGCGACTCAACTCACTGAACCTCCACCTCCTGGGTTCAAGCAATTCTCCTGCCTCAGCCTTCCAAGTAGCTGGGATTATAGACACGCACCACCATGCCCAGCTAATTTTTGTATTTTTAGTAGAGACGGGGTTTCACCATGTTGGCCAGGATGGTCTTGATCTCCTGACCTCGTGATCTGCCTGCCTCGGCCTCCTAAAGTGCTGGGATTACAGGCATGAGCACCTCACCTGGCCATCTTTGGTCTTTTTAACACATGATCTACTGCCTGTTCTTTTTACATGTGGAGCTTTGTGACTTGCAGCTACACAAGCTGATCTCTGAGGGCAGGGACAAGGCCTCCTGTTTCTCTTTGTAAACACACATGGCGTAGGTGTGCAGTGGGAATAACCATCCCTACGCAGTAGGCAGACTGGACAGGAGGCTCAGGGCCCTAGTGTGGGAAGAAACAGCAGAACTCGGACCTAGGGGACCATGTGGCTGGAAGGACGGCAGCTCAGTGGCCAATGGCAGAGCCTTCCCAAGCCCTTGGCACTGCCTGAGGAGAGGCAGTACTCAAGAATGACTGAGCCCAAGTTTCTGCCAGCCCGGTAGGATAGGGACTCGGATTTACAGAAAATGAGACACAATACACCTCTGAGTTTGTGACCTGAAACTCCCATCAGCCTAAAATCCAGCTGAAAGGATGACAGAGGAAACAAAGAAAGGAAGTGGAGATTTCAGCCTCAGTGCAGAGGAGGGAGGCATTGAGAACACACGGGAAGGAGGCTGTGACACAGGCTCCAGGAGCAAGGAGTAGGGCACAGCTGAGTCCCAGATCTGAGCCTGGTGGTACATGTGCTTACAAAACCACAGTGCCTATTCGGACATAACTTACGTATTGATTTCAGCATGGACCTGGACCCCTATTGTCAGTCCCCCAGGACAAACCACTAAAACCCATCTGGAAGCCCCAAGGGAAGTAGGGTGCCTTCTGAGCAAAGTCTCAGCCTGTATGAGTCAATTTTCACACTGCTATAAAGACCTGCCTGAGACTGGGTAATTTATAAAGAAAAGAGATTTAATTGACTCACAGTTCCGCATGCCTGGGGAGGCCTCAGGAAACTTCCAATCATGGCGGAAGGGAAAGTAGGCATGTCTTACATGGTGGCAGGTGAGAGAGAGCATGTGATGGAGGAACTGTCAAACACTTATAAAACCATCAGTTCTCATGAGAACTCACTCACTATCACAAGAACAGCATGGGGGAAACCACCCCCATGATCCAATCACCTACCACCAGGTCCCTCCCTTGACACATGGAGGTTACGGGGATTACAATTCGAGATGAGATTTGGGTGGGGACCCAGAACCAAACCATATCACAGCCCCAGGGGAAGATACTTGGGTACAAAACCATGTGGTGTCACACCGCAAGTGGCTGTCTCCCACAAAAGCTCCAGGACGTGAACCAAGCTTCCCAAACCTCCTTCACCAGCAAGCAGGGTGTTTCACACATGGTTGAATGCAGAATGAATGTGTCAACGCATCAGTGATGCCCACATCTACCACCCATTCATTAAAGAAATATTTATTCAGCACCAGTTGCCTCCTGCCACATGCACTGCACGTGCACATGTTCCAGCACGAGGGACACAGCAGTGAACGAGGCAGACCTGGACAGACATGGTCCCTGCCTTCATGGAACTCGCCCTCTAGTTGAGGGAAAAGGCCACCAAAAACTAACAAATGGATTATTTCAGGTAGGGGCCAAGGCAATTAAAGAAAATTAAAGCAAGATGAGAGAGAAAAAGTTTGGGAAGAGGCTGGGCATGGTGGCTCACACCTGTGATCCCAACACTTTGGGAAGCTAGGAGGAGTTCCAGACCAGCCTGGGTAACATAGTGTTACCTCATTTCTACAAAAAAAAAAAATTTTAATTAACCAGGCATGGTGGCATGTACCCTTAGTCTTAGCTACTCAGGAGGCTGAAGTGAGAAGATTGCTTGAGCCCAGGAGTTTGAGGCTGTAGTGAACCAGGGACACACCACTGCACTCCAGCCTGGGCAACAGAGCAAGACCCTGGCTCAAATTTTAAAAAGTTGGAAGAAAAATGTATCTTGGTGGTCAGAAAAGACCACCTGCAGGAAGGGTGGCATGTGAGCAGAGACATTTGTGAAGATCTGGGGGAGGACTATTCCAAGCAGAGGGAAGAGCAGAAATGAAACCCCTAAGGCAGGGGTGGGTATGGCAGGAACAGCAAGGGGGCCAGGGTGGCCCAGGTGGGGAGGGGCTGTAGGAGGTGGCTCACGGTGGCTGGCGGTGCCACTCACTCACCACAAGTGTCCTCACAGCAGGTGCTGTCTGTTACTCTTCTTTTATCCCCTGAACGTAGCCCAGGAGGGATATGCAGAGGAAGGTTGTAGCTTGACTGCTCCCACCCCTCATCTGAGCCTCTAGCACCACAAAGTCCCCACAAATCCTGCTGATAAGAGACAGCCCACAGAGCGCCCATCCTTAAATGAGATAAAATGGAGTGTTTTCCAACCTAGAACTTTCTGAACATCCCCATCAGGGCCCAACATTTATGTTTGATATCAGCTCAAAGGAAATTTTCTCTTAAAGCATTAGTTACATCTGTTCTGCTATTTTTGCATCTAGGGGAGCAGGAAGCCCAAAAAAAAAGCCTTCCTTTAAAGAAAGATTCCGGAGGTTTCTTCCCCTCCTGCTTGAGTCATTGAAGTGATGCTGAACTCCCCAGATGGAGACAGAAAGCGGGTAGAGAGATGAGAGAAAAATGCTACCAAGGTCATGAATCAAACCCTTGTGATTGGCCGGAGGTACTGTCTGTGCCTTGGCTAGAGACTGAGGGACTAGACACAGAAAGAGCAATAAGGCAAAGACAGGCCGGGCACGGTGGCTCACGCCTGTAATTCCAACACTTTGGGAGGCCAAGGCAGGCAGATCATTTGAGGTCAGGAATTTGAGACCAGCCTGACCAACATGGTGAAACCCCGTCTCTACTAAAAAAATACAAAAATTAGCTGGGTGTGGTGGCAGTCTCCTGTAATCCCAGCTACTCAGGAGGCTGAGGCAGAAGAATCACTTGAACCTGGGAGGCGGAGGTTGCAATAAGCCGAGATCACACCACCACACTCCAGCCTGGGTGACAGAGCAAGTCTCTGTCTCAAAAATAATAATAATAATAATAATAATAATAATAATAATAATAATAATAATAACAATGGAAAGATGAGGACAGAGGTCAAGGTCCATCCATCAGCCCCAGTGTCCTCCTGTTGTGTCCCCTCCACTCCTTCCCTGAGCTGCTGCCAGTCACACCCGATCACCTCCCTTGAGGCCATTGCGCAGCCACAGCTTCTCTTCCCCCTGCAGACTGCGCTGCTGGTGAGGGATGGCTCTGAAATGCAGAGGTGACCTTGTTGCTGTCTGTTAAAAACCCTTCAAAGGCTCCACCCTCTCCTAGGGACAGAGCCCAAGTGCCTTTCGCAGCCCAGTCCTCATCACCTCCCCATCACCACCCAACTCCTGCACTCAGTCCAGCTGAGCTGGCATTCCCAGAAGCCTGTGACTGTGCCCAGGGCAAGAGGTACATTTGCAGGGCCCAGGGTACACACTACATGTGTTTGTGAGACAAAAGTTTCTGGAAACAGTGATCTTTACTATGTACTGTGTGCCCTGATATTTTCAATTCCATCCATTCTATTTGTTTTTTAAAACAGGTCATGACATGGTAAATCAGTTTCATGACTCACTAACAAAATACGAACTCCAGTTTTTAAAACCACATACTAAATGAATTTGTGCAGTCCCTCTGAATCTTTTCCTCTTGCCCCTCTGAGATTTCATACACAACACTTTCTGGTGGGATTCACTTTCTCTTCCCCATTCCCCCTTTGGCTAATTCAGTTGTTTTCCATCTTAGCTGCACATGAGAATCACAAGCATGCCTTAAAATTATACCAATGACTGGACCCTATCCAACCCAACCCTCAACCCCCACTCCGAGATCCTGATTTAATTGGTCAAGGTGGTCAAGGTGGAGCCCTGACTCCCAGGTGGTTCCTCCCAAGGTTGAGAAGCACTTGGCCTTACCTTCAAAATTTATCTGCAACATTCCCTCCAGGAAACTTCCTCTCTCACCCCTGACACACACATGTGCGCGCACACATGCACACACACGCACACTCTCCCACCCCTGACACACAAATATGTATGCACACACACGCATACACACACACACACACACACACACACACACGAGTCCAGTTTTGATGACCCTCCCACAAGTTCCTAACCCTCCCTGGTCCAGGCTCTGTAGCACCCACCACATTTTATTGTGTTTGGCGTTCTGTCTCTCTCTCCTCTAAGTGGTGAATGGCTTGAAGGCAGAGATGTGTCACATCTTATCTCTGTAAACCCACCATGCTTAAGGCACCAAAGGTGCTCAGTAAATATTTGCTGCAAGACCTATGAGGCAGGTCTTATTTTACAAACAAGAAAATTGACATCCAGAAGGTTAAGTAAGTTAGCCAATGCTGTACAGCTAGAAGTGTACAATGGGATTAGAACTCAGATCTGCCCAGTTCTGGGGTCAGAGCCTACTAACCAGCACGGGAGCCTCCTTTAATACCCTCAACAGACCAGAGTCACAGTGAGTCCACAGACCCAACCCAAGCTGTTCCAGTCCTTAAGGATGAAGGTCCCAAGAAAGCCATCAGCTTTGCCAGCAGAACTGTTTTTCCCCTGGCTCTTTTCTGGCTCTGGGTTCACACAGGCAGCCCCACCCCCATGCAAAGGACTTGGTCCTCATCCTCTTGCATTTTCACTCTGCTCTCTCCCAACCCAGATGCTCCAACCCAGCTCCCATACTCCTCATGCTGGTTGGACATTTCCAAATGGATATTCTCTCAACAATATGATTCATCCCAAACTCAGTCTCTTCCTGCTCTCATTCCCAAATAGTCTCACATATCTCTCTCTCTCTCTCTCTCTTTTAATCCTTCCAATTATCTAAGTTCAAAATATCCCAACCCTGACTTTTCTGCCTGGCCCCCTCCTCCTTACTCCCCTGTGCCATCCTTCTAGGCACCTGGGCTCCTCTATTGCTATTCCCCACACCCTACCCATCGACCCTTCAGCCCACAGCCCTCCCATGCCATTCCCAGGGCCAGCCTGCTCCCAGTTCATCACCACCACTCCCTGGACTGAACAGCAGTCTCCAGTACATCTCCCTGCTTCCAGGCTCCCCGCACCTATCGACACCCCCAAACAGGATGCCTGACAAATCTTCCAAAGCCAACTCTGGCAAGGTCCCACCTTTATTCAAAATCCTCCAGTGAGCCCACACTAACCCACATTGGTAAATAAAACCCAAGTGTCAAAGTCCACTAGTGTGAGCTGGTTGTAAGGGCTCTTTCAAGCCATATCCCACCATGGCTCTGTGACATGTGCCTGCACTCCCAGCTGATGGGTCTGTCAGGCATGCCATTTCTCAGACTTGCCTCCTGCTCTACCCTGGTCCAGGCACCATTGTCATCCAGGAGAAGGGCTCAAGGGAAATAACAACATCAGCAGGACCATCCTCACAAGCCAAATGATACCGGCATTAAGCCATTGCTGCCCATGTTAATTCCATGTCATCAAGTCATAAGTTGGGTTCATTCATGAGCTAACAGCAGGAAAAGATTCTGCAGCCTCCCTTGTCCCTAGGAAGACTCATAACCAGAGCGGAAGTGGGAAGTCACCACCACATTTTCTGATCTACACCAAGTTTCCTAGAGGAAGGACAGGTAGGTAATGGAGTTTCCTACTCCTTTGGGCCCATGGGAGGCCCAAGGGCCATGGTAATACAGAACCCTTGTCATATTAACTGTGAAAAGAAAGTGGGGAAAGGTTTCTAGTGGAGTCTTGGGGAAGGCAGGTGAGGGGAAGGCAGCACAAAATTGTGGGAGTGGGGAAAGCTGGCAGCCTTGGAGATGACACCAGGTCATGGTGTCCCTGTGGGCTATAGAGGATGGAGTTTCTGGTCCCTGTTATGCCCTCAAGTGACTTACATTTTCATAAGGGAAGGAAGTTATTCCAGAGTAATTCTGGAGTAATTAAGGCTCAGAAGTCCAGGGGAACATTCATTAGAAGCACCTTCCCTTGAGCAGGGCTTTCTTTCCTCCTTAAACCTGAGAAGGCTGGGGCCTTCCTTCCCTCTACCATCCCACCACACATGAGGAATCCATCCCTAGATGTGCCATCCCATGACCAGACCTCTTCAATTCAATGCTTGGGGGTCCCTAAGTCAACCCCTCCCCACCCCATACCCTGTCCCTGTTTCAAGTCTGATCCTCCCTTGCACATTGAGCTGATTAGGGCTCCTACTTTGGCATTCCAAATGCCTAATTGGGAATAATTACAACTCTTAATTACAGTTCAATCATTACATACCAACACCACAGCTGCTTTTAAGTTTTATATTTCATTAAAGCAATGTTTTCAAGAGCCCATTTAAAAAGGTGGAAAAACTACTGAATAATCATTTATAATTTAAAAGTAAATAAGAGCAAATTATGATCATGTTTGTGAAACAAAACACTCTATCCAATCCAGTTAGTTATTAACCTAAAAATCTTTCTGAGTCACCTGGAGCTTTAGGTTCATGTAGTAAGCTCGGTGACTCTGACTCTAAAATTCCAGGCTTCATTTCCAGTGGTAAAATGCTAGAGCCCAAAGCTATAGAGTTTCCAAGGAAGGATGGCAACAACAAAAAAATGTGGTCAGGGCAGAAGGTCAGGTATCCCAAAGCAAGACTCCCGAAGACAATAATAACAATTTCTTGTATCGATACAGCACTTCCCATCTTAGAATGTATATTCAGGTGTATTTGTGCATAGGTCCAAGACTCATTTTTTTGATGGCTCTTAACCTTTTAAAGGTGTAGTCATGAAAATTATTTTCCCCAGAAAAATGCACATTCATCAACCATACATAAGATTTTTCACATAATTTTAAGAGGTTCACAAATTCTTACACAAGGTCATCCATGAATTTCTTAGGATTTGTGATTTACAAAGTTCTCAATGTTCATTGTTTTTTCTAGTACTTGATGAAAGCATGGAGGCACCTGCAAATTATATGTACTGTGAAATTTCTAGGCATGATTCTTTACTATTCATTCTATAGACATTGACTGAGTGCCTACTCTGTTCCAGGCATTGGGCTTGTTGCCAGAAGAGAGTAAAGATGTGGTGATGAATCAAACAGGGTCCCTTAGGGAAATCCCTTAAGTGGGAGAGGCAAGGGAAGGATGTGGGTTATGCTGAGGAGGAAGGAAGAGGAAGTACTAGAAGAATTTTGGTCCCTGGGATGCTGCGAAGCTGGGGCTGGCCTCCCTATAAAAGCTGCAGGAGGAATGGAAAGGCAGGGAAGTGTCCTGGCACCAAACACACAACAATGATATTAACAGCAAGACCTGAGTCCCATACAAGTAATTCCAACCCCTTGAAAGCAAGCTCATAAGCTTAACCCAGCAGCCAGGGAATGTGATCCATTCATCCATTAATTTCCAGGGGTGTGCTGAGTGTCTTCTGAAGACCCTACACACTCAGCATAGGAACGAGAATTCGTGACAGAGATATTTGCTGTAAGAAAGGCAAAGACTAAGTGCAAAGGATGTAGCTAATTCCATAGGTGGTGTAGTAGTCTGTTCTCATGCTGCTAATAAAAACACACCTGAGACTGAGTAATTTATAAAGAAAAAAAGGTTAATGGATTCACAGTTCAACATGGCTGGGGAGGCCTCACAATCATGGCAGAAGGTAAAGGAGGAGCAAAGGCACGTCTTACATGGTGGCAGGCAAGACAGTGTGTGGAGGGAACTGCCCTTTATAAAACCATCAGATCTCATGAGACTTATTCACTATCACAAGAACAGCAAGGGAAAGACCCACCCCCATGATTCAATTACCTCCCACTGGGTCCCTCCCATGACACATGGGGATTATGGGAGCTACAATTCAAGATGAGATTTGGGTGGGGACACAGCCTAACTGTTTCAGGTGGTTTATTGCAATGACTGCTCCCGTGTGACATTCTAGTACCCTAATTCTGAGCTTGGCTCTGATGTTTACAACCTGTTATTTTGCCAAGCAAACATTTGTTTGTCTACAATATACTAACATCACTATTTTCTGAAATACATTTCCTTATAATCTAAGAATAAAAATAAAGGACAGTTTCATAATGAAGGCCACTCCTCACCAGAAAAAAAGAGTTGGCATTTCACACCATGTGTGTACCCACAACACACACAAATACACAGTTTACATTTCCTTATTTTTCTAATTTTTCTAAAGACCAGTGAAATTTTATCACAGCTTAGCACCAGTTCACAGAAGGACATTTGGAAACCACCATAAGGATTTGAAAAACAAAGCAAGAGCAAAGTATCTGCAGAGCAATTTGCCTTGCCAGGATCAAAGAGAGAAGGTTTTCAGTGGCAGAACTGTCTGGGCTGGGTGCTGAAGGATGAAAGGAGCTCGAGCTAGTGGGTTGCTGGAGTCCTGCAGACACACCGGAGTGAAGGCAGGTGGGGAGAAGCACAATAGGAAACCTCATTAGTTTTGTCTACTAACAGCCCTTAATGTCCACATCTAACTTTTGTATCTTATACATTGTTATTTCTAATCTGTTCTTTGTTCTCCAAAGGTAGACTTTCCTAACTAATGGACAAAGATTTCAAGTTATTACTGGGTGGCCTTGTTCCCCAAACAGCAGTTCAGTTTTGTTAGCTTTACTATATTTGTGTGTTGTTCCTTATTTTTACAAATTCTTTAACATTAGATTATAGGGGGATAAAACCAAAGACCTATTACTAGAGGAAAAACAGCATATAAGCACTGAACAGTTTAGAAAAAGATGAAGTTTATTTGATGATACAAAAGCAGAATAGTACTTGCTGGACCTAAGCCAGTCAACTACATGTTTAATTTTGAAAAAGAACAAAAATATTTTTTAAAAATTTGACCACAAGCATTTGTCTCTTCTCCCTCTGAAAATCCCACTAAAATGATAGTAAAATAATTTTTTTTTTTTTTTTTTGAGACGGAGTCTTGCTCTGTCGCCCAGGCTGGAGTGCAGTGGCGCAATCTCGGCTCACTGCAAGCTCTGCCTCCCAGGTTCACGCCATTCTCCTGCCTCAGCCTCCCGAGTAGCTGGGACTACAGGTGCCCGCCACAACACCCGGCTAATTTTTTTGTATTTTTGGTAAAGACAGGGTTTCACCATGTTAGCCAGGATGGTCTCAATCTCCTGACCTCATGATCTGCCCTCCTCAGACTCCCAAAGTGCTGGGATTACAGACGTCAGCCACCGCACCCAGCCCGAAAGTAAAATAATTTTTAAGTATAAATAACCAAAGGAAAAGAGAGTGAGAAAGGAGATAACAATGAATGAAAAATTTCTACAAGGCCAGACGCATAACGCATTACCACACTATTATCAATAATGTTTAAATGCTTAAATATGTTAAATTTTTGTGATCTTTCCTGTTCTCTGAAAACAGACTCCGTTATAACACGTAAGTCTATTGTTCAACTTGGACCTGTTTGATTTTCACCTGTACTTTCAGGCCCATGTTCTGTACAAAGGCAAGGATTCATCTGTTAACATTTTTCTAGCACTCAGTAGCTAATGGCTCCCCAGCCCTCTGTAGTTCTGAGTCCAGGCTGGCACCTAATAGTTTCACAGTTGGCCCAGCCAGTCTGGCCCACAAGCTCACGACCCATTCATTGTTTCCTATGATAACAGCAGGCTGAGCCATGGTTTTTAACAGCTGGAGCCCTTAGCAGCCCACCAGGTCAGGTCAATATTCCTGTCTCTTCAGGAATCCATCGGGCCTTCAGCAGGACCTGGGAAGTTACTGGTGCCAGCTTGCTCTTCTGGCTTAATGCTGAGGACCAAGTCGTCTACCAATACCTCCTTCCTGGGAAGATAATGAAAGTGGCATTTTTCAAGTAATAATTCCATAATTGTAGTGATTAATAAACTTCCCAAAATGAATGTCATATCTCACCAAAAAGCCAGCAGCAGTTAGACCCCTACAATCTGTGAAGCCTTCTGGGGCTGGGGACCTGAATATCCATGACACCCAGACCCTCTTTCCTGGAGGTATCAGAGGCTCTCCTTCTGTCCGACGTGGACACCAGTCTGTGTGATATGATCCTGCCATTGAGTAAACATCAAGAGGGCCAGGCTTGACTTGGACAGTCTCTTCCCAAATCCAATCATGTCATAATCAGATTTAATTGAGATTAATAACCTCTCACAACTGGCTCTAGGTATTTCATCAACAGACACCCTGCTAAGAAAACTGTTTTGCCAGCCTCCAATCTGGCCAAACAAGCTCATCCCTCCTCCCTCCCCATATTGGCTCCCAGCCCATCAGACCAGCAAACCATTCAAAGACAGAAAAAAGTACCAAGGGTACTTCAGGAGTCAGAGGATGAGAGAAGCAAATACAGAACTACTACTGAGTCAGAAGCATTGAGATCCTGGCACGAGCCTCTTTGCTCTGCTCCAATAGCCCCTACTGGGTAAAGGCAGGAAAGTTCTAGAAGCATTGTGGCCATCATTGTTCCTAGGATGGGCCCGACCTAGGCTTGTTTGCACCGTAGCTAATGCTTCCCAGTTCTGGCCGCCTTGGCTGCTACACTGAACTAAGAGTCAAAATCTCATTCACTTCCTCAAAGATACATGTTAAGCACCCACTATATGCCAGGCCCTGTACAGGGCACTATAATTTAGTGGCGACTAAGACAGAACAAGGTGCAGCCCATGTGAGTTTAGAGTCTAGACATGGAGAATGGCTAAGCCAATAATCTCATACATAAATATGGAAGGACACATTTTAATAAGGGATATAAGAGTATGGGGGTTGATGACAGAGAATAGATAGGGAACCTAATGTAGATCAGGGGTCAGAGAAGGCCTCCCCAGGGCCAGCTAAAAGATGACTAGGAATTAACTGGACGTGGAGGAAAAGAACCTCCCAGTCAAAGTAACCATCTGTGCTGTGTTGCTGGAGTGGGATTATGACAAGTGGTTTGTGTAGCTGAAACAGAACAAGAACGGGGACAGCAGAGCCAGATGAAGCCACAGAGTCCACAGAGGCTGGGCCATGGTAAAGAGGCTGGGCTTTATCTGAAGCTCAGTGAGAAGGTGCTTACGTAGGACAGCTCTTTCAAAAGCTTGGAGAAGATGTGTGGGCATAAATCTTATAGCACAGCTCCTATGTTTCCCTTTTGGGAAACACTTTCCTAGAATAAAGTACATTCATTCATTCATCCAGCAAGAGTGTACAAAGGTAATAAGACAAACTCACACACCCTGGGTGGATCAGTTTTACGTGGTCAATGGTGTAAAGTTTGTCCTAAAGAACTAATGGGTGCTTCACTCCACCCAGTAATGTGGAGAAAACACACGCTCCTGCCCTCTAGGGGCTGGAGGGAAAAGGCAGGTCAACCTGTGGTTTCCACAGAGGAAAAGGCCCTTTCACACTTTTGTTCTAATCCAGTTCTTTTAACCCAGGACTTCAAATGGAAACAAAACAAGTTGAAAGGAATTGAACTTACTCTTTGGAATGAGAATTCTGAAAATGTACCCAAGCAGTCCTTTTCCCATGAACACACACATACATTTCAATCTCGGCCTAGGGCATTCTTTGCTGAGGGGTGATACAGATAGTCAGTGCTGTAAGAGTTAAGAAGAGAGCCAGGCGTGGTGGCTCACGCCTGTAATCCCAGCACTTAGGAAGCCGAGGTGGGCAGATCACTTGAGGTAAGGAGTTCGAAGCCAGCCTGGCTAACATGGTGAAACCCTGTCTCTACTAAAAATACAAAAATTAGCTGGGCATAGTGATGGGCCCCTGTAATCCCAGCTACTCGGGAAGCTGAGGCAGGAGAATCACTTGAACCCAGGAGGCAGAGTTTGCAGTGAGCCGAGATCGCACCACTGCACTCCAACCTGAGCGACAGAGCAAGACTCCATCTCAAAAAAAAAAGAAAAGAAAAAAAGAAAAGAGGAGGTGTGGATCAGTTAAGATTTCAGATGGAAAGGCAAGAAATACCCCATCTAGTTTATCTCAGCCCCATTAACTCATACTCTGCACAGAAGCTATTCAAAGAGGCACTTTATAGAGAATCATAGTTGAACACTTCAAAAAACTTCAACACTGAAGATGCTTTTTGATGGGGTTAGAAGGTAATAGCTTTAGTCCCAAGAGTCTGCATTGGCACCAACAGTTGATACTGAGTCTTTAAGGTGACCCAACTCTTGGGAACAGCTTTTCAAAAAAAATTGGAAATGGGACCCTACCTTATCCATTGCAACATGAATGCTCTGCCTATTACCCAAACTGCCAGGTATGAAAGGAGAGAACATGAGATGGCAGTCCCAGTGAAAGCTGCAATTACCCACGGCTCCAGCTCACCTTTGTGCTTCCAGTCTCGGCTGCTTTTCATCACATGTTTTTCAAAAGCCACTGAAACTCAAGAGCTGGGCTGGGTTCCTGCCTGTTGCCAGACCTCTCTTTCCTAAGCCTCCTGGGGAGGCCAGAGGCCTCAAATTCTGGTCCTATCTCACTCCTCTTACCGATGAAACTGGGTGGGGAGTCCAAAGCCTCACCAAAGTTTCCTTTGGAAAGTCAGATCCCGGAGCCTCTCTCTTCAGAGTGTGGGGTTAGAGCAGGTAAAGAAGTGTGAACAAAGGGGCTATAATGAAGCTTGTGATTCCAGAGTTCTCAGAAGCTTAAAAATATACACGAGCAAACAATGCAACTCATGATACAAACTCAAATTGTTTCCTCGTCTGTTCCCACTGCCTTTGCCTGAATTTAGGGACTCACCTCCTGCCTTCTGAACTTTCCTGGCAGTGTCCCTGCCTCTTGCCTCTTCAATCCAGCTCCCAGATTGAGAGCACATCTCTTTTTTTTTTTTTTTTTTTTTTTTGAGACGGAGTCTTTCTCTGTCGCCTAGGCTGGAGTGCAGTGGTGTGATATCAGCTCACTGCAGCCTCTGCCTCCCAGGTTCAAGCAATTTTCCTGGTTCAGCCTCCCAAGTAGCTGGGACTACAGGCATGCGACATGCCTGACTAATTTTTGTATTTTTAGTAGAGACAGGGTTTCGCCATCCTGGCCAAGCTGGCCTTGAACTCCTGACCTCAGATGATCCGCCCACCTCAGCCTCCCACAGTGCTGGGATTACAGGCGTGAGCCACTGTGCCCGGCCTGGGAGCACACTTCTATCCGTGGCTTTTCTCTAACTCAGTCCTGACCTGTCACTCCTACATTTAACACTCTTCGGTGACCACCAACTGCCTATTAGAGAGAGTCCAAGCAAGCTCCCTAAGTAGCATACATGGCTTTTTGTGATCCATCACCTGTAACCGCCACTGCTTCGTTTCCTCCCCTCTCTTCTCCTTCCCCAAAATGCACATCCTTCCCACCCAGCAGAAATGCACCACCAGGGACAATCCCCAGAATGTGCCCTAGGGTTTGCATGCCTGTGTCTTTGCACACCCTGTTCTCTCTGCCTGGCATGCTTTCTCCAACTGCATCATCCAGTCATAAAACTTCTCTTGAAAAACTCACTTCATGTTCCCTTCTTTCTGAAGCCTTCTCTGATGACTGACCTCTTCCTCTATTGCCCAATAGGGCTTGTAACACCAAATGGCAATTGTTGGTTTACAGGTCTGTCTTCCCCACTAGACTGAGTTCCGTAAAACACAGATTAAAATTTCATCCTTCCCCAGGCCTTACCCGATACCTAGAATGAAAGGATATTTACATAGTCCATAGTTAGGTATAACCATTCCCATTTTATAGATGAGAAAACTGGGGCTTAAAGAAAAAGAGTCACAATGCCAGTTGGCAGTACATTTGGAACTAGAAATGAGTTTTCTCAACTCCTAATTCAGAGTGTTTTATACTAGGACTTCCTTCCCACATGGGTCAGGACACCTATCTCTACAGAAAATCACATTGTCAACTTTTCGTCCTACTCAGCCAGAATTATATGACACAAAGGTCTCTGAGGTCAGGGCGTCAACACCAAAACACAGAGCACCTCCCTGGCATGCCATGTAACCTCATTGCCTTTTTCTCCCCTTTCCAGGGGGCTCACAGACTCCCTGGCAGCAGCTTTGCTCCAGAGACCTAAACTCACCCAGGCTTCTGAGGGTCTATGGAAGACATCACTCTAAGCACTATTTTCTAAGGACTAGAAAGGTGCCCTAGTTGGGTTGCCTTGGCCCTCTGTCCAAGGGAGAGGTTCTGCACAGGGGGCAGAGAACGTCTGTATCACTCACATTATCTTAACCTCCCAGAGTCATAAGCAGGGAAGGCCATCAGGAGGAAGCCTTTAATTACCTGCAGATGATCCCAATTAAGCAGCACTGCCTCCCCAATTAGCAGTCCCTTTCATTGAAAATCATTAGGCTTAATTTCATTTCCCAGGAAACACCTTAATCAAGCAAGCTCTGTCCCCAACTCCTGAGGCAGCCAGACTCCCACTGACGTCAGCCTGACCCCGTCTGGCCTGGATGATGATGCTAAATTGAGCTCTGGGTCAATTTGCCAATTAAACCCATCCCTTTAATTACACTGTTTTCTAACATGTAGCCAGACCAATGGTCTGTGTTCCTTAAATTACTTACTAAAGGTAGAGCATGTTCAAAGAAGGCCCATCCCTAAAGGGGATAAATCTGTAAGCACACTCCAAAAAGGTACCTCTTATAAAAAGTAAGTCTGAAACACCATAGTATGACAGCCACAAAGCACAGCCTGTGTTCAAAATGCAAGGCAGGAAAGCTGCTGGTGCCTTCACTGTCAAAGCGGGAGGAGGTCCAGATTTCTTCTGCCCCTTTTTTCCTTCACTATGCCCCAAAAAGGTGAAAATTAAGGGAGAGAATCTTAGCATGCAAACCCTGCACCACATTCTGGGGATTGTCACTGATGGTGTGTTTCTCTTCGGTGGGAAGAGTTCTTTCCAAGGTGCAGATGCCCATAGGCAGCCATTTACGTTCTCAGCCTTTGAATCCTAAACCTTTCACTCACAAGGTGAGGGAGAGTGACTGCAGGAAGAAGAAAATTCAGAGTTGTGCCACTCGGACCACTGTCAATGGAATTGCAGCCTATTACATGTCAGCACTAAAGCCAACTGCTGACCATCAGATTTAGAATTACTGTAGAGAACCTCCTTCTTGTGTCCAGCTCTCTTATTCCAAATTCAGAGCGCCCATTCAGGGTTCAGGGTAAACCAAGGAGTCCGTTTCCCCTGTCAACAACCAGCCTGAGATCCTTCACACTGCTATGTTCCCAAAGTGGTTTTCCGCCCCATCCCAGCAAGGCTCGCCCTCGGCTGGGCTGGCTCTTTTCTTCTTTTTGCTTGATTCTCAGCAGACTTGCACCTCCAGGAAACAGGAAAGGAAGGAAGAAAAGTACAAGATGGAATTGGTTCAATCACAATTTAGAATCCCTGTAAACTTATCCACTAAAACCCTACAAATACATCTTAATTTTCACACTGAAATAGGCTATGAAGTTCAAATCAAATTCTGTTTCCTTTAACTTTTTTCATATCCATGTTAATCACATTCCTGTGAAACTGAAGAGAGAGAAGTGCCCCTCCCCTTGATACTAAATTTAATATGGAGATGATTAGAAGTGCATTTGTCATTGCTGCCTGGAGAGCTTCATGCATTAGCCCTCCCCAAATGAGATTAACACCTAACCATTCCCTGCTGCTCCCCAAGTCCTCACTGCTATGCCAGGCCTCTACAATAATCACCTTCTATTGATTTTTCCCGAACTATTTATTTTTTAAACTTTATAGTCAGCTCACCTTCATTCATTCATATTCAGCTTTCGGTGAAAAACCTGAAACATTGGGAGACTCTGATCCTGTCCCTTCTGGTTGAGATATATATATCTCATATATATCTCATATATATATATATCTCATATATATCTCATATATATATCTCATTATATATCTCATATATATATCTCATATATATATCTCATATATATATATCATATATATATCTCATATATATATATATATATATGTCTGAAGTCAATTATTTTCTATTGACTTTTACCATTTCTTCCCTCTCTTTCCCAAAGACAAAACTATTTAGATCTGATCAGGCATCTGGCCTGTTAGATGAGCTGCCCTTTCTCCTTTATAGAAATCCTGATTGAAAATGTGGCTGCTCTGATAGTGGTCTAGAAACATTTCCCAGGAGCAAGCCACAATTTGTCACTGCATTAAGTTTCAAAGCCTTTTGGTTGGGGAAAATAGGATTCTTCAAATTTTCCTTAACAAAGTACCAAGTCACTCCTGAGAGTCCAGATAACCAGTGCCCCAAGCCTTGCAACCCACACTGCTTGGGTCTGTGTGCTAGCTTTAGGGAGTAAGCCAGGTAAAAAGCTTAGTGATAATACCAGAGGTGGCCATACTACTACTACCACTACTACTACTAGTAATAGCTAACATTTGAGTCTTTACTGTGTTCCAGAAATGTGAAAATGCTCTCCCTACAATTGTCTCACCTATACAATAGATATTATCCACAATTTACAGAAAAGGAAACTGAAATTTAGAAAAGTCAAGTAATTTCCTCAAGAACACACAGCTAGTGAGTGATTGTGCCCAGGATTAAAACCCAGTGTGTTCTATTGCCAAGTTGTCTGATACCTCAGAGTAGGTAAAGGAAGAATTAATATTAAGCTGAGATTAGCATCTATTATATAATAACCCTCTATTTCTGCTTGGCTTAGATAAGTGCAAATTAATTCAATTTAGATCTGTCCCTGTACTCAGGTTCTGACATCCAGGTGAATTAGTTCCCTCTGAGTCTTAGTTTTCTCATCCATGCAATGAAGACATTGGACTGAGTGATACCATGGGAAACTCCCAGCTCTTACAGTGTGGGATTCTAGATAAATGTGATATAGACAGAACTATGGACCGACATTTACAGCTAGAGAAGCCCTGGAGATGATCTAATCTAGATGTGTCAAATGCACAGCATACATGCTGCCTCTTCCCTCTGCTGTGCCCATGGTAGACGTCACTAATGGATCACCATCTTCTTTCTTGACGAATCCAGTCATAACTTCAGAATTCTTTCCAATTCTATGCTAAGTAACTGAATGAGACAACTGCACATAAAATAACCCTAGTTGCCATCCCAATTGTTAACCAACCTGCTCAATTTAAAAATGAGGAAACTGAGACACAGAGAGGGTAAGGGATTCAATAAACATGTATTGAGCGATTGATATGTGCCAGATCTTGTGTTAAATTCTGAGAAAGAGATGAATAATAATAGTCTTACCCTCTGACAACTTTCGGTTTAGTGAGTGATGTAGGCTGTTAAATAAGCAGTTACAATACTGTGTAATGAGTATTCTTTGACCACCTGGGAAATAATCTAACCTGGACTGATTCACAGAAAGCTCCCTACAAGGAGTAGCACTTAAGCTGAGACTTGAATGGGAATAGAATTTTGTCAAATGAATACAGAGTGAGAAGGTCATTCTAAACAGAGAAAAGAGTCCAACAGCTCAAGAGAGCTCAGACTACTTAAAGAGTTGTAAGTTACTAAGGATGGCTGGAGCCTTAGAGCATAAAATGCAATGAGTTTGTGAATGTTGGGCAGGAAGGAGATCAGCAGGAGCCAGCCCATGAAGGGCCACACATACCATGCTACAGAGGCCACTCTTCATGCTGAGGGTGGTCAGAAGACATGGTTGGAAATTCCTTGACATTTCTCCCACTGAGAGGTCGTGTCTATATCCCCTCTCCTTGAAACTCAGCAGGCTTGTAACTGCTTCAACCAACAGAGTAGTATGGAAATGGTGTTACATGACTTCTGAGGCTAGGCCATAAAACACCATGCAGCTTATACTTTGTTCCCTAGAGCTCACACCTGTGGAGCCATGAGCCACCATGTAAAAAGACCAACCACCCTAAGACCACCATGCTGCTGGGGCCACATGTATGAGCTCCTGCTGACAGCCCCAGCTGAGGCTAGCCTTCTGACCTTCCCCGCAAAGTGCCATATTTGTGAGTGAAGCCCATTACCAGCTGGATACCACTAACTGACCTCTGTTGATGCCCCATGGAACAGAATAATCACCCAGCTGAGACTTGCCTGAATTCCTAACCCACAAATTATAAAATATAATAAAATGGTTGTTTTAAGGCACTGAGTTTTAGGGTCTTTTCTTATGTAGCAATAGATAACCAGAAAAGAAAAGGAACATTGAAGGTTTTTAGGAAGGAAGGTGACATGATTAGATTTAGTCTGGAAAAGCTACTTAGGTTGCTGTGTGCAGAATGGATTGGGAAGTGGGAAGAATGGAGCAGAACAACTCTTTGGGCTACTGCAGTTGTGCAGATAAGTGATGGCCAGGACAGTGGCAGTAAAGCAAAGAGAAATGTTGACCTGATTAGAGATATATGTAGAGAGTAGAGGCAATAAAATGCAGTGACTGACTGATGGGTATATGAGAGAGAGAGGAAAGTCAAGAAAATTCCCAGTTTTCTGGCCCAGGTAATTGGGTAGATGGTGGTACCATGTGCTGAGACGGGCACATGGAAAGGGAGATGAGTTTCTTTTTGATGTGTTAGGTGAGATAGTGCAGGATGGGGCAGGCAACAGCTAGGGAATTCAGGAGGTCCATCTGGGCTGAAGACCCGGGTCTGAGAGCCATCCACTAAGGGATGGTGATCCATGAGAGGATAGAATGACCAGGGATCTCACTGGGAGGAATGAGAAGAGGGAAACAGAGCAGAAAACCATAGTGAGTGGCCAGGCTGAGAATGAGCAGAGAAAGAGCACACTCTGGTCCCTGAAGTTGCTCTTGGGTGATTCACTCCAAATTGCTTACTACCTTCCTTCTTCTGTCTCCTGTACCCTAGAAACTGTGGGGCTTTGAACATGGCAAACACTGAGGCTAAGGAAACTGTGAGACTAGACTCTCTTCCACTGTCACTCATCAGACTTGCATAAGCCACTGCATGCCAATTTCTTTAATTTTTAAATGCACTGTTTTATTCTCCTCTCTCCATTCCCTCCAGCCTGATTGTTTTCTTTTAAAATGTTCGTCATTTCTCTCTCATTTCATTTTCTTTCATCTGCAACCTGCTATTAAGGTTGTTTTCCCCACAGCTATTTTGACACCAAAGCAGCTTAATCTGTTCTCCTAATTAGCTTGTGATACATACACAGAGTCCAACATCTCCTATACAATAGCATTCTCTCCAGTCGTCTCCCTGGCTCTCCACCTCCCTCTTTCTTCCCTGCTGTTTCATGGGCCCTCCAGCCAGACCTTTCTCTCCATGTTTCCAAAGGCAGAAAAGCAGAGAAACTGCAGGGATGTGTTCTTACCCTCAGAAGTAATATATCTGTTGCAGGTGGCTGATCTGAGGATATACAATGTCACCAAGAACATGAGCTTTAGACTCTAGCAGACTGGAATTAAAACTACTAGTTTAGCTACTTGCCAGCCACATGGCCCTAGGCAAATAATAAACATTTTTGAGCTTCTGTTTTTTCATCTGTAAAATGAAGATGATATCAATACATAACTCAAAGGATTAAAAGAGAGAACTGTGTTAAGCTCCCAGCACTGAGTATGGCACAAGGGAAGCACTCAATAGCCAATGGCTATTAATAGATTATGCTAAGGAAGCGTCTTATTACATTTGAGCTTTGGGGTTTGGTGCAAGGGTTGTTCTTGAGATGAGAGAACCAGATGCTTTCCGAACTGGTACTGGGTAGCTTCCATGACCAGCTGCAGTTTCAGGAACCATGTTCACTGCCTGGAAATGTGTTGTGGTGTCTTCAGGCATGCCTTCACCTTCAGATTGCTAAAAGCTGTCAGTGTCCTTCACATAGACCCTTGGTCCACTTTAGGTTCCAAAATTGCCATTTTGTTGTGGTATTTCAGAGATGAGTAGATGAAAATGGGCATCAGCAGCCATCCAGTCCAAAAATCAACCCTTATATGTGGGGAAAATAAATCATTCAGTTCAATGAAACTCCTGATCTACCTCATATTCCAGACCAGTTCTTCATCCTAAGTCCCTCCTACTCAGCCTCCAGGATGTCAGTGCATTAAATTGGTCAGCAAATATTTAATGTGCAAGGAAACACGGCAGGCAATGGGAGTAACAATAATCAATCAAGTGGGCAAAAATATCTGATCTTGTGGAACTTACATTCTAGTCTGGAAAGATAGACCATCAACAAATGAATGAGTGGTATAGAGAAAAATAAAGCAGATTCAGGCAGAGAGGGAGTGAGAGAAAGAGTCTTTCAGTTTATGTAGAGACATCAGAGAAGGCCTTGTTCACAAGGGCTTTGCACAGAGACGGGGGAGCATGAAGGAGTGTTATCTGGGGAAGAGTGTTTCCAGGAAGAGGAAGGCAAAAAAAGAAAGACCCCAGGTGGAGATGCAGTTGCAGACCAGCAAGGAAATTAGAGTGTGCAGTGGTATTATCAAAAGCGAAAGTGTAAAAAAGGTCAGAGACATAGTAGAAGACCAGATCAGGTAGGAACTTGTGAACCATGGCAGCAAGTAGGGCTCTAACTGTGGAAAGATAGGCAGTCAGTGTGGGCCATGACTTAAGTTTTTCAAGGACCACTCTGGATGCTCTACTGAAAATGTACTGCACAGGTAGCAGGAAAAAGCAGGGAGGTCAGTTAGAAGGCTCCTACATTATTATTATTCCAGGAGAGAGAGGATGGTGACTTGGACCAGGAGACGGCAGTGGAGATGAGAAAGGGGAAACTCAGACCTCACTTGCTACAAGAAGCCTCATCCTCTCTCCTCCCCTGTGTTTCCACCACCCTAGCACTTTCACCTGTATTTTAAGTGTCTTCTACCTCCACTGATTCTGAGCTCCTTGAAGCAAGGACCATATTTCATGCATTTCTATCACCTCGGAACTTAACCCGCTGCTTAGTGCATGGAACACAGTCCTAATAAAATGAACAAATAATTGTTATCCTCTTAACATGCCAGGTACCATAGGGATGAACATGAGTGGCCTGTGGCCCTAGAGAATGTAGCACTGGAAATTTACGGGATCCAAGAGTGACTCTGAAGTCTATGGTTTGTCATTTTGCTGAGTCACAAATTTGAATTATTTGCTTGAAGACTTGTCCGTAAGGAAAAGAGACCTCCTTGGTGACTGAGCCCCAGTGACTAACCAGAAATACACACCTCAATCCAACTTAGTTTTTCTCTCCTTTATTCTTAGTGGTATTTTGCCAGGGGGTTGTTTAGTGGATTCACATATTTCAAGTTCCACAAAGATCTCCCACCTGAAAACCAAGAATCAATTGCAAGATGCAGTCTCTACCTTCATCAGGCTCATAGTTTAGCACACACTACAATAAAATATAAGTGGAATAATAAGACGGAAAATATGGAAAGAAGACAAGAAGGATATTTAATATATGGAAATAATTAATGTATTATACCATAACAACAGAATTAAAAAACAAACACTATATGATTATCTCAATAGATGCAGCAAACGCATTTGGCAACATCCAACAGCCTTTCATGATTAAAATGAAAATGTTCAACAAATTATGAATGGAAGGGAAAATCCTCAAAATGCTAAAGGGCATCTCCAAAAAACCCACAGCTAGCATCCTACTTAAAGGTACAAGAACTGTATGCTTTCTCCCTAAGGCCAGAAACAACAAAAGGGTATCCAGTTTTGCCACTTTTATTCAACATTGTATCAGATGTCCTAGACAGAGCAATAAGGAAAGAAAGTGAATTAAAAGACATCCAGATTGTAAAGGAAGAACTAAAACTATATTCGCAGATGATATGATCTTAAATATAGAAAATCCTAAGGAATCCACTAAAAAAATTCTAGAAATGATAAATGAGTTCTGTAAGGTTGCAGAATATAAAATCAATATAAAAAATTAATTGTATTTCTACACATTAGCAATGAACAATCCAAAAGTGAACTTACGAAAAAAATTCCATTTAAAATACCATCAAAAAGAATAAAATATTTAGGAATAAATTTAACAAAAGAAGTACAAAACTTATACTCCAAAAACTATAAATCATTGTTGGAAGAAATCAAGATCTAAATAAATGAAAAGACATTCCCAGTTCACAGAACAGGAGACTTTATGTTGTTAAGATGGCAAGACTCCCACAAATTGATCTACAATTTCAGTGCAATTTTTATCAAACTTCCAGATGGCTTCTTTTTAGAAATTGACAACATGATCTTAAAATTCATATATAAGAGACCCAGAATAGTCAAAACCTCTTGAAAAAAAGGAATGAAATTGGAGGACTCACACTTCTTGATTTCAAAACATACTACAAAGCTACAGTAATTGTGATCATGTATTGCTGGCATAAGGATAGACATATATAGATCAATAGAATAGAATTGAGAGTCTAAAAATAAATCCATATGTTTATGATCAATTAGTTTTCAACAAGGATCTGTGACAACTCAATGGGGAAAGAATAATATTTTCAACAAATAGTGTTGGGTCCACCGAATGGCCAATGCAAAAGAATGAATTTGGAGTCTTATATCACATCATATGCAAAAAATAACTCGAAATGGATCAAATATCTAAATGTGAGAGCCAAGACTATAAAATTCTTATAAGAAAACATAGGGGTAAATCTTTATGACATTGGATTAGGCAATGGATTCTTAGATATGACACCAAACATGCAAGAAATAAAAGAAGAAAAGTTAGGCTAAGCACAGTGGCTCATGCCTGTGATCCCAGGACTTTGGAAGGCCAAGGAGGGAGGATCACTTAAACCCAGGAGTTCAAGACCAGCCCAGGCAACATGGCGAGATGCCATCTCTACAAAAAATTTAAAATTTAGCTGGGCATGGTGGTGCATGCCTGTAGTCCCAGCCACTTGGGAGGCTGAGACAGGAAGACTGCTTGAGCCCAGGAGGTCAAGGCTGCAGTGAGCCATGATCATGCCACTGCACTCCAGCCTGAGCTACAGAGCAAGACCCTGTCTCAAAAAAAAAAAAAATAGGCATTGGGCTTCTTCAAACACGTTTTTAATTCAGAGGACACTATCAAGAAAGTGAGAGACAATCCATGGAATGGGAGAAAATATTTGCAAACTGTATCTGATGGGAAACTTATATCCAAAATACATAAAAACACATTTAATAATTTTTAAGAAACCAAGTAACTCAGTCAAAATGGGCAAAAAATTCGGAATAGACATTTCTCCAAAGAAGATGCCAGTCAGCACATTTAAAAAGAGGCTCAGCATTGTTAATCATCAGGTAAATGCAAACTGAAATCACCTTGGGATATAATTTTATACCCAGTTGAATAGCTATAATCAAAAAGTCAGATAATAACAAGGTTGGTGAGGATGTGAAGAAATAAAAACCCTCATAAGTTTCTGGTGGGAATGTAAGATGGTGCAACCACTATGGAAAACCATCTAGAAGATTTTCAAAAAGTTAAATGTATGGTTACCGATCCAGCAATTCTACTCCTAGGTATACACCCAATAGAAATGGAAACGTGTGTCCATACAAAAACTTTAACATGAATATTTATAGCAGCATGGCCAAATAGTAGGGGGAAAAAAACCTATATGCCCATCAACCGATGAATGGATAAACAAAATGTGGTATATCCTTAAAATGGAATAGTATTCAGTCATTAAAAGGAAGGAAGTACTAATACATCCAAACATGGATGAATCTTAAAGACATTATGCTAAGTGAAAGAAGCTGCTCATAAAAGAGCACATATTATATAATTTTATTCATATTAAATGTCCAGAACAGGCAAATATATAAAGACGGAAAGTAGACTGGTGGTTGTTTAGGGTTAGGTGAGGTGAGAAATTGGGATATGATAGCTAAAGGGCATGAGGTTTCTTTGTTAGGTGATTAAAAGCTCTAAAATTAATTGCCATGATGGTTTTACAACTCTGGACATACTAAGAAACCATCTAATTATATGCTTTAAAAATTGTGTGGTATGTGAATTATACCCCAATAAAATCTATTACAAAAACAAAGAGACAAGGGAGTGGATGAGGTTTCTTTGTCGGGTGATTAAAAGCTCTAAAATTAATTGCCATGATGGTTTTACAACTCTGGACATACTAAGAAACCACCTAATTGTATGCTTTAAAAATTGTATGGTATGTGAATTATACCCCAATAAAATCTATTACAAAAACAAACAGACAAGGGAGTAGAGTGAAAAAAATCCAACATGTTTAACCAGAGTTCCAAAAGTAGGAGAGAAGAGAAAATGAGTCAGAGGTAAAGTTTGGAGAGGATTTTCCAGAACATATAAAAGATACCAATCCATAGATTCAGGAAGCCCAACAAATCCCAAGAAGAATACAATTTTTAAAAAATTGCCTTAAAATGTGATATCGTGAAAGCACAGAACACCAAAGATAAAGGGAAAAAAACATAAAAGCACTCAGAGAAATATGACAAAGGGGAATGAGTTCAACAGACAGCTGACTTAGCAACAAGGGAAGCCTGAGCATGGTGGAATTACATGTAAAATATTCTGAAATAAAATTCTACCAATCTAGATACGGAACAAATAAAGACAGATGAAAACTGGATAATTCAATTCTAGTAGAATCAGTTGAGAGGGAGCTTTTTAGAGGAATAGTTACTATAATTTTTGTGTGTAGTGAAAGAAGAGCTTTAGCACTGGAACCGCAGGACCTGGGTTTGCATCGTGCCCATTACTACTGGAGAAAATAAGAGTTGGACAAGTCACAGAAGTTCTTTGTAAATCAGTTTTCTTCATCTGTAACACAGGAATGTCTGTCTACTTACAGAACAGGGCTGGTACAGAGCTTGAATAGAATCACATATCCTAAAAGTCTTTGAAATCTGTAAAGAATGGGGCAACTTGATGTGTACTGATATAAAATTATCTCTAAGACATTTTGTTAATTGAAAAAAAAGTTGCATTATAGTGTATACAGTAGGCTATTACTTGTGTACAAAGAGAGAGAAATATGGTAGGTGTATACTTTTATGTGCATAGCGCATTTTAGGATTCACGAAAAATTTATAACTACAGTTACCTCTGGGTAGGAGAAGTAGATGGCTGCAAATAGGAAAGAGAGAGCTACGTGAAATTTTTCATAATAACATTTAAAAATATAAAACCATAAAAGTGCTAGACAAAGTATATGGCAATACGTATTTTTATAATTTTATGACTTTTATAATCTTAAAGTCAAAGCCTTTTTAAAATGACACAAAACCAAGATATAAAAGAACAAATTTAACAAATTCAAATAGCCACAATTAAATGTTCCTGCATGACAATAAAAACATCACAACATCTTTTGCACATTTTAAGTTCTATATTATGTAATTGCATGTACCACATACCACAAAACAAACAAAATCATATTTGAATACTTTTGAATCTCTGATGTTACATGAACCTCATAAGCTCTCTGTCCCTCTCTACATTACTATTAATTCCAGGACCAGATCCTGTGAGCAGCAAAGGATCTCAACCTTCACTCCTCAACAGAGGGCCTCCCCTAATCGTGGCTATTTGGGAAAATGTGCTGTACCCTATTAAATTATCCCTTACTTCTAGGTGATGTTCCTGATACTTAGATTATTACTCTCCCAGCTCTGTGACATCCTGTAAACTAAATAAGCTAATGGCAGCAAAATAGTGGCAGCCAATTTGCATGTCATTTGCATGTCCTTTGATACTCTATTCCTGTGAGAACAAAATGTACCCCAGTTTCTCATCCATAACTCCTATAAATGCCCAGATGTCTCCATCTCAGGCAGGCTGACCAAGACCCCTAGGCAAACCACTCACTAGTCTCCACTGAGGAATACACAGCCCCAACTCTGGCCCCAAAACTTTCAATCAAAGTCAACTCTGGCTTTTTCTTCCTTTTTAATCTTACCAGCTGTCACAAGATCCTCATTCCCTGCTAACAGCTAGCAACTTTCTGACACAAATTTTGTCTGGAGTTGTTAGGCTCCTAGGAATAAAACATTTTCTTTCCTAGAACAACGAGAGACATATTAGTCCACTTTCAGCTCTGTAGCTTCTCAATGAGTATATAAACTTTTTCTACAGGTTTCAATCTTGCCCTAAGGTGATGCCATTAAATGCATTTTAATTAAACAGAACGGTGCATCTGGAGAAGCAAGCGTGTATGTGGCACTGTCCATGGTTCTGGTCCTGCTTGCCAACCACTCCTAACCTGAGAGATCAATGACAACTGAGCAACCTCTCCCAAGAATTGTAAATATAAGAGAAAGGCAGTGGCAGGAGAGAAGGAAAGCAGGAAAAGGTGGAGGAGGAGAAAGAGAGAGAGAGAAAAAAAGGCTATTTCAAAAGCAGAGACCACTGAAAGATCAATTAGCAAAATGAAAAAGAAGGCTTCTGTTTTATTTTTCAAACAACTATAGTTACTGAGAAGCCACAACCAACCACAACTGAAATATGAACTACAAAACTGCTGAAGGAAAGTAAAAAGTTTATCAAGGTACTGAGATTTGTTGGTGTTGATACAAGCAAATGAGTTCCTAGGGCTGGATGAGAACAGCAGGTAGGTCAAGATGATAAGATTGAGTTGTACCAGTGTTTTTATGATTTTTTCTTTTATATCTTGCTGCCAATTAGGACTTATGTGTCACAATTGACATAGCTTCTTTCAGGCTCTTGTAAAAGTCCTCTCACACCTCCAACAGCTAAATTACTTTTCTCTTTGAGAGATTGAGGAGCACTCCCTTCTTTGTCCCCTCCTCTGCTCATCCTTTCCTGGGGTCAGCACTGACAGCATACACTGCCCAGAGTCACTCAGTCCTGCAGCTGCTGAACGTTGACAAATTGCCAGTTCTTTTGGCAGATAACAATTCTTCACAGCTTATTTTCAAAACACTTGAACTCTATAATGTATGCTCACTCTGCTTTAAAGAATTACAGAAAATTGATACACTCCTCAATCCCAAGAAGCAGAATTATTGTTCTTGGACTGGTTGTTTACATGCAGTCTGGGCTTCAGGGCACATGAGGAGAAACTGCAAAACTGAGGGCAATGTTCAAGGGGCTTGGAGTGTGAGATGGCTGAGAACTGCTCGGAGCCTGCTAGGAACTTTGCTGCAAAGTAATCACAGGCACTGGCATAGAGGTGTCACCGCTAGAAATCAAGGCCATCTGGAGTGTTCTGCATGGGAGAGAATTCTATTCAGTTCACTTTAGTGGCCCTTTTTATTCTCAGTAGAATTTCTCAGTATTCCAGAATGTCAGAGCTAAAATAGCACTTAAGTCCATTTTTTCCAAGCATGTTTTCCATTTACAAGCAAACAACAACAAAAACAACCCAAAAACAAACCCTGAAACACAGAGAAGTTGGGTGACTTCCACAGTTACAGAATTAGAAGGAGATAATCGAGGCTGAAATCCAAGTCTCTGCTCCCAATCCAAGGCTTATTCATTACACGATGATCACTCCAGCCCTGCCTCTCACTGTCCATGTGTCCCTGAGTAAGCTAATTGATTACTTCCTCTGTGCCCAGATTCTCTCATCTATTAAAAAGGAACACAATTAGCACCTCTCTTTTTGGGTTCATATGAGGATCAAATGAGGTAATTTATGCGAAGTGTCTAGCGCAGTGTCTGGCTCATAGTATTCAATAAATGTGAATTCTCATTATTATTACTAATGTTGTCACTAATTTCCATCTTACCTGTGAAGAAACTAGGTATTAGAGCTTCAAGAAGACTTGGCAAGAGAACAAGATTCTAAAATAATTGCTTTTGAATTCTAAACCCTGACTTGTTATAGATACTGAGATTAGTTCTCTCAGGAACATGCTTCTTAGGACACACATATATTGAAGGCAGCAATATTGTACCTCAGACACCCCCAATGCCCCAGGTAGTGAGCTGAAAATGCCCCAACAGTCAGGAAGAAAACTGACCTTGAATTGTTCTTCACTCCCAGGTTCTTGATCCCCAGAACCAATGCTGGGCAATGAAGCCATCAGCAGACTGAAATACTATATTTTGTAATCTGACCTGGCTGTGGCTTTAATTGCTCAAAATCCAAATTTCTGTTCATCCTCTGACCTTACTGATGAAGCACAACAAATGTTTGAGGATTAATAAACATATTAATGAGAAAAAAGAAATGAATTCACTAAGGATGCCTGGAAGATAAAAGAATAAATGTCGTTAGAGGGAAAATATTAAAAGATGTGATTAACTGTACATGAGAAAGACACAATTACCATTGCTGTTTTCAAAAAAAAAAAAATCTCATCACATGCATCAGATCAAATTGCCCTTTTTTTCCTGTAAATAAACCAGAGATTTGACTCTGTAATGGAATTCAACCCTGAGTCTTGTGAATCAGGATCGGATTGTAATGCTCTCATCCAGTAAGTCTGGGATTATTTCCAGCCAGTTCAGCAGCTGCTCACTCTTGGTTATATAGATCATCACCAGAAGCAACACATAGGAAAGAAGCCCCAGCTTTCACACAAATCAGGAAAAAGGGAAAAGAAAGGGGAAGATAACTTGCAGGTGGGAATCAATTAGACCGGCTCATGGCCTTTACATACTTGTAGACTCACTCAAAGAACCAGATCAAACTCCAACTCATACTCCCATGCACAGCTCAATCCTGAAGACCTCATTCCTCTAGCAGAAAAATCCATGTTACGGCATGGAAGAGACAACATAGATAAGCAGAAAGGATGGTGCCTTCCACTTTCTGGGCATTTTAGACATTGCAGGCCGTTTAGTGTACATGATTTTACCCAAGCTCTGTACCAGCCCTGTGAGGGAAGGGAGCCAATGTTCTCCAGTTAGATGTGGAAGCCGAGTTCCCAAGAAGTCCTGCGATCTGTCCAATTTGAGGATATTTTTCCCCAATAGTACCAAGGCAAGGATTCAAATTTAGGTTTTGTGGTTCCAGGGCTAAAGTTGTTCATTATGCACATACAAAAATGATATTGATATAAAAATTAGCCAGGCGTGGTGGTGTGTGCCTGTGGTCCCAGCTACCCAGGAGGCTGAGGCAAGAGAATCGCTTGAACCCGGGAAGCAAAGCCTACAATGAGCCAAGATCGCCCCACTGCACTCCAGCCTGGGTGACAGAGCGAGACTCCATCTCAAAAAATAAAATAAAATAAAATAAAATAATAATAAAAATAAATTATATTGGAAATCCCTGCAGAAATCTCCCTGTCACCTCAATTCAGTAAGAGAAACCTAGCAGAATGTGGGAGTGGCATGCACAGAGAAAGGGAATGAAATTGCCCGAGCACCTGCTACAAGCCAAGCACTGCATACACCAAATCCTCACACCAGCCTGCAAAGGAGGTGTTCATGTCCCTAGTTTACAGATCAGGAAACTGAGTCACAGCAAAGCAGAATGGCTTGCTTGGGTTTCAGTTTCCTCATGTATGAAATTGCAGGATTGAACTTGATGATCCCTCACATCCCATTTACCTCTAGGAATCTGTGATTTCAAGAAATGCAAAGAAGCTGCCTCCACCACGCAGTGGAGGAGACCCATGTTCAACTTTATGCCACCCCCACCAGCTCGCTTGCTGTTGTGCGGAGCCAACCCCCGTGTCTGAAGCCCTCCCAGACCAAGGAGAGGTGTCTTCTGAGAAGCAAGAAACCTAATGGAAGTTTCTTTTGTCTCTCTCCAAATGAAATATGCCACAGATCTGAGCACACAGCTCAGACCCACTAGCCCGTGGATTCCCATGGAAATGCGGCTCCCAGCCAAGCAGCCCCATATGCTGAGTGGGAGGCCCCCATATACACAACCAGAACAAACTTCCTGAGAGCCCCACAGGGCCACCAGATTTCTGTGTGCCTCTCCACAGCCCACCTGCCTCAGCCCTCCACTCCTCCCAGCAGGAACCCACAGTACCCACACTGCAGAGAGGATTTATGGAAGTGTCGGCCTGACCAATGTTAATTTCCCTTTCCTGACGTTAATAACAGCAGCAGCAGCTACCATCTGTGCACCTTACCACGTGCCAAGCACTGTCCTGAGTGCTTTCTGTGGCACGCCTCTTTCAGTCCTCTCCACAACGCCATGCTCTGTGCACTATTATTATCCCTGTTTTGCAGATGAGAAAACTGAGGATAAGAGGTTAAATAACTGGCCTAATCTCACACCGCTAGTAAGTGATGGATTCAGGAGTCACATCCAGGTTTTTCTGACCTGACAGCTTACACTCATAACGACTCCCCCCAGGGCCTGGCACTGCGCCTGGTGCTCACCAAGGGCGTGACAAAAAGCCAGTATGTCCATATGGCAGGAGGACATGGAACTCTTCAATGGAAGAGTGGTGGATCACACTGAGCTCCGGGAGGATACTCACACGTGCCTGCGACCATGTTGCAAGAAGAGCAGGGAGGCCTGCACACAACACTGGGAAATGTAGCATGACCCTTGCTGAGGATCAGAAATGAATAGGGATGTGGGGTGGGTAGCAGTCCACTGAGCATCTTCTTTCCTGAGTGTCAATTTACTATACAGTCAAAATTTACAAGGTTCGAAACATACAAGGGAATCACCTCCAGAAAAAGTCCTAAAAGGTAGGCTCAGTGTATAGAAAAAAGAGAAACTTCCATTCATTCACTCAGCAAACAATCTTGAGCACCTACTGTACACCAGTCTCTATGCAGGACATTCTCCTGGAGCACACAGTCTGTTGGGGTGAGACCCTGCATAGGGCAACTTCAAAATATATGTCTTTAATGACTGTGATGGATGCCATGAAGGAAAAGCAAATTGTGAGCGTATTTGATGAAGAAATTTGATGGGGTCATGCCAGGCCTAACTGAAGACATTTAAGCAGAAACATGAAAGGTGAGCAGGAGTTCATGGAGCCAAGGGAGAGTGGGAGTGAGAAAGCATCACAGGGCGGAGGAAGAGCCTGGGCAAAGCCCTGAAATCTGAGTGCCGGAGGAAGGCTGGGGTGGCAGATGGAAGGTTGTTGAAAGGTGGGTAGGAGGAGATAGGCCTGAGAGACACAGGACCTGAGCACACACAGCTCTGGGGGCTGTGTTTAGGGTGTTTTATTACGTGTCAGGCACCGCGGCAAGTCACTAAGCTGGCGAGAGACAGGAGCAGTTTTCCATTTTGGGAAGACCACACTGGCTGTTGTGCAGGGGATGGATGAGGGCTGTGGGAAGCTGGATGCAGAGAGACGAGTTATGAGGCTAATGCTTTCATCCAGGTGGGAGTGGAGGGTGGCCTGGAGAGGATGGTAGATTGAGGTGGTGGTGAGCTATGCACTAAGTCTGGTGGCATTTTTGGTGGGAATTGGGAAGGGGGAGTAGCAAATAGGATAGAGAAGAGCTGGAGCCCAACACCTTCTCATCTAGACCCTGCATAGCTCCAGGGGCAATGACCCAACATTGAGTTCTAGGAATGATGTTCCTGAGACCTCAGCCCCTCCAAACACCACTCCCCTATACTTGGAAAAAGCCAAGGGCAGCTCTGGGTGCCTGCTTCCCCAGCTTTCTCCCCGATGTGGGCCCCTTCCCCACTGACAGTTAAGTGGCTGTCCTCAACCAGAGCTCCCTGGGGCAGGGGGAAGGAGGTGGCACCCCTGAGAGGAAAACAGGTGAAAATAAACCTCCTTCCTTTGGTAGAGAGGAAAAGATGTATGTCATCAAAGTGCTTCACAAAAGGGAGAAACAAGATATCAAGAGACAGGGAAATCCAGCCCAAACCCAGCCCAAATCCCAAACAAATACTTTCTTTCTCTTTTTTTCTCTCTTTTTTGTTGTTGTTGTTGTTGTTGTTCTTTAACTTATACTTTAGAATCAGGGGGTGCATTGCAGGTTTGTTACAAATGCATGATGCTGAGGTTTGGAGTATGAGATTTGGAGTATGAATGAACCCGTCACCCAGACAGTGAGCATAGAACCCAGTGGGTATTTTTTCCACCCTTGCCCCCCACCCCCTCTCTTGTATTCCCCAGTGTCTATTTTTCCCATCTTTAGGGAGGCATGAAATCAACCCAGGTGCCCATCAGTGGTGGATTGGATAAAGAAAATATATTATATATACACCATGGAATACTATGTGGCCATAAGAAAGAATGAAATCACGTCCTTTGCAGCAACATGGACACAGCTGGAAACCATTATCCTAAGTGAACTAGCGCACAAACAAAAAACCAAATACCATATGTTCTCACTTATAAGTGGGAAATAAATGCTTTCTAATTAAATAAAAATCCTGATATTCTCAGAAATATATATCCAGTCATTTCAAAGTGCCATCGTTTATCTCATCTCAAACCAACTTTTCTAGGGAGCATCCACAAGCACATTTACCCTTATCAAATGCTTGAATTCAGAAAAGAAGAGGCAGCAATAACTCTACCTATGGGAGGTGTAATGCCCAGTGGAGCCAACAGCTAAGGATGAGCCCTCATGGCAGCCCCCAGCCCTCCATAAGCGCACCTCCACTCATGCTTCACAGAGCAGCCCCCTGTTATCTCACCCCCACATCCATCCCTGGGCTACTAATGATGATAACAACTATAATTTATTGAGCAGCTATTGAAAGCCAGACCAACATTTCAAATAAGTCTTGTACACCAGATGAAGGATCTGAGACTCAGAAAGGTGAAGCAACTCATGAGTGACTTAGTTAGGACTCGAACCCCAGGTCTGTCTGACTTCTGAGCCACACCCTAACCACTTGGCTAAGCCTTCTACTGGGCCCCCTGGGCCATCTCTCAGGTACTGTTGGCTACATCAGCTGAGGGGGGTGGAGGGATGAAGGAAGGGCCGACAGTTCCCTCTTCAGCAATGAGAATGAGAATGATGGTCCTTACTTCTGTCCCCTCGCAGACAGCAAGCCTCCTGTTGCCTGCTGGGCTGAAAAACAGAGAGAAACAACTGCAGAGCTGAAGGCCAAGGGTTCAGGTCCTGGGCCCCCTGAGGCCATTGGAGTGCAGCTCTGAGAAGGGGAAGACCATGGGAACCCCAAATCCAGGACTAAGGCTGACGGCTCTCCCTTCCCCTCTCCACCTATCTCTAGGGCTGACTTCATTACCCTCCACTTCAAGCCTTTGGAGGGAAGGCCTACCCTGGCATGGTCTCACTGACCCCTAGGTTCCTCTAAGGCACAGAAAGGCAGTGGAGCACCATGGTTAAGAGCAAGGTCCTGGAGTCAGACCACCAGGATTACAGCCTTAAGAACCTTAAGAAAAGCACTTCCCGAGTCTGAGTTTTCCCATCTGCGACGTGGGAATCACTGCATGAGGTTAATGTAGGAGATAATGCATGTAAAACCTGGCACCCGGCAGGCTGTGTCAGCTGGCCTCACACCTTCCACCCTGGAAGATGGTCCATCCATCTGGGAAAACGAAGTTGACAATGTCAGCCCTGCCAAGAGACCTTTCTGGGGGCAGCTGTACCCAAGTCCACTTGCAAGATGGGGCTAAGCACCATCCCTCCACCTGACCAGCACGGGAGCCTCAGGCCTTCAGGATCACCCTCTCTATGCAACAGATGTGGAAATAGAGTCTCATAAAGGTGAAGTGGCTTACCCAAGGCTACACAGTCAGTGAGGACTGCTCCAGGAATCAAGCCCTGATCCAGCGCATACGTCATTGTTTCACACCCTCTGTTTGTGTCTTTCTATATGGAGCATGCCAATGAGTACTTTGTCATTCACTTATGAAGTCCATATCTTGGGCCAGAAACTATGCTAGTCTCTGTCCTCAAAGATCTCACAGTCTTCTAGGGATAGATAAGCATGCCATAATGAACAGATGATTGCATTTGAGGGTAGAGGTACCTCACCAAGGGTCTGCACAAGGTCCCTTAGGGACACAAAGGAGGTAGCAATCAACCCTGCTAGGGAAGGAGGGTCAAAAGCAGAGGCTGCCTGGAAGGGGGGCTGCCTGAGCCAGGTAAACAAATGTGTCTGGGAAGGGCATTCCAAACCCAGGAATTTGAGGTCTACAACTGGAGTGACCACCTATGTCTTATGTTCCTGTCTCTATGGGTCTGTGGGGTGCCCTGGTCTACTCTTCTAGGATTCCCCCTGATTAATCCACAGCAGCAGTCCCCAGCTCTTTCCTCAGGCCACCTAATACTCACCTGACCAGGAGGCACAAGTTTCCACAAAGTGCCTACCCTCCAAGAGGCCACAAAGGTCTGGGATTGCTCCGCTCCTGATACTGGCTCTAGAAGCCAATGAGGCTCAAGCAGCCTTGGCCTCAGCCTCATTTGGAACCCTCCCTCACCTTGTATTCCCCTCCAGGGCTGCTTCTGGGCTGGGAGCTGGGGACCATGGTGCCACCTGTCCTGGTGATAACAGATTGAGCCCTACCACTTACCCCTAAGGGGCCTTCTTCTCCAGATCCCAGCTTATCTGGCTACTTTACTATTATCAACAACTACTATGATGATTTTGTAATGCTTCCTAGATTCCAGGCCACAGCAAAATTAAAATGAATATTCTGCCCAGGATCTGCATCTCACAGTAACACATTACCCTAGAAAGATGGTGGAGTCAATCTCCTTCCTAACCTTCCTTGACTGAAATCTTCAGCTCTTCCTAGGTTATTAATATTTTCCTTTGGAGAAATAAAAGATCCTAAATGCTTCTACTCTGGAAAGCACAGATATTTCAGGATTATTTCAGGGACCAAATGTCTCTGTGGTAACAAGAGACTTTCTTCCCCTTCAAATGTGGGCCTGTGATAATGATTAAAACGATAGACAGGCTAGCTACTTTCCAGCAATCTGCGAAGACTGCAGCAATATACCCCAAAGTGTCTCCAGAGAAAAAAGAGTGAGATTAAATAATTTGAAGATAATTTCTTCTGTGAAAAGAATAATGTTGCCATCAAAATGAAAACTCTTGTAATAAAACCAAATTATGCTGAGACTTTGGGAGCACTCTGTCTCTCTCCTACCATTTCGAGGCAGCGCTTCTACAAAAACAGTGCTGGAATTGTCAGCACAGGGTTTGTACGAAGGCAGATAGTAAGGCAGATGCCCCCGCTGCCAGTCCCATAGACAGTGTGCTCCAACGGGATGGAACACATGGGCCCAGGTCTAATATTACATGCTAATCAAGCCAGCAAGAAAAAAACAGCAATTTGCTCCGGGGCCTAGGTCTAATATTATGTGCTAATATTAAGTCCCAAGGTCTAACATTAACAGAAAGAGCCTGGTCAACACCTAAGAAGTCAAAACCAACCCTTCTCAGGGTCCTCAAGGGAATCAGATCACCAGGATCATGAGAAACAGCAGCACTTCTGTCTCTTCCCTAGTAGGGTCCAGTTAGGTGGGGTGAAGCTTTCCCATTTGGTTTGGTGTCTGCACATGGAATAGACCCAGAGGCAAATCTATGTGTGTTGAATCACAGAGGGCTGAAGGCAGAGAAAGGCAGGAGGTGGAACTTGCAGGGGAAGGAGAGAGACAGCTGACAGGATGCCTCCAGAACCAAATTCTGCCAGGCCAGGGATTTGGGCAAATCATCACCAAGGTTCCTCCAAAGAAAATTACATTTCTGTCCCAGCACAACATGTGAAAAGGCTGGAGATATTTTTTCTTTATATTTAAGGATATATTTGAGACAGTCCAACCTAAAACACAGGGACACATCACAGTGATTTTGGGAGCAACATGAGGTGATGCCTCTTCGTCCAAAGCAGTTGAAACCAAAGTACAGCTATTGGCACCCAAGGGCCAGACCCTCAGGTAAAATGTTTCCATGAATAGTAAGACACAGAAAACAAACGGGAGTGCTCAGTGTGGGTTCTAAACCAAAAATCAGGAACACAGACTCCCTGGCTTGCAGGATTTGGGTTGTGATGGGCAGCTTCTAACCAGGCAGTGAGTAGCACTTACTACCTGATATTTAATAATTTATCTGAGCCTCAAAAGGGATAGGGGAAGGGATTGTTGGTCTTTGCAACTAGCCAAACAGAGAGCAGTGAGAAAAGATGCAGAGTATGACCTGAAGCTTCAGTATGACCCGGCACCAAAAGGATGCAGCCCCAAAGAGAAGTCTCTTTCCTCACATGCCAGCTCCTCACTCTCCAGCAGCTGCAGGCTTCCGTGTGTACCTGACTTTCTCCCCACTCTGCATGTGACTCCTAGAGGCAGGTCTTAGTCATCAAGGGATACCCAGAGCCCGGTGGGTAAACAATGAATAAATCTCTCAGTCTAAGGCCTGAAGCTGGTGAGGTTAGTGACTTTGCAGATGCCAGCTCTCCCATGCCCATTCCTCCCCTGCTCTGCTGAGCTCCCTGCCTCTTTCAAATTCTGCTCTCCAGAAGGGACATTTGCTTACTTCTCAGGCAAATTTATCTGCTCCAGGACTCCTGCGTTTTAAGCTGCGTGCCTGGGATGAAGGATGTTGTTCCTAAGACATGCCTAGCCTTTGCAGACTAGCAGAGGCGGGCAGCAGGTGGGGGGCGTGGATGGTGCTGAAGAGAGATTGGGATTGAGATGGAAAAGCATTTGATTTAGTGCAAGTAAAACGTAGGGAGAAAGCAGGAAAAAGGTAGAGGAGCCTATAAGCCCCAAAACAAAGAGCATCACATCCCCCGAGGGAGAGACCAAGGAGAGGATTAATCAAGGTTTTGATGCCAGACAGACCTGGATTCCAATCCTACCTCCGTTTTTTACTAGCATGCAATTTTGGACAAGTTACTTGACCATTCTGAGCCATTTCATCATGAGCACTATGGGGATGCTAATGCCAGGTGCTCAGGACTGTGATGAAGAGTAAGTGAGCTGGTGCAGATAAATTATTCAGGGGAGTGCCTGGCACATGGAAGAAATTCGAGAGCTGGTAGCTGTTAAGCTATTTGTACTTCTAAATCAAACAGGGGCCTCTGGTGTGCAAGTAAGGTATTTTCCTGTGCTACAGGGCAGAACTGACTGTTAAAATCTTTGAGATCCTCTTCACAGGAAGGCAAAAAAGCTTCTAGTATGTCCCTAAGATCTGGAAATAAAGGAGGAAGACAGCTCGAAGGAGGGCACAGATGGCTTGATGTTAAGTCTGCTCACATAACACTACACAGGGTTTTTTTTTTTTAATTTCCAACTTGAAAAAAATTGCAAATTTTACACTGTTACAGGGATGGGGGTTGGAGGAAAGAGCCATAACTTGTTTCTGTTGCATGTAGTCAATTTCTGCACTTTTAACAGTTGCAGCATATTCCTAGTATATAAAACTTCAAACCTCAGCCTCCAACATCTGGAACATCAGTACAATATATCATATTTGCACTAGACAGAAAAACCCAAGGGCAAGTGCTTAAAACTGAAAGGGCAAATAAGTTTCATCCCTGGTGCCAACTCCAACTGACTGGCAGGGGCAGCCTGGTGCCTTGTCTTGCAGGGGTCAGTAAGCCAGTGCCATCGTTGATTAGTGAGTGATGTGTGCCTTCGGCTCAGAATAGGGTACCAGAGGCTTCTTGATACATTTTTTTATATCAGTAGAGTCTATGCCAATTCTCCAGACACTTAGGAAAACCAGTAATAATGACCACATTCTGCTTAACAGTTGTGACAGCAAAGAGGGTGGCCTGAGGAGAAACACTGCAGTCAGGAGGAGGATGGCCCAATGCTTATAGCCAACCAGGAGGAGATGGAAAACCGAGTTTGGACAATTGGAATATGATGAAAGACATCTTAACAAATAGCCACTTTGATCAAGGCAGTCCTTAGAAGAAAAAACTTTTTTTTTTTTTTTTTGAGACAGAGTCTTACTCTGTTGCCCAGGATGGAGTGCAGTGGTGCAATCTCAGCTCACCACAACATCTGCCTCCCGTGTTCAAGCGAAAAAAATGTTTTTAATCAGCAAATGTGGCAACGGGTTTTGCCTGAGAGAATAAAGAACCATTATCTGACAAATTTCCTAACTCTTTGCCATCCTTGTGAAAAAATTAAGACCAGATGGGGATAAGGAAAAGTGAAGACAGGTCCCTGTCACCCTCCCCAAACCTTCATGAGGACTTTGGTTTAATTTCCAAATATTTGTGGTTTTTTTTCCAGATATACTGTTGCTATTGATTTCCAGTTTAATTCCACTGTGGTCAGAGAAAGCATTCAGCATGACTTCAGCTTTTTAAAATTTATTGAGACTTATTTGATGGCCCCAAATATGGTCTGTCTTGTTGTACACATATATTGTGGTAGATGGTTAAGATGGCCATTAATTCTTTACCTCCCAATGAAAGATGGAGTCTTTTTCTCCATACCTTGAGTCTGGGCTGGCCATGTGGCTTGCTTCAGCCAATGGGACAGTAGCAAATGCAACATAAACAAAGGCTCTAAAAGTGTTTGCACATTGGGACTTGACCCCAAGACTGCCATGTGAAAAAGCCTGAGCGAACCTGCTGGAAGATGAGATACCCTCTCCAATAACCGGCCCACCACCAGATATTTGAGTGATCCTACATCATCCAGCCATTAGCTGACCTGCTGGCTGAATACAGATGCATGAGCAAGCCCAGCAGAGATCAACCGAGCCACATCAGACCAAGAGAACTGCCCAGTCAATCCTCAGAATAGTGAGAAATAATCAATAGTGATTGCTTCAAGCCAGTAAATTTTGGAGCACTTTGTTATACCACAAAAACCAACAGATATGTGAGTATATATGCATGTTATACAATACACATACACACAGACCTCAATTCCCCTTTCTCTCCTTTTTTCTACTTTGCATAGTATATACTGTGGTTGTATACTGTGGTTATGCATAGTATACACTGTGGTTGTTAATTTCACATTTAGGCTTCAGGTTATATGATATTAAGGAAGAATTGTCTCTAAACTAGAGGAGGGATAATGCCACCTAGAGATGCAGTGACTGATGACATTTGAAGCTTTCCCATTGTGGAAGAAGGGTAAGCACGTTTTAATTTTCACAGAGGATAGCTGTAACAGGTTAGAAAGGAGCCAGTTCTTGCCACGGTTGTTTAGGCGCATGGGAAGAAGGGTGTGTACGGAAGTTGAGCAGCCACATGGGAGGAATGTGGCAAACAACGAGGACGGATAGTTCCACAAGCATTCTACCCCGCTTCTATTACCAAGAAGCTAGAAAGCTAAAAACCACATTTCCAGACACATTTGCAGCGAGGGTTTCTGACTGCAGTTTAGCTTCTGCTACTCAGATGCATTGAAGCGAAACAGAGTGGGCACTGAGGATTTGTGGAGTGCCCGTGCTCCTGGTGTAGACTGTGGCAAAGGTGGGGACAGGAGCTGTTTCCAGTTCTGCAGGTCCCTGCCTGGGGCAGAGGCAGCACACCGCTGGCACCCTAACTTGGCAGTATAGCTTTGAGAGCCATGGCAGCCTAGAGTGTGTTTCTTTGCCTCCCCAACAAATTCATAAGCCATTAAATATTCTGCTATATGTCCCTCTTTCTGCAACTGAACCCTGACTAGGCAAGAACCAAGTCTACATTTACCAGATTAGACTAAAATTGAAAAGTTTCTCTTCCCACAAGCCAATAAGTGGGAAACTTGTGAGACAAATTAGAACTTTATTAGAGACTGCATTTTTCTCTGCTCATATGACTATATTTTCATGTATGCCTGCCAAATACGTATTATCTCATTTAATCCTTCCAACAACCCAACAAGTTAAGAACTATTGTTACCTCCATTTGAAAGATGAGGTAGCAAACTCAGGGTTACGCTCAGAGCCAGGCTCATAACTAGACAGTGCACCCCCAGAGCCCGCTTCACCACTTTGCTCTTTCGCCCCCGATTTTCCCCTCCCTGCTCTCTTGACCACCACTCAAGTCCTCAGAGCCCTTTGCTTCCCCCACTGTGGAAATGTACTTGGGCATTCACACTGAGATGGGAATAACCACTGTGACTGTAACTTGGGCAGCAGGGGTGTTTTCATTTCACTAGCATCAACATCCTCCGTGGCAGTGAAATTGTGTCTCCATCAGCCCTGACTTCAATGATTGAAATCCATAACTCTCCCCAGATCATCAACGGAATGTGTTTAGGTATGGGAACATCTGACAGGAAACTGAAATATTGATGAAGATAAGTTTATAATATTTTTGACAAATAAGATGCCTTCTGATACTAGATTTTAGTAGAAACAAGTTGTCAAAGTATAACCAAAAATTTGCATCAAAAAAAGATTTAAAATGAGGAAATGCTGTTTCTTCCGTTAATTTTTTCCTGTGGCTTGGGAGAATACTAGCGCCAAATGTTCACAGTGGAACAGCATCTGTAGTAGATGCCAATTAATCTTTCAGGGGAAACAAATCTGTGAATGAGAGAACATGAAATAGCTCAGAATCATAAGGAACGTGGCCTTCAACCTGAGATAGACACGAGTTCACATTCCTGTCCAAATCGTAGCTAGTTGCCGAGCCCCTGTGCAAGCTGTTTAACCTCTTGGGGCTTTGGTTCACTCATTTAAAGCGGGGGATAATAATGCCTGCCTCTTAGGATTGTCATGGGGATCACATGCTAAAGCGACAATCTGACTGTGGATTGTGGTGGTGTGTAACCCACATCCCCAAAGGCACTCACTCCTCTGGCCTGCTTAGAGTGTCATCTGCTAATATTCACAGCTGAGCTCCTCTCCAGAAACTGCCCTCTGCCAAAGGGAGCTGCCTCACCCACAGTTATATGACCTGTGGGGTTTCAGGGTGGGGGGATGCACATTCAGTGACTGTTTTTTACTTGAGTCATCATTTCCATGCCATAAAAAAGCACCCTTTAAAATTACAATTCAGTGAGTTTGGGTATATTCGCAAAGTTGTGCAACAACTGTCATCACTATCTCCAGAACATTTTCATCATCCCAAAAAGATACCCCAGATACCCCAAGCCCATTAGCAGCCATCCCCTATCCCCTCGCCCTCAGCCCCTGGCAACCTCTAATCTACTTGCTATCTCTATGGATTTACCTATTCTGGATTTTCATATAAATGGATGCATGAACCATGTGGCCTTCTGTGTATGACTTCTTTTACTGAGCATGTTTTCAAGGTTCCCCCATATGGCAGCATGTATCACAACTTCATTCCTTTTCACGCTAAATAATATTCCACTCTGTAAATATATGACATTTCATTCATCCATTCATCAGCTGATGAATATGTAGGGGTGTTTTTTCACTTTGGGGCTATGATGGATAATGCTGCTATGAAAAGTCATATACAAGTTTCTGTGTGGTCATGTTTTCAATTTTCTTGGGTATATACTTAGGAGTGGAATTGCTGGGTTGTATGGTAACTCTACATTTAACTTTTTGCAGAACTGCCAGTCCATGTTCCAAAGAAGGTACACCATATTATTTTCCCACTAGCAATGTATGAGGATTACAATTTCTCCATATCCTTGCCAATATTTGTTATTGTCTTTTTTATTACAGCCATCCTAGGGGGTATGAAGTGCTATCTCACTGTAGTTTTTATTTGCATTTCCCTGATGTCTAATGATGTTGAGCATCTTTTCATGTGCTTATTGGCCACTTGTATATCTTCCTTGGAAATTAAATCCTTTGCCTATTTTAATTGGGTTATTTATCTTTTAACTGTTGCATTGTAAGAATTATTTATATTTATGGATACTACACCCTTATCAGATATATGATTTGCAAATATTTTCTCCCATTCTGTGGGTTTTCTTTCTACTTTATTGATGGTATCATTTGAAGCACTGAATTTTTTAATTTTGATGAAGTCTAATTTACCTATTTTTTCTTTAGCTGCCTGGACTTTTGGTGTCAATCACTAATTTTGCAAAGATACAAAGGGTTGTCTCCCTTGTGTCAACTCAGAACAACACTGAAAGGCCATCCAATTCCAGAGCTCCCCATGGAATTTTCTGAGGCCTCTGCTGCAGCTTCTTCACCCTCTGCCCTCTCCTGCTTCCCTCATCCCTTCATGGGTGTTATTGCCAAAAGCACTAACCAGTAATATTCTGCATGAAAATCTCAGCATCTCAGTCTGTTTCTTGGGGTACCCAACCTTAGACACTTTTGATGTTCCCTCACGGACCTCAAGACAGAGGGTCACCTCCTCACCATGGTTTCAAGTCCTTTTGTGACATGGCCCCTGCCCACTCTCTGGCCGCATCTCTCTCCACACGTTCTCCTCATTCACTATGATTCAGCCACACTGAACTGTTTGTGCTTTCCCATAAAGGCCATCTCTCTAGCCACCAGGCCTCTGCACTTAGAATTCCTTCCTCCTTCCTCCCTAACACCTACATCTATCCCCTCACCTGGCTGACACCCAACATCCATCCAAAATTATGACTCAGTTTGTCATCATTTCCACCAGGACACTTGCCCTGACTCTCTCAGTGCTTCCACAGGCCCCTTCACTCCCCAACCCTTATGCTTACTATACCATATTATAATTCCTTGTTTATGAGTTTGTCTCCACAATTTGACATGAACCCCAGGAGGACAGGGATCCTCTCATTTACATCCTATCTCTAGAGCTGGCACAGAACCTGACACTCACGAAGCACTCAAAAATATGCAGTGAATGCATGACACGTGCAAAGTACAGAAGCAGCTCAGAGAAGGTGGCAACTAGCTAGGGGCTGCTTCGTGAAGGGGGTAGCCCCTGCCCAGGGCTTCACAGTGGACAGGAGTCCCCCAGGCTGGCAGTGGGAGGGCTCCATGACACCACCCCAGAGTTCTGGAGCTCCCTTTGGCACCCCCATGATGTATAGCCGGCATTACAGCAAAGCCTAATTCTCTCATTCACCCCACCCATCTCCACCTGGGCCTCCCGGAGTCCACCTGGGGCTGGCCTGCCTGCATTCACAGGCTCCTGGTGCCTAGCAGTTTCCCAGATCCAGATAGAAAATTTCTGCTAGAAGCTGCTAGAAATCAAACTACCCTTTCTAGGACATGCATAAAGCCTCATCTGGCTGCCTAGAGATGGTTTTTTGGGCGTCCTTATCTGGACTCTGCAGCAGTTGCCGGCATCAGGACAGACAGTTCCTTAGTTAATCATTCAAATAGGAGGTCTGAGTTACATTAAAATGATGGGATCTGTAGCTGGAAAATACATTTGGAATGCCCTATGAAGCCTCAGCCTTCCCCTGCACACTCACCTCAGATCCAGGCTGCTGCTTGCAGGTGGAGGTGAGGCCCAGAACGAGGGAAAGGCCCGCAGGGGGCTGTTAGCTCCCCTAGAGTGCGGGCTTCCTCACCCTTGGAGTGCGCTGCCTGTGCGGACCTGTTTGTCCTGGGAGGGCCTTTTATCACCAGTGTCACACTACTAGTAATTCACAGGCAGAGATTCAAATCCACGCTGTCCGATGCAGAGCCCGTGCCCTTAACCATTATGCTCTATTGTCAAATGATGTTTTGAGACTAGATCTTCCTGTTCTCACTCTACCCTTTCCATGCTGCTTCACATCCTCCTTATGAGATGGAGGGCAAGGCCCAACCCCCTCCAGCCCAGATATTCCTCCCTCCCTACTCCATGCCAAGGCTACAGTCAGGCCCACACCCGGGGGGCACAGACCTGGGACAGCCCCTTGGCAGCAAGACTGTTCACATCAGTTCTGTGACCTCCTTCAGCTCAGCTCAGCTGAGGACACCACTGGATGGGCTGTCATTAAATCTGAGGACATGCTGGAGGGCAAGAGGACAAGGTTGTTGGAAAAATTGCCTCCAAGAGGCCAACACCAAATCTCACCCACCTCCACCTCCCAGTTTGTGGCTCAGAAAGATTTATGGTGCTGCACAGATGGGTCATTCTTGAGATAAAAGTTCATAGATCTTACAGCTGACAGGTCTTTTCAATCAGTGCTTCAGGAAAACTTCCACAGCTGATAAATGAGCCGCCACTAAAGCCTCAGCAATGGGCTCCTAAATGTCTCCATGGCTTAGGATTTCTCATTTATCCTGCAATAGGGACATCCACTGTTGATGCCAAATAGAGCAAGGAAGAAGGCTGGAGTGCAGTTGTGAGAGGAAGCCTTCCCTGCCCAGCCCTATTCTGGGCCCCCACTCTGCATCCCCTCAGTAGATGCCAAGTGCACAGGGAGCATCCTTAGCACTCACTGACAAGAAGCCCTGCATACAGTCAGTACCCAGCCAAAATAACCTGCAGGGCAGATGCTAGAGGATGGACCAAAAAGACCTGGACTTTTGGATCCAAGAAAGCAAAGTCCAAGCTGAGTGGTGGAGAGGAGGCCACATGGCATTTGGAGACATAAGGCTACAGGGACTCTCCACTATGGCCTCATTGGTAGTTGACCAGCTAATGTCCTTCTTTCTCTCAAGGCAAACTCTGAGTTTGTTTGGAGCAGCAGCATGCCAAAGTAAAAGTATTCATCTGCCCCAACTCACTTGCAGCTGGGGCACTACGAGAATGTAAAGGGTGCTGTATTAGGGATTTCTGAAGAGGTTTTGCTTTCCTGTCACAGGCACTCTCTTCCACCTTCCCCTCCCCTTCTTTTTCATCCTGTTGTGCAAATGTCAGAATACCTATGGAGCACCTATCTCACAACATGCTAAGGATGGAAGAACAAGAAGACAGCAGGACTTGGGCACTGGGGAGCTGCTGTGCCAGCCCTGGAAAGCCAGCCTCTGGACCTGTGGTTATATGAGCGAAGTAGCCCACTCTTTGGTTAAGCCACTGCAGTCATTTTGCTGTCACCTGGAACCAAACACAATCCTGGGTGATAGAATCCAAGCTTGGAGAATTTCATTGACCTCCTTAACCTCTCTTGAGCTTCAGCTTCTTTATCTATATAAAGGGAATAAGATGATAATATTCGTTCCCCCCAGTAAACTACCCACTATGCACAGTCACCATGCAGAGTGTTTAGCCTGTGCCACCCACGAATTGAGAAAGTGACCATTGTGTACAACAGGCACAGACAGTGCACACAATAATACCTGCCAAGGCTACCCCACAGGACTTCTGAATCAGATGACACCACATGGGAGATTCCTTAGTCATGTCCACACTTACACACATGCCTACCAAAGCCCACGTTCTCTGGTGTGCACAGAGTTGAAACCAAGAAGAGGCCCTACTCTAAAAGCAGGAAGTAAGCTCCTGCAACTCATGCCTTCCACCCCCTCAGAGCAAGAAGGAAAGAAAAAGGGATTTCATCACACTGTGCCAAATAGAGAGCAGCCAAGTGGCCACAGGTGAAACCAGGCCCTGCCAGATGGCTCCACTTGGGGCAACCTTCCGAAATAAGATTCTGCTTATCAAAGATCTAATGTTTTTTGAAAAAGAAAAGAGGTCCTAGGTGTATCTCCTGGCCCAGACAAGACCCTGGGACAGAGAGCTCGTCCTTTGTTGGTGTGCCTTCCATCCACACACACTCCAGCCCCTCGAGCGTGCACGCAATCAGCACATCTCCAGCACCAGCACCCACCACCAGAGACTCAGAGTGCCTCATGCTGGAGGCCACTTCTGCCAGGCTGTGCCTGACTCCTGGGGCCTGAAGTGGCTGCCTTCTATGTTTTAGGGCCTTTTCATGTTCATCTCCACAAGCTCACAGACGTGGTGCATCATCCATATTTTATAGATCAGGGCACTGGCTCTGAGAGGGGAGGAGACTCCTCAAACCCACCTGATCACCCTGCCTGAGCTCAGGCTTGAAGTCTCCTGACTCTAAAGCTTCCCATCTGAACCGCCATGCTGACCTGTCCTCTGCCAGAAATGACTCTTGCTCTCTCTGTCTTACGCTCTCGCCCTCTCATTCTCTCTCTCTGGGTCTCTGCCTCTGTTTCTATATGGATGGTATCTCTTCTTCCCTGGCCATGTGTGTGTCTTTTTTATGCTTCTGCCTCCCTGTGTTTCTGTGTGTGTCCATCTCTCACATTACGTCTCTTGCTCTGTGTGAGTCTCACCCCCTTTCCACCGGTCTCTGTGTGTCTCTGTCTTTCCTGTTGCTCCCTGTGACTCTCGCTTGGGGGCATGTGTTTCCCCTCCTCACCCACCCCTGCCCCCGCAGCAGACCAGACTGTACCTGTGTCTTTACCTGATCATGTTCTTTAGAAACTCAAACTTCCATGTCCACAGGGACCGCTTGTTCTGTTAGCAGTTGCATCTCAAGTTCCCAGCAACACACAACATAGATGATGGATATATTCTTGTTGAAGGAGTAACTCTTGAACACACTGAAAAGGGAGAATGAAAGACTCCCAACACTGGGAAGGACACTGGGGTCTTTCCCAGAGGCAGCTGGGAACTAGGAATGGGAAGGAAAGAAAAACCGAGGAAAGGAAACAGGTCTAAAGTCAAACTTTCCAGCCTTTAGCTTACAATTAGGAGATTCATCAAAACATTTTCATCATGTTCACTGGCAGGGTCCAGGGGTCTAACAGATTAACAACACGTGCAGCATAGCAGTCAAAAACTACTACCACGGAAGATGTGGGTTCAAATCCTTGTTCCCCTCATCTCTCAGCCTCTCTGAGCCCCATCTCCTCGCCAGTCACATAGGAGCAAGAACAGGGCCTGGTGAGTGCAGTAAATGCTCATAAGGACACACATTCCTTCATTTGACAGACGAGGAACCAGAGAGGGAAAAGGATGTGCTGCAGGTCACACAGCCAAGAACAAGGCCTCCTTCCACCCTAGGCCAATAGATGCCCTGACACCTGCGAAGGAGAGTTGCAGCCTCCAGCAACCCTGGAAGCCTGGAGCAACCTTTGAAGCTGGAGTGGCCACAGGGTGGGAATCTCAGAGAGACCAGCCCTGCCATGATGGGGGCCACCCCTCCTCTCTGTTCCACCCCGAGGGTCATGGCCCTCAGGCCTGCAGTCGCTGCCTTTCCTCAGCCCCAGAGCCCCCCGCCCCCCTCCTCCCCAGAGGCAGGTAGGCAGGCATAGGCCCTGGAGCCTCCACTGGGCTGATGGGAAACCTGGCTCGGCCTCAGGCACTAGTGGGCAGCTTTGGAGCTGCAAGTAGTCTAGAGAGAAAGCCACATCAAAACTACCTAAGGACAAGAGCCAGCTGCCTCTCTACAGCTCCAAGCCCCAGTCTCCCAACGTGCAAATACATGGGCTGCACCTGACAATGTCTAAAATCCCAGTCAGGGGCCCCTTCCCATGGGCACTGACCCTGGAGCAGTAGGAGAAGCTGTCTGAGCAGAAAGGGATAGAAAATGGGGAATGCAGACTCCTATGTGAAAATGCAAACAGAACAGAATATATTTTTATTAAAGTAAAATAGCTTATTAGGGTCAAAAGACACTATTTGTAAACTATAGAAACATAAGTTGGTAGTAAAACCACCACATATTAAATTACTCTGAAACTTCTCCTGTAAGGAGAAACCAGGCCAACAGCATAGTGGGGGAAATATGTGCACCCTGAGACAAAGTCCTCACTAGCCATCAAGCCCTCACTAGCCATCAGCCCCTCACCGGGCCTCTCCAAGGCCGGGCGAGGCCCAGAGCAGATTGGCCCCAGGGGGGTCTCCAGCCTAGCTCTGGGATCTGCTTCCCTGCCCACCCTTGAGGGCCAGACGTTGGTGACCTCCTAGCTGCAGAATGCAGTCACAGGGTATGGTCTCTGGGATTTGAAGATGACACAACTCAGCAAGCAGCTTCAGCAGGAGGAGGGGGCCTGCACCTCTTCTCAAGGGTCTGTTAATTAACTCCAGTAATCCTGTGAATTAGGCAGAGCGCCATGTGGTCATTTGCCTCCATGAGGTGTTATGGAGATTAACTGGAATTAAAGCATTCAGCACAGGGCCTGGCACACATCAAATGCAAAATAAATGCTGGCTGCTATGATTATTGAAACAACCGCAGCCTGAACCCTCTTCTCAGGCTGATGCTCAAATTCAATTGTGGGTGAAAAGAGTTAGTAGGTTTCATCCAGGTGTGCTCCACCTGCTCACAACACACCCTCAGATAAATGAATTCACCTTTGTGGGCCTCCTCTGTCCAGGGGCACAAATTCCTGCCCACCTGCTCGGGGTTTGTGGGGCTCAAAGAGGCCTGACCTCATTCTTCTGAACAGTCTAACTGCTCAACAGGAGCAGAGGATGAGTGGTGAGAGATGGGAGAATAGAGGCTCCAGCGGAGGCCAGCCCAGGAGAGGGGAGAGGAGTTGGAGGAAGGAAAGATACTGCCACCCGAGCCCTACTCACATGCCTTTCTTTGCTCTCCCATCAATTGTTCCTGAGTGCCAGGCACCAGGAGTGCACAGTAAGTTAAGCAGGCTGTGCCCTCTTGGAGCTCAAAATTTACTTTCCCAAATATGGGGAGGAATCCGGCTAAGGGTTCCCACTGGTCCCTTGAGTCTCTCCAGCTTGAAGATAAGTCCAACACCTCTGTGCTGTCCATCTGTCACCTGGTACAGGCCAGAGCTACTGACATCCCAAAAGGGCCTGGGACTGGTTTGTTAACTAGAGAGGGAGCTAAGGTCTCTGAGCAGGAGGCTTTGAGAAGTTACAGCTGAGCCAGGCATCCACCCCCCGACTTCATACAAGGCTTCCCTCCCAAATGGTGATGCCCAGCTGAGCTAGCCATCTTCCCCACCAACCCTGACTCTCAGTGGTTCCCAGTGATTATCTGGCAGTTGTGCACACCACTTAACACCCCCTGGAGGGACTGTCCTCTCTTGGCCTCATTGAAGAAGGTCTTTGTGGGTCTGGCACTCTGCTAGGGCGAGTGATGGAAACCAAGGAACCCAGATATTGTCCAGTAGATCTTAAAATTTTTTTTAATCCAAAGACATACAGGAATAAGTCTGTCCTTTTCATGTTTGAGACATAGCAGAGAGACTGGACTATAGAAATGAAATACTGAGAAAAGTTCACACAGTTCAGCTTTTATTAAAATTAAAGGATGGGAAATTAGAACATGATTCCTGTTAAAATAATACATTTGAGGAAATGTTTCTTCAGCTATTGCTGTAACTGATCAAGCATGTGACAAGTGTTCTTTTACAAGATATACAGTCCCTAACAGCCACACAGAGAACACCAGATCGAGGATCTTACCTATGCAATATGTTGTACGGGGTGTCAGTGATCAAGTCTGACTGGCTATGACAACCACAGGGACAGAGCACCCACACAGACATACACATTCAGTGTCTTCAGTTTTCTTTCAACGAAAGCATTTTACACATAATATGCAAATTAAACAAGAAGTACAACAAGGGTCCTCTATTGCCACTGAAAATGAGGGGAGGGGAGGACGGGGGAGCGAATAATTTACAATCTCATAACCAAACATGGCACTAGGGTGATTTGATGCTGCAAATGCCACAGTCCTGTGCATTCCTGCCATGGCTGATGCTATATCCATGAGTCACTGACTCCCATGATGAAGGCTGCACAGGGGCTATGAGGCTGTAATTATCCACTACAGAAGAAATCTCTTCCATTCCCAAATGCTGGAAGTGCTGCTGGCTCTCCTGCTTGGTCAGTAGAAACACAGCACAGCTGAACATGAGGGGCTTAGGACTCTAAATAGTGCAAACGCTTAAAAAAATTACATTCTAACCTCCTTGCTTCTCCAGGCAAACAGAGCCTTTAAAAACTCCAACTAACTGGAATATGAGTTTGCTCAGCCTCCCAACTTGATCCAGCTAGGTGCAAATGGGGAGCATGGAGGCAATTTAAATGGCACCTGTCCCAACAATAATAATAATAATAATAAATTTTAAAAACCATGATGCAAATGGCAGATAAATACACAAAACAGAGCCTGGAGTAGAGACATAGCTCAAGAAGCAAGTTGTAAGTGTAGTGTGAGCACCTGCAAAGCATATGCTTAACACACAGGGATCATGAGGATTGACCCCTCTTTTAAAGGTTAGAGACAAGATGCTCCCAAAAAGGGCATCATCCAGCAGCAAAGGCCTCAAGCTATTGGAAGCTTCAGATGAACAAGGAGATAGAAGAGAATAAGGAATGGTCGGCTGGACCTAGGACACTATGGGAGTATGTGCTGGGGGGGGCAAGCCTTTCCCTGAGGCTTCTCCATGCCACAGGGTGCCAGGCTCAGTGCCCGTCAGTGGGAGCCACCACGAGACAGCCCGGCCTCACCCCCACAGAAAGCAGACTCCAAAAAAAAAAAAAAGACACAATCAATACAGACGGGCAAGTGCTGAGTCAAACATAACATCAGTCCCTAGCAATTCAAGAAACACCAGTGACTGTGTTTTAAAATTCAGCAGACTCCCTTGAATATGGTATTTAAAAAAAAAAAAAAAAGGCTCATCTACCTGGAGCTACTGAAAAATATGTTTCTGAAGGGTGAGAAACAAAAGGAAGAGAGCTACAGGCATGAACTATGTTTGAGAGTGAATGATGCAAAGAACACAACATTTCATTATCATGGACAATAAAAAGCGATTCAAACTCTTGAAAAAAATATCTTATAAAAATATCTACGTTAAAATTTTAGCCTAAAAGCTATAGCTTCAATTTTATAAAAAGGCAATCTTTGAAAGGATCTGGCTCAGAAATATACAAACATTACACAACAGATATCAAAGTAAGACAGCTCAAAAAGCATCTTAGGGGATATTGCAACTGGCTTGTCAGGAACTAGAATGAAGTATTCTTATTGCATAGCAGAAAATGAGGTCAGTTTTATTTGCATAATACTGCAACTTTGTAGATGGAGAGATGCCATTGGGTACTTATGAGAAATAACTTTGGAATTCAGAATCTGACTTCTACATTGTTCAAATCAGTATCCAAGTGGCGTCTCGGCTGCTTCTAACCTTGGGCCTCAATTCCATTTCACCACCGCAATCAGATGACAGATATGCCACTGGCAAAGCTGCATTCACAAGCAGCCGTGGCCACCCTAAGTGGGGCAGTAAGAGGCTTCATCTACCACGTGACCAGCACAAACTAGAAAATAGCCTGCTGTGTCCACTGTGGAAAGAGAATCGTACCTGGTGATGAAGAGATAGCAGGTTTTGGTGGCATCTGTGGGCAGCTAGAGCAGATTGGCTTTGGTGATGACGTACCAGTGTTCTGGTCCCCGTGAAAAAGGACACATGAGGATGGAGTGCACATGGCCTTGGCAGCACGCCCAGTAGAGGCAGTGCTTTGTAGGGAGGGAGACATGAGGTGAAACCAATTGCAAAAATCCAAAAACAGAAAACATGACTGGCTAGCTTTCAGTGGAGGGACCCTTCCCTGGAAGACGACACATAAAAGTAGCCTCTCCCGCATGAAAGTCTAGCTTCTCAGTGGTGGGGGAGGGGCAGGGAATTCACCTATCATCTGAAATTGAGAGCTTCTGTGAATGGCATACATCAGATCCCAACCCCAGCCTCATCCCCATCACACAGACACACCGAAACAAGTCTCAAAATTTCCTCAGAGAAGGAGAAAGGACATTTCTCATTCCATCAGCTTCCAACCCACAGCCAGGTAGAGTTATGAAGCCACAGTCATCCCCACTTCATAGTGAGACCAGAGCACTCAACTAAAACATGCCTTGCTTCCTTTGGAGACATTTCTTCCAGGTCCCCCAAAGCTGGATATTTTAGCCTCTTCTGAAGGCTTCTAAAAATTCTGGGTACCTTGTTGTTCTCCAAGCATCTTGTTGAAGTAACATGTGCTTAACATCAGAAAGAGAAGTTTTGTCTTTAGGAGAGTTGCACATTTAGGGCACAATACATATACAGTAAATACACAAAGTGGCTCACTGGCTGGGAAGACTTCGGGGTTTCTAACTGCAGGGGCTGGGGGATGCCAATCTCCTGCAGCACCTGCTTGGAAGTAGCCCAGTCGTATCAGAAGTCCAACATCAGGACTTATAAAGTTCCTTGGCTTCCTGTAGGTGGATTCTCAAAGTAGGGAGGGTGTCCCAGACTGCAAGGTATGAGACTATTCTCCAGACACAAGACTTCCCCTGCTTATGCCAGAAATTTCAGCATGAGCAATTTGCTAGTTTAGGAACAGCACAACTTTAAGGTTTTTTAAATACAAATTACTCCATGCCCCCTCAAATGCCCGCTCCTCAAGATGCTTGAAGTTCTATCGTTAATAATTTTTACCTGTGAATTAGCAAAGCTCTCACCAAGCTCCCTTTTTAAAATGCAAGCACATCTTAGGAGGCCTCAAATCCAGGGCCCACTGTTATCTCCTACCTCACAGGGAAAGCAGTAGTGGGGTTCTTGGGGGTTGGGGAGAGGGTGCACACCCTGGAATAGGGGGAAAGCACAAGAAAAAGAAGACAAGGACATTAGACAGACTTGACCACTGTCACAAAGTGCCAAGGGCCAGCTCTAGTGGTATATTCCTTTGAAGCCATCCAATGTCCATCTGAATCACACACGACCCCCATCCAACACAGGCACAAATCTATCTTTGGGTCTGGAGGAGGGTGACCTCTTATTTATCCTCCAGACCAGAACACTTCTGAGTAAAATGGGGTGCTGTGAATAATTAAACCGGGATAATAAGTATAAACGGGGACTGTCCTGTCCTGGGAAAACCTAAAAGTAGGACCCTCTCTGAGACCATTATAGGCAGGAACTGAATCCTTACCACTTTGGTTTTTTGTTTTTTTCCTGTTTTTGTTTTGTTTTGTTTTGTTTTTCAGTGTTACCCGAGGCTTCTCTGAAGAGCTAGTTTTCCCAGCTGAAGAGACATAACATCTCCCAGGCCTGGAATCTATGACATCAAAGACCAATGGCCTAAACCTGAAGACTGGGCAGTTCTCATCTGCTTCCTGTAGGAGAACTCAAGGAAAAACAGTGAGCTGAGAAGCACAGGGAACCCATTTGTCCCTTATTCTAGCACACAGAGGACATGGTGCAGCTTCGAGAATTTTCCAGCTCTTCTGCAGACAAAGTCACAGTAGTTAAAGTACATAAGTGGGTGTGGCCAGAGAACTGCCCCTCTCACTGGTTATTTCTGGACATTCCCAGACTGTCCAACTGGACCTTCAGAAGAAAGCAGCTTTAGTAGTCTCAGGGTCCCCATGGGACAAATCCAGAAGAGAGGTCTCTGTGACTTGATTTTTAACACAGCGAAAGGATCAGTAGTAAAGAAATCCAGTAGACTGTCACACACGCTCACCCCCCAACTTAGAGAAACATAGAGAAACACCATGGTCTACACACACACACACACACACACTCCAGGGTCTGTATTGTCCCTGTAGAAACACCAAAACAAAGCCCAAAGGTGCAGCCTGGGGATGTCAAGACCCCCCTTGCTCAGGGCATAGGCCAGAGCACCTCAGGGGAACTGGGGTGGGTAATGGTGTCCACACTGCGATGAACAACACCAGTCTGCCAAGTCAGAGGAGAGCGGTTCTCACAGCAGCACAGACCCTCCCAAGCAAGTTGAATCCAGTCACCAAGGTCCTGCTGTTCAGAGTCACAGGCAGCACCTGCTCCTTCCTCCACCTCCTGGCAGTGGGAGTTTGGGTCACAAGGACTTGTGAATCACGGCAACACCTAATAAGAAAGGGGGAGAAAGTTATCATCTTAGCTTCTCCAAAATTACTCAGAGTCCCAGTGAGTTCATGAATCCAAGATATCCTGAGTCACAGACAAGGGAAATGTGTACAATTTTTATCCTAATATTGAAGTGGACTCAGGCTACTAGCAGCTGGCTGTTCCCCACTCCAACAGCCAAGTCCTGGCAAGACACTTGAACCTACGAGCACAGTCCCTCAAACACCACTGACTAGTGGCCTCACCCTGTGTCATCACATGGACTCACTGTGGTGACTCCCATCCCCAGCCCTAGCACCCAGCCCAACAATGCTCAGCGCCCAGGGGCAGCTATGCAGTTCTAAATTTGAATCACTGTAAGAGAAGCGATGGGTGATTCATCTCTACTTTTAGAAGACACTGGAATGAAGCGGAAAGTACAGCAGGCTGCCTTCATGGGAGCAAGAAAGATTGAATTCCATTCCTAGCTCTGCCACCAGTCAACCTGCACTATGGCCTTTGGCAAGTTCTTTGACCTCTTTAGGCTCAGTTCCCACACAAATGTCATCTAAGAGACCCTGCCAGTGTGACAATCTCGACTTTGATAAATGCTCCAGACATGTATGCTGTGTTACTGTTTTAGTCCGAGTGAACCATGCTCAGCACCTAACTATAAATCCACGCATGACCCAAAATCTCACTGTAAGGGACTGAGGCTACATGGCAGATATTACAGGTTGATTCCGTCAACATCCTTCCTACTTGCTATCCTCGACTACAGCCACCAGCAAGTTGCAAGCTCAGGTTCCCAGACTGCCTGGCAGCTAGATGTGCCATGTGACCCAGTGCTGGCCACTAAGACTGTAAAGGCAAGTGTGCCAGTGTTGCAACACTGGCTTTGTTCTTGTTGTGACTGGAATGCTCACGCAAGGCCAAGGGGAGGCAGCAGCCCTTGATAAAGCTGGCAGAATAGAAAAGAGAAGAGAAACCTGGTTCTGTCAGTCTGAGCCCCCAGGCCAACCTTGGATTTCTTTCTACTTGAGACAAATACACTCACTTCCTTATTTAGGAAAGTATCTGTCAGGGTTTCTGGTGCCTGTTGCTAAATGAAATCCTAACTTACAGGTGTTTACAGGCAGGATATTACTGCAGCCTTATTTTAACATAGTCCCACAACTATGAAATGTTCTGGTTGAAGATGAGATTGAGAGAACATGGCTAAAATCAAGCCAGGATACCCCACTGGAGATATTCTGCTAAGACATCTATTTCCTGTTTATTCCTGGCTAAAGGTGCAGACACAGAAGCTTCGAGGCAGGCAGAACCTGAGTCCAGGTGCCTGGTCTTGACAGCATCTTACTTGAATCTCAGACATCTCTTTCAGAAGGTAGCTTTTTTTTCTTGAAAGCAGGCTCCTGTGTTGCTTTTTCATATAACCTTTATCTTAATAATAAAAGTAATATATTCTCATTATGGGAAATCTGGAAAATGCAGAACACAAAGAAAAAAGCTTTAATCCCTTCACACAAAGAAAACCACCACTGTCTTTTTGGAATACTTTCTAGCATCTAACAATAACCACAATCATTTACTGCATGGTGTCTAATGCCAGGCAGGCATTGTGCTTAGCTCTTCACAAGTATTACTGCATTTCATTCTCACAGCACCCTAAAAGGCTTAGTCTAATTTTATTCCTATTTTACAAATAAGACAACAGGGGTTCAGTACGATAGAATACCTGGCCCGGAGACCCAGGGCTAGTGGCAGAGCTGGGATTCAAATTCATATCTGACTCCAATATCCATCTGTAGAAGAAGCAGCAGCTATTCAACCCCCACTCCCACTACCACCAATACAGGACTATATGCGTGAGTTCACAAGGTTCATACAACTTTGCATCCTTTTTTAACCTAACAGGCTATTACAAATGTTTTCTCATAACATTAAAAATCCATAAACTATATAAATATCCCATAGATTATTAGCTATTTCCCTCATGTCAGACATTAAGTAATTCTCAGTTTTTTGCTATTACAAGTAAGGCCCCAATAAATTTGTCCATAAATCTTTGTATTTTGGAGCATTTCCTTAGACTTTAAGATAATAGACTCAGTAAGTGGGTTTGAACATAAAATTGCAGGTTTGCTTGTCTCCTTCCTACCTACTTCTGGAGAGGGCAGACAATGAAGAAAGGGACATGAAATATTCAGCATATATATGAAATTCTAACCACCCACACTTAACTCTTCCCCTCTCATTAAGGCACACATGGAGTCAAGGGAAGATTCCTCACTTGTCTCACTCATCCCAGAACAGAATTACTCCAGGACCAAACTTCTTCTAAAATGTTTTATACTTAGCCAAGAAAAGTATTACAAGGTGAAAAAAACTCTAAAGGAAGAAAAAAGTTAAAGTTCATTACAACAGAAGTCTTATGTTGAAAGAATGTGCTTCAAACTCCTTCAAATTTGCACAGCACAATCTTCCTCTGCAGTCAAACAAGATGGAATGACTGACCTTTATAATGCAAAATGGGAATCGGAAGAATATTCCTGGAGTCGTGGTATGGATTAAAAGAGATAATGACTATAAAATACTTTGGATAATGCCTGGTATGTTCTGTGCATGCTGGATCAATAATGTTATCTCTATTCCAGGTTCTGGAAAACCAGATACAAGGAACTGAACTACACCATGGATATATATTTGCTCATCTCCCCATGGACCCAACCTTAGTAGTACCAACTCTGATGCCACCCCCGCCCCTGTTACTCACCAAACCCCTCACACACACTCCCCAAGAAGCTTCCACACCCGCCTGGTGCCTTACTCTAAGGCTTACCCTAAGCTGGGGTAGCACAAAGGGCATGGACTTAGAACTCTGGGTTTGAACTCTGACTTTGCCATTTATTAGCTGTGTGGCCTTCAGCAAGTTACTTAAACTCTCCAAACCTCAGTTATATCATCCATAAAATAGACGGATACAGTCCCATTCAGCCCAAGCGTTGTTGAAAAGATGAGAACAAATGCACACTCTGTTCCTAACACACTGCCCCATGGCACGGGGCCAGCCACGCAGTAAAGGACAGCTATTTGTGTGATTGTGATCCACCCTCAAAGTTTAATTGAGCCTATCTCCTCCAGGAAGGGTTCCCTGGCTTTGCCAGTTCTCACCAGTCTTTCATGTGCTAAAACCTGTCTAGCGTATGTCATTTAGAACTTGTATATGCATCATCTTGTCTTCCCAGTTGTCCAATTCAACCCTGGACAACAACAATCGCATCTTATGCCATCTAGGAGCCTGGCACAAAGTAAACCAGGAATGGCAATGAAATTCTAAAATCTCTTGTGACAACTCAGTTCAGTTGGAAGTGGTTCGATGGAACGAATGTTATAAATTCTGAGGCTATCTTCAGGTTCACAGGGTTCGGGCAGGGGCAGGGGTTAATAAGTGCTAATTATCAATATCTGTCATGAGCGCAGAATGAAGGAGTGGTGGCCATGTAACAATTACCCGTCATCCCTGGAGGAGGCACTCAGGCCCAAGTTAAGCAAGCTCACATCCCCTCATCCCACTGGCCCACCCAACCCTCATTCCCCCAGTGTGTTGGAGGCCTCTCGGATGGGCATGGAGATGGCACACACTGACCTGCATAGCTCCGCCCCGTGCTCATGTTCGTTGGAAGCAGCGTCCATTTGTCAGTGACAGGATTGTAGTACTCCACCGAAGCCAAGTTGCAGGATCCATCATCCCCTCCAACCACATACAGGAGCCCATTTACTGCACAGACCCCTGTGAGTCAAACAAAAGCCATGGGAGACATCACAGCAGGTGCACTAAGAGATCAGAATTGATCAAGAGACAAATCTGGATAGCCTGGGAGGCTCTTTTCCTCCCTTCATGGCAATACAACAGAGATTTGGCTCCACAGGTTTGAGTTTGCTAAGTGAAAGAAAATATTGACAACAGCCACTGGGCTCCAAGGATCCTTCTTCCTAACAAGATCATTTCTCTGACCAGGGAGTTTTGATTACTTATAACGTGTATGCCCCCCGCCACACACATACCTATACTATAAGTATTTAGAGCATATGGGCACAGACCCCTCTTTACTGGAAAGGTGTATACAGACCTCCTGTGCCAGGCCTGAGCTAGGGAATAAGACAATTCAGGGGACTTCGTGCATGCTACTCCTTCTCTGCTGCTAAGTTTTTCCCTGATAAGCCCTATGTTATATCCACACTGTGTGATGCTGATGGTTATGTCTGTAATCCCTTTACAAGACTGGGTCTACATTCACACACAACTCCCAGGGATGCAGAACAGCTCCCACTCTGATCTCAGAGGGAGATGGATTTTGGGCAAGGTCTCATACAGCAGGGTCTAAGGCATAGGAAAATGTAATTAATTATTGCTCATTAAGACTTTCAAAGGCCACAGTCCAATATGTTGTGTATTTTTTCAAAATTAGATTAAGGGATTGGTGATACTCCAAAAAGTAGTAATTATCAGTGTTGCTGAAGGTACTCTCAAATACTGGTGAGATGAAAAAATGGACACCCTCCTGGGTGGCGTCTAAAATACATGTGCTTCCTCTGATTAAAAAATTCTACTTCTGGCCAGGCACAGTGGCTCACACCTGTAATCCCAGCACTTTGGGAGGCCAAGGCAGATGGATCACTTGAGCCCAGGAGTTCAAGACCAACCTGGGCAACATGGTGAAACCCTGTCTCTACAAAAAATACAGAAATTAGCCAGGCGTGATGGCGCATACCTGTGGTCCCACCTACTCAGGAGGCTGAGGTGGGAGGATCTCTTGAGCCCAGGAGGCAGAGTTGCAGAGCCAAGATTATGCCACTACAATCTAGCCTGAGAGAGCGAGACCCTGTCTCAAAAAAAAAAAAGAAAAAAAAATCCATTTCTGGCCTTTTATTCTAAAGAAATAATTTTAAATGTGTGTACTAATTTAGCTATAAAGACCATTTATAATAACTCAAGTATTACTTATAGGATAGAAAAGATGGAAATAACCTGTGTCCAATAGTAGATTGGTTGTTTAAATTATGATATAGTCATTTAAAATAATATCATATAAATAAGTTTAGTGTTGTAATAAGACGTTCATGAGAGATTGTAAAGTGAGTTTTTTTTAAAAACAGGTTATAAAATAGTGTTATAGTGTAATTCCATTTTTGTTATTAAAAAATAGAAATATCTATGTATGAATTTTATACAAACACACATTTACATCTAAACTGAATTCCCAGGTTCTAGATAGACTAGCTGCCTTAAGGGTCCTGTAATTCTTTGCTCATGTGGCTTAAAGCCAAATGAGAACTTGGCAGCAGGCTTAGGCAATGAGTAAATTAGTAAATATCCCCCACCCCCCCCCAAGTTTACACTTCCAAGTCAGCCACGAATGGGCTTAGCAAACAGGTAATATGAGAATAATGAAAATGGATCTGCCTGAAAGTCACCTGTGTGTCCTTCCAGCCTGGGAAGTTGGGCTAAGCCAACACTTTCCTAAAGCAAAGAGGCATAAAGGATATACTGACACAGTACACGACCCACAAGGCAAAGCTCAAAAAGGAAATAGCTTAAAAGGGGCCTCATGCTCCAAGAAATATAAACCTAAATACACTACAGTAAATCTTTCCTACAGGAAGGCATAGGAGACAAGAAGGAAAGCAAAGACAGGAATACAAAGAAAGCAATAAGGAAAGGAGAACTCATCAAGGGTCCAACTGTCCCTGCAAGGAAGGAGACTGGTTTCAAGTAGGAAGTGAGAAGTTCTCCTAGCCAGGCACTGGCAAAGAAAAGATAGAACCAAGTGCCATTGTCTGGCCCTTGTCCACAGAGCCCTGTCCTTAGCTACCTACTAAAGCTGTTGGGCAGCAGGCACTGATGGCAACCAGAGGACTTTCCCAGGTCTGTGCTCATCTGTGTGCGGTAAAAGTCATCACCCTTCACTGGGGGGAAAGGGGATCCTCTGCATCTAGGTTGCAGGATCTGCAGCTAGCTTTTGGGGTCTCAATTTCTCCCCTCCTCTAATCAAGAGCCCACCTGGCAAATGCACACTCCCTGTTCAGGATATACGCTCAGCTCCAGACCCTGGGAAATCTCCCTGCTGTTTAGAGCCAGTGTCTTCAGGGAGAAAAGGCACACAACCCCCAAAGGGGAGATGGAGAGAGCAGTCATTACCTGCGTTGCGCCGGCACATGTTCATGTCTGCCACTTGCTTCCAGGTATTTGTTCCAGGATCGTAAACCTCAACGCTCTTCCTCACCAAAGGCCCATCATGCCCACCTGTGGCGTACAGCTGTCCGCTAAGCACTCCAACCCCTGAAAGGCAGAGCACAGCGTCCCAGCCTCATGCTGACTACAGTAACCAGAAATCAGGAGGCCTGGCATCCAGTCCTGGACACCCCTGACCAGTGAGGGGACTTGGGGAGTGCCATTTTGTCTCCCTGGACCTCAGTGTCCTCATCTGTAAAACAAATATAATGACACCCTACCTGCCTCCTCATAAGACTAGCAACCTCAAAACTTTGAAATATAATGCAAATGTGACCCAAATTCTGTTTTTAAAAAACATTAAAATATATATATATATATACACACATACATACATACATACATACATACGGGAGAGGATGTTCATAAGCAAAGAAAAAAAGACAAAAAATACTGAAAGAAATCCATTAAAATATTAAGAATAATTATTTCTGAGTGGTAAATTACATTCATTTTCCTTTTTTGCCTATCTATATTGCCTAGTTTTCCTACAATGCTGTATTACTTACTCATCCTTATATTAGTTGAGTAAAAAGAGTTAAAAATTGAAACTAGCCACACAGCAAAAGTGCTGAAATTATCATCAGGGAGGCCTCCCTGCTGGTCGTGTAAGCAGAAGCTGACCTTTCTGCCCACTTCTCTCCTCCTGTACTGCAGAGGGCATTATCAGACCACTCACCGTGTTGATCAGCCTGAGCTGAGTGCTAGAATTGCTTCGTTTACAAGTTTTAGTATAATCTTTTAAAATCCTTTTATACAACAAGAAGATGAAAGCCATAAAGAAGGAAGACAGCACAGTATCTAGAAAGTGCAACTGACCTGGTAGCTAGGACACCTGTGTTCTGGACCTGTCTCTCTGACTTGCTCACTGGGTGACCCTTCCCCTTTCTGGGCCTCAGTTTCCCTATTTGTAAAGGGAAAGAGTTGTACTAGATCAGTAGTTCACATGGACCACAGACTTCTCCACTCCATGGGCAGGCTCCATCTCAATCGACTGGGAAGCTTTTTGAAAGACAGATTCCACACTGGTCAGGAGTCAGAAAAAGTTCCTCAGGTGACTGGGATGTGCAGAAAGTTCCTCAGGTGACTGGGATGTGCAGTCAGGTTTCAGACCCAAGAACCAGACTTGTAGACTATAACTCCATATGGATGAGGACTGTTTTTACCTTGTCCTCGTCTGCTTCCCTGTGCTCCACAGCAGTAGGTTCTCAAGAGATATTGCTTGAATAACAAAAATATAAATTAATAAAATCCCTCTCAGCAATTATGCAGGTATGCTAGTAGCTCCTAGCAGTTGCTCTAAACTAACAGCAGATGGTGCTGTTGTATCAACAATGGCTCTCTCTAACTGACAGGTTTAATAAAATTAGTTGAGTTCCAAAGCTGCCTCACCTTCCTTTCCTCCATGCTCAGCAGGAACACGCATTCCCTGAGAGATGGCCTCTTTTTTCCCCTAACCATCTGGTGGCATTGCCCACACCCTGCTGAGGAAGCGAGCTGCGTTCCAGGCACTCAGGCAACTCTGCCTCTGCCCTAGTGCAGCCTCATCCATAAACATTCATGCAGCCGTTTCCTGGACCTAGAGCCACAGGGGCTCCTGGCACCTCAAAGGGCCTCAGGCAGCCAAAGGCCAGGGCCTTTGGTCTCTGGGTCTTCAGCCAAAAACACCCACCTCGACAAGCATGTGGGTTCCCAACTCCAGAGGTGAGACTTGCCCAAATCTTACGAAAGTGAAGCACTGAAGAAAGGCTGACCTGGGAGCCTGAGGCCAGGGCTCTGACAGTAACCTCAGGAAAAAGGCTTGGTTTTGATTTCCTAAATCAAGGTCAGTGTGCCTCCCAGGGACACTGGACTCCCAGGCAATAGAGGTGTCACCCTCCAGGTCCTCCAGTGTAGGTAAGAGACAGGAGTAGGGCCAGGTGATGTCCACCCAGCAATAACCATTTCAGCAGCGTGGCAGAGACAAAGCAGCTGTAGTCTCCAAAGGTGGCTCCCTCCACAGAGACAAGCCTGAGCTTCCTAAGGCAGGTCTGCCCTCCAACTTCCTGCCTGGCTGCCTCCCCAGGCTTTCGGCCCTAGGAGCAGTCACACATCTCAGGGTGTGCTGCCCCAGGCATGCTGAGCTCTCACCCTTACGTCACAACAGAGGATTTCTAGGGAGTACGAAGACTCTACCAAAACTTTAGAAACCAAAATTTCTGAAAGAGGTTTATGACGGGAAAAGAATCATGGGATTTGTGGATCGACTTGGTTCTTAGGGAACACCTACTACAACCCTACAACCCACTCATTTCACATATAAGGAATTAGAGGCCAGAATAAGGGAAGGGATTTGCCCAAGGAAGGTCATATGGCAAATGACAGCAGACCCAGCACCAAGTCCCGGGCCTCCTGACTTCCAGGCAATGGCTCCACATTCAGGAAGGGCCAACCTGTCAGAATCAGCAGAGACAAAAATTCTCTAAAAATAGCACTCCAAACATACACTTCTTAAATGGAATCATGCAGATTTTATTTTTGAAACCAGTGAGCACACAAAGGCTCTTTAAAAATATTAAAATAGCATACTTTTTAAAGAATGCTGAGGAAGTGGTCATATGTTTGGTACCATAAAACAAGATCACAACTCAATCTCCAAAATTACAAAAAAAAAAAGAGAGAGAGAGAGAGAAAGGAATAACATTGCGGGAATGTGGCTTCCCTTCTCAGAAGTCACACAGCCTTCCCGCCAGGATCAGATTGGTAATCAGTCACCACTGACCACAGGAACCAGCAGTAAAGAGCCAGTGGACTGATGCCTCTGTCTGCCCTCAGACCCTTCCCTTTGGGCCTCTAAGACAATGGATGGGAAGACAAAGCAGGGGAGAAGGGGCTGTTGCTCCGCTTCCTGAAAAATCCCAAAGGATCATAGAGCTTCTGGTTTTCTGACAAAAAGTAGAAGTGGAAAACCTTTTGAAAAGTCATTTTCTTCGCATGTTGGGGAATAGGCTGAAGTGAGGAAAAGTGGGAGTGGGGGACATAAGTTATCTCCAGACATGAACACTAATAGCTTGGCTTTCAATCCCAGACAGGCAAGCTCAGCTTTGTCAACTGAAGACTTGTCCTACTACTTCAGAGGAATAAGACTGATAATTTAGGGATTTAAAAAGCTAACTCTGGAGTCAGCATTACTAATTATATGACTTTGGGCAAATTACTCAACCACTGGCAGACTTCCTTTCTAAATCTGATAAGTGGAATTCATATTGTATCCACCTCGTAGGGCTGCAGTGAGGATTAAATGGATTGAGGCATAAAAAGTACTTGTTAGGACAGTGCCTGGCACATAGTAAGCCTTAACTTTCTAAAGATATAAACACCTTCATAGAAACATAAGGGATGATGAGGAGGAGCGTATTATCTCATCCATTCTCTAGTGATCCCCCAGAAAAGGTTAACTTATAAAGTACTGTGCCTAGCTGCAAAGGTGCTAGTAGGATTATATACGGCAAAATGAAAGAAGGAGGAGGTAAAATAAAATGTTAAGTTGTTGAACCAATACCCACTCATGACTGATTAAAGAAATCACAGATTACACAAACTGGAAAAACATCCCATATTCATGGATTGGAAGAATCAATATCATTAAAATGACCATATTCCCTGAAGGAATCTACAGATTCAACACAATTCCTATCAAACTATCAACATCGTTCCTCATAGAATTAGAAAAAACAATCCTAAAGTTTATACAGAACCAAAAAAGAGCCCGAATAGCCAAAGCCAATCTTAACCAAAAAGAACAAAGTCAGAAGTATCACATTACCTGACTTCAAATTATATTACAAGGCTATAGTAACTAAAACAGCATGGTGCTGGTACCAAAAATAGACACAGAGAACAATGGAACAGAATAGAGAACCCAGAAACAAAGCCACATACCTATAACAAGCTGATCTTCAAAAAAGTCGACAAAAATAAAACAATGGGGAAAAGACTCTCTATTCAATAAATGGTGTTGTTATGTGGCTAGCCACATACAGAAAAATGAAACTAGACCTCTATCTCTTACCATATACAAAAATTAACTGAAGATGGATTAAAGACTTAAATATAAGACCTGAAACTATAAAAGTCCTAGAAGAAAACCTAGAAAAAACTCTTCTGGGCATTGGCCTAGGCAAACAATTTATGACTAAGATGCCAAACGGAAAGTGCAACAAAAACAAAAATAGACAAATGGGACTTAATTAAACAAACAAAAAAAGCTTCTCCACAACATAAGAAATAATCAACAGAGTAAACAGTCAACCTACAGAATGGGAGAAAATATTTGCAAATTATGCCCCCCAACAAAGGATTAATGTTCAGAATATACAAGGAACTCCAACAACTCAACAAGGAAAAAACAACCCCATTAAAAAGCAGGCAAAGGATATACATACAGACATTTCTCAAAATAAGGCATGCCAGTGTGGCCAATAATCATATGAAAAAATGCTTAACATCGTAATCATCAGAAAAATGAAGATTAAAACCACAATGAGATATCATCTTACACTTTTCAGATGGCTTTTACTAAAAAGTCAAAAAAGGCCAGGTGCAGTGGCTCATGCCTGCAATCCCAGCACTTTGAGAGGCCGAGGCAGGTGGATCATGAGGTCAGGAGATTGAGACCATCCTGGCTAACACGGTGAAACCCCATCTCTACTACAAATACAAAAAATTTGCCGGGCATGGTGGTGGGTGCCTGTAGTCCCAGCTACTTGGGAGGCTGAGGCAGGAGAATGGCGTGAACCCGGGAGGCGGAGCCTGCAGTGAGCCGAGATAGCGCCACTGCACTCTAGCCTGGGCAACAGAGTGAGACTTCATCTCAAAAAAAAAAAAAAAAGTTAAAAAAAAAAGACTTTAGCATGGTTGCAGAGAAAAGGGTATGCTTATACACTGTTGTGGAAATATAAATTAATACAATCTCTATGGAAAAACAGTATGGGGATTTCTCAAAGAACTCAAAATATAACTACCATTTGACCCAACAATCCCACTACTGGGTATCTATGCAAAGGAAAAGAAATCATTATATTAAAAAGACATGTACAGTTGTTATGTTTAAAGCAGCACTACTGACTACAGCAAAGTCATATAATCAATCTAAGTATCCATCAATGGCTGATTAAAGAAAATATAGTATGTATACACCATGGAATCTTATGCAGCCAAAAAAAGAGTGAAATCATGTCCTTTGCAGCAACATGGATGGAGCTGGAGGCCATAATCCTATGTGAGATAACCCAGAAACAAAAAATCAAATACTGCATGTTCTCACTTATATGTACAGGCTAAATAATGGGTATACATGGACATAAAGATGAGAACAATAGACACTGGGGATTCCAAAAGGGATAAGTCTGGGAGGAGGGTGAAAGTTGAAAAATTACCCATTGGGTTCAATGGTCACTATTTGCGTGATGGGTACACTAGAAGCCCAAACTCGACCATTATGCAATATATCCATGTAACAAACCTGCACGTGTACCCTCTAAATCTAAAATAAAACAAAAAAATTTAAGGACCCACTTGTGAGCAAATCAGACACAGCCAGCACCCCGAGGTTCTCCCATACCTGCGCCACTGCGGCGGGTGCTCATGTCCGCCACGTATATCCATTCATTGGTCGCTGGGTTGTACTGCTCCACAGTGCTCAGACACTGGCGGGAAGCTCCATCATAACCCCCAACAGCATATAGCTTCCCTGCAATAGACAAAGTGGCTGAGTGTGGTGCCAGGGATACTGGCATGAAACCAGAGCTCAGCTGAAACCCTATCTGCAACCAACTGGGGCACCCTTACCTCAGAATTCTGTTCCCTCTTTCTCCAGGGGACCACCAACTTACTCCTCAACCAAGCAAAGCATCCTTCACATTTCTTCACATATTCTACTTGCTCTTAAGCCATGAGCTCCTTAGAAGCAAACACTAAACGTCTTTCTAAATAAGTACCCGCAAATACCCAGCACAAAGCTATGGCCTGGCACCACTGGGGCTCAACATAATCTTGCTGATGAATTAGGTTAAATTTTCTCTAGAACAAGACACCAGTAGCAGATAGAGGGAAAGCTAGAAGGCCCCCAGCTATAGGCAGGCAGACCATCTTTCTGGCTAAAGGCTTGACATAGCAGATGAAGTAAATATGGAAAATTATTATTCAGTGAGAACCCAAAACCTGTCTTAGCCATTGTCTCTACCCCTTCCACAACCGTGGCAGGTAGAGTGTGTGAATGGTGTGTTCTTTGTACATTGTGGGCCAGGGTGGCTGGAATTTTTCTGCAGACTACCCTGTGATCTCTGAGCCACGCACAAGAGCCCTGAGGTGCCGTCATTTACTTTTAAATTAAAATACCATTAAGCTGCTACCCAAGAGCATCATTTCTGCCTGGGGCTGGGGGCTGAGGGCTGAGAGTGAGGTTGGACACAGGAGGAAAAATTTGGCATTTGAGCTATCCCAAAGCAGAAATTCAAACATTTTGGGTTTAAAATTTAGTCTTAAAATGCAATGGGATGGTCTCTTCTGTGGGAACAGGGGGAGGAGTCACACTAGCTGTAGACTAAATAAATATCACCAAATGCAAATCTATTTAACAGGATTACTTAGTAGATTTTTTGGTCACATGTGCTTTCTTGATGGACAGACACCAAGAATACTACCAGTATTTGAAAATCTGCAATTATTTTAAGTTAGAAAGATTCTCAGGCTCAAACCTATACTCTGCTACCAGAACTACTGCTGTATTATCAAATATAAAAATGTTTTTCTTCTATCATCATCAAGCCTGGCTTTGTTTTCTGCCCCAGGGTCCTCTCAATTGACCCATCTAAAAGAAAGAAACACATCCTCCTCAGTTCTGCACTCACCAAAGTCAAAATTTTTTGAAAACCTGACTAAGCAGCTCTTCTAGGGTCCAGGCTACTTGTATGGTATGTGCTGGTTCATATGCAAAATATCCATAGCACACTCTCTGCTCTCTTGGGAGCTTCTGCCTACACTCCGATCCACACAGTCTTTTCCTAAATAGGTATTCTTCGAGGCAGCCAGTAGCAAATTATTGTGATTTCCTCCATTTTTTTGTTCAGTGTCATTCAAACTGTATAGCCATGGTAATGAGATGATGAGAGGGAGGAGAGGAAGCCAGACAGTGTGGAGAGCTGTCTCTTCAAGGCCACAGTGAAGAAGACAGGGTCCACTTAAGTTCCTCCCTCAACATTCTCACCACAGCTGTAAATTGAACTCTGCTGCCCCAGGGTGCCCACAGCTGAAAGAGCTTCAGATTCAGGAGGGGCAGAAGAAACAAATTCCCAGCCTGTCTTCCACGTCAACAGGGCGTGCTACAAGACAGCACTTCTTCCACATACAGAACATGCTCACAAAAGCCTTTGTCAAGGGGAGTATTTTAAATTACCACCATTATGGCACCTCCTCTAACCCTCATCAACCATTCCATCTGCATCAGCTGAAAAAATATGCACTCAAGGTTCCTCCTTGAGTCTATTAACAGGGATTTGCTATTTTTAACCCCTAGTCTATTGTTTGATATTCCTGGCTAAGGAACAAGAGAAGAAATGAGAAGGTGGCTAGACAAAGCACTTACACTTGGCAGACAAATCAATTTCTCTTCCACCAAGAGAATGAGATTGCAAGATACAATTTACCTTGGTAGGAGGACAAAATCCTTGCCCTCACATAGATGACTTATGTAGTATGTTAGAATAGTACACCTTTAAATGAAAACGTAAATTACACAATACCAGTGCAGACTGAGAAATACAGTGTGAGAAAAGAATCTTTCTATTAACATCTAACTCGCTGGATGTTACACTCACCCCAGGGCACATTTGTGTTTGCATGTGTATTTCTGAGTGTGTACATGAGAGATGGAATGTCTGCACACACGTCTGAATGAACAGATATTCCATCTAAATTCCCACATTACTACAAGTTGATGAATCAGTGTTGTCCTGCAAATGACAACATTTTAGTTCAAGTAATATTCTATGCTTTGGTACATTGAATTCACACATATTTACAGAACTCCTACCTACTGGCATTTGTCAGCATTTTGAAGGAGCATAGCACAGTGGAAAGAACACCGGCTTAGGAGTCAGAAGACCTGGGTTCAAGGACAGGCTGTGTTATTTACTGTCATTGGAATGTGGGACATCTGGAGGATGGAGAGAATCTGAGGCCTGCCTATCTCCTTCACAAGGGTTTTGCAAACAAAACAAGAGACTAGAAATGAGAGGTTTTTTTACAAACAAAAGTGTACCATCTGACCAGGCCCTAGACCTTACCACTCCCTCCTACCTTACCCTACACAGCTTTCCTGACTAGAACTGGACTCAATCACCAGCCTGCCCTGCAGAGAGTCATCAGACCTAAGAAGAGGTGCCTACCTCACTCACAGTTCTGTTAATGTTCAACATATGAATATGAGGACAAAATTAATTAAGCACATTTAACTCTCACTCCACTACATTATCCTCCTGGGTTATATGCTGACTATGGATTCCCTACTCCCTTCCCTTCCCCAACTTCTAGCAGAGCTATTGACACGGGGCCAAACCACAGGCCGGCATTTCCCCTCTAGGCTCCTTCTACTCCCCCAGCCCAGCTCCAACATTTAGCAGCCTTGGGCCAGGAGCTCCACCACCTCTCTGAGTCTCAACTTTCCTCATCCGCTAAATCAGGATAATAGTACCTAACCCAGAGGAGTGATCTCAGGAAAAAAAGCACGGTAGAGGAAGCACCAAGCATGATGCTGGACCCAGGACAAGGCCCGTGGGCCAGGTAGGCCTGGCCACTGGCCACTGCCGCCTCCTTACCCTCCACAACGCCCACACCCACACTGCTCCGCCGCGTGTTCATCGGGGCCACAAAGAACCACTCGTTGGTCTTGTAGCTGTAGGCTTCCACCGATGCTAGGCCTGGGAGACAAGAGACTCATGAGACTTCCGTGGCACCAGGCCTCACCCTGCTGTGTGAGAAGCAGTGAGGATGGGGGAGGAGTCCAAATGCAGGGGCTGGAAACCTAAATGTATGGCTCAGTACCACCTCTGCATCACCATGCGGCCTGTGGCAACTCCCTGAAACACATCTGCAGTGCCTACCTGCAGGGACTATTAAGACTTGACTCAGAGAGTGGGCTGTGAAAGGACAAGGGGTGTGTCTGAAATGCACGGCAAATGTAGATCATAAAAACCGCAGAGTGGGATACTTTGATTCCAAGTAGTCACCTGAGGTAGCCTCACTGAACACCTATTCCAATCCCCTTTCCCCCAGCTTCCTCTATCTTAGCAGTGGAAAGCTAAACACTTGCTTCCCAAGACTCCCTTGCAGCTAGGCGTGACCAAGTCAATGAGACCTAAGCAGAAGTCTACGGGGATTCAGAAACAGCCTTTGCTTTTCTAATATAGATACCGTTCCCCTTTTTGATTCTTGCTACCTGGAACACAAATGTGTTGGCTGGAGGTATAACAGCCATCTCATGATCATGAGAAAAAGGCCAAGAGAATCTTAAAGAATGTGGCCTCAATGTCCATAAGTTACTGGACCAACTCAGCAACTGCTAACCTCTAGGCTTCTTGTTTCATGAGTAAAGCAAAATCCCTCGTGTTTTAAGGCAGAGTTTAATCAGGTTCTCTACTTATAGCCAAAAGTAATTCCCAAAAGAAACAATGCACCACTACCCTTTCCTTCTCTTTGTTCCACTCACTAAAGGCAGCCTCCAGAGGGGCTAAAGACCCTGGAATTATATGAGTGAGGCAAAGAGAAGGCTGAGAAAGGTCCCCAGATTGTGAAGACACAAATAAAAATTCAGCGAAGTAAAAAATACTGCTTTTTACCTCCCTGGGGGCCAAAGAATATCATATTAGTTTAATAGAGCTACTGTCTGCAGAGACATCTACCTGGCAGTATAAGCAGAGATGAGATCACCTCTCTGAGTTTATGTCAACTAACAGTTTTGGGTTGAAATTTTGAAGCTAGATAGAGTCCAGAGGCAAGGAGGCTCACCTATGGTGAAAAAGCCTGGCAAAGCTTCAGTAGGGTAGTAGAAAGGGCAACAGAAAAAATGAGCAGCCTGGCCCACTGCATGACCTGAGCCAGGTCTCTTCCAAGTGCTGGACTCAGCTCCCTCATCTGTCTAGCAAAGGGTTCAAACTGGAGGCCTGAGGCACCCCCTAGCTAAGCATGCTCTCCTTCTAAGTCTCATCTTCTGAGTAAATAGGTTCCCAGACACTGGAAAGTAGGAAAGGGACTCTTCTGAGTCCTAGAAAGCCTAGTACATGGGCAGTTACATATTCTGTCTGGAAGAAGGCCTGGCTCTTCCCCCAAAAGCTGGATGAGGAAGAAGAGTGGATATGTCCCTGGGGCAGTAGCTACAAATGGACAGAAAGTTGGTCCAGAACTGGCTGAATAAAACAGGGTTGCATGGAGGATGTGTCCCAGGCTAGCAGGGGTTGGGAACACACCCTAAACCTACCAGTACTGCCATCAAAGCCTCCCACTGCGTAGAGCAAGTCATTGAGCACTGCTGCGCCCAGTGTGCTCCGGCGCTCCTGCATGCTGGCAATGGACGTCCACTGGTCCTTCACGCCGTCATACACATCCACTGTCCGCACCCGCAGTGAGCCATTAAACCCTCCCACGGCATACACGTGGCCAGCCATGAACACCACACCTGAGGCACAGGAAACCAAGACATCAAGGTCAGGTCAGGCGCATGACTGCTCATGTTGATGGATGACAATGGAGGAGCAAGACAGACACAGGAAAAGTCACCACCGAAGATACTTTAGGTATTTGGCAGTCATTATGGGATTCACTGGATTTCTTTCCTACTTGCTTTTCTAATTTTGTCTGATTCAAGTAAATATTTGAATCAGCTTTAACTCCCCAAGCTCATAAGAACTGACCCTAAAAGAGCCAAAAACTGTGCAAGTGGCCGGGCATGGTAGCTCACGCCTGTAATTCCAGTACCTTGGGAAGCCAAGGCAGGTGGATCACCTGAGGTCAGGAGTTCAAGACCAGCTTGGCCAAAATGGTGAAACCCGTCTCTACTAAAAATGCAAAAATTAGCTGGGCATGGTGGTGCACGCCTGTAATCCCAGCTACTTGGAAGGCTGAGGTGAGAGAATCACTTGAACCCAGGAGGCAGACGTTGCAGTGAGCCGAGATCATGACACTGCACTCCAACCTGGGTGACAGAGAAAGACTCTGTCTTAAAACAACAACAACAACCAAAAAAAAAAAAACTATGCAGGAGGGAAACAAATGGGAGCCTGAAATGCACAGATGCTTGAGGAAACAAGGAGTAGCTCACGACTTCTGGCACGGAGTGGGGACCAGCAGGGGAAAAACAGCTTGCAGAACTGGGAGGCTGCTCACCTGCTCTGCATCTTCTGGAAGGAAGCTCAGCAATCTGATCCCACCGGTCCTCCTCGAAATCATAGCACTCCACACTGCGGATTGCCTTGGGTGCCTGGCCGCCAACCACAATCATGACCTCCGGAGAGACAAGTGGACATTAGCGGGGTCAGCCCAAAATCTGGATTCATGGTATCCCTGGTACTTCCACATGGCTTATCGCCCAGGGTGTGTGGATGATCTGAGATGCCAGTTTACAGAGCTACATACATGGGGATGCTGCTCCTGGTCACCAACAGGTATGAGTATTCAAGAAAAGTCTAACAAGCATCTTCCCACAGAAACACAGTCATAAGTTCTGTTTCCCAAATGCCCCACTCGGGGCTATCTTGTGGGTATGTGAAGCCGCATAGGGCATCATCTGTAATCTCAGTGCCCTCAGATTGGGAATGGGAGGTGCTAAATCTTATATCAAAACAAACTTGAATATACTTTGAAAAAGAGTGCAGAATTTGGATGTATTTTTAAAGTATTATTCAAAAGCATTTCTGAATGCCTAGAATGTAGGGTGCACTTATGCACTGCAGTATAGAAAAAAATTGAAAAACTCCTGTGAGATGGTTATTACAAAAGTTATTAAACTGATGATGTTCTGGAAACTAGTGCTAGCAGTCCTATTTCCACAAGTAAGGTAGTAGCTACCACTGCTAGGCACCATGTGAAATGTGTTGTCATTTACTTGTCACCACAACTGTGAGGTAGATATCATCATCCACGTTGACAGATAGGAAAGTAAAGCTCAGAGAACACATGTAAGTGGCCCAAGGTCACACAGCTAAGAGTGTAGGCAGAGACTGAAACCCAAGTCTACCTGACAGAGGGTGAGGCCAGCCACCCCCCCAACTCCTGCTCTAGAGACAGGATCCAAGCAAACACAGCTTGCTGCATCTATGTTTGTCAAAACACAGGTCGCTTTCCATTAGTAGGTCATGAAATCAATTTAATGGATTATGACCAGCACATATATTTTTAAAAGCACAGAAAATATGATAATAAGAATATTATTTCATGAAATATTGGTTTTGGCTATACACACTTACATGTGTCTTCTGGATAGCAATTTAAATGCATTTTGTATTGCAAGGGCATGGTCAAACACAATGAAAACTACTGCTCTGGTTAGGTTAATAGAACTGCAGTACTTAATTATGGTATCACTGCTGTGTCTTTGGTCACATGTTATTAATAAATAAAAAATTAAAGTACCAGTTACCTATAGTTTACATATTTTAATAAACATGTGCAAATTCATAGCTGTCCCCACAATGATGTCACTCTCACTCAACGGCATTCCAATATGCTTTCTTGAGTGGAGAGAAAGGGTGGAAGTCACAACCAGCAAATTCATTTGATCATTACCTGTAGCTTGTCTTATTTACCCAGTGGTTCTCAAACTTGAGCATACATCAGAATCACCTAGAGGACTTGTGAAAACACAAGCTGCTGGGCCCTATCCCCAGAGTGTCATTCAGTGGATCTGGAGTGGAGCCCAGAGGCTGCCTTTCTAACAAGTTCCCAGGTGCTGCTGCTGCTGCCACTCTAGGGTTCATACTTTGAGAACCACCTTTTCAATCCACGCTCTGTATGGATTTCCTGATGATATGCCATGAACAACTTTTGCCATTATGAATTATCATAGTGCTTTTTACTTCCCCATGATGTATTTCTGGGGAGAGAAGTGCCCATCAAAATCTGTGTGAACTCGCAAAGGCACATCCCTCAAGTGAACACTTCCCACCATACGGGAGGCAAAACCAGAGCTCACCACCATTACTACAGATCAATCATTTATTCCCCAATATTCCAGAACAGGCTCACCCACTGCCATGTGGGTGGTCACTGGTCATCAGACTTAGTCCATAGCTGTCTGTCACCAAAAGTGGGTAACCAGTGTTCAAAAATTCAGAAATCAGTTCTGACTTCTAAAGCATTCCAAAGGAACCCAGGACACAAAACCCAGCCTCGAGCTGCTGCTGCTGCTGCTTCAACAGAAACTTGACTTTCCTGGGTGCCTCAGCTCAGAGGGTCCACTGCTCTGTGTCAAGAGTAGCCTTTTTCAGAGTAAACATGAATTCTACATTACTTCCCATTTGTAATTCTTTGCTTAGACAGGCATCCATGAACAGTTCAAGGGGGATGTTAATGAACACAGCCCCTTGGCAAACACCAGATAATGCCTAACCTACTCTTCAAGGGCAGAATGACATGTTCATAAATATGCCCAGAACTTGCATTGTCTTTCCGGTTTTGAGTTGGTAAAGCTAAACTGAAGGAAAATACTGCAAGGATTTTCTTTGAAATCTGATTTCTGAAGCTGAGTGAGAATAAAAGCAGTTTTAAGTTTTCTTTCTGCAAGGACTTCAGGCACCCCACACCCTCCCACATGCTGTTCCCTGACTCGAAACCTTCCCATCTCTGAGCACTCTGCCTTAACACCTGCTTATCTTTCAGGTCTCAGTTTAAATGTTATTTCCTACAAATGGACTTCCCTGGCCTCCAGGTCAGAACTACATATCCGTCCTCTGAGATTTCACCTGCCCTGTGTGTTCTGCATTGTGCTGGACCATCAGTGTCTTGTCTTTTGCACCTCTAGACAGTGAGCCCTGCCCAGGCAGAAAACGTATCTGCCTCAGTCACCAAGATAACTCCATATACTTATGTTGCCAGGTAAAAGTGAGGGCTCAAGTGTTTATTTGGAATAAAGAATACATGAATAAAAAGTAAATAGCACATGCAAGGAGTTAAACAAACAATACAGAGTTTTTAAAAATGAAAAAAGAAACTAAACTAGAACGTCATTTTCTTTAGTTAAAATATGTTGGAACACCAGGTTAAAATTCTGGAGACAGTGAGGAAAAAGCAAGCAAAATAAAAAGAGAAAGTGAGAGCTTTTCCCATCTTTTGACTCAACCACCAAAAGAAAGTTTGCTTATACTTGGCATAAGCTATCCAGCTTCTTTTGTAAATTAAAAAAAAAAAAAGGCAAAGTTTTCAGGAACCCTCACCATGCCCCAGAAACTATCTCCCACCAGGGAAGTAGAGGGTACATGCATATTGGAGAAAATCTACCACTCATCTCTGAGAATTTTCACAGAAACAGTATTACAGAAATGCAAATTTTTTAATGTTAAAGTAAAGCCTGAGTAGAAATACAAAAATGATACACAACAGCTAGGTGCAGTGGCTCATGCCTGTAATCCCAGTAGTTTAGGTGGCAGAGGCGGGTGGATCTCTTGAGTCCAGGAGCTCAAGACCAGCCTGGGCAACATGGTGAAACCCCGTCTCTACAAAAAATACAAAAAACTAGCTGGGTGTGGTGGTGAATGCCTGTAGTCCCAACTACTTGGAAGGCTGAGGTGACAGAATCACCTGAGCCCAGGAATTTGAGGCTGCAGTGAGTTGTGATTGCAGCACCACTGCACTCCAGTCTGGGCAACACAGTGAGACCCTGTCTCAAAAAAAAAAAAAAATAGAATACAAGATAAGGTTTTCAAAACAAACTTGGCTTTGAGCTCATAAAACCACTGGTAAGAGATAACTTTAAACAAACAAAACTTGTACAACTATCTGGGAAAATGAATTATGAGGTTTTGTGGGATAGGACCATCAGTTTCAGAGGTAGCTCAAGGCAGCAGGAAGAACAGGTATACATCTGCTTCTCTCATAGGCATAGGAAACTCAATTTTTTTGTTTTATTTTTAGTTGGCACATAATAGGTACACATATTTATGGGGTACAGTGTGATGTTTGGATACATGCATACATTGGGTGATGATCAAATCAGGGTAATCAGCATACCCACCATCTCAAACACTTATTATTTCTTTGTGGTGAGAACATTCAAAATCCTCTCTTCTAGCTATTTTGAAATATACAATACATTATTGTTAACTATAGTCACCCTACTGTGTAATAGAACTCCAGAAGGTATTCCTCCTCTCTAACTGTAACATAGTATCCATTGATCACCCCCATCTCCCCTCCCTCCTCCCTTCCCCAGCCTCTGATAACCACTATTCTGCTCTCTACTTCTACGAGTTTGTCTGTTTTAGATTTCATATATAAGTGAAATCATGTGGTGTTTGTCTTTCTATGCCTGGGTTATTTCACTTAACATAATGTTCTCCAGGTTCATCCACGTTGTCACAAATGACAGGATTTCACCTTTTTATTTATTTAATTTTTTAGACAGAGTCTCGCTCTGTCACCAAGGCTGAAGTGCAATGGCACAATCTTGGTTCACTGCAACCTCCACCCCCCGGGTTCAAGCAATTCTCCTGCCTCAGCCTCCCATGTAGCTGAGATTACAGGTGCCCACCACCACACCCGGCTAATTTTTTGTATTTTTAGTAAAGATGGGGTTTCACCATGTTGGCCAGTCTGGTCCTGAACTCCTGACCTAAGGTGATCCACTCGCCTCGGCCTCCCAAAGTGCTGGGATTACAAGCATGAGCCACTGTGCCCGGCCTTTTTATAGTTGAATAGTATATATACCTCATTTTAAAATCCATTCATCTGTTGATGGGCACTTAGGTTGATGCTGTTTTTTGGCTATTGTGAATACTGCTGAAATAAACATGAGAGTACAGATATCTCTTCAACATGCTGATTTAATTTCCTTTGGATGCATACCCAGTATGGGATTGCAGGGTCATATGGTAGTTCTACTTTTAATTTTTCCTGGACACATATAACCAACCAATATAGAATCACGAAGAAACAGAAAACCCAAACAGACCAATAACAAGTAACAAGATTGAATCACTAATAAAAAGTCTGCTATCAAAGAAAAGCCCAGAACCTGATAGTTTCACTGCTGAATTCTAACAAACATTTAAAGAAGAACTAATACCAGTTATTCTCAAACTATTCTAAAATATTGAAAGGGAGGGAATACTTCCAAATTTATTCTTTGAAGCCAGGACTACTCTAATACCAAACTAGACAAGGGCATGACAAAAAAGAAAACTATAGACCAATATCCATGATGAACACAGATACAAAAATCCATAACAAAATACTAGCAAATGAAATTCAACAGCACATTGAAAAGATCATTTACCGTGATCAAATAGATTCATCCTAGGGATGCAAGGATGGTTCAATATAACACAAATCAATAAAAACAATATGTCACATTAACAGAATCAAAGACAAAAACCACATAATCATTTCAATAGATGCAGAAAAAGCATTTGATAAAACTCAACATCCCTTCATAATAAAAACTCTCAACAAATTAGAAATAGAAGAAATGTAACTCAACATAATAGAGGCCATATATGACAAACCCGCAGCTAACATCATACTAGAAAGGGGAAAGTTGAAAGCTTTTCCTCTAAGAATTGGAACAAGACAAGGATGCCCACTTTCTCCACTTCTATCCAACATAGTACTGGAAGTCCTAGCCAGAGCAATCAGGCAAGAGAAAGAAATGAAGTACATTCAAATTGAAAGGAGAAAGTCAAACTGCTTGCAGAGAATATGATCTTATATATTAAAAAGCCTAAAGACGCCACCAAAAAACTATTCGAATGAATAAATGAATTGGCAAAGTGGCAGGATACAAAATCAACATACAAAACTTAGTGGTGTTCCTATACACTAATAGTGAACTATCTGAAAAAGAAATAAAGAAAAAAACTCATTAACAATAGCTACAAAAAAATAAAATAACTAGGAATAAATTTAACCACAGAGGTAAAAGATCTCTACAATGAAAACTATAAAACATTGACGAAAGAAATTGAAGAGGACACAAATAAATGGAAAGATATTCCATGATCATGGAAAGAATTAATAATGTTAAAATGCTCATACTACCTAAAGCAATCTACAGATTCAATGTAATCCTTATCAAACTACCAATGACATTCTTCACAAAAATAAGAAAAAAAAAATCTAAAACTCATATAGGAATAGCCAAACAATCTAGAGCAAAAGGAACAAAGCTGGGGGCATCATGCTACCTGACTTCAAAATATACAGCAAAGCTAGAGTAACTAAAACAGCATGGTACTGGCATAAAAACAGACACATAGGCCAATGGAATATAAAATTAGAGAACCTAGAAATAAATCCACACATTTACAGCCAACTGATTTTCGACGAACATGCCAAAAGCACACATTTGACAAGGTGTTAATACCCAGAATATATAAGGAACTCAAACAACTAAATAACAGAAAAACAGATAATCTGATTCAAAAATGGGCAAAAAGATCTAAACAGATATTTCTCTAAAAAAGATATATGAATGACCAACAAGTATATGAAAAAAAATGCTCAACATCACTATTTATCTGGGAAATGCAAATGAAAATCACAACGAGATATCACCTCACCCCAATTAGAAGGTCTACTGCAGAAAAGACAAAAGATAACTGCTGGCAAGGATGTGGAGAAAGAGGAACTCTTATACCCTGCTGGTGGGAATGTAAATTAGTACAGCCCAGTATGGTGAAAAGAAATCCAATTTTTATGGTAGGTGTTGCAAGAAGCATTCATACATGGAGCACTACACCCACTACTGTGTTGATCATGCAGAGTAAAAAGAATAAATTTCCTATCATGAGTGCTAATGGATAGTTGTTTCCATGGATACCTGATGTTAGCAACCAGTTAGGCAAATATGAGTATTTCCCACAGTCTACATGTATCACATCTCTGAAATCACAAACTTCTAGCTACTTAAGAAGACCACAAGATGTTAGAGGAAGAGACTTGAACCATTCTCTCCTATATGCCCTCGTTTTATATTCCAGAAACACCCAGGCCCAGGGAGTTCAACAAGCATGTTTCTTTCTTTCCCCAACACTCCTAAACCCCAATATACTTAAGATTAATATGCCTTTATTAGAAATTACTCAATCAAATCAGCTTATTTAACGATCACTATTTTTAACATTTATCTTTCAAGGTAACCCTGAGTAAGAACTATCAGTCACGTAGGAATCACAAACTAAAGAACTGGCTCTAGGTGAACAATTATGCTAGACTGAACAATTTAATCACTCTCGTGAACTGCAGCATACTTAGGAGTTTGGCAGGGTGCCTCAGAGTTCTGATCCCAAGTCTCAACTGTCACTGTGTTGAAGGCTGCAGAAGTTCTGGTGAATGGAGGTTCTCTGGTTGACAGAATATGAGTGAGCTGAACTCCACTGTAGCAGAGATGGTTATTAGATACCTCCCAAGGAAAACACTGTCATTTTGAAAAGTCAAATAGCCATTTATTTTAGGAAGATTAGTGAGCCCAAGCAAAAGACTACCTGATTCCTTAGGAAGGAGATTTTACTCCCAGCATAACATTTTTTAAAATAAATATATAATGCTCTCTTGTTTACATAGATGATTCTGATTCTACCAGCGTGACTGTGGGATTGAAGGCATGTTGGTCCCTCCTCACCGAAATCACAACCACCCTGTGTCTGAGAGCCATTAGGTGCCAGGGACTAGCCAGGGAAAGGGACAATCCATGAAGAGAATAGAGATTTCCAGCCTACGTGTAGATCAAGACCCTAGCCCTGGCCTCAGGACTACATAGGTCATTCAAATTTCTACTCAGGTGAGAGGAACAATCTGGGCTCTACACACTTTTTTCATCGGGCAAGAGTAGAATGCATGTCCAAACTCTCTTCTGTGACCGGTGAGCTGGGCAGAAGGCAGGCCCAGCCAGTCGGTCCCTCGGGCCAGGGCAGGAAGCGAGAGTCTCTCTTACCCTGGTGCGTGGGGCCGCAGGGCTAACACCAACAATTCATCCGATGGAGCATGTCGAGGTCGAGCCAGAAGACTTGTCCAAGCAGGTTCCTAAGCAACAGTTGCTCTAGGCAAGTACTGATAGCAAGGTGCAGAGAAAATGGGGGTCTGAGAACCAGGTAATATGAGGGCAAGGCCCAGGGGGAGAGAAGAGGAGTGGAAAAAATGGGCTTTGGAATCAGACACATCTGGGCCCAAATATAGTATCAGCCCAGTCACTATATAGCTGTGTGGCTATGAGCAAGACATTTAACCTTGCTAAGCCTCATTTTCATAACTTGTAATATCAGGATAATAGGATGCTTCCCATATGGGTGTCAGGAGGCTTAAATGATATGAAGCACTTAGCACAATGCTTGATAAATAGTAAACACTAAATGTTATCTGATTAACACTAGTGTCATTATTAGCTTCTAAGGCAGGTGCTAAAAAACAGATTCCCAATGAAAGGTAGAAAAGGATACTATGAACCTGTGAGGGAGGGTAAGTACCACTAATTCTAGGGGTGATTATGGGGCTTTTTCAGGACCCCAGGGTGCTTGTCAGGGTGTGGACCAAGGTGGAAGGGGGCAGTGCCCATCCAGGGGCCTGGGCCAAATGAGAGGTCATCCCATCCACCCTGTCAACAGCTTCTTCAAATACCATCTACTGAAAGCAGGACAGCCCAACTCAGGAGCAAGCCACCCACTTCCAGCCCAAATGGCGTTTCAGTAGCATTTTTAAAGAGCTGAATAGAGATGCCAACTGAACTGGAATGACAGTGAAAAGTGCCAGGTTCAGTACATTTCCAAAAGGTTCATTTGCATCTTCCTGAAACCTCATTTCCTTGCCGCCATCTGTGGAACAGGGTAACGTAGGAGACTTCTGAGTGGCTGGGAGACAGCCTCGGGTTGTCCATGGCAACCCAGCCTCAGGAAAAGTGCTGGGCGGTGAATGTGTGGGAGCCAAGATGATGCTGTTAGCTGTTCCGGCTGGGATGTGTCAGTATGCTCTGTGCATATATGGCTCAGGAAAAACACCTTTATTAGCCTCTGCAGCTATCTCAAGGCAGAGTCCTGTTCCTCTCAGGGAAAGGACTTGGCTGGCAAACAGAGTTACTGCTGAGAATTACTGAATATAGTGCAGGTCTCTCTCCACCATGTTGTTTTTCAAAGTTTGCTCTGCCAGAAAGCCTATCTGGACTGAATTTATGAAAGCACAAACCAGCCTGCCCTTGGAATTCCTATGCCTGCTTCTCCAACTAGTCCAATTATCTCCTGATTTTTCTTCTTTCTCTACTTATTTGGTTGTTCATATATGTCTATCTTACTTTCTCAGAAAGACTTCTTAAAATTAAAAGTCCCCAAAGGGCAGGAATCAGGTTTCTTTCAACACAGCATACGGCTATAATGCTTTTGTGACATTTGGAAGCAATATAATAAAACAGTTCAGAGCACAGGGCCTCGGGCCAGTCATCCTAGGCTTAAACCTCAACTCAGCCATTTACTAATTGTGCTTTAAAGATGGGTCACAAATTCTGTGATACTACTACACTCAGACGTGGAACTTAATACTTCTCCCCTTAAGTGTGGGCTAGACTTAGTGACTTGTATCTAGCAAATAAAAGACAGAAGTGATGGGACATGGATTTTGACATTAGGTTATAAAAACACTACAGCTTCCGTGTTAGATGTGTGCTCTCATTTTCTTGCTCTAGAATCACCCTCTCTGGAAGAAAGCCAGCATGTCATGAGGACACTCAAGCAGCTTATGGAGAGGCCCACATGGCAAGAAACAGGCCTGCCAGCAACCACATGAGTGAGCTTAGAATCAGATCCTCCCCAAACAAGCCTGAAATAACTGCACCCCGACCAACAGCTTGACTGTATGAGAGACCCTGGGTCAAAAGGACCCAGCTAAGCCACTCCAGGATTCCTGCCCACAGAAACTGTGAGATGATAGATGTTTATTGTGTTAAGCCATCGTAGGGTAATTTGTAATGCAGAAATAGATAACTAATGCACAATAAGTGGGTGACATAACCCAAGGTCCAACTTCCTCATCTGCGAAATGGGGATAATTACAGTTATGAAAATCCTATGAGATAACAAATATAAGTCACTTAGCCCAGTGGCTGGCACATGATAAGTGCTCAGTAATTGATATCTGCTGTTATCATTATTGTGGGTATTAGTATCATGTAGTGATTAAAAGCCCAGGCTTTGAGTCAGCCAGACTTGGATTCAAGTCCTCACACTGCCACTTAAGTGCTGTAAAACCCTGGGCAAATCACTCAGTCTTACTCAATCTCACCGAATCTCAGTTGTCTCCAACATTAAAGCCTCCAGAGTTGTAATAAAGTCAAAATAAGATAACGGGCATTACATACTTAGGCTAATAATGCAAAGAAGCTGCTCAGTAATTAGTATTTAAACAATACTACTTGTATCATCATCAATACCTCTGGTGATGATGACCAGGACAATGACCCAGGGAAGAAGATGCAAAGTACAAATTATTCTAAGTGGTCACCAGAGGGTGTAAACCAGTTTTCTCCTGCAGTCACCTGAACCAGTTTCTGGATGTTCACTCTCACAGACAATTTGCGTTTTACCTTGGAGACACAGCTCCTGGCAGCTCCTGCAGAAAGCTTTCCTTAACTCCTTACCCCTCTCTGTGCTCCCAGAGTGTTTTTCCTGTACCCCTATGAGGGCATTTACTCACTCCATTACAATTGTCCTTTCACAACTGTTTCCCCTCCTCCTGGTCTGGGAGTCCCCTGGGGAAGAGACCAGTTCATATCAGCCTTCGTGAATCCAGTACTTACCCCAGTGCCTGGCAATTAGTGGTTTCTCTATGGAAGTATGTTGGATGAGTGAATTAAAAAGTAATGAATTGGCAGGGCACGGTGGCTCACGCCTATAATCCCAGCACTTTGGGAGGCTGAGGAAGGTGGATCACCAGAGGTCAGGAGTTCGAGACCAGCCTGACCAACATGGTGAAACCCCATCTCTACTAAAAATACAAAAAACGTAGCCGGGCACAGTGGCAGGCGCCTGTAATCCCAGCTACTTGGGTGGCTGAGGCAGGAGAATCGCTTGAACCCAGGAATCAGAGGTTGCAGTGAGCCAAGATCGTGCCATTGCACTCCAGCCTGGGCAACAGGAGCAAAACTCCATCTAAAAAAAAAAAAAAGTAATGAATTAATGCATACATGATTGTTGATAGCTGGATTTCAGATTTAAGAAAAAGAAAGAAAGAAAGAAAAGAAACAAAGAACCTTACAACCCTTCTAACCCCCAGGAACGACAACTGGATTCATTCAAATTTGTACTTGTAGGCTTGAATCAAACATTCTAGGGTCAACCTCCATTAGTGGTCAAAGGAGGATATAAAGTAGGATATAAATCCTCACTAAAGCCATGTGAAAACGCAGGTATGAATGCTGATAAGCCCATCAGGAAAAAATGAGGGGTGATATAAATGGTCAGTATTAAGTCTCTATGAGGTTATTTCTTCTTTAAAAATGTGTTTCTTTAATTGAGGCCGTGTGCCAAGGACACAGATGAGTAATGCCTGCTGCCATGGAACCTATAGTTGTGTAGAGGAGCTAACACTCTAGAAGAGAGCCCTAAATGCCTGCCTGAGGCATCAGCCTGGGCTACTCAGTAATCTTCTGAAACTACTGTCCTTGTTGTTCAAAAAGCAATGAAGCCATCACCAACCTGACCTCTCCCCCATTAAATAACCTTTCTCATCAATCACATTTCTACCTATCAGCAATAAACAATTAGAAATTGGAATTTCAAAAGAAAACATTTACAATAGCATCTAAAACAATAAAATACCCAGGGATAGATCTAACAAAAGACATGTAAGACCCATAAACTGAAAACTATAAAACACTGATGAGAGAAATTAAAGAAGACCTGCATAAATGGAGTTATGCTGTGTTCATGGATCTAAAGATTTAATATTATTAAGATGGCAGTTCCCCCATTTGATCTAGAGATTCAATACCATTCCAAGCAGAACCCCTACAAGCTTTTTTGTAGATAGACAAGTTGATTCTGAAATTTAATGGAAATGCAAAGACCTAGACTCACAAAAACAACTTTGAAGAACAAAACTGGAGGACTCATACTGCCTAATTTCAAGACTTACTAGAAAGCTAGTAATCGAGGCAACATAGTATTGGTGTAAAGGTAGACAGATAAAATGGAACAGAAGAGAGTCCAGAAATAGATGAACACATATACAGTCAATTATTTATAACAAAAGTAACAGGGTAATTCAATGGAGAACAGAGAATCTTCCCAATAAATAGTGTGGAACAACTGGACATTCATATGCAAAACAAATGAGCCTTAGACTCTCACCTCATGCACCATATTAAGAACAACAACAAAAAAAAACTTCTCAAAATGGATCCATAGGCCTAAGTGTAAAACCTAAAACTTCTAGAAGAAAGTAGAGGAGAAAATCTGTGACTTCAAATTAGGCAAAGATTTTTTATATAGAGCACAAAATAAACCATAACAGAAAAAAATTGAAAAATTAAAAACTTATGCACTTCCAAATACAGTACAGCCACCATGGAAAACAGTGTGGATCTTGCTCAAAAAAATAAAAATAGAACTACCATATAATCCAGCAATCCCACTATTGGGTATATATCCAAAGGAAATGAAATCAGTATGTCAGAGAGATATCTACTCTTGTGTTCACTGCAGCATTAGTTGCAATAGCCAAGATGTGGAATCAAGCTAAATGTCCATCGACAGATGAATGCATAAAGAAACTGTGGTATACATATTTAGTAGAATACTATTTAGCCTTAAAAAAGAAGGAAATCCTGTCATCTATGACAATATGGATGAACCTGGAGGACATTACGTTAAGTGAAATAAGCAGGGCACAAAAGGACAAATAACATACAGTCTCACTCATACGCGGAATCTAAAAAAGTTAAACTCATAGAAGTAGAGAATAGAATGGTGGTTACCAAGGGATAGGGGAAGGGGTTGGCTGGGAAGATGTTGATCAAAGGATATGAAATTTCAGTGAGATGGGAGAAATACCTTCAAGAGATTTATAGTACAACGTGGTGACTATAGTTAATAACAATGTATTATATTCTTGAAAATAGTTAAGAGAATGGATTTTAAGTGTTCTTACCACAAAAAAATAAGTATATGATGTAATACATATGTTAATTAGCTAAATTTAGCCATTCCACAATGTATCTATATTTCAAAACCTCATGTTGTACATGATAAATGCATATAACTTTTGTCAATTAAAAAATTAATTAGTGGCCGGGCGCGGTGGCTCACGTCTGTAATCCCAGCACTTTGGGAGGCCGAGGCAGGCGGATCACGAGGTCAGGAGATTGAGACCATCCTGGCTAACACGGTAAAACCCCGTCTCCACTAAAAATACACACAAAAAAAAAAATTAGCCGGGCCTGGTGGCAGGCACCTGTAGTCCCAGCTACTCGGGAGGCTGAGGCAGGAGAATGGCATGAACCCGGGAGGCAGAACTTGCAGTGAGCCGTGATTGTGCCACTGCACTCCGGCCTGGGCAACAGAGCAAGACTCCGTCTCAAAAAAATAATAATAATTAATTAGTTAAAAAACTATCTTCCAAAGATACTGCTAAAAAAATGAAAATATAAGGCACAGGTTGGGAGAAAATATTTGCACAATATATATCTTATTAAAGACTTGTATCCAGAATACATAAAGAATGTTTACAACTCAATAAGAAAACAATAACCCAATTTTTCAAATGGGCAAAATATTTTAACAGACACTTCACCAAAGAAGAAATATGGGTGGCAAATAGGCACATGAGAAAATCTCAACAGCATAGTGATTAGAGAGATGCATATTAAAACCATAGTGAGATACTACCACAGACCTACTAGAATGGCTAAAATTTTTAAAAATAGATAATGTCAAGTAGTAGCAGGACTGCAGAATAACTGAAACTCATATATTGCTGGTGGAAATGCATAATAGTATAGCCATTTTAAAAAACAGTTTAGCAATTTCTTATAAAGTTAAACATATACTTACCATACAACCCAGCAATCCTACTCCTAGGTATTTACCCAAGAGAAATTAAAACATATGTCCACACAAAGATCTGTAAGTGAAATCACAGCAGCTTTATTTGTAACAGCCAAAAACTGGATACCCAAATGTCCACCAACTCGTGAATGAATAAACTATGGTCCATCCATACAGTGGAATGTTGCTTAGTGATAAAAAGGAATGAGCTCCTGATACATGCAACAACGGGGATGAATCTCAAATGCATTATGGTAAGAAAAAGAAGCCAAGCTCAAAGGACTACATACAGCATGATTCCATTTATATGACACTCTAGAAAAGGCAAAACCATAGGGACAGAAATCAGATCAGTAGTTGTCAGAGGCTGGGGGTAGAAGAAGAGGATTGACTACAAAGCAGCACATGGAAACTTTTTGTAGTGATTAAAATATTCTATGTTTTGATTGGGATGGTGGTTACATGACTGTGCATTTGTAAAAACTTATCACATTGTATCTCTAAAAAGTGTGAATTTTACTGCATATAAATTATTATACCTCAACTAATCTAAAAGAAAATAATCTCTTTAAACCGCTACCAAAACCTCAAAGCTGTTTCTCAGGAAGCAGTTCGGTGTAAAAGGAAAAGCATGGACTTTGGAGTGAGACAGACCGAACCCCAGCTCTGCACTTAGCCAGTACTTAACTGGGCAAATTTCTTAACCTCTCTGAGTAATCTAAGTAGGGATATGAATAGTACAGACCTATTGCTGTGATGATTTATTAAGACAGTACACGATCTGATAATCCCTAAGTGATCATTTCCCTCGCATACCCTATTCATTCTTCAAGCCTTCAGTGGGGATCCCCTCACTAATTTAAGTGCCTAAACAATGGTGATGAGAGTATAGTTTAAGAAGCAGGTTAGACAACATAACCTTAAATCATTCAAGGATTAAATACAGGAGAACAATGAGACAAAGAGTAGTGATGTCTTCTTTCTTTCTTTCTTTCTTTAACAGATTCTAAGGAAGTCATGGTTCCAGTTGCCTGCAGAAGGCCCAGGAATCTAAATGTTTTCATTCAGAAAATAAATGTTTCTTAAGGAGTAGGGATGACAGAAGGATGGCTTTGACCTCCTGAAACAAGGGGTAGACTCTTCTTTCTCAACTATAGATTCAATCCCTGGGATGGAACAGGGGTGATGGTGGAGCAGCTTTCAGCATGCTTAGTCCAGGCTCAGGCACAAACTGGGCTTTAATTTTAAAACTATCTTTTTATGGGTATACGTGGTAAGAGCCAGACATGGAGTCCAAAAAAGGAGAGGTCACTGGGTATGGTTTCTACACAAAAAAGCTGGGCCAGTGCTGAACCATTCCCTTAGCTCCAAGCTACACTCCTCAGGCAAAGATGTCATTCTTCTGATATCATAGAGGATGAGAACCAATTTCCAAAGGGAAATGTCACAGACAGAAGACCAGCTGAAAACCCAGGGAAGTAAAAAGGCTAAATAAAAAGCAGCACACTTAGAATCAACATTCTCAAAACATGAAGCTTGTGGAAATTTAGATCATAATAAAGATAGTATTCAAACCAATGGGGGAAGAGGGGAATTAATGAATAAAATAACCTTGAGACAATTGGCTCATCATTTGCAATACCAATAAAACTGAATCCCTGCCCTCACTCCTTACACACAAAAAATAATTCTAAGTGCATCAAAGATTCAAATGTAAAACAAAAATTATAAAGGTACTTGAAGAAAACATGGGGACACTATTTAAATAATTTCAGAGTAAAGAAAATATTTCTAAACATGACACAAAACCCAAGCTATAAAACAAAAGATAGATCAATTTGACTCCTTAAAAACTGGGGCTTTTTTGGACTAAAAAATTACTATAAACAAGAGGCAAATTGCAAACTAAGAAAAAACATATTTGAAATACATACATTCAAAGGCCTAACCTCTTTCATGTACAAAGAGCCTTTAGAAACTACAAATAAGGCCAGGCACAGTGGCTCACACCTACAATCCCAGCATTTTGGGAGGCCAAGGTGGGTGGACTGCTTGAGCTCAGGAGTTCGAGACCAGCCTAGGCAACAGGCAAAAACCTGTCTCTACAAAAAAATTAAAAGAAAAAAAATTAGCTGGGTGTGTTGGCACACACCTGCAGTCCCAGCTACTTGGGAGGCTGAGGTGGGAGGATCACTTGAGCTTGGAAGATGGAAGCTGAAGTGAGCTGAGATCACTCCACTGCACTCCGGCCTGGGTAGAAGAACAAGACTCTGCCTCAAGAAAAAAAAAAAAAAAGGAATAAAAAATATTAATTAAAAAATACAATCTAATAGAAAAATGAGCCAGGGACATGAACAGAGAATTCTCCAAAATAGAAATACAAATGCCGATAATCATATGAAATCAAGATTAATCTCACTCCCAATGAAAGAAATACGAACTCAAACAAGATGCCATCTTTTAAAGGATACTTGACACAGAAATGTTTACAATACAAAAAAAAAAAAAGGAAATTACTGCAAAGCCCATCAGTAGAGGACTGTCCATAATATGTACATAATAGTGCATAAATACAATTAAACACCATGTACCATTACAATTTAAATGCTGATTTCACCTATACTGATAATATTAAAAGCAGTCTGTACCACATGGCTGCATGGGGGGAAAAATAGTTCAATCTGTATAGCAATACACTGTACATTTGTATCTATCTGTGAAAAAGTGCAGAGAGACATGTCTGAAAGAAAATTTTCCAAATAATAGCAGATTTTTTACCCTAGGAGACATTTCAAGTGACTTTTATTTAATTTCAAAATTGTAGTATCCTTTTAATAATCCACAATAAGCACATATGTCTATAATTAAAGAAAGCTAAGTTATTTTCACTTTGAAAAATATGAAGAAGTTTCAATGCAATATTTCAACCAAACAAAACAAAAGGCATCAACCTGCAGTAAGACCAATGTCCAGCCAGACCAAGGCCTTGCCTTGCGGCTGTGCCTTCTTCTAACCTGCACTAGGCAACGTGAGGCCAACAGGCAAGTATGCACTCTCAGGTTTACAAACGTGAAGCCAGGTGCAGGATGGTATGAGTTCAGAGAACAGGTTTGGAGAGTGATAAAGACTCAGTTCAAATGCTGGTTCTACCACATTAGCTGTGTTGACCTTGGGCAAGTAAATTAACTTCTCTGAAACTCAGTTTCCTCCTTTATAAAACTAGGATAACTATCTCTACCTTGTAGTGTTGTTGAAAAGATTAAGTAAGATATTCAAGTGATAACCTCAGCACTCAATAAAGGTTAGCTGCTTGTATTATTATCTGGGACACTGAGACATTTGTTCACATTGCAACCAATATATTCCCCATGATCCAAGGTCAAGGAGCAGAGGGGAAAGAAGGTCCTGCAAACCTCAGAGAATTCCAACACCTGGTCTTGGAAAACAACATGCCTCTAGCCCCTGTGAAACCTTCCTGGAAGAAGCAGGCAGGGAGGATGGCAGCCAGCTGGAAAGAGGAGGAGGAGGACAAAGCAAGGGCCTAAATAATTTCCTGGTGCTGCCTACTGTGTCATCAATGAGACAACATGACCCACTCCTCTCCTCCCACCTTTCCTCCTGGGTTGACTGATTCCTTCCCCCAGACATCGGCATGTTAGACTCCTAAAACGACTACTTTGGTGCCACACCAGACAGGACTTTAGGGATCGAGTGGAGCATCCTTCATTCTATAGATAAGGAGCCTGAGGGTCAGAGAGGAAAGAAGACTCGCAGGGAACCAAAGCAGCCAGCATACACCATAAACTCTAGTTCTCTAGATCATGGGGTCCCCTCCTGTGTCTTCCTTCCCTTTCCCTGGCTGCTCCCTCACAAATTCTCATTTCTCCCATTTCCTTCCTCTGCTTCGTGACCTGTCAAACTCCTCAATTTGACAGGGTCCCTTTTCTTAGAACCCCTTTTCTTCTCTGGGGCAGCCCTAATTGTCCTTTATGTCCTTCCCTGAGTGGGGAAAAGAAACAGACTAGGACTATTCTGACTCAAAGAATGGCCTAGAAAGAGGACTACTATGGCCATCACTAAGTGAAACCAACATAGCCATTCCTCTGCTTCCAACAGAAATAGAGCACAAGCCATGGTGTGAAATGAGAAGTCAGGGTGGGGGTGAGAGGGAGCTCTGAGTTATTCTCAAACCTCCCTGATGACATTGCAGGTTACCTTGAAACTCTTAGGAAAGGAAGACCCCAGAAGAGAGAGTTACCAGCAGATTCAAGAGGAACCAGCAGACTCCATCTCCTAGGTTGTAAATGCAACCAAGATGCAGGGCAGCCATGGGTGAGGAAAGACTTGGAGGCAGGAGTGGAAGGCCACTTTCCCAGGGCACAGTCCTGACTCTTGGTGGTGATTGGGCTGGGGCTTACCTTGGGAAGGCTGACTGGAGTCCTGGGCTTGGTCCTTGGGTTCTTAATCAATAGCCTCTGATCCAGAGGGAGGAGATGGTATTTCATGGCCTCAATGAGGAAGTCTTTACAGGTGTTGTTATTCTTTATCAAAGCTTCTTCTTCAACCGTCTAGAGGTAATAATCCACAGATGATCCTGGAGCACAGCTCAGCCACATTTCCCAAGCTTTCACCCTGGGCTCAGTCATTCCTGCACTCCCACACTCATTCATTCCTTCACCACATCATCTCAGACCCAAAGAGTTACAACTTACTGCTCACCTCCTGCATTTTAAGAGCACAGTGGGATAAAGGATCAAGCTCTGGCATTAGACCAGATCCACTACTTAACATCTCTGATCCTCAGTTTCCTCATCTGTAAAATGGGCATATTAAAGGTATCTACAACCTCACTAGTTTTGTTTGTTTTGAGGCTTAAATGAGTTTATGCAAAACAAAAGACAAGTAGCCGTCCTGAAAGCCTCTAACCACATTTCTCCTGATTTGAATGCATTATAATGCTTAGGGCAAACAGACATCTGAGAGGAGGAGTGAGGGGAAAGAGGAAAGGGTGTGGGAGCCATCAGCCAACCTTTGGAGGCATTGAGTAAAATAAGCTTGTCAAGGAGAAAGATTCATATTCGTTGTCTTATAGTGAAGGTCTCAGGGCAGAAAATCGGCCAGTGAGGCTCCTTCTAACAGAGTAACAACATCAGAGCAGAAAAATTACCCTGCACAAAGTCCCACCTATTGACCTCACCTAGGACTCCATCTAAGCTGGGGCTCTGGCTTCTTTACCTCTTATTCCAGAGCTTAGGACCTAAGCAGGTGCTCAGCACATGTAAGCCTAAAGGTTTCATGAGCAAGACCAAGCATGAAGCCATTCTGGTGCTCTAACTCTCCAATCCCCACCTTTTGGCCCAGGTCAGATCACTGTGTGGCATATCTGGAATGGGTAATGTGGTCTTCTGGGGCTGCTTTGTGTTAGGAAAGATCAATTCCATTCAACAGCTAACACTGATTGAATGTCTCCTGGTTGGGCAGCCCTGTGCTGGTCCCCAGGAAGAAAATGATGAACAAGACAAAATTTCTGACCCTGAAGAATTCAAGTCCAGTCAGAGAATGAGAAGGGCCTCCAATTATCTCAGCCCTCAAGTCAGTGATGCACAAGGCATGACTGAGCCTCTCCTGGGTCCCCATCTGTCACTAGGAATGAAAGCATGGCCAGGGCCATCATCTGCTGGGCAGCATTGGAGCTGGCAGGGAAAAAAGGATTGGCAAGAGAAGGCCTCTGTGTACCTCTGACCACCTCCCTCCCCAGAGACAGTCCCCAAGAACTGTTTTCCTTGGAAGGTTTTTTTTTCCCCTCCCAGTAAGGAACTGAGCCAGCTTGAGACAAATCATAAACTTCTAGGGTCAATTACAAAATAAAAAGGGTGGGAGAGGATGCCTGAAAAAGCTTGGAAGGAAGGAGAAATGCATGAGCAGCTATTTCTCCAGAAGAACTTACTCAGCTTGAATTAAAAGTTCTCCTGGAAAGTTAGTGCTTCATGGGTACAAGAGTTTCAACTTTGGGGGTGATGACAAAGTTTTGGAAATCTTTATAGTAATGGTTGTACTGAATTTGAATGTAATGAATGCCTCTAAATTGTACACTTAAAATGGTTAAAATAACAAAGTTTATGTAATATACATTTTATCACAACATATTATACATTTAGTACAATATTTTTAAATGCTGAGTAAAAGCCTAATAAATGCTACCTTTTGTGAAAGAAAAAAAAACCTCCCCCAGAAGTCAGGCAGTGTTGGTGGAGGTCTGCCCAGGGCTTTCCCTTCCTTCTCCTCCTCCTCCTCCCCCACCATCAGCCATCCCAGCAATTATACTCATTTGAAGTTTCAAAGTCAAATGAATGTAATGAAACATCCTATTCCAGAGGTGTTCACTCTGAGAGGCCTGATAAAAGGCCTTTCTGCAAAAAGGGCAAAGGGAGGAGTCCCACACAACAGTTCTCATGCCCATTGCCTCTGACCCCCTTCTTTTCCAGATCTCAATTCTACTTTGGCATAATAACCCAGGAGCCATTTCCTAATGGTGACGTTTGTTAAGCTTCAGTTGTGGATGCCTGATGAAGTTTGTGACCAACGGTCTCTAAGGCCACTTTAGCTTTCTCTGGAACCCAGGTCCCCAGGTTGCCAACCCTCCCTGTGGAAGCGAGACTATACTGGAGTCCAGGTGCCTCCTCCACCTCCAGCCAGCTTCCCACAGGACAGTGGGAGGTTTGACTGACACTGGATGCTCAGGCAAGTTCACTTCCTCCGCTTAGGGGACCTTTTCTACAGGAAAGATATGCTGCCACCAGGTGGCAGTGGTACCACCCAAAGTAGCATGCATGCCCCATTTAAGAGCTTGCAAGCATATCCCTCAGCACCTGAGAAGGCTGAAGTACGGCGATTCAGGGAACATTTCACTGACCCCTCATACCTGCAATCTACAAGTGTTACCAGCAGACGAGTTTACAAGTGCTCGTGAGGATACTGTGTCACCTGCTACTAAGAATCACAGCAGTGGTCACAAAGACTACAAAGTAAGATCAGTAACATTCACTGACCACTGTATTATAGGCCTACATGGATTATCTCATTTTATTGTTTATCCCCAAACAATCCTATAAAGGCAAGTGCCATTTTTTCCAGGTAAGAAAACTGAGGTTTAAAAAGGTTAAGTATGTACCCAGTATTATATGGCTGGAAAGTAACAAGAGCTGGGCTGCTGGGCTGCTAGGCTGCTAAACCTCCTCTTTATCCTTGCATCATATCTTCCCTTCCTTCCAGAGACTCCTTGGAGACAGCTGAGGGCTAACCTGCTGTCTTGATGTTTTGTTTTGTTCATATATTTTAAGGTTTATTCTCTGCTTATAAAAGTGTCTAATGCCATTTACTGTATAAAATAAGTCACGTAATGGGTATGCAGAAAAGAGCGTATCAATGGTGGCAGCTAGCTTAGCGGAAGAACTATGCACTTCAGAGCCAGAATGACATGGATTTGAATCCTGAGCCTCTCTAAGGCTGGTGACCCCGATAAATCCCAACCTCCATAAGCCTCAAGGCCTACATGTGTAAAAAAAGGCGTTACAATCTTTGCCTCTCTGGGTTATTATAAGGATTAAACGAGAAAACATATGGCACCATAAGGAAACCCCATAATTCTTAATTTTTCTTTCCTTTTCAGAGGAAGTGGAAGTACTCTGTATTCTAGGCACCATTTTTACAGTCTTGAATTTGGCTTCAAGTTGCCTAAAACTAAGACAAAAAGGGAACATAGAAACATTGTGGACATGACCCTTCTTGCTTCAGTCCTCTTCAACAAAGACAGCTAACTTTCATGGAACATTTGTTACCCCAGGCTCCACACGAAGCAGCTGACTTGCATACTCTACTCCTTTAGTCCTCACAACAACCCTGCTGGGCTCTACTATAATATCTGTTCTATGGAAGAAAAACTGAGGCTTGAAGAGGTTAAATAAAAATCCAAAACTAATAAGCAGCAGAGCAGAGACTGAAACCTAAGTGTCCTATTTTCAAGCCTATGCTCTTAAACTTTACAACACCTAACACTTAACCCAGTGGGCTGGTTCCCTCAGCACATACAGAAGACCCACTAAACCCCTCAACTACTCTATCCAACCAGGATTGCCCATTGCTATTCCTACAGGTCTGGGTGAACACAGAAGTGCTTGGCTCTTCATACAACACTCACTTGGACTAGGTAGTCCCTAGGTAAGAGAGGAAGTCGGACATGTTCCATCAGCTTTGCCATGTGCTCTAAACGGGTTTCTTTCTCATAATTGATCCATGAGATCACAGCTTCAAACACCTATAAAGAAAAGCAACATGGGCAACTTCAGTAAAGAGACAAAAGCTTTCAAACAACCCTCAATCTGTTAAAAAAAAAAAAAAAAAGAGAGAGAGAGAGAAAAAGTTATGAGTCATCCACAAAGGTGTTTAATTAATCTGAGACTCATATTTAAAATAAAAACAGAAAGGGTTTGTTTACTTGCTGGCCTCAGAGAGTGATCACACACACAGTCTACACACACACACACACACACACACACACACACAAGGACAAACATGCTATCCCAAATGTAGAATCATCATGGTTCATTCTAAAATAAAAACCAGTTCCAATAGTTTTTTAAGGGTAAAAATACAGAGCAGTAACTGTGAACCAAATGTATAGAGGCTGCTCAGGAAGATCAGACCCTGGGGGCAATGTCGTCATCTCCCCATGCCCCCGTTTCCTCACTTATGTCCCGTGTAAAGTTAATGCAGAATAAAAACAGTAAGAATGCCCTCTGCCCAAAGCTGGCTGTGATGGTCAATGTGACACTGAATGACAAGGAATGGCAAACATTTCTCCTTGAGGAGAGATTTCATTTCTATGCAAATCAAAACTGGAGGGCTTAGAACCAAAAAGGCAGACCTATACTTTGGATGTTCACTCTACTCAAGGATAAGTCCAAATTCAAACCCTGTGCCACCACATACACATAGGCAGATAAAATTCAATGTTGGAGGGGCCATGGGGAAACCAGCAGTGTCTGTAAAAATTTCATTAATAATGATTTTTAAGAGGGGAGGGAAGTATTGGCAATATCGATCAAAATTTTAAATGTGCATTCTCGTTGACTTTAAAAATACCACTTCTAGAGCTCTAGCTTATACTCACATCAGTGTAAGAGAACAGAATATGTGCTCCAATATCTTTGCTGCAGCATGGTTGTAAAGGGATAAAAAAATGAAACAACCTAAAGTCCACTAATAGAGAAATTATTAAAGGAGTATCCATACCATTAGATACAGTTATCCCTCAGTATCCTTGAGCACTGGTTCTTTTTTTTTTTTTTTTTTTTTTTTTGGTTCTTACTCTGTCGCATAGGCTGGAGTGCAGTGGCACGATCTTGGCTCACTGCAACCTCCACCTCCCAGGTTAAGTGATTCTCCCGTCTCAGCCTCCCTAGTAGCTGGGATTACAGGTGTACACCACTACACCCGGCTAATTTTTGTATTTTTAGTAGAGACGGGGTTTCACCATATTGGCCAGGCTGGTCTCAAACTCCTGACCTCAAGTGATCCGCCTGCCTTAGCCTCCCAAAGTGCTGGGATTACAAGCGTAAGCCACCACCCCCAGCCCCAGGGCACTGGTTCTATGACCACCCACAGATACCAACATCTGCCAATGCTCAAGTCCCTTATATAAAATGGCATAGTGTTTGCATATAACCTCCGCACATCCTCCCATATACTTTAAATACTTTAAATATATATATTTAAAGTATATTAATAATAAATATACTTTAAATAATTATATAAGATTGCTTATAATACCTAATATAATACCCATACATCACTTCATGCAAGTGGATACGATGTAGTACTTGGTGTTGCAGCAAATTCAAATTTTGCCTTTCGGAACTTTATGGAATTTTTTTCTTCTGAATATTTCCTTAGTTGAATCCATGGATATGGAACTCATGGATACAGAGTGCCAACTCTATTTTCAGCTATTAAAAAGAATAAAGCAAACATCTTATACGTGATTAAAGAAGACATGTCAAAAAGAGCCAGCTGGATGGGGCTTTCAATGCCAATATTTGGGACAATTTAAATATCAATGAGAATAATGAAGAAATCAGATCAGTGCTGCCTCTTTGAGGGGAAGGAGGGTCAGGGAATGGCTGAAAAAGGTTCAAAGGAAATCTTTTGTGGTTTAGGGTGGGCATTACATGGGCATATACATGTGTCGAAACTAACCAAATTGTGTATTTAATATCCATATACCTCAATATAAAGTATTCCTAATTTTTTTTAAAAAATTACAATATGGCCAGGTATGGTGGCTCACACCTATAATCCCAACATTTTGGGAGGCCAAGGCAGGCAGATTGCTTGAGCCCAGGAGTTCAAGACCAGCCTGGGCAACATGGCAAAACCCTATCTCTACAAGATACAAAAATTAGCCAGGCATGGTGGTGCATGCCTATAGTCCCAGCTACTAGTGAGGTTGAGGTGGGAGAACTGCTTGAGCCTGGGAGGCCAAGCCTACAGTGTGCCATGAGTGTACCACTGTACTCCAACCTGGGAGACGAAGTGAGACCCTGTCTCAAAAAAAAAAATTAAAAAAAAATAATTCATGCGCCCACATGGATACTAAAAAAGTGTAAGAAGGTCTCTTCTACCCAAAAAAAAAAAAAAAATGCCTGTAAAAGGAATGATGGAATTAGAAAAACACCATTTCTGCAATACCACCAATGTAATAACTGATTGAACAAAGATCACCAATGGATGCTAAAATCGAAAGTTGTTAAAGGCCAGGTGCAGTGGCTTACACTGGTAATCCCAGCCCTTTGGGAGGCCAAGGTGGGAGCCCAGGAGTTTGAGACCAGCCTGAGAAACTTAGCAAGACCCCATCTCTACAAAAAAAAAAAAATCAGTCAGGCATGGTGGCACGTGTCTGTAGTCCCAGCTGCTTGAGAGGCTGAGGCAGGAGGATCACTTGGTCCCAGGAGGTGGAAGCTGCAGTGAGCTGTAACCATGCCACTGCACTCCAGCCTGGGCAACACAGCAAGAGCCTATCTTTAAAAAAATAGTAATAATAAAGTTGTTGGATGGGGAAAGAGTCACAATTCTCAAAGAATCACCCAACAGATTACATACTATTTACATGGAGGGAAAATAGCCTCAAATAGAGAGATCTGATAGACAACACCTTAAACAAGGGAACAAATTTACCACCACCCATAAGAGGACAAACTTATATTCCTGATTGTGATTTAATTGAAAAGACACAGTATCTCCTAAGTACAATTCTTCCTAAAATATTAATATATAACCTGAATCTTACAGTGAGGAAACGATCAGACAACTCTATGTTTGCAACATTCTATAGGACAGCTGGCCTGGATTTTCAAAATTGTTAATATTATGGAAGACAAAAAAAGGTAGGGAGACAGTTCTAGATTAGAGAGATTTATAGACAAGGAAACTAAATGCGGTGCATAAACCTTAATTAGATTATGGCTCTAAAAGAAATAGCCATAAATGACTTTTGGGGGGCTAGTAAGAAAATGTGACTATACACTACATGTTAGATAATATTGCTAGATCAATGTTAAATTTCATTGGTATGATAATTGGTTTTATGGCTAGAAAAGAGAATTTCCTCGTTCTTAAGAGATACATGCTAAAATATTTAGGGGTGAAGTGTCATAATGTCTGCAATTTACTGTCAAATGATTCAGCAAAATGAAAAATTAAGTCTAGAGAGATAAAGTAAATGAAGCAAAATGTTAATGGTGAGTTTAGGTAAAGATTACATGAATGTTCATTCTTTCAAACCTACAGTAGGTTTTTAATTTTTCAGAATAAGCAGTGTAAGAGAGAAGAAAAGAAATTCTAAGGAAAAAAACTACAACAAAATTTATAGGATGGCAGAAAGTTGAAATGAAAGCTTTATCTGCCAGGAGGAAAAAAGGACTCCAATTTTTCTTAACCTAAGTACATTTTTTTTTGTGCAAATATGTTAATGTGCTTTTCCCCTAAAACACTTGGCCCTGTTTTCTAATTATATACTTAAGTCAGGCTGGACATAACTTGAATTTGGCAAGGAAAGGAAAAGGAAGGGGAAAGGGGAAGGGAAAGGGAAAGGAAAAGGAAAGGAAGGGAGCAGAAAAGGAAAGGAGTAGTATGTATGTATAGTTTGCTCCTATTTCTATATCAAATAACCTATATGTGTACAAACATAAGCACATACACCATAGAAATCCTTGTCTAGTTCATTTTTTATTAGGAACTCTTATCGAGCTATGTCCCTCACCCTCACAGCATTATTTGAACGACTATGTTTCTTCCACTAGCCCTTAAGATCCATGAGAGACCTTGTCTTATTTGCTGGCACATAACACAAACTCAAATATTTTTTAAGTGAATGAATGGAAAATGAGTTCAGAATAAGCATGGAAGGAGATGTGTGGAAGCTGCCCAGGCTGGAGCAGAGAGCAAGGCTGGGGAACAAGGGGTTGGAATCTTAGTGGGTAAGGCAGAGTCAAAGGCAGATAAAGTCTGCCTTTGCTGGGTTAGGTGATGGGCAGCCACAACCCCATTCTGCCTTGTATGTGGTTGGTTAGCCACACCTCTTTCTACTCCCCTTTATAGACTGTGAGCCTATGCAGAGTGAGAAGTGTACCAGCTCTGTCTCTGCATGCCATCCCCCAATGCTGCCTAGCACAACACAAGGTAACTGATTGGCAAAGCTTAGCTGAAGAATGAACTACAAGTCCTTAAGTGGGTAGCATTTATTGATCACATTCTTCCCCATCAACCAGCTTAATTTTTGTTATAAAAACAAAAAAGCAAGCTGAATCTACCAAAGTCGATATTTAACCTTATCTTTATTTTTGGCTTCACTTGTGTAACTGGTTCCACTTAGTCACACTGTTTATCTACTCAGCTATGAAAGCCACAGCATTCGGCAACAACAGTGACCTTCTCAGCAGCTAGAGAAGGCCGCATATTTTTTTCATTCAGACTTCATGCTTGAAAAATAAACAAGCAAATAAACTTCCAACTTGCTTTAGCTTTCAATGTACCCAAAATGGTTCCCAATAACCCTTCCCACCGAGGGACTCTCCATAAACATCGCCTCCCCAAATTCTCAAGATAACCCAATGATTAAATACTCTTAAGCCTTATTAAATGACTTGCCCAAGTCCCAGAACTAAAAAGAAGCAGAGCCAGCTCTGCTTGGTTACATACAAAACCAACTTCAGTGCTGATGCTCTAAATCCATTATTCTTAGCTGACTCTCAAATGTCTAATAGGTCTAATAGCAGGGGGGTTGCAAACTGCTGCCCACAGGCCAAATCTAGCCTGCCACCTGTTTTGGTAAATAAAATTATGTTGGAAGGCAGCCACACTCATCGTTTACATATTGTCTATGGCTGCTTTCACATTACAGTAGCAGAGTTGAGAAGCCATGACACATAAAGCCTAAAATATTTACTATCTGGCCCTTCCTAGAAAAAGTTTGTCAACCCCTGGTCTATAAAATCTAAGCAGAGACTATAGATTCAATCATAGGATAGGGTGATATCTACTTAGCTACTACTTTTTGTGATGAAATAATCAGCTGTTCATAGGTACACTTAGGGTTTCACTTTTTAAACAAAGAAATAGCCCCATTTCCTCACTGATTAATGTCCTAGAACCAATTTCTTGCATGCTACAAGACTATCATGTGGAAAGGAGTTGGAGAAAATCAGATTCCATAGCTCCCAGCTCACCACACTTCAGATGTAAGCACAGGTCTTGGCCAGAGAATACCAGATGAATCCAGTCCTTCCACTCCAACCCTCTGGACAGACAGGCAGCCAAGCTAGGCTGGACTTGCACACCCCAAGGAAAATGAGGAGTCCTGGGGTACTTTCCCTGCTTTCAAAATGTGTTTTGAAGATCAAGAAGGACTCCAGTTAAAAAGGCAGGGCACTGACTTGGCAAGGGGAGAAGTTCAATTGGGAGCAATTCTCAGCAAAACATAGGAAGAAGAGAAAGAAGCTAATTTTGACAATATCAGGGAAAAAAAACTAGGTTCCTATACATGGACCTGATTTGTTACTCGATCTGAGAAGGACTAACTTTATTAATAACAACAAGCACAGTGCTAGGCATTTTACACATATGATCTCATTTAATCCACCAACAATCTCTGTGAAGTAGGTGTCACTGCTCACATTTTACAGATGAGGAAACAGCCTGAGAGAGGTTAGCAAGCTGTACAAGGTCACACTGCCAGGAAGAATAGATATGATGTGAATTCACCTCTAACTCCAAAAACCCATGCTCAAACATTATGCAATTTGCATCTCAGAGACACAATTAATTTTAAAAACCTAGGCCAGGCAAGGTGGCTCACACCTGTAATCCCAGTACTGTGGGAGGCCGAGGAGGCCAAGGTGGGCGGATCACGAAGTCAAGAGATTGAGACCATCCTGGCCAACACGGCGAAACTCCATCTCTACTAAAAACACAAAAATTAGCTGGGCATGGTGGCGCACACCTGTAGTCCCCAGCTACTCAGAAGGCTGAGGCAGAAAAATCGCCCAGAACCCAGGAGGCGGAGGTTGCAGTGAGCCGAGATTGCACCGCTGCACTCCAGCCTGGTGACAGAGAGAGATTCTGTCTCAAAACAAACAAACAAACAAAACCCTGGGCAGACTGTTGAGTTGGGGAACTAACTTCCTAAACCCATAATCCTAATTATAATCCTCCACGCTCTCCTGGGACACCTCCCCTAGGTCTCCTATTCCTTTCCCAGGGATTGAGGCAATACCATTTACCAAATCTCCTGCCATGCTTTTAAATCAAGAAGATAGTGCTTCTAGACAAAAGAATGATTCTGTTGGATTCCTGTTTTTGTTTCTTAAATGAAAGCTTAACAAGACTTGTGTTAAGCATACTCTCACCTCATTGCCACACACAACTCCAGGGACAACTGGGAGCAGTGGTGTGCGGCAACTGGAGCTCACTGTGCACGTCTCTTCCTAACTCCACGTTTAGTGACATTACACTGGTAGTTGAAGTCAGCCTTGATGAAAACATTTACACCATGGAAATCAGCAAATGAATCAACAGATGAATCAGGGCTTTTAGAATGTTTTTTAGCAAGCCAGTTGTTAAACATTTACCAGCACACCACTGGCTGAGCGATGTCCTGGTCTGAAGTCTCCCTAGAAACCTACCCAGTTGAATTCTTCTTTCTGACCACACCATCACCCTTTCGCACAATACTTAAAAGCTCTTTCTTGTAGTTGCTTCATTTCAGATTCACAAGGACCCTGTAAAACTGCTAGTCATTTGCAAAAGGAGAAAGTAAGGCAGAGAGAGACGAAGTCATTTGCCTGACATTACCCAACAAATTAGTGAGAAGACAGCAATTAGAACCACTGATTTCAATCCACACTTTCACAGCACACTGCACATTTCATTCATACCACATCTCTCACTTTATAGCTATATATTTGTGCACATATTTGATAAAATATCTCTCCTCTATGTGAATATAAGTTCTGCAAAGGCAGGTATCTTGTTTTGATCTGTTTGCCGATGTCTCTCCTGTGACTAATACGCTACCTGCCACACAGAGAAATATTTCTTAATAGGATGAATAAATTAATAAAAGCATGAATGAATGTATGTATGGTTCTCTTCCTACAGCAGCACACTGCCAGATATCTGACTTCAGATAACCAAAAATGATGAAAAAATTAAAACGGTAACATCACTTGGCCTGGAAATTGTTCTTCAGCTTTCTATTACTACCTACAGCCAGTAAAAAAGACTTTCACTATGAGTCCACAAAGAATAAGAAAAGGACTGAAGCACAATGGTTTGATAGAAACGTCTACAAGCTGAGAGACGTCAGTGGTACTAATCCTAACCATGAGTGCAGGAAGACATACGGATGGAGAATGTCTGCCAGTCAATATGGTAGACTGAGCTGCTCTGGAAGGAATCTTTCCCTGTAGCTCCAAACACGTGAACATGATGTATTACAGAAAAAATAAAGATTTGAGCCATATGCAAAAGCAAGAAGAAAATGCCTGAGTGTTTTAAATAAGAAGGAATTCAATCCGGGCAGCTGAGTGGAAATTGAAGCCAAAATGGCTCACAGAGACAATTCAGATATGGGCTTTAATTGAGGACTGGTGTCCCATTGGGTAGGATGCCTAGGCCACAGTCTCCTGTGGACAGATTTGCCCCAGCTGTAAAACTAAGACTAGATGAACTCTGCCCATGTGCTATGAGTAAGGGGAAGGAAGCTCGCCATCTCCTGTGGGCTGAGGAATGCAGTGGGGTGGGAGGCAAGGGAGAAGGGAAAGACAGGGAGTAAAATCTACATCTTCAAGAAACCCAAACCCTAGACTCATGCCACATAAAAATTGAGAGTTTGAACTGACATCACCCAGGTGGTATGGGAAATATCTAAGACAATATCTAATACAAAAACTGTTTCCTAAACCAGTAAACCTGCCCTACAGGGTCCACAGCCCAGGGCAACCTAGATTCCCAGGATATGACATCCTCTGAACATGAAGTCACAATCAAAAAATTATAATTCATTTACCAAAAGACATATCAAAGATGCAAAAAATAGTAGAATATCTGGGACAACCAATGAAAGGTGGCTTAAAGACTCTACTCTATAATGTGTTCCTAAGGATACTAGATGCGGGAGATATTCTGTAGTAAAGGGGCTCAGGGGCCAAATGAGCCTAAGAAACACATCATACTGTATCCTCAAATATCCCTTAAAGGTTCACAAAGCTCATTACCATATAAAAGCTCTGACAACTCCTGTAGTAAAGAAACCTGGTTACTTTGTTCAGCCAGTGCCTCCTAAATGTATCTGACCTGAGAATGCTTAAAACAAACAAACAAACAAAAAAACCTGGCCAAGTGCCGTGGCTCACACCTGTAATCCCAGCACTTTGGGAGGCTGAGGCAGGCGGATCATGAGGTCAGGAGTTCAAGACTAGCCTGACCAATATGATGAAACCCCGTCTCTACTAAAAATACAAAAAAAAAAAAAAATAGCCGGAAGTGGTGGCGGGCACCTGTAATCCCAGCTACTGAGGAGGCTGAGGCAGGAGAAACGCTTGAACCTGGGAAGCGGAGGTTGCAGTGAGCCGAGATCGTGCCACTGCACTCCAGCCTGGGCGATAGAGCGAGACTCCACCTCAAAAACAAAAAACAAACAAAAAAAACCCCCAAACACCTATAAACATCTTGTAATACTGTGTCTTTATGGGATACAGTTAAGCAAATACTGACCTGAAGAAGAAAGCTCTCACTCCTTAAATCTCTTCACAGACTCCTACCCCATTCCCAGCCTCATTTCCCACCATTCTCCACAGTCCTTGATTCTTATCACAGAGGTTACTTTTCTCCCCAAGTACAAGCTATTCCAAACTTCCAAGTCTTTAGTAGGAATAGTCCTACTATTCCTCCAACCTAAATGGCTTTCCAAAATTCTACCCTCATTCTCCAAAGTTTAACTCAAAGACTCTCTTTTCCATGATGTCTTTCCTATACAACAACCTGGAATAAAATATTCCAGGTACTTTCCTTGAACTATAATTATAAGCAATTATTTCTCTTGGCCACGTACTATGGACACATGTTTTCAGTCCGTCTGCCCACCAGTCTATGAGCCCCTGAATAGAAATGACTACCTGTCACTCATCTCTGTACCCCTCATCAGGGTGGGAGTGCATTAATAAAGAGTGGGGCTTGGGAGGCAGACACACACAGCTTCACATCATGGAGCTATCTACGGTTAATGAGCTGTGTCACCTCTCTGAACCTTAGTTTCTTCGTCTGCAAAATGAAGACAATAATCTCTGCCTTGCAACTTGTTGTGAGGATTAGAAATGATGTTCTCTGAATGTCATGCTGGACAGGAAAAAATCAGACACAAAAGCACATACGCACCACTGTTCAATTTATATAAGCTTCCAAAATGGGTAAAACTCACCTAAGGTGTGAGAAGCCAAGAAGGTAGGTGCCCTTCCCAGGGTAGGGAGTAGTAACTGGAAGGGGGTTCTGGGGTTTGTTTCTTGACCTGGGTGCTAGTTATGTGGGTGTTTTACTTCGTAAAAAGTTTAGTTGTATACTTGATTTGTTTACTTCTCCAGGAACTTACTTCAATACAAACTTCCTGTTTAAAAAAAAATGATGAGTGAAACATACCTGGAGAACACTGGTTGGTCATGGTAGATTTGGGGGCACAGTGCTGTCATATTCTGTGCATGGGTAGTTATTGAATTCCACCATCCAAAGGAGAACAGTAAAAAGAGTAACGCCAAGGTAGGGCGTTAACAGATCACTGTTGTTGGCAAGCTGAGAAGCTGGCAACTCTGATAACCTCAGAGTAAGGCAGGGCTGCCAACAGCTCGGCCTAGGCAGCAGGGTACACCTGCTCAGTCACCTGGCAATGCCTCGGCAGCAATCATGCAAGCACAGCCCACCGGCCAAGGCTCTCCAGCCTGCCTCCCACAGCCTGCCTCCCACAACCACCTTGCTGGAAAGGCAAGGAATTCAGACAGAAGGGCATGGAACACCAATGATCCTGGGAGACAAGGGCCCAGTCCCTCCCAAGAAATAAGATATCAAAATTTGGTCTCTAAAATGCAGTTTAAGGAGACAACAGCGCATTTTAAAATGTGATAATGCAAAGAGAAGTAACCTATAGTACTTACTCCAAAACATACTTAACACTAACTTTTTAAAAAGACTTAATAAATTTCTTCCTGACCGGTATCTAAAATGCAGGCCATTTCCCTGTTAAGACTCACTCAGAGGTGTCTCTGAAAAGCCTCAATAGTGTTTCATAAGAAGGCAAGAGATCTTGAGATGGAGACATACATTTACCAGCTAGGAAAGCCAAGATTCAAAGAAGTCCAGTAACTTGCTAGGTCCCACAGCAATTCAACAGCAAAACTGCACTCGAACTCAGGAGTCATATCTCTTTCCTTAGAGTGGATTTGTCCCAGAAGGTTGTTTATTCTGCCCCTGGGTCACTGGGTCACTGAGGATGTTCATGGCCAGAGCTGAACTTTGTGTCTCAAAGGGAAATAGAATAAACATGCTGTCAGCTCACAGGCTTAGCCCTAACCCCTCAACACCCACCATGTGGAAGAATCAGATGCCTGACTTTAATCTTCTTGTCTCTATCCTCAGGGTAGTGGAGTGTATGATAGATGCACCTGACAGCAATAACTTAAGCATACCCTGAGAATGACTCTACAGTCTAAGAAGAATGTGTGTTCAGTGTTCCAAGCTAAGGAATCAAGAACTTGGAGATTCATTCCTTATCTATGAGGAACATCTGAACCCCAGACCATCCTGGGAAATGCAGGCCATATAGGGGATTGAGGCCCTTTGTTTTGTGTTAAATGAAGGTTGCCAGGTGAAGGTCACCAGCAGGAGGGTGTTAAGTGAAAATGCTATATAAACTGCATGCATTTTACAAGCAGTTGCAATTTCCTGTCCAGCCTGCCACCACTGGACAGCCCTGTACGTAAGTGTCCTCAATAAACCCTATGTCTTGTTCGCTGCCTCCGGGCCTCTTCTTCAACCTCTTGAACATGATGCCATCCCTATTGAAGTTAATAGGGGTCTGGCATGACATGAGGAAGGGGAAGGTCCTACACAATGAACTAGTGATTTTGTGTGACTCCCATCACATCCATTTGACCTCTCTCAATAACAAGAATTCTAAAATAAAAACCACAAGAAGGAAAAACAAGAGCAAAAATGGCAAGGATTCATGCCCTCCCCTACCCTCTAATTCCCCTATCTGTCCTTACTCTCTAGAAAACTGTTAAAATTATTCCCATAACCTCAGCTGGCTCAGTGCAAACTCCAGCCCCAGTGTACCTCAATCCCTTGGGGGACATCTGCTGAGTCCTTCCGTGGCACCTCCTGGGGCACTGAGTCAGGTACTGCATGTGATACAAAGATGACTAAGGTACCCTCACAGCCCTCAAGGCATCTGAGGGCAGTAGAGGAGATAAGGAATGGGCAAAAGCAAGTGATGCTGGAAGAATGGTCTCTGAGCTCTGGGAGGGGCCCAGGCAGGGCTGGGGACACTGGGGAGCATGAGGTCACAACCACTCTCTGACCCTGCTAGGCACTGGGGCACCAGGTCATGCCAACAACCCAGACCAACATGGACACTGGGAAGACTCCCCCTTAGGAAAGGCTCCAGTCAACAGTTATGACTACTACTAGGAGCAGTACTAGTAGTAATAACCATAATAATAGCAGCAATAACAACAGTATCTTACAGTAATGAACACTTCTTATATTCTAAGCATTTTTCATATATCATCCCATTTAATCCTCATAGCAACCTTACAAGGTAGATACTATACTACCATTACTCACCTTTTACAGATGAGAAAACTGAGCCATAGGGAGGTTCTTTTATTCGTCCTTTCAACAGCTATTTTTTTAGTGTCTACCATGAACCTGATACCAGTCCAGCAGCGACAAGCAGACAGACAAAATTCCTGTCTATCTACTTGTATACGGTACATACATTCTTGTGGGAGATAAATAACTTGCCCAGGGTTCTCAGCTTGTTTAAGTAGGGAAGTCAAAATTCAAACTGAGCCCCTCTGACTGTAGAAGTTATACTTGCAAACTTACAAGATGAAAGCTGCCTGTTACTTACACTCATCATTAATAGTAAAATATTACATTTCCTCTATTTTAAGGCATATGTGTTTTTTACATGTTAATGTCTGAAATCTGGCTTCATTTTATAATATATGTTCAAAGAAATCTGTGGGCTGCATGCAGAGTAAGTCATAATTGCCGTTACGCTGTTAAGTGTGGATTTAGCGGAACACCAGTTACTTGATTACCAACCCAGTTGGGTTTTCTGCAACTGTTAACATTATATGCAGTTGAATTTTAACTTAAGATCCCTAATATTACTTCAAATACATTTTAAAATTCCACTATAAAACAGTATTGAAAGGAAAGGTTATTATGCATGCAAGAGATTGCTTATCACACACAATGTAATTAAAGGGCGTAGAAATCACTAAATCTCCTGGAGCAGACACAGTATTTTCAAAGCCTAAAGGACTAGCATTAAAATGAAAAACATCTAATTGTCAGAAGCTTCCAGCTATTTAACTTCCAGCAAGACATGATCAATTATGGAGAAATAAAACTATGAGGTTAGCCAAAGAGAAAATGTAGACCAAGCCCCACTATTCTTTAATAAACCTCAAAATTACACTGCCAACCTTAAAGGTACTAAAGGGATCAAGATCATGAGTAATCTGCTTTATGAAAAGCAGCACATAATTCTGAAGCTACATATAAGTTCCAAGAAGCAAATATGAAATAGAACTTCGTTAATGTGAAAAATACCTATACTCCAAACTCTGGCTATACAGAAAGAGCAACTCATATGTAAGCATATGAATTATTGAGCAACACTGCAAACAATTTTTAAGTGTATACATTTTAAGTGTATACATTAAGTGAAAAAAGTCATGTTTGTTTCTGGAAAGATATAATTAACTCAATGGCATATTTTACCATTATCAATGGCAAAATTGGTGCCATTATCATTATTAATGGCACTTAAAAACAGATGATTGTGACAATTACAATGACAACTGCCATTTATTGAGTGCCTGCCAAACACTATATTTGGCGTTTTATATCTATTATCTCTAAGCCTCATGACAACTCTATAGAGGAGGGACTCAGAATTCCCATTTTAAATTTAAGGAAACTAAGGTTCAAAGAGACTAGTGACTTCTCAAGGTCATACAGCCAGAAAGCAGAGACTAGAACCAGGTTTGCCTGCGTCCAAAGCCCAAGTGGTTTCCAGGGCACTATAATGCCTCTCCCTATTAACAATCCACCCCTACTCCCCGCCAGACACAGCAAGCACAGATTAGCCTTCACATGCAGAAAACTTTCTATGATCTCAAGAGCAAGATGGGCCAGCATGAATTCAAAGTAACAGAGTCCCCCAACTCTCAACCCACATATCCCAAGATTATTCAAATCCTGCTGTTTATATGAGTGCTTCCATTTTCTCACTCTACACTTAGAACATGCTCAGGGGGCCCCAAATTGACCAACTGTCTCAACATTCACATAGCCAATCAACTGACTGGTTCATCCCTTCCAATTGTGCCAATTTGACAGCATAATCCAGAACAGACAGTAAACGTGCTTGGTAAGAAGGAAGGGCATCCTCTCAGTTTCTGACTTTAAGGCAGGAAGGGTCCTATGCACACATATGCATTCAAGGAAGCCGAGGCCTCCCTGAGCCTAAGGGAGAGTCCACTATATTGTGCCAGTCACCTTCTGGGAATCCATTGCTAATTTCAGGGAAGCCCATAGTTTTAACAAATGACTGTTTTTCTTCTTGATCAAACTTTTCCAGGATGGCAGGCAGGGGTTTGTGAATTTTACCCCATTCTCTGGACATGTGAATACAATTTCATCTCAGATATAAAATCCTTTTCAATGTTTGTCCTGAAGTATTCCCTCAAGGAAGAGCCTCAAGCTTGGATGCAAAGAGTGAACTAAGACATTCAAAAAACATTTATTGAGCATCTCTGAGGATACAGAAAGGAATAAGATGTAGTCCCTAACATCAAGGAACTCAGCTGAATGTGGGAGGAGGATCAGCTCAGAACTAAATATGTACAATGAAAAGGAGAACAAGGTGAGTGTTATCCTGAAACACAGAGAAGGAAGGGATTAATTCCAGGTGCAGGGTAAATAATAAACTGGGCTAATACTGATTGAACACCTACTAGGTACCAAGGACTATACTAGGCATTTTACATATATTATTCCAATTAATTGCCCTATGGAATATGTTCTAATACTATTATCCTCACTTTACAAAATGAGGAAACACAGGAGAGGCAAAGTACCTCACCCAAGGTCACATAACTAATTTGTAAATACTGGAGCTGAGATTTGGACCTGCTGGCCAACACTGAAGCTTATGCTATTTTCACGACAGTAGACTACATCTACTGGCATAAAGAAATTTTTACTGGTAGAAGAGGAATCTGAATTTGCTTCCTCTTCTGTAATGCAGGGACAATAGTAATGTCTGCTTCACAGGGCTATGGTAGAGGTGGAATGAGCCCAAGAACATAAAGCACTTAGCATAGTGTTTGGCAAACTGTAAGTCTTCAGTAAATAGTGGCAGCTTTGTCATCATGATCATCACTGTTATTTCTTCTCTAAAGAGTCTAGAATGTAGCAGTCATGAGCCAGAAAGCCTTTTTATAATTTTTATTTTTAAAGGGATTAAAAAAAAAAAGCTGTTGTTTTTCTCTGAAAGAAAAGAAAAGATTGGCCAGGCATGGTGGCTCACACCTGTCATCCCAGCATTTTGGGAGGCTGAGGTGGGCGGATTGCCTGAGGTCAGGAGTTCAAGACCAGTCTGGTCAACATGGTGAAACCCTGTCTCTACTGAAAATACAAAAAATTAGCTGGGCATGGTGGCGGGTGCCTATAATCCCAGCTACTCAGGAGGCTGAGGCAGGGGAATCACTTGAATCTGGGAGGCGGAGGTTGCAGTGAGACGAGATCACACCATCGCACTCCAGCCTGGCCGACAGAGCGAGACTCCATCTCAAATAAAAGAAAAGAAAAGATCTCACCAAACCACAAGTCCTTCCCATGACCACCTGACGAGTGAGGTTCCCGTTTCCCCAGTGAGCCATGTCATACCTTCTCTTCTGAAGAAACGGTCAGCTTGTCACTGGATATCAATCTGCACACCTGGTCCAGACTCAGGCTAAGAAATTCTTCTCCTAGCATCACCTCTGGAAAGTGCTGCTCTGTTCAAAAAAAAAAAAAAAAAGAAGTTAAGAAAACAAAGTTGTAACACACTTCTGCCCTTCCATGACAATCTGTGGGATTCACAGTAGAGTCCTGGAGCAGGCCAGGGGGACCATGGAGGGAAAGGGAGTGAAACAAAGACAGAGACATCATGGCTGGAGGGATATTTGCCTTTTAATTCAGCAGTGATGGCATCACCCACTATGATCCTCTGTCCTGAACATCAACACAGATGAAAATGGCGCAGACAGATCTGAGTTTGTATTTTTTCCATGCTCCATGAGATTAATAATAGCATTGCAGAAAAGCCTCACTGGGATCTGCCTCCATAATTGAGCTTATTTCCCCTCAGAGTGCAAGCTGGTAGAGTTGCAGACAGTGCACCCTGAAGCTCAGCCAAACAAAAATGGGTCAGAACTGCTGTGTGTCTGAGAGGTCTCTGGGGGTTCTTATAGGAAGTCAACATTAGAAGGTCAGTAGATGGGATCATCCTTTCTTGCCCAAAGTCAAGCCTACTATTGTGAGTCTCTGGTTCATGAGGAGGCCCAACTAAGCATTCATCCAGGTATAGTGGCAACAAGGTGACCCTACTACCCCTAGGAACAGTCCACAGAGCCAGGCCTATGGAACTGTAAGACAGAGGGAAATTTGGTGACAACTAGAATAAGATAAAACCCACAGGCCTAAGATCCACAAAAGGGAAATGCCAGGGACAATTCCTACCCTGACATTTTTCCAGGCCATCATCCTGCTATTAGAGAATTATATTCACTGAAATGTCATCTACTTCAGAAAGAAGGAGCCTAGGTTCAAATCCTGGCTTTGCCATTTATGATTATGTTTTTGGGCCAATGGCATCATTGCTATGTTGCCCAGGCTGGTCGTGATCTCCTAGGCTCAAGTGATCCTCCTGCCTCAGCCTCCTGAATAGCTGGGACTATAGACACAAGCCACTGCACCTGACTTCATCAACTTCATAAAAATCAAACAAAGAATTTAAGATTTAAATCATTTCTTGTGAAAATCATTTTTAACTTTTTATATTGAAATAATTTCAGACCCAAATAATTCTCATACGAATTTCTACCTTCATCCAGATTCCCTAAATGTTAACAGTTTACTCTCAAATATTGAGTTATAAACAATATTTTCCATCTTCCACTGGACAAAAAGGGCTCCCCACTTGCTCTACACCAGCCTATTGATATTACTATGGTCACAACTAAAGGTTGTCCATCTTGAAACTCAGGAATGTTTACACATAACAAGACAAATCTGAAAGTCAGTTTTTTTACGAAGGGAACCAACTGTCAACATCAACATGGTAAGAAGCTGGTCTTTGCTTCTCTGTATATCAAAACAAAAAAAGCCTTTAGTTTTTAAGTTAAACATTCAAAAAACCTTCTTAACTATGGAAATATTTAAGACTAGATAGTACTATTTTTTAAGTGTTCATTGCTAAAGATCTTAAAATAAAAGCAAGAGAGCAATCTTCTTTGGATGGTAAGAATTTATTCTTGGGCTGGAAGCTGGGAAAGTACTGGATTCTCCCTCCATTCCCTTTCTGATCCAAGAAGTCTTTGGACCACAGTCCCCTGTCAATTGGTAACACCCAAGAAACAGCAGACAGAAAAAGCAGTCACCACACAAGCCACCACACCATGAGCAAGCACAGGACATTGAGGCTCTCTGGACCAGCCACAGCTGAGCTCAGCAGGACCACACGGTTCTCAGGAGAGTCCTGCAAACCAGCACCAACATCTCTGGCCCAGAGCCACATCTGGCCTTCCCACATGTATCGTTGGCTGACCAAAAACCTGACAGCTGGAGAAGGGAAAAGAACAAGAGGAGGTAAGAAAGTAAATTCTATGCTGTGAAATAAAAATTTCTTTAGAGCTCGTAAGACTGTAGATAGGCTTAGATTTTGAAAGGGAAGATAAAGGAAGTGCAGTAATATACATTCTAGGTGATGTGGGGAACAAATTAGAAATCCTTAGAGATAAATCAAGACAAAAAGTAGTCAGCACCCCACCTCCATCTCTCTGTCCCTCCCCTACTGCAGGGTTTGAATCTAAACCCCTTCTTTCTGAAGTGGGCTGCTTCTCTGCCCATCTGGAACCTTCCACTGAAATCCCATTCAGATATCCTCCCAGGAAGCAGTATCTGGTGGGGAAGGGGCAACAAGAGAAATAGCAGGCAGCAGCTTCTCACCCAGGGCTGGCACCCAGGGATCTGTGAGGTTTGTAGGGCATAAGCAGAAAGAGACAAAGAAAGCAATCAAAGAGGAAAATGCCTTCCTGTTTCCATTTAGTCTGAGGAGACAGGGGTAACCCCCAAAGTCTTTGAACTAGGGTCCCCTCTCTGTTAGCAACACTCAAGAAACAACAGGATAGAAAAGACAGGAACAGGATGCTCCAGCTAACTCCATTTCCTGGGAAATAGGATTTCCCCAGAAGACTTTGTATTCCAGTCAGCCCTCTCCACAGCTGCTTCCTGGAAAGAACCCACTTTGCTCCCAGAAGATATCTTCCTGAATCATCTTCTATTTTGAACAATTATTTGGGGTTTTTTGTTTTGTTTTGCTTTTAATGTATTAATGGAGAATGTAGTAAAGAGCCTTGGCTAAGGGTCAGAAGACCTGGGTTCACGTCTTATAGTCTCTTCTTCCCAGGCTTTGCCATCCATTTTATGGATGGCATGCTCATCCATAAAAGGCAATCATAATACCTGACATAGGTCTCAAGATTGTTTTGCAGCCCAAAGATAATAATATATATTAATTCATTTTGACAGCTTTAAGAAACTCTTTAGAAATGAAGGATAAATATTACCAGCCTGTGTTCCCACTTTCCAAAGTCCAGTTCTGTGAGCAGCAACACTTTTTTTTTTTTTTGAGACAGAGTTTCGCTATTTGCCCAGGGTGGAGTGCAATGGCGCGATCTCAGCTCACTGCAACCTCTGCCTCCCGGGTTCAAGTGATTCTCCTGCCTCAGTCTCCCAAGTAGCTGAGATTACAGGTGTCCACTACCACGCCCAGCTTATCTTTTGTATTTTTAGTAGAGACGGGGTTTCACCATGTTGGTCAGGCTGGTCTCGAACTCCTGACCTCAGATGATCCACCAGCCTCAGTCCCCCAAAATGCTGGGATTACAGGTGTGAGCCACTGCAGCCGGCAGCACCACTCTTTAACAGAGAAGATTTTCTATATCAAGATATCCCTTGGGGCCAGGCACAGTGGCTCATACCTATAATCCTAACACTTTAGAAGGCTGCGCAGGAAGATCATTTGAGGTCAGGGGTTCAAGACTAGCCTGGTCAATAAAGTGAGGCCCCTCTCTATTTAAAAAAAAAAAAAGTTAAGACATCCTTTGGGACTGCAGATCCTATGGGCAAGGCTGTGGACCTGCAAGATCTTAGAGAACAAATTTAATTCTATCGAATTCAACAAACTGTCCAGTGATATAGGTTATTCAGTTCCTTGAGGCTGCAGGTTTCCCCTATATTAAATGGAAATAATAATAGTACATAAGGTGATATGGGCATTAAATAAAGAAATAGATGTGACTCACATTTACTGAGTCCATTGCAGGTGCTAGATAACTCTTAATGTATGACGTATCAAATGCAGCATTTCTTCAAAAATGAAGAAACCAGAACTGATGTCTACAAGGACCCTACTGCCTCACAAGCAAGACAAGGCAAGGCACCAATAACTCCATCCCAAAGTCCACCTCTCACATGACTGAGAGAGGTACTTTCAGTACAAACAAAGGCAGGGAACAGGAAAATTCAGAGCATGTGTAAAGAACAGTAATAGTGAAGTGTAGCTAGAACCTAGTTGATGTCTTCATTCATCCAACAAAGGTTTGCTGAGCACTCCCTAAGTATGAGGAGCTCTGCAGGCTCTTGGAGATGCAATGGAGAGGCAGACAAGGCTAGATCCTGGGGGAGGGATGCATGTGCTGGGGGCATAGTACCTTTTAACCATGGGTTAAAAGAGAGTTATTACTGGAGAGTTAGCCCTTGAAGGGTAACTCTCCAATAATAACTAACTTTTCTTATCGTTTCGCTTCTTTTTCTTAAAGAGGGGTGGACACAGAGAAAAATAAGTCAGTTAATTAAGAGTTCTGGTTAAGAGTCCTAACTAGCCAGGTTTTACTATAAGTAACAAATATTGTTTAAGTTCCATGTCCTGATTGGTAAAACACAATGAGTATGTTCCTGTCCATGTGGATGGGAAATTATGGAGAAGAGGAAGAGGCACCATATAACTTTCAGTCTTTTCCCCATCAAGCAACACAAACATATCTTCCCAATGTTAAAAGGATAATAAAATTTGGGTGATATATTCCCAGGCAAGGGCTTTCTCTGGGGGTACAGTTGGGTTTCGGAGAAAATTGAGGCCATTTCCTAATACTAGCTAACACCATTCTAAGCATTTTACATATATTATGTCTCTCAATCCCCGCAAAAGCCCTACTAAAGTGAGTATCAACATCCCCATTTTACAGATGGAGAAACAGAAGCCCAGAAACTCTAAGACATGTGCTTAGGTTTACAGAATAGTAAACCTGGTAGAGCCAGGTTTTGAACCAAGACTGCCCAATTATAATAACAAATATTCTGATGAGTGTCTTAGGTACCAAGATAAACACCAATCCTGAGCAGTCCACTGGGGTAAAATTCAACACAGACATCAGAAAACCTTAAGAATCCCTCTCAGGGGTGCTGGACATAGAGAGAGAGAGAGAGGCATAGACAGAGGATATGCATCTAAAAACCTTTCTTTGGGGAAAAAAGAGAATAATATTAGTCCCTAAATTCCTAACTTCTTGGCATTTTGGAGTCAGTTCTAGGTTCAAATCTCAGACCTAACCCCAGAATTAAGATATTTCCCTAATCCCCCCATCCACTAGGCTAGAGGAAGTGATAGTCTTTGGGGTTCCCAAAGCCCCCCAAACAAGATATAACAATCATATCCCTAATCACCCTACTTTATTACATGAATCTTTCTATTCTATTCGGACTGGGAGCCCCATGAGGTCAGGGATCAAGTCTGTGTTATTTGAAGCTGAATCCTCAGTCTCCAGCATAATATCTGTATATACTGAGCTCTAAAATTATTACTGCACTTTCCTGACTGTTCTTCAAGACTGCCTAGGGTTCAGGCAACCTCTCAAGCTAGCCCCAGGACTATTCTTCTCTCTTCATGGAATGAAATAAACCTAAACCTTTGATCTGGTTCATCTAACCTACAAGCTCAGAACAAATGGAATGATGACCCATCTGTGACTTCCTTGAGTTTGCGGGGATTGAGAGACATAATATATGTAAAATGCTTAGAATGGTGTTAGCTAGTATTAGGAAATGGCCTCAACTTTCTCCGAGACCCAACTGTACCCCCAGAGAAAGCCCTTGCCTGGGAATGTATCACCCAAATTTTATCATCCTTTTAACATTGGGAAGATATGTTTGTGTTGCTTGGTGGGAAAAGACTGAAAGTTATATGGTGCCTCTTCCTCTTCTCCATAATTTCCCATCCACATGGACGGGAACATACTCATTGTGTTTTACCAATCAGAGATGAAATAAACCCCATAAGCCCCATAATTCCCAGGGCCAGCAGCCCCAGGGAACAGGTGTGAGTGCCTCTGAACTGAACCACAGGTCACACCCTCAGGAGAGACTGGCTGACACAGGTGGACACACAAACAAAATGGAAACATTTTGGCAGGGTGAAAAAACAAAACCACAGAACTGCCTTAAAACTCTCTCTTCTGCCCCTTATTACTCTATTTTTAGAGGCCAGAGGCAAGCTTCCTTGAATCAATATTTAGCTTTCCAGGCTCACAGTTTCTCTGCTCTAGGGAAAAGGCTCAGTTCCCACAGGGAAGTAACAGAGACCCACCTTGACCTCTTCTCAGAAGGGTCATGACCACCAGCCCTCAGACTCTAAATATTACTACCTCCACACTCCCTGGGAAGGCAGGAAATAAGCTCTCTTTCCATGTTGCCTTACTCCAGAAATATTATGTGTTGTCCTCTCCCTCTCTTTCTCTCTCTCTCTCTCTCTAGCTCTCTTTCTCTCTCTCTCTCACACACACACACACATGCACGCACACACACACACACATACACACAGCCAAGGGCCATAATAGTGCTATTGATTCAACAGTGAGGTTCCCCATAACCCAGAAAATGGAACAAGTGAAGTTTCCTAAAATCCTAACAAAGAGCAAGCAACGAAACCTATCTGTGTCTGCACGACTGCCTCATTTGCCAACTTCAAATTAGATGCAGAAAATCCAAGAGAGGCAGGAGTGAGGCAACCATCATGGAAAATAGGCTAGGCTGGTCTGGGTGGATGGGAAATAAGTAGCGGGGCTTAGGACACAGACCTCTGCAGTCAGCTGGCCTCACTCTGGCACTGCCACTTATAAGCTGTTAATATATGATCTTGGACAAGTTACTAAACTTCTCTGGGGTTACAGTTTCTTCACCTATAAGCTGAGAAAATAATAACTCTTATACTTAAATGAACAAAATGAGGCCATGCCTATGAATCATGCAGCACCATTCCTGGCACCTAGCAAGTATTCAAAAATGATAGAAATGCCCATCATTATGATCATCATTATTTCATGGTGACAAGTTAGGAGCAGCAATTTTAGAAGAGGACTCTCACTGAGTCAGAGATTTATGTTTTTTAATGATTTTCCAAATTTTTCTGCTGCCTTAATTTAATTACTTCATTCCATGATCTCAAATGACTCAATCAATCAAAAAAAGGCCACTTCTCTCCATAAGCACGTGAAATCCAATGGCTTTTCCATCCCATGGCTGGAGGTTTTCGCTTAGCTTTGGCAGACTGATGTAAACAACATGTCCAAAGAATTTTAATTGCTATTTCATTAATGAAGTCCCATTAACATCCCTCCCAAACAGCTCTGCTGATGGCCCAGTGTATGGCTGTCCAATTACCAAACAACAAAGTCCCCATAACCCTAGGCCCTGGCCTCTGAGGTTAAAGATTAAGCAGTCCCTGGAAACAACAATAATGAGGTATAAGAAACGGGCTGTGAAAGACACTGGGGTCCATTTCCCAGCTACTAGCTGCCCAGGAAGACTGTGATGCCATTAGCTAAAGCAAGAGTCTGAGCAGTCAGCTTCTAAATGCGGGACCTACCCTCCCTACCCCAGAATAACATATATCATAGCAAAGATCTGGGGAACTTCCCTGAGGGGGAAACTGAATCCAGAGGAAGCAGGAGGGACTGCCACAGCAGGAAGAGACAGGGCCCTTCCAAACAGGAAACCAAATAGGCAGCTGGACATAGAGATGATGCTTCAGCCCCCACAAAGTTGTGCTCTCGCTGGAAAAGCCGAGGACCTATCAGAAGGCAAGACTGGCTTTAAAATAAAGTCACATTTGTTTAGACAGCAAGTTGGCAAAATCTATCAAACAACTTTTTAATGTACATTCTCTTTGATCCAACAACTATGCTACTAAGATTGTACCCTACAGGTATACTAGCAAGTGTACTCCAAAATATTATGTACAAGAATTCTCATGAAAGCATTTTAAATAAAAAAACTGGAAACAATAATGTCCATCAACAGAAGACTGGTTAAATAAATTACACTCCATCCATGAGATGCAGCAGACTAAAAGAATAAGATATAGCCATACACAAGGGTGTGGAAATAATTGCAAGATTTGTATTGTCAAACAAAAGTACAATGAGTACAGAGTGCTTTCTGTTGTGTAAGTTAAAAAGCATAATATATAAATTCTGTAAGGATACCAAGGATCTCCCCACTTCAGAGAGACAGGCTGGGAGAAGACTGGCTTTGCATTTTATACCTCTATGTACTGCTTGCATTTTTTGGTCATGAGTATAAATTGCTTTTATTGAATATATTACCTAAATTTTTCAAACAATGGTCTAGAAATGTATCTGCTAACATGGAAAGAAATTCAGAATATACTGCTAAGAATGTTTTTTTAAGAGATGGGGTGTCTTGCTATGTTACCCAGGCTGGATTCAAATTCCGTGGCTCAAGCTACACATGAATGCTTGAGCTATCAACCTCAACCTCCCAAGTAGCTGGGACTATAGGCACCTGCTACTGTACCTGGCTAAAATGTTTTTTAAGCTGGAAAGCATACATATACAATGAAAAAGATTTGGAAGGATATACACCAAGGTGCTGCCAGCAGTTCTCTCTGGGTAGGATTGTGGTATAATTCTTTCCACCCATGTGCTTTTTCTGTAATAGTCAGGGATGAGTTTTTATTAAAATAGCAATAATAACAACAACAACAATAACAACAGAAAAAGAAAGCTTTTTAGAGAAGGAAAAGAAACAGAATTCAGCAGCTAAACTGGAATCTACAGACAAGTGAAGGCAAAGCAAAGCTAGCCAGAAACTGGGAAGAGTAGGGGAGGCTGGACAGGACATACCTGCCTGCACTATACATCTAGATAAAGAGAAAACAAAACCAGAAGTCCTGGAAATCCTTCCTCCCCAAAAGTGCGTGTGGTCTGCAGCAGCAGTGACCTGAGGATTCCTGTGTCTCCTGCCTGGACCCAACTGTGAAGCTCCCTCACTGCAGATGATGAGGCTGGCAGGGAGGCTCCACAGCACAGCGCCTGTGGTGTCTACTTCCATAGAATGCTCTCCTCCCCATTCCCCCTGTTCCCCAGATCATCCTGGAAACAGGATAGGATGCGCTACTCCCATGATAGAGAGGAGAAAATAGGCTCAGGATTACTCAGCTCCAAAGTGTTAGCTGGTCTGATTCCTAGTTCTGATCTGGAAGGTCTCCTTGTAGTTTGTTGGCATGAAATACCTTCTAACTCAAGGCCTGGGTCCAGGGAGACCTGTGACCACAGAGACCAATGCTTTCCCTTGTGTGTGACCCTAGTGGGTGCCTGCACCCCTGCACTTACAGTAGAGTGAGGTCACAGGTCTGTCTCAAGAGGCAGCGATGGCAGAGAACCCCAGGCTCCATCTAAAGTCAGGGGTACAAGGAAAAAAGCAGGCCCACGTCAGTGGGTGGGTTCAAGGGAGTAACCATGGATAATCATTTTCTACTTCTCCTCTAAATACTGCACAATCTAACCTTCATTCCCTTCTTCTAACATCTTTGCATCATGGCCTTATCTTCTGCATTATACTACTTTAAAAATATTACCTCCCTAGTGTGCAGAGCATAGTGGGCTGCCGAGAAAGCCACCCAGGAGAGGATCACAGGCACCACAGAAGGCCTGCATAACAGGGAGGAGACTCTCAGCCTGAAGATCATGCTGACCCAGCCAGGAAAAGTAGGAGGGCCTGCTCACTCATTCAGTGAGGGAACAGGCTCAATGTGTCTGGGAGGAAGTCACCCGACAGGGAAGAGAAGAAGACACCCACATGGCGCTTCCTCTATCCCAAGATGATGACATACCCTGTGTCTAGCGGACAGCTGGATGTCTGTCTACACTGTCTGGTTGTTGGGATTTGGTGACTACATTGCACAGGCTTCCAGGAACATGCTTTCAATGGAAAATGCCAACTCTAGCCACATGCACTCCTCAGTTACTGATTCACAGGGCATCCTTATGTCCAAACTGGGCCTAGAAGCTGTAGAATGTAATAAACACTGGCTCTGGAGTCAGCACCGTCTGGGCTTGAATCCTGCCTTCTGTCCCTTCTGTCACTATGTGACCTCAACAAATTACTTCACCTCTCTGTGCCCTGGTTTCCTCAGCTATCATATGCATTAAATGAGATGTTGCCAATAAAATGCTTAGCATAGGGTATGACCCAAAGGGAGAGCTCAATAAACACTAGCTAAGAATAATTCATCAGGATGTCTGCATACACAGACCCATAATGCGGACAGAACTCAATCACTATAACAGCAACAGGACCAAGGAGCACCAGAAAGATGGATGTGTTCCCAGCTGCATCTGATGCACTCTCCCACAGATGAGTCTCATCATCAGATAGTGAAAGGGGCAAAGGAGAAAACACAGACGTTGAAAGTTGGGAAAAGCCAGGCCAGAAGAGCCTGGGAGCCCTAATAAAGGTGGGGATTCACATTAGAGAAATGCACATCAAAACTACCAAGTGATACCATCTCATACCAGTCAGGATGGCTATTATTAAAAAGTCAAAAAACAACAGATGCTGGCAAGGTTGCAGAGAAAAGGGAATGCTTATATACTGCTGGTGGGAATGTAAATTAATTCAGCTACTGTGGAAAACAGTCTGGAGATTTCTCAAAGAACTAAAAATAGAACCACAATTTGACCCAGCAACCCCATTACTGGGTATATACCCAAAGGAGAATAAATTGTTCTACCAAAAGACACATGCACACATATGTTCATTAAGCACTATTCACAATAGCAAAGACATGCAATCAATCTAGGTGCCCATCCACAATGGATTGGATAAAGAAAATGTGGTACACCATGGAATACTACACAGCCATAAAAAAGAACAAAATCATGTCCTTTGCAGTAACATGGACACAGCTGGAAGCCATTATCCTAAGTTAATTAACACAGAAACAGAACACCAAATATCACGTGTTTTCACTTGTAAGTGGGCTAAACCCTGGGTGCCTATGGACATAAAGATGGGAAAAACAGACACTGGGGACTCCAAAGGGAGTGGGGGCAAGGGCTGATAAATTTCCTATTGGGTACTATGTTCACCATCTGAGTAATGGGATCAACAGAAGCCAAAACTCAGCATCACACAATATACAAACGTAACAAACCTGCATATGTACCTCTTGAATCTAGAATGTAATTTTAAATTTTAAAAAAGGTGGGGATTCAGTATACTCCCCAAACCTCAGACAACTGTATCAGCCAATTAGGGTGGGATATGTGCTAGGTGTGCACACACATGCATCACACACTATGTGGAAGGAGAGGGCTGGTAAGAGGAGACACAGAAGAAGAAGACAGAATTTCTGACATCTAAGCACTCTCCCTTTGCCACTGCACTAGCAAACGTTTGTGAAAAGAATCTGCAGGCCAGGCACAGTGGCTTACGCCTGTAATCCCAGCACTTTGGGAGGCTGAGGCAGGCGGATCACAAGGTCAGGAGATCAAGACCATCTTGGCTAACACGGTGAAACCCCATCTCTACTAAAAATACAAAAAATTAGCCTGGTGTGGTGGCAGGCGCCTGTAGTCCCAGCTACTCGGGAGGCTGAGGCAGGAGAATGGCATGAACCCAGGAGGCGGAGCTTGCAGTGAGCCGAGATTGCACCACTGCACTCCAGCCCAGGCGACAGAGCGAGACTCCGCCTCAAAAAAAAAAAAAAATCTGCAGAGAAAATGCTTGCCTTAGCACATCCATCCACCTAGAAAGTGACCTCTTCAAAGGCTTCACTGGGAGCCCTCCCCAGGAAGAGAAAGGGCTCCCTAAGTGAAGGTGGAAAGGCAGTGGAGAATATGCAGGGAAAAGAGAGCACAGGAACGGCAGAGAAGCAGAAGGGTCAAGGATCAGAGCCAGAAAGAATCAGCAGGACTCAGAATTGAGGCTACTGGGTAATGTCCTTCACAAAAATCATCATATCAAGACTATCTTTACAAGTCTTCAGAAAGAAGACTTGTTTGTGCCTTCAGAAACAGGCTGCAGGGAGACATGAGAGTCTCTGCAGGCTCCTGGGGTCAGGGACTTAATCAGAGAGAAAAAGCATGCCAAGAAATGGAGCAAATGCTTGTTGCTTTGTTGACCAAGAGGCTAACACAGCACAGGTAGCTAGCTGGCAGGTGGGCAGCCAGTAGGTCCTCAGCTAATTTCCAGACACTGGCCAAACAGGAGACACTGAACAGAATAGCAGCCATGACAGTGCTTGAGCAGGGGAAGAAGGAGGTGTTTTATTGCAAGGGAAGAAGGTGGCCATGACTGAATTTATCAAGTTAAATGATCAGACCTATTTCCTAGTCATTCACCATCTTTCTTCAGGCTGGAACAAGTGGCAATGAAGATTTCTTTCCAGCTAGCTAAATAAACATAATGGACTGAATATAAATGTTCATTTCTACTCCCTCCCAAAACCCCATTAAAATAATAGAATGACAAGCTCTAGCGCAGAGAACGTCTCCAAGAAAAATAAGTGAACCAACAGATTATCTGATGTATTGAGGACTGTTCTAACAAGAATTAGTGGTAGAACCATACACTATGCAAGAGAAAAAGACAATTATTAACTGCCCTTCTTATTAAAGTTTTCTGATTTAAAAAAACACTATAATTATAATAGATGGCTTAGTTCAGTTGTGGAAATGGTATTTGGACAATAAAGAGAGGGATGGCTGCATGTGTATAAAGGGAAAGTCTGCAAAAGCTCAATCTTATTCTTCTGGAGAAGTCAACAAATAATATCTAAAACTAATCAAAAAATAGCAGCTGCACATATTATTTTGATAAATGGAAGTGAGTAGCAGATGAAGTAGCTTTTAGCTGGATCAGAACCTGCATTTTAATTCCTTAAGGATTGAAAATGAGTGGCTCTGGAGCACAAGACTCAGTGTGGAAAGGTGGAGCAGGGCACTCCTCATCATTATAAGCCCTGCAATAGTACGTGACTTTTTTTTTTTTTTAGATGGAGTCTCGCTCTGTCACCCAGGCTGGAGTGCAGTGGCGAAATCTCGGCTCACTGCAAGCTCCGCCTCCCGGATTCACACCATTCTCCTGCCTCAGCCTCCCAAGTAGCTGGGACTTCAGGCGCCCGCCACCAAGCCCCGCCAATTTTTTTTTTTTTTTGTATTTTTAATAGAGACGGGGGTTTCACCGTGTTAGCCAGGATAGTCTCGATCTCCTGACCTCATGACCCGCCCGCCTCAGCCTCCCAAAGTGCTGGGATTACAGGCGTGAGCCACTGCGCCCAGCCAGTACGTGACTTTTAAAAGAATGTTTATGGAACGCTCAGATAAAAACAAAGGTTTTCTTAACAATAACAAGACGTAGCTCAAGACCTAGCTAGCTCAGTTTGCTCTCCCCACTTCCCAAATCTTCTTGGATCTCCTTCCTCTACTCTAGTGAAAATTACTGTCTGTACCATCACCTTGGCAATTAATCATTTTCCACTTGGCAATGAGCTAAACTGTCCTATCATTAATTATCTTTCCACCTGTATCCCTAACTAAATCATAGCTGCTTCACAGCAGAGACCACTTCTCATAATCTTTGAGGAGTCTGCAGAAGACCAGGTGATTAGATCCACAAACTCGGAGGAGGTGCAGCAGTCCGGCTCCCCCTTACCTGCATAGGCATTGGCCTGCTGCAGAAGGTCAGTGCAGGTGTGTACATCTGCAAACGCACGGATTCCCAGGCAATTGGTGGGATGCAACTGAGACTGCAGGAAGTCACAGCAGTTCTGCCGAACATCCATGAGCTGCAGCAAGCTGGCTGCCGGGAGCAGCACCTGCAAGAGAAGGTGACATTCTCAGATTTGGATCCCACTGGCAGAGACTCATCTGCCTTTTCCTATCATATCACTCCCATGCTCAAGATCTTTTCATGGCTCTCCACTGCCCGCCCAGTAAGTCCAAACTTCCTAGCCTGCTTTCCAGCCTTATTTCCCACTACTCTGCCCTTCACGGACCCTAAACACCAGCAGATTCTCTGTATCCCTACAGCCATGCTTCCCAGTCTTTAATCCCTGGGGATCTTATTAAAATGCAGATTCTAATTCATTAGGTCTAGGATGGGATCTGAGAGCCTGCATTTCTAATAAGAACCCAAGTGATGCTTGCAGTTGCTGGTCCACAAACCACACTTTGAGTAACAAAACTCTACACACACACACACACACACACACACAAACACACACACACAATGGTTCTCATACTGGGCTGCACACTGGTATTACCTTAAGAGTTTTAAAACTACTGATGCCTAGGTCTTGCCCTAAAAGAATCTAACTCAATAGGTATGGAGTGTGGCCTGGACATTAAGATGTTTTTTAAAGCTCCCCAGGTGCTTCTAATGTACAGCCACGTTTGAGAGCCACTGTCCCACAACCTTCAGTGTACTGTCCTCATTCAGAAAGGTACTTAATGAATGATTAATTACTGAACATCTATGTGCCAGGCACTAGTTTAGGCTCTGGGATTCAGGGGTAAGCAAGAGAAACCAGATCCTGTTCTCCTGGAGCTTAGAGTCTACTGGAACAAGATTCATTCCAAATCCCTCAGGACTCAGGAAACGACACTTTATTCTCCCATCAAACAGATACAAAGCAAAGAACATCTTTAGGTACATTCTTAGAGAAAGGAGAGCTAAGTTTCCATTTAAAAGGTCACAGGACACATGACTATTTATACTATATCCTGAAAGACAGAAATAGTTCTTGCTCAGGTGTATATGCATGTGTTTTTCCTAAGGGTCAGGGAAGACTGGCTTGAGCAGGCCCGCTGGGTGCTCAGCCAGCCAACCTCTATCAATTTTCCCTAGGACTTTCCCTCAGCTGCTGAAGCCTGCCTCTAGATCAAACATACAGGACAAAAGGCCAAAGTCCTGTCCCACTCCAGCTCTGCTACCCTGCCCTTCACCTATGGAAGCAGCAGGTAGTCTGAGAATGATTTTCCAAAAAGAAATTTAGAAAAAAATCACACTACAGAATAGCTTGATTTAAGGCTGCTTATCTTGGGGACCCTGGCATCCACTTCACCCCAAAATAATACCCTTGCCCCAGGCCTTTGCTCTCAGCTGCTGCCCTGGCTCTGAGAGAGAGTGACTGAGCCAGCTACACTCTAGCTGTTTCCAGCCACAAGGGCTTGCCCAGGAAGATATGGGCTGCAGATGCATTTGTTTTCTTGATTCAGGACACTTGAAAAAGACTTCTTTTTTTTTTTTTTAAGTGCTTTAAATTCTGGACTCTGTCTTTCTCCCAAGACAGCTCTGAGTCCTCAGCTCTGATTCTCATCACTTTTATGTACTCAGGCCAAAAACTCTGCCCCACTGCCCATTTGGGGGCTTTGTCCCTCCACTGGGGTTACCAACAGTCCTAGTTTTTACAGGACTGGGGGTTTCCCAGGACTTTCAGGGCTAAAAATGGGACAGTCGGTCACCCTTCATTATCCCTGCCCACAGACAATAACCACCAAGAGCCACCACTATCAGTGCTCGAACTCCTGAGCCAAATGCCTACGCTCAACAAGGAAAGCTGCTCCTACCCACAGGCTTACACTTCTCTCTCACGACAGCTGAGTTCTAGAAAACGTGCTCCTTTTCCCTTCCTCCATCCTCTCTTCCACTATCCTATATCCCCAGCAGGAAAACAGTAAATTAACACCATGTCTGTGATATTTTCTGAACCACTAATACATTCCTGAGAAAGAAAAAGATAAAATCACCCTCTTCTGAAAGTTTTGGACTATAAATGAACACAGCCAGGATCCAAATCTAACCACCTGAACTCTCTCCCCACTAAGCAGCCATCATCTCCACTAAGCAGCCATAAACTGGGAAACTCAATTAACCTGTGAGCTTGCTCAGCCTGGCCGAACAGATTCCAGGACCAGATTAGTCTCTGCCTGCTAGTCAAATGGAGATCCATTAACCATTCTTGCTGAATGCACACCAGGAATAAAAAGCTCTGCTCCCAGTCTCCAAATGACCTCCATGACACCCCCTGGCCAGTATCAGCTAGAGTTAAGACTGGTGTCAAGGCCATAGGTTGACCAATCATGCTGATTTACCTGGGACTTTGCCATTTTTACCACTGAAAGTCCCCATCTCAGAAGGCCCCTCGCTTCTGGGCAAAATAGGATAGGTGTTCATCCTAGGGAGGAGTAACCTCTAACCAGTGACCCTCAGAAGCCCTGAGGGAGAGGAAGCCATCAAATGTTGGCCAGCACAAACCCTACTCAGAGGTGTGGTAAACTCCAAAAGGGCCAGATGTGAGAAGAGGCAGGAATTCAACAGCAACCCTCTCCCCACCACCCACCATCCAAGAGAATTTCTGAGAGTCCAATCTGCCCTCAGACTGCATTCCAGCAAGCTCCCCAACCCCAAACACATATACAAGATCATGCCAGTGACACACAGTCCCTTCCCCCTTCCCCTCTTCCAAGGAGACAGCAGCACAGTGTGGTGCTTAAATTCTCAAGCTCATGACAACCAGCCAGAGAAATGAAATAATAAATATTTCCTGAATATACTCCTTAGGTTACACTTTCCATTTTTAAAACCTCCCTGGATAGAGCTACCCACATAGCTTTCAACTTCCCTACTGTTCACAATACCCACTTAGTAGGCAAAAATTATAAGGCTTTCTACCTCTCCACACCCCTTATCCTGTTTGAGTCCACTCCTACCCGAAAGCCTTCCCAAACCGACTTCCTAAAATGAATGGGCCTTCTGGTTTCTCTAGTTGCTCTTTCCCTCTCTTTGACTCTGAGACTAGCTTAGAGTCAAAGGCCATTTTCTTCCTTCTACTTGCTTCATACAGAAAAGTGTGGGAAAAAAAAAGTCAAGGAAATCAGAATGCTGAAGGGAAGGCTTGGAGGCTGGAAGATGTATCACTGCTCAAACTCTGGGTCTCAGGGATAAATTAGGGCCCCATCCAATGGGGTTCTGGGATCTAGACACAAGTACAAAATACATTCCCAGAGGCCCTGAAAGAAAAAAGAGCAATACATCCATGAAATGACTGTCTTCAGTTCCCTCTCCCCACATCAACAGGGCTTTGAGAGGACTTCCTCTTCTCTTATCTTGCCTGAAACTCTACTTCTTCAAAGCAGCAGCAGTGACAAGATTATGAACAAAAGGCCAAGTGCAGGTCCTCAGCTCTGAAGCAAGACCATCCTCATAGAATAACTAAAGCAGTACTGCCTGGTCCCTGGAGGGAGGAGGCTGAGATCAGAGGAGTAGTTGGCCAAATCCACCCATCAGGATGGAAGATTACCGTAAGTCAAAAATCTTCTAGCTTGCCTTCTGCCACCTCAGCATTACAGTTCTTGGAAAACAGGCCCTGAAATGGCCCCCAGCAAGAGTCTACAGGTTACCCTTCAGCTTGCAATGGCTTCCCCTCCATTTTTCATGTGCAGGCCCCGTTTTGTTTTTTTTTTCTCCCTCAGATAACATGAAAACACAGCAGAGGATATCCTGCCACAGAGTTTGCTTCCTCTAGCAAAAACAAAAGGAAATGCCCTGCCTCAGAAAGCACCTTCTCCTGGAATTGCAGGGAGGCAGGGCCATGCACAGAGGGAGGGCATCAGCCAGGGGGCGCAGGTGTTGGGGCCACCCAGGGTCTCTGCCCCAATCACACAGTGGGTCTGGCACAGAATCAGTGCCACATAAAGAAAGAAAGGAAAAGAGGTGGGGGGTATATAGATGAACAGGAAAGCTGGCAGAACAGCACTGTGATTAAGCGTCATTTTGAATTTTGACTCCTCCACTTACCAGCCATGCAACTGAGGACAAATTACTTAACCTCTCAATGCCTCTGTCTCCTCAAAAATAAAATGAGGACAATAAGGTGTGTTATGAGGATCAAATGAGAAAAATTTAAAGCAGTTAACACAGTGCTTGGTACATAGGAAGTGCTCAGTTGATGTTAGTTTTTATTATTGTAAATAATTATGAGCCAAAGTCAAGGTTCTGATCATTCATTTAATGAGAAACTAGAATTCATCATAGCCACAGAGCACAGTGAGTCAGAGGGGGCTGGCTTCAGCTTCCAACTCTACCACTTACTCTCTATGTGACCGTGGCAGTTTATTTAACCCCTTTGAGCACCAGTTTCTTCAGCTGTAAAGGAGGAATCATATTGGTATGGTCCAATGGGTGATTATAAAAATTGAATGGAATAATGCATGTGAATTGATGGGCACATGCTTGCTTATAAAAGTATGACTGCTGGTACCTCCACCACGGAACGGGAACTCAGGGTCTCTCCAAGGTACGTGTGCCTGGGAAGGGACTCCAGGTGTAGCTCTCACAGCCATTTAACCAAGCCCCAGATCTCTGACCCTTGTTTCTAAGGCTTTCAGGAAAGCCCCAGTGCCTCCATGCTCATCTCCTCGGTGCACCAAATCCTCAATACCTCCTGTCTTCACAGACAACCTGTGAGCAACCGCCTCAGCAGATACATAACAGCATGAAGAAGAATCCACGTTTTTATCCAAACTCTCTTCTTCCCAATCTTTTTTTTTTTTCTTTTTGGAGACAGAGTCTCGCTCTGTCATCCAGATTGGAGTGCAGTGGTGCAATCTCAGCTCACAGCAACCTCCGCCTCCTGGGTTCAAGTGATTCTCCTGCCTCGGCCTCCCAAGTAGATGGAATTAAAGGCACCTGCCACCACGCCCAGCTAATTTTTGTCTTTTCAGTAGAGACAGGGTTTCACCATGTTGGCCAGGCTGGTTTCGAACTCCTTACCTCAGGTGATCTGCCTGCCTCAGCTTCCCAAAGCGCTGGGATTATAGGTGTGAGCCACCATGCCCAGCCCCTTGCCAATCTTTCTTGTTTTTTCTCCAACATCACCCTTGACCTAACCACAGTTTAAAGTGAAGAGATTAAAAGTCCCCAAACAATGAGGTTCAGAGAATTTTCAGTTTGGTGAATGCATCCACATGCTGGGAGGGTGACATAACCCAACCTCATAAGACAGAAGCTTCTGGACTCAGGACCACCAAACAGTGAACATTATGTCCACATAAACTGTACCTTGCTTTATGTACCTCTTAATCCTAACCAGGCAATAAGGATCCAGAGTAGAATATCTTCTAATTATCCAAGTTTGTAAACACTTTGTATTTTACAGGAAAAAAAAGTTATTAAATAAATACATGATGAAAAGAGCAAAGAGAGCTGGTTCCAATTATAGACTTCTACTACCTCACCTCTACTCATTTTATGCCAAATTACTTTGCACTTACTGTTAGTACCCAAAAGTTATTCACCTGTTTGAATTCTGAGATGAGACGATGACCTGGGGAGAACAGGAGTCACCTAAGCTCCCAGCTTTTCCTTCACAAGATTTTGAAGACATGAGTTAAAGATCTTCTACTCCCGGGGCCCAGGCTCATTCAGGGATATCATGGCCTAGTGGCTAAAAGCATGGGTGCCCAAGCCAGGAAGGCATGAGTTTGAGGACCAGCTCGACCACCTCCTGGCCATGTGGCCCAGGGCAGGTCACCTGACCTCTCTGGAGCTTTAGTTTCCTCTTCAGTAACCAACTGAATTGTTGTGAGGGTTAAATAAAATAACGCTGTAAAATGGTGGGTCCTGAGTGTGCACTACACTGAGCTATTAGTGAGCCTGAGTTTACCTGGACATTCTCTTCAGTCACCTCGATTTCAGCAGTATAGATGTAGTCAATCAGCTTACTCAGCGTCTGCCCATCCACGTCCTTGATTTCTATCTTTTTGGCTTTACTCTCAGACATGTCACCTAGAGTTTACAACAAAAACAAAATGACATAAATGTGGTACCTGGGATATGTTTACCTTCCAGATGGTCTCCTGCCCTGTCTTGGAAACATAAAAGCACTTCCTGGGCTCCAGGAGGCAGCAGAAGGGATTCAGGCACAGAAGAGGATAAACCAGGTAACATCAAGGTCACATCAGCTTTGGGTCTGTGATCACCTACAAACCCAGCCTTAAGCATTCCTTACTCTATCTATTGCCCACTTCCATTGTGAAGGCAAATCTGTGTGCAATCACTCATTTAACCAACATTTACTGTAAACTTCCATATACAAGGCCAGAAAAAGTGAACAAGATATGCACCTGTCCTTAAGGAACACAAGTCTAGTAAGGCAGATATACAAAAGTGTTTATAAACAGAGGTGATAAGAGCTTAGTAGACAGTTATACACAAAGTATTGTGATAACAACAATAATAAGTAACATTTCTTGAGAGCTAACTATGGCCACACACTTAAGCACTTTAAAGTCTTTTAATCCTCACAACAACCTTGAGGTTTATTAATATTATTGCTATTTTACAGATGAAGAAACTGAGCACAGGAGGGTAGGTAATTCATTTTGCCCACAGTCACACACCTAGGAAAGGCCAAGTTGGGTTGAAACCCAGGGAGTCTGACTCTAGAGTCCATATTTGTAACCACTACGCTATACTAAATCCCAAGAACACAGAGGAGGAAGCAACAAATTTCTCCTGGGAACTCCAGTCAGGCATCCTATTAAGAGGTCACATTTGAGAGAGGTATTAGAGGATGAGGAAGAGTTCTACAGGCAGCAAAGGTGAGGAAGGATGAGCTGAATCTGGGATCCATTCATGCAAAGAGAAGAAAGTACCAAAAGAATAAATTTTGGTGAAATGGCGAGAGGTTGGTGTGGCTGGTACGTGGAGTAACAGTGAGAAGAAGGAAGCTGGAGAGGTAGATGGGGCCAGGGCTTGACAAGCCCTGTAAGTCAAGCTGGGACTTTATCCCAGGTGTAGCACCATTGAGAGGTTTTCAACAGGGAAATGACATCAACAGATGGGCATTTTTGAACGAAATTTTGGATGCAGGGTGGAAGCTAGATCACATGCAGGGAGAACAGCTGGAGGCCCTGATAATAATCTAAAAAAGAGAGAAGGCAGGGCTGTAAATAACGGCAATAGCAGCACCACATTTCCACGGTCCTGAGGCCCCTTGCCTTCAGCCTGCACTCTATATACAACACATGGGTTTATCGAAAGCCAGGCCCATTCAACAAGGGCTGCTGATTTCAGGAAAGACAGGCAACACATGTCTTTGTAGACTGAAATAAAGGGCAACCTAACTGCAAGAAACAAGAGATCCAGAAGCCTCAATGTGAGTGTGAAAACAGAGCCTGGGCAGTTGTTTTCTCTCTGTGGAATTCATACACCAGAGCCAAGAAAATAAAGTACAGTACAGCATGTGGGCTGCAGACACCCACCTCCAAGCTGCACGGACTGCACATGATTCCTCCACCAATCCAGAGTCCCATCCTGACACAGTTCTAGAGCTGAATGACTGGAACGGAGAGAAAAGTAGTGGGGGAGACATTCCAAACCCCGCTTGCTCCCTTAACTGCCAGATCAGGTGGACCTGAGACCCTCCACCCTGTTCTCTCTTCTCTGACTGCCAGTGAAAGCCTGTGAAAGGCCTCAGCACAGTGCCCTGGGGCAGAATGAACAGGTAAAGAAACAAGGGAAAAACAGTATATTACTCCTCCACCCATAAGACAGGATCCACAATCTCTCTCTTGAGTTTATTGAGACACACAAACAAAAACATGCATACACAAGGAAATCAGAAGTTAAGCTATTAAAAAGTTCATTGATGAGGGTCCAGTTGGTAATTACACTGCAAAAGATAATCAAAGATAGCCAATTCTTTGTTTAAGGAGTTAGCCCTCAAAAAATAAGACTTAAAAAATAGAGCAGCCAGACTGTAAGAACCAAGAGATTCAGAAGCCCTCACAGCAGTGTAAATCAGAGCCTGGGCTGACTGTTTTCCGCCTGTGGAATTTGTGGTTGAAAGTCAGGTTAGGGTTTTGTAACTTTGGGGTAAATAAATGGAAACGCCTGGAATTGTAAGAAAATATTTTTATATATGTGCAAAAGTTCACTTTTTCTAGGGGGATGACAGGTCATTTTTATCAGATTCTTACAGGCGTCTATGATTCAGAAAAGGTTAAGACACAGTTTTCTAGACAGTAGGTCTTTAGGAGACTTTTCCTTGCTCCTTTACATGACCCTCAAATTTCTAATTTTCTATATTAAGTACTTAAAACTTAAGCAAGAAAAAAATGATGTGAAAGAAAAACTAAGGGCTCAAAGACACCACTTATTTTCTGAGAAAGCTTATAGAATCCAATCTTATTATCTCTTATGAACCAGCAAAAATGACTACACCAAACTAAGACTTTAGTTTAAATGGGCCCTAAAAATAGTCATACTAATAGTCACTACTGTATACCTGACCTTCTGCTAAGGTACACTAATGTGTATCTGACCCACATTATTTCATTTAACCCTTGAAACAAGTCCAGGAGGTAGACAGTATTATTTCCATTTTACAAATTATAAAACTGGCATTTCTTTTTTTTTCGAGATGGAGTTTTGCTCTTGTTGCCCAGGCTGGAGTGCAATGGCATGATCTCAGCTCACCGCAACCTCTGCCTCCCGTGTTCAAGCGATTCTCCTACCTCAGCCTCCCGAGTAGCTGGGATTACAGGCATGCACCAGCATGCCTGGCTAATTTGTTTTTTGTTTTGTTTTGTTTTTTAAGTAGAGACGGGGTTTCTCCATGTTGGTCAGGCTGGTCTTGAACTCCCGACCTCAGATGATCCGTCTGCCTTGGCCTCCCAAAGTGCTGGGATTACAGGCATGAGCCACCATGCCCGGCCAAAATTGGCATTTCAAGAGGGATTTGCACATAGATACTAAGAGGCAGGACTGAGATTTGAACTTTGGCCTAACTCTAGACCCTGTGTCATTTCTAATACATCCCTCAATAAAATCTCACCCTAACTAATAACCTTAATAAAAGTATTCCCAAACTCAAGGCGTTGGTCCAAATTCTGAGGACAAGTTAGTACTTAATACCTAGCAAAGAACCAAGCAGCTTATCCTCAACACATAACAAAGTGCTTGGCATAAAACAAGCACTGAAAAAGTATTTATTGGAGTAGAAAATTAAAAAAAAAGAAGGGAGGTTCTCTTGACATCTCATAATTCCATGGGGTTCAGTAATTCTGGAGGAGGAAAACCATCAAGGACTTGGTCATTCTTGCTCCTTCACTCATCTCTAATAGTTTGACAAAATATTTCCAGAAAACAGAAGAAGAGCCCTGTAAGCCCTTCCATGTTTGTGGTCAACCCAAGTGCTCTCTTCTGCTAGCTCTTCCCAAGAGGCCCAGACAGCCACCTCAGACTCTGAACTTTCAGAGAATGTCTGTCAACTGCATATCTTGTTAGCCCTTTCCATCTTCCACTTACATCTGCTAACATGCATGTCCTGTTTCTCCAAAGAGAACATGATTCTCTCTAGGGCAGATATTTGCTCATTTATTCAATTCACCAAACATATATCAGATGTGTCCTCCTGTGTCAAGCACTGTGCTAGGCCCAGAGAATACAGTGGTTAACAAGTCACAGCCCTGCCCTCATGGAGCTCAGTCTGGTGGAGAGAGAGACAAGAAAACCAACAACTGCAAAAGATGTCAAATGTTAGAAAAGGGGACGTAGCTTTAAAGGTTCTTAAGCCAGGGATTCCTGCACCCTAAAGCTGCATGCAAAATGATGAGCACACAAGAGCACAGGTTTGCTCTTCCAGAGATAGGGTCCATTGTTTTCATCAGATTGATGCATAATGGTTAAGAATCACTGATCTGGAGGAGTCATAGTTATTCAGAAGGGAAGTGAGAATAAGGGAAGAGTATCCCAGACAGACAGAATAGTATATACAAAGGTCTGGAGGTAACAAAGGGTGTGACCTGTCTGGGAACCATAACAAGTTCAGTCTGGCTGGAGCACATTAGGGAAGAATGATGAGACAAGGCTGTAGATGAAAGCAGGAGCTGGACCATTTGAGGGACTTACAGGACATGCTAAGGAGTTTAGACCTCATCCTAAGGGCAACAGGGAGCCCCTGATTTTAAGCAGGTAAGGGATACATCAGATTTTTATATTGGGAAAATCACTGTAGCCACAGTGTGGAGAATGGGTGGGGAATAGGAAAACAAAACAGGTGGCAGATTGACCAATGAGAAGACTGCTGCAGAATATCAGGTAAAAGATGATGTTGGCCTGACTGTGTCTTGAACTTCTTTAAATACGTAGACCATTAGGGCCTTGCACTTAGCAGCCTCTGAGAACCACGGAGGGCCCAGAAGAGCAAGCAATCCCAGAAGCCTATTAGGTAAAAGCATCCAAGTCTTCATTCTAGATCCTAACAAGCACACTATGTGCACAGCTGAGACCTTTTTAGGTGGAAGACTGCCAAAGAAGAGCAAGAGGGAGAAGGATGGACTGGAGGAGGGAAAGGAAAATCTTTCATTATCACAGAAGACTCAAGATGTCTAGAAAAATCACTAGCTCATCTTCCAGGTTATTAAGTAAATAAAGCCTTGAGAATGAAAACGGAATAGATTGGTTGGCAGGTCTCTCTGACGAACACCACAGCTAAACCACCAACCACCCCTACATAGTTATATGTCCTTAAAGACAAGAAAAGGGAGTGTTCAAGAGTCCTTATGTCACAGAATACCTTCTTGCTCCTAACTTGAATTAGTACTGTAATTTAGTCTCATGTTCTGGGTAGAGAGAACACAGGAAAATCCTTACCCTTTGCGCAATGATTCTTCATGGGCACTAAGATGGTTATGGAACTTTCTTCCCCCCAACCCTCATCTAAGTCCTAAAATCTGGGCTGCCAACTCATTTGGCTAGAGCTGAGCACTAAGGCCAAAGACATTAACCTCACAGGAGAAAAAGAAATACTCTGCCATCTCCTTGAATCCTGACCAACCCTGTTGCAGGTGAGTGGTCTGGGCCATTTGACTGCAGATCAGGGAATGTCCTTAGTTCACAGGTCCTTATGTCACATTGAGAGTGAACAGCAGTCTGTATTCCTAAGTGCCACACAGTCCTCTGTTGAAGCACAGGTCACCCTATATCACCTGTGAAATAAGGACATTCTCTGTTCTGCCTTTATCCCAAGGTTGTGTGAGAATCAAAGGAGACAATGAGATTGTGAAAGGTGGGACAGCAGGATCCAGCAGAACCACAGTGATAGACACCGCCTCATCACCCGCCCTCCCTGGAATCTCATCCCTCCTCCACCTGGAAATATCTTTCTGCTCAACTAGAAGCACGAGAAGCACAAAGTCAGGAAAAAAATGCCTCTGTGTCATTACATAGTGACTACCAAAAAAAAAAAAAAATCAACCCTAATCACCTCCACCCCCGACATCCACAAGAATTTTAAAAACTATGACGTGCTCTACAATAATAAAAGTAGACTTTATTAACTATGTACACAATGCCGAGTGCCTTATACCCGTTACCTATATTTGTTCCCTACTTATTGTTATTATTCCAGTCTCTTCAATAAGAAAGCTGAGGATCAGAGAGGAAAGTGAATTCTCCACGCACCTATGCAGTTAAGATTGGAATACAGGTCATTATTACTCCAAAGCCCTTTCCAAGATACCACACCATCTCCCAGTGCAAGGTGGCATTACCACACTTGTGTTTAATCCTTAGTAAAGAGGCCCCCACATCACCAACTCCAGACCTCTTCTATGAACATTCATAAAATATTCCTTACCAATAGTTTATCTCCAATGGTGGTCTCAATTTTAAGGCTGAGCTACTCTAAACCCAAACAAGTCTACCTCAGACCATCTTGGTCAAACCAGTTGCACCTTAATGGAGAAACCACTGGGAGTGAATAGCAGTCTGTATTCCTGAGCACCACACAGTCCTCTGTTGAACCACAAGCCAAATTCCTGCTCAAGAAACTTGCCATTTCTGCATCAAGGGTAACATTATTAGACAGGACTACTGGCTCCCTCACCTTCAAATCTGGGTCTCTTGAGCCAGAAAAAGATGCCTGACTTTATTGTGGTATGATAGGGACAGGAAGAAGAAGCCCGATGTCACTGTCACTTAGCCCAAAAGTGACTAACTCTAGAAGATAGCCACATGGAAGGTGAAGCCATTGCTCCTTCATCCCAGGCAGCCTCTGACACCACCATCCCTTTTTCTCTGAACTATTCTACCTAATCCCTGACTCCTCAGGGGCAAAACTCTCAGAAACCAGACCCTATCTACTACCACTATTATTCTGCAACCTCCCTGAAGGCCCACTTTGTCTAAGAAAAGAATTCTATTCCCTAGTTCTCCTTCTCTCATTGTCCATTGCCTTGTATTCAGTTTTGCTGAGCTGCATGTTATGCAGAGCTCTTCAAAGGCATCAATACACCATACAAACACTAGAACACAGACACAGCCACAGGCCAGGGCCTGGTAGAGTCTGGCTTGCAGCAAGGGTGAAACAACAGTTCTGTGGAAGGAACTTCATGCCTGGGAAGTGAATAAGACAGCCAGGCCCTCGTGGTTCTGCCTTGTGGATGATTCCTGCCTACTCCAAGTCTAAGCCCCTTGTCTCTCACCCCCAGCACATTCCTGAACTCTCCTCTCTATTTCTACTTACCATATATTCAAAGATACCAAACATCAGCCTAAATCTAATAAAAACTGGACAGTAACTCCTCTTTAAAAAACAAAAACCAATCTAAATCAGCCACTATATACAGTACAATATGACCAGATGAGTGGGACAGATCACTCCCAGGGCTTCAGTTGGGATGGAAGCCCAAGTGTCTTTTAGCCATGATTATGGGCATAAGACCCTGAGCCCATATATTCTGTAGACCTCAGTTCCTTTAACACCATAAAATAGGGGCTGTATCTGGATGACATGTAGGCAGGGACCCATATGGAATACAAATACTACAGTATACAGAAGCCATGGTAAAGGGCATGATAAAGAGAGAAACACTGATGAGGAGATTTTGGGAAAATTGCTTCCCTTGGGATGGAGGTGCTAGATGGGGAGGATGGGGAATGAGTCCTAGATATTTCATCTTTATAGGAAAAAGATGGGCAGAACACAGCACTACTGGCCTCCCCACTCAAGTTATGCTGAAAGCAGTAAAGGGCAAATAGGTTGACTGCTCACCCCAGATCTTCTTATAGACTGGTTGGATTGGGACACTCTCTGATGGGCACTCAGACTTCAGTTTCACATTTATTCCAAGTTATTGTCCACAGGACAATGGTCAAGAAGTGTGGGATTGGTATTTGGAACCACCTCAGGACATTTGGGCAACATGAACTCGGAAGACAAAAAAATAAAAACATTTAAGCTTGAGTAAAAGACCATAATCACACAACTCAAGTCAGAAGAAAGCCATGTGTATTTTACTTTCCTTTTGGCTTTAAACATACTGATAGAAATGGATCTAACGAGAGTCAGCCTCTTACTCTCAGCACACAATGCATTTTACACGTTTTGAAGCTGAACCTGATAATTAGAACAAAATTTTGCAATGTTACTGGAGATTTTTAGTATCTGTTTACCAAGGTTTAGGCAAAGCCAATGGGCCTTAAAAATATATAAATCTTAGATATCTTGCTGATGGGAGCATAAGCTGGTACAACTGTTCTTTAGATCAATGCGGCACATGTCTCAAAAGTCTTCAAAGTGTGCATACCTTTTAATCAAGTACTTCTTATTCTAGGAATCTATGCTAGTAAAATAATCAGGAATGTACATAAAGATTAAGATGCAAGGATGCCCATTATAACATTATTTATAATAACAAAATATTACATAAAACTATAATTTCCAACGAAGGAAATGAATTTTCAATTAGAGTATATATAATGGAATCTTATGAAGGCATTAAAATTAGGTTGTAACTGCAATTTCATTGACATGGAAAGATATTCATTATATATTGCTAAGCTCAATTAAACAAATTTTTATTGATCACCTGCTATATGGAAGACCATGCTAGGCAGCAGGGACATAGTGGTGAATTTTAAAGGTATAGTTCTTACCCTTATAAAGAGTATGATTGGCCAGGGAAATCAAACATTGAGGAAGTAATAAGATGAGTAGTAATACTAAAGAGAAGTATAAAGTACCATGGGAGTAAGTAGCAAAGGAATTTAACCTAAGCCAAAGAGGTCATAAAAGGCCTTCCTGAGGAAGTGATGCTTAAGCAGTAATGAAGGATGAACGGGAGTCAGACAGGCCAAAAGATGGAGGAGAGAACATTCCAGGAAGATGAATAGCAATTAAAAAAAAAATACATACATCAAAAAAGGCTATTTAGGCTGGGAGCAGTGGCTCATGCCTGTAATCCCAACACTTTGGGAGCCGAAGCAGGTGGATCACTTGAGGCCAGGAGTTCAAGATTGCCTTGCCAACATGGCAAAACCCACTCTCTACTAAAAATACAAAAATTAGCCAGGCATGGTGGCACACACCTGTAGTCCCAGCTACTCAGGAGGCTGAGGCACAAGAATCACTTGAACCCAGGAGGCGGAGGTGGCAGTGAGTTGAGATTGCACCACTATACTCCAGCCTGAGCAAAAGGGCGAGACTCTGTCTCAAAAAAAAAAAGACTATTCAACTGTACACATTAAATGAACTTATGTTAAAATATATATTGTATATGTATACATTTATAAATATAAAATCTAAAAAGATATAAACCATACTCTTACCTAGATGTTGTGGTACACGTAATTTTTTACTTTTTGCTTGCCCACAGTTTCTGGTTTTTACCTGTAATAAACACATGTGAACAGTATTTGGATGGACGGGTGAATGGATGGGTGGAAGGATGGATGGTAACCAGGTTTAATGGAAGGCTTGGGCTGGGCATTGCATCACACTGCTTTCTTCTCTTGATTCTCCCATCCCTTCCATTCCTAGAATCTAAGAATGCCCCAGAAGCACTTTTTCTTCCAATTTGTAAAATCACTTTGGTTTTGCTATGACACTTCCGCTACTTCAGAGGCAAGTTCGTTAACAAAAAGTGGAGCCAGCATGACAATTCATTGCAATTCCAAACAGATTCCTCTCTCAACACTGAACTTTCCAAACTCCACACACGAAGAATAACTGGCAGAGCTATTTATTGAAGTTACAGCTAAATAACTATTACAGACAAGATGAACTATTTTAAAATAGAGATTGATGAAGGAAAGGGGGAAAAAAGGAAATAAAGGCCTTGCAACTAGGGTTTAGGACAACTCAAAAGGGAATGCAGCTCAAAATTTCCAGATACTGAACTTAGCTAGTTTTCTGGGCTACAGTGTGAAATTCCTGGCCCAAGGCTGAAAGTAAGGTAAGAGTAGCCTGGTCCACTTAGCAGAGGCACCACTCCAAGTTGAGACCAGCTCCTTCACATGACAAGCCAAGGGGGACACACATGTGACAAACTCTCAGTGCACAAGTGCCAAGTCTCTCCCAACAAAACCAGTCTTGCCCAGCTGTGTACCATATTAGGAAAAGGGTCACAGCCCATTCAGCAAAAATGTGCCTGCACTCACCCCTCCTTAGCAAGCTTGTGTTCATTCTTCAGACATTCACTTATTCACCACCTCCTGTGGTGGGCATGGAGGATTCCACAGTAACAAGACATGTTCCCCAAGTGCCCAAAGCTCACAGTCAGGTGCAGGAGATACTTCACTCACTCATTTAAAAAATATTTGTGTCCTACCATGTACCAGGTGCTCAGTATATGGTAACAAACAAGCCCAACAAGGTCCCTGTCCTCATGGGGCTTATATTCTAGTGAGGAGAGACAGGTAAAAAACACATAACAACAAACCAAGATGATTTTCAGATGGTGATAAATGTTATGAAAAGATGAAGTCAAGTTATAGGATAGAGAGAGGCCTGGTGTGGAACTATGGCCAGAGTGGTGAGAGGGGGCCTGCCTGAGGAGACATTTGCAGGATAAAAAGCAGTCAGTTACATGAGATACAGGGCATGGGCATTATAGATCCCAGGAAACAGACAAGAATGCAGGGTGACAGTCGCCATACTCAGAGCAGGCACAGGCACTTGGAAAGCATGTAGAAGGGACACCTGACCCAGTCTGGAGGTCTCACCAAGCCCAGATGGCCTCCTTCTGTCGGCAGTGATTTATAGAGCACTGAAAGTACCTGGTTCAGGGGAAGTGCTGAGAGAAACTACAGACAGGAAGCTCAGCCTGTGGGTTTCAGGTAATTCAATCTCAGAACTAACAGATGGGAAATATTTGGACAAGGCTATTGGGCATGCCCAGTAAACAGGGACCCTGGAAAGTTGGCAAAGGTGCTGAAACTGAATGCCAGATATTGATTATACCTATTTCTCATCCCCCTCAAAACCCATCATCATTTTTCCAAATCTCCTCCACTCCTGTAAAGACTAGAGGAGGCCCAGGGCCCCTGTCTGGAATGAAGGTCTAGGGAAGGACAATAGGTAGGCCAGCTAGTAAAGCACTGGGCCAGGTGCCAGGAAGCCAAGTCCCACTCATTCACTGTGACCTTGGGCAGGTCTCTTCCCTTGTCTCAGCCTCAGTGTCCTCCATCTGCAAAGTGAGAGATCAGAAGACCTGGCCATGAGCCCAGGAGTCTACATTGTTAACAAGCTCCCCCACATGATTATGGTGCAGGGTGAGTTTTGAGAACTAACGGACTATGTGAGTCTACCTTTTTTCCTCATGGTGGACAAGGGCTACATGCCCAGCTGGCCTGGACTTGGTTCCATCAAGTCCTCCATGGCACAAAGCACACTATCTGGTGTAGAGAAGCCCCTCATAGTGGGCTAATGGCTTTCTCTTTCCTCCCTCCCCTCATGTCACCACCCCCAACATTCTCCCAGTGGGGCTGCAGCCCCATAACCATGGGTTAATGGTGGCCACTCACCATACCTGTGAACATCGCACAGAAGTAGGGGCTGCAGGCTGCCAGGACCACACGGTGGGCTTCTATCTCGACATCTTCTGCCACAATCATCACGTCACACAACAGCTGTTTACTGTAAGACACCAGTGAGAGGACAGGATGGGTTGCAGCAAGGACACCTACCCTCATCTTACAAGGGTATTTTTTTCTCCCACCCAGATTTCACACTATCACTATACAAAGCTGTCACAGGGACTTGCTCTATCTTGAGTTAGGGAGGGGGGTGGATTCATTGACTTTTCCAAGTCCCTGATAAACCTGACATTCATGCTTTCCTAAGGTCCATGGAGAGATCCAACTACTCTGTGGCTGTAAATTCCAGGCTGCTTCATTTGTCTTCACCTCTCTGTTCCCCAATTCTATCAGTTCAGATTGAGAAGTAGGGGTTTAGCGGCTCAGGGAACAGTGGCAAAAGCTTGGGGCTGTCATTCGAGTGACTGAATGAATGCTGAGGAACATGAGCATACCACTGAAGTGTGTCACCAGCAAGACCAAGTACTAACAATTCCCCCAAGGGACCCACTGTATATGCAACACCAGTAAGAGGCAAGCCGGCCTTAGGTATTTCTCTTTCGACCCAGATTTAACGCTTTCAACAAGAAGACTCTGCCTGCAAACACAGTGCTCCCTAAAGACCCTGTGCAAACTCCAATCACTGTAATTATTAAAAATACTGTAATTACCTTTCTGTTTGTCACCCCAACTCAGAAAGGGACTTGTCTTATTTAATGGTGTATCCTAGACACCTGGCTGCATACCTAGCACATAGTAGACCCTAAATTTTTACTGAATAAATAAATTAATGAATGAAATGTGATCAATCCACATTCATAGACAGAATAGAGATCTGACTACTTTAGAGATTGATAGGGTGCCACAAGCTCCCATCAACCCAAGAATTTTTCCTTCATCATTCTTCTAAGCTCTTATCATGCCTGTTATCAATATAATAGTTAATATGTATTGAGTTATATGTGCCAGGCACTGTTCTAAGCACTTTTTTACACATATTACTTCATCTTCTCTACCACCCCATGAGATAGGGCTAATTGTTATGCCTATATTAAAAATGAAGAAACTGAGGTCCAGAGAAGTACTTTTCCCAAGGTCACACAGAAAAGGAACAGTGGAAACAGGATTTAAATGAAGGCAGCTGAAGCCCAGAACCCATGCTCTTCATTGGTATCCTGATCACCACTCATCCCTCCTTGAGATTAAAGCACTAGAGAGAGTAGGAAAGACAAGGAGGACAAACACACTTCAACTGTGAGCCAATGGTAGTGGTTACTTGGCACACTACCCTGGTTTGAGAAGGCTGAGGTCATGACTAGATTCTGTGTGAGAATGTTGAGGCCAATTAATGAGTCTGCCATGGTTGACGGATGGAAGAAAAGCTACATATTTGCTATCTCTGGTGTAGCACATTAAGTCACTGTCAACTACTAAGATATTTGTTTAGGTTCACATATCAGAGAAATAGAATCATAAGGCCTGAGAAGGCTGGAGCTGCAAATGCTACTAGAGATCATCTGGTCTATGAAACTCAGAGAGGTGAAAAGATGCCCAAAGCCACAGAAGTCTAAGTCTTGAATCCAGTTCTCCTTACTCCAGACACAGTGACTTTTCCATGGTACCACAATGCCTCATGATTGGCTGACATTCAGAATGAGAAAAGACAGAAGACAGGTTAGCCCCAACAGGGAGAAGTGGACAGGAAGTAGAATAAAGTATCGTTAAGGAGGCTTCCTGGAAGGGTGAGACCTTTGGACAGCAAGAGGCAAAACCGGGGGATTGAGACCTTACCCTGCAGTGGACAGCAGACCTTAATCACCAACTGTATCAGGATAAACCAGTGCAACCAGGAACAGAACTGGCTCTTCCCCTAACTGGCTATGAGACCATGGGCAAATAAGCTCACCCCATTTTTCTCACCTGTTTTAGCTGCCTTTGGGACATACATCATGGGGGCCAAATGGGATTACAGGTGCCATCTGAAAACGGCCTTTAGTCTCATTAAATTTTATTCTAAAATTGTATTTCCAACATGAATAGACTCATCTTGGACATTTTTACTTACATTTAGGAAGAAAATTGAGTTATCACTGCTATTTAAGAATAACCACACTTTGGGAGGCTGAGGAAGGCAGATCACTTCAGGCCAGGAGTTTGAGACCAGCCTTGCCAACATGGTGAGACCCCTTCTCTACTAAAAATACAAAAAAAAAAAGTTAGCCCAGTGTGGTGGCAGATGCCTGTAATCCCAGCTACTAGGGAGGCTAAGGCATGAGAATCGCTTGAAACCCAGGAGGCAGAGGTTGCTGTGGGCCAAGATCATGCCACTACACTCCAGCCTGGGTGACAGAGCAAGATTCTGTCAAAAAAAAAAAAAAGAGTAACCGGTTATATTTTTTGGTAACTAATAAGAAAATTGTTGGCAGAGAAGAGTCAGAAATGCTGAACAAATGTTCAGTGCTAGGAGCTGAACAAACAAATGTCAGGGTGTGTTATCTTGCACAAACCCAGGGAGCCTGACAATTTTTGAACAAATGGGAAAGAAACACAAGGGAATGAAGAATAAAGATGGAGAATCCAGTTAAGCAAATAAATGACAGCAGTTCTGATGGGTGGAAAGTGTATCTTAAGGCCAGAGAAACACTAACCTGGGAAATTGGCCAAAAGAAACTTGCCAAATAGTTAAGATGGGCTTTCCCTGGGGGTGGGGAAGCCTGTCTGCACACTGGAGACATCTTTATATATCCATGCTACATGGAAGAGGGAAGTAGTAGCTCTAAAGCACTGCATGGCTCACAAGCACTCCTATTCAATTTACCTGGGATCCTATGGGATCCTTTTTTCCGAGCTATCACACTACTCCATCTTGAGGGGAGAAAAGTAGGACTAGACACTTTGCCATTTGTGGAAAAGTACAATGTAGCTGTTAGGAAGGAGCTCAGGCTCTCAAATCAAACTCACCTGAGTTCGAGCCTCTCAAACCTCTGTCCCACCACTCTCTAGTGTAGACAAGTACACAACGTCCCCAGAGTGTCACAGAATTGACATGTGCTGTAAATCAGATAATGCATAGTGCTAATAGTAAATATTTAGCAAATGTTAACTTTTCATATTTTGAAAAAAAATTTTTTTAAATGTTTTTTTTTCAATTGTCTGCTTCACTTTTCCTCCATATCTTCTTTTTTCCAAATAATATTTCATTTAAGATTAGAGGTTAAGTTTTGAACATGTTAAGTTTGAGCTGCCCAGTGGACACATAAGTAAGGTTACCAAGCAGGCAAGTGGTTACATGGTCCTGGAATTCAGACATGGGAGATGGTTAAGAGGTTGAGGGGAGGAATAACCAGCAAAAAAAAAAAAAAAAAAAAAGTGTGTAGCTGGGTGCAGCAGTACATGCCTATAATCCTAGATGCTCAGGAGGCTGCAGCAGGAGGATTGCTTGAGCCCAGGAGTTCACGACCAGCCTGGACAACATAATGAAACCCTATCTCAAAAAATATGACAGTGTGGTACTAGTATAAGGATAGCTATATAGATCAATAAAATAAAATTGAGAGTCCAGAAATAAACCTTTTTATGTTCAATTGATTTTTGACAAGGTAGCAAGATCATTCAACTGGGAAAAAAACAGTCTTTTCAACAAATGGTGCTGGGACAACTGGATATCCATATGCAAAATAATGAAGTTGAATCCCTACCTCACACCATATACAAAAATTTACTTAAAATGGCTCAAAGATCTAAAAGCAAGAGCTAAAACTATAAAAACTCTTAGAAGAAAACAAAGGGGTAAATCTTCATGACTCCAAATAAGGCAATGGTTTCTTAGATATGACACCAAAAGCACAAACAATAAAAGAAACAATGATAAATTAGTTATCAAAATTTAAAACATTTGTGCTTCAAAGGATGCCATCAGGATAATGAAAAGACAATCCATAGAATGAGAAACAATTTTTTGCAAATCATCTACCTGATAATGAGCTTGTATCTAGAATATGTGAAGAACTCAAACTGTTACAACTCAATAATAAACAGAAAAATAACCTAATTAAAAATGAACAAGAGATTTTTTTTATTATTATACATTAAGTTTTAGGGTACATGTGCACAACGTGCAGGTTTGTTACATATGTACACATGTGCCATGTTGGTGTGCTGCACCCATTAACTCGTCATTTAGCATTAGGTATATCTCCTAATGCTATCCCTCCCCCCTCCCCCAACCACACATATTTCTCCAAATAAGATATAGAAATAGCCAAAGAGCTCATGAAAAGATGCTCGACATCATTAACAATCAGAGAAATGCAAATCAAAACCACAACAAGATACCACCTTACACTCACTAGAATGGCTATAATCAAAAGCACAAACAATAAGAAGTGTTAGAGAAGATGTGGAGAAATTAGAAGCTTTGCTGTTGATGGAAATGTAAAATGGTGGCAGCTGCTCTGAAAACAGTTTGGCAGTTCCTCCAAAGATTAAAGTTGCCATATGACCCAATAATCCCACTCCAGACATATACCTAAGAGAAATAAAAACATACATCCACACAAAAACTTGTACATGAATGTTCATAGCAACATTATTTATAATAGCCAGAAGTCAAATGTGGTATATCTATACAATGAAATATTATTCTGCAATAAAAAGGAATGGTGTACTGAGACATGCTACAACATGAATGAACCTTAAATGCACTACGCTAAATGAAAGAAGCCAGATACAAAAGGCTACCTATTGTATGATTTTAAAACAGGCAAATCTATAGAGACATAAAGTAGACTAGTGGTTGCCTAGGGCTGATGGGGAGTGGTGGTAAGGATGGGGTAAACTATGGAGGGGATGACTGCTAAAGAATACAGGGTTTCTATTTAGGGTGATGAAAATATTCTAATATTGTGGTTGCACAACACTGTGAATAAACTAAAAGCCATTAAATTGTAACTTTAAACGGGTAAATTGTATGGCATCTGAATTATGTCTTGATAAAACTGTTACCAAAAGAAAAACAGAAAGCAATATGCTAAGATGGTTCATAACAATAATAAAAGCATAGTGACAGACCATCAAAAAAAAAGATGAGAGCAGAGAACTGTTTGCAATGGTGAAATGGGAGATTAAAATTGTCAAAATGAGAAAAGAAAGACTGCATGTGGATTCTACTCATTGGTTGTTCCATTCTCTCTGCCCCTTCTTTTCAGGCCTGGTTAGGATGTGCTATTCTAAGAAGGCCCACAGCCCCATTTGCTGGCTGGATGGTAAGTCAGGAGTAAGAGTCACTAGAGCTCTGCCATCCAGAAGCAGCAGCTGTGGTCTGGCCACAGCAGAGCAACAAAGTGCAAAAGGAGGAAGAAGGCTTGGCAGTGACTATGCCAACAGCCATTCTCTACCATGGAGGTAAAAAGAATAGGAAACTCATGAATTGTGTGATTCATAAATTGCAAAGAACATGTGTGCTTGAACTAAAATAGCTTAAAATTAAGGGAAGGGAATGTGAAAGCAATGCAAGAAATAATCCCAAATCCCTGGAATATCATGTAACATTTCATTAGCTTAACCCCTGGATGGCAAGATGCTTTAGCCCAGGCCTCCATAAGTATACCCAGCCTCTCTCTAGTTCCCATTAAACTCACTCAGATCAATAAAGTATCAATGCAGACCCCCTTCCTCCCTGCCTCCCCTTTCCACTCTATTTTTCATAAGTTAGCCATTTAAATACCTTGGAATTTGATGTAGCCTTTCAATAACATGCGAATACAAGCTTCACTAAGGGCAAGATTTTAGTCCTCTTATCTCCTGCCATGTTCCTGAATCTAGCACAGTGCTTAGCACATCATCATCATCATCATCATCATAGCTAATGCTTACAGAATATTCATTATGTGCCAGGATCTCACAACAATATCTAAGGAATAGTTATTATTATTATTCTACAGGCTGTTCAAATCAGCAATTCTACTTCTCTTCTATACAAATAATCATGAATGTGTACAAGTATTCAACAACAGTAATATATGTGTTGTCACTGTTTTAAGCACTTCATTCATTAATCTTCTTAACAAGCCAGCAAGACTGGTACTCTTATTAGCCTCATTTTATGGTTGACAAAAGTGAGATCAGAGACATTAATTAACTTGTCTAGGGTCACACAATAAGTACTAGAGCCAAGATTTGAAGCCAGAGTCTATGTTTGTAACCACTATGTTATATGGCTACAAAGATAACCATAGCAGGGGTTATCTATATGAGGAACTGGGAAAACCTAGACATCCAACAACAGGGAACTGTCTTTAAAAAATAAATCAAAAATAGAATATCATTGATCCACTTAATATTGTAGAACAGTTAATGACATAGAAAAATGTGTTCAATATAGTGTTAAGTTAGGTTGAGACGTAAATTTCTTTTTTTTTTTTTTAATGAGATGGGTCTCACTATGTTGCCCAGGCTGGCCTCAGATTTCTGGGCTCAAGTGATCCTCCTGCAAAGCTGGGATTACAGTCACAAACTCCAATGCCCAACTAAGGCATATGTTTGTTTGTTTGTTCATTTGTTTGTTTAAGACAAGAGGAAACTTTATTTCTTATAAAGGTTACAGCCTGCAGGGTGGCTATTCTGACAGGCTGGGAAGCACAGCCTCCAGCCAGAAGCCAGAAACAAGATACTTTGAGAGAGGGGCAAAGGAAACAGGAATTTATGCTGAGCAAGGCGGCCAAATACACATATTCAATAAGCTATAGAAGGAGCCATGAATATTTATGAAAGGAGAAACATGCACATGTGCAGTTGAGGTTCTTGCTCTCCAAGTTCAAAAACTGAGGTGATCAGAGGGCGGAGTTTTCAGTCCTCTGCCATTAAAAAGTGAAGCAGAGGCCATGAAACCCCTTATTGCGCATTCTCAAAAAAGACTAGCCAGAACCACTCCTGTGGTCAGTGGTCTCTTCTTAGGCAAAAAAGTAAGGGCAGTGTCAGAAAATTTGTTGATATCAGTGGTGGGGTCTTTTGAAAGGGCTGGCTTTTGTTAGAACCTTAGGGAGGAAAGCTTAGTCACGGTTACCAAGAGAGGGGGTCTGACCAACTCCCCTTCCCATCATGGCTGAGAACTCCATTTTCAAAGTTAATCAGGGGTCCCCTTGGCCAAAAGATGGTCTGTTCAGTCCCTGCGGGGCTTAGAATTTTATTTTTAATTTACGTTCTCACCCTTTTAGACAAGATCTGCCAGGGGCAGCATTGATGGCCAAACTTTCATTTTGTCCTATCTCTGCCAGGGCAGTGTGCCTGCCTGCCCCAGGTCCATCTTGTCCCTTGGTGAGACCCCTATGGCCAAGGACTTAGAGCCAAAAGACTTACAGCCAATTTAAACATTCCCAGTCAGATGGGAATGGAGGTGGGCCAGCACCCATCAAAACCCACAAAACCTTTTAAGCAACATAGACAAAAACCAAAGCCAAAATGCAAAGTTACAAAATCTGTAAGTTCTATACATTGAGCTACTGTAATCTTGGTCTTAGCTACAGACTTGTAGCCATTAGCTATAAAAAACATAAACATTTGGCTGGGCATGGTGGCAGGTGCCTATAATCCCAACTACTTGGGAGGCTGAGGGAGGAGAATTGCTTGAACCCGGGAGGTGGAGGTTGCAATGAGCCGAGATCACACCACTGCATTCCAGCCTGGGCCACACGAGTGAAACTCTGCCTCAAAAAAATAAAAATAAATAAATAAATATTTTGCTAAAATGATTTAAGCTAAGGAATGTAGAGACTTTTATTGTGCCACAATGTCTTTTGCAATGAGACATATATTCTAAAGAAGAGAGGTATACTGTCCAAAGTATTACAATGGTTACCACTATGTAATAAAATTATAGATGACTTGTTGCTCATTTGTATATTCTAAATGTTCTATAATAAATATATTCCTTTTACAAAAGAAAAATTAAAAGAAAAATGATAGGAAAATCTATGCCTAAACCTGAATTAAAATTTTCCTAGCCAGTCAAATATATATAGATTGTGGTCTATTTGAAAAAAAACAAAAAGAGGGAGAATAAGATTATTCACTTAAATTTCAGCAAAGGACTATGTCTGGTATTAGAAAAGTGTTTCCCAAAACAAATTTCACAAAACACTTGGTCTATATGCAACAACCACCAAAGGCGGCTCTATAGTCAAATATGTATGGAAAACCTTTGGTCAGACAAGTTTAGTGCAGGACTTCTCAGAGCGTTTAATATGCCAGTATGCATTATGAACCTCAGAGAGGGGTACAGTATATAGCATTCTTCTAACTCATTGGGGCACAGAGCTCTTTTTTCTCACAGAGCATCTTAAGGGAACTAGCATTTCTCAGAACAGAGTTTGACAAATGCTGAATTATACAAAAGAGAAGAAGCAGGACTGTTAGAGATGGCTAAATCTAAGTCAATGCTTTTGGGGAAAGAGAAAAACCTAGTAACTTGTAACAGAAGTAATGAGAACTCAGGATGTCTTTTTAAAAAATTATTTAAAGAAAAGGGGGCTGGGCATGGTGGCTCATGGCCATAATCCCAACATTTTGGGAGGCCACAGTGGGAGGACTGCTTGAACTCAGGTGTTCAAGGTCACAGTGAGCTGCGACTGGGACATTGCACTCCAGCCTAAGTGACAGACCAAGACTCTGTCTATTTAAAAAAACAAACAAACAAAGAAAAGATGTTAGTAATAGAAAGTAAGGGTGCAGGGAATCTTGTGTACATATCTATTCCTAAGTTCTCCCTTTCAGGCATCACTGGAGTTGACTATAATACCAGGCAAAATAAGGCCTAGTGAAAGACTCCTAAATCAGACAAAGGGCACAAGCCATACCCAAAAAAACTAAATGAGGAATTTCAATAGTGTCTAGGAAATACAAGACAAATTCTTCAGTTAACAAGAGAACCATGCCCATAAGCATGGACATCAGCACAGCCTGATGCCTAAGACAGCTATGGGCAGAGCTTCCAGGAAATCTGGCAGGAGGCCTGATAAAAATTGAGCAGTGGAGCATAAGACAAATTTAATTTAACTTGGTTATTAATGCCAAAGACTAGGCCCTGTAGAAAGGAGACATAAGAAAACAAACATAGAATCAGGTAGAACTTTTGTTTAAAAGTAGTTCAACTCCCCACTCAACACACACTTCTTTGGCTATGTGCCATTTTCACTGCCTGGAAGGCTTCTCCCTATCCCCATTACCCTTCATTTCTCTAACTCTTATTTGTCCTTCAAAATTCAGCTCAAGCATCAACCCTCTTCTCCAAAGTTCCCACCTGTCATACTTGCTTCTGTAGCCCTCTTTAAGAAACAAATAATTATTGCGTACCTACCACCTGTCAGGCACTGGATGCATTCCTCCATCATAATACCTATTTGTACTATAGAAAGATTATTTTCATTGACCTATTTATATTTTTTACTTTGTACCCCAATGACCCATTCCAGGGCCTAGCCAGTGCCTCTGGGCATCTTTGGTGAATCAATAGAAGCTCCTATGAAGTGCCAGGTGCTAGAGATAAAAATTACTCAAAAGTTGCCTCTGCCTTCAGAGAGTTCATGAGCTACAGAAAAAAGATGAAATAAACAATTACACCTCACAACAGGATGAAGTATGCAGTAAATAACTGCATGGGCAAAGGAAGCTTCTGAGCTCTCTGGTAAAGAAGAGATCGTGTCCACAGGCTTTGTACAAAAAAACATGTACAGAAACACATGTTCAGAGCCCCGAACCTGCCTTGCAACAAGCTTGTCAAACATGCACATTGGCCTTACAAATAGCCTGTGTACCCCTCACTATTAGCTCAGAGAGGATGAGTATATTCACATTTCATTTCTCTCTTTACATTTAAGGAGCCAGGTATTCTTCCACCGATGTGGCTGTCTTGCCAACCTAAGTTCAGACCAGTGAAAGAGAGAGTGAAAAACCAGAAGAAAATACATGACATCCAGTCTTTAATCTGCAATTGTGTGTGGGTGTTGCAATCATTCTATTATTGGTTTTCAAGCAGCTCGTTCTGTTGGAAATCAAGTTTATGAATAGACTTGCTGTAACCATAAAGGATTTTTCCCCTGTGATTAATCATTAAAATGATAGGTGTTAAATACATACAAAGGAAAGACAGTTTTCTGGCAAAGTCATTCTGTCTCAAGCAGAGTTTGAAAGGGGAAACCTGCCAGGCGCGGTGGCTCACGCCTGTAATCCCAGCACTTTGGGAGGCTGAGGCAGGCAGATCACAAGGTCAGGAGTTCGAGACCAGCCTGACCAACATGGTGAAACCCCGTCTCTACTAAAAATACAAAAATTAGCTGGGCGTGGTGGCATGCGCCTGTAATCCCAGCTACTCGGGAGGCTGAGGCAGGGGAATCGCTTGAACTCAGGAGGTGGAGGTTGCAGTGAGCCGAGATCATGCCACCTGCATTCCAGCCTGGATGACAGAGCAAGACACCGTCTCAAAAAAAAATAGAGAGAAAGAAAGGGGAACTCAAGCGACTAAGAATGGATGGAAAGAGTCAGAATTCCCTAGGTGGTCATGTTCTGACTTCTGTTCTCAGTCCTTGATGAAGCTCATGGACAAGTTCCTTCTGCAAGGGCACAGACAAGATAGAAAAAGTACCTCCGCAGTTCATTCATAACCTTGAATGCTTTCCCCATGTGGGCAGGGTTGACAGTGATCGTCCTCTGGTTCTTCTCATCATCCCCAGCCTGTATCAGAGTCTGGGAGCTCAGCTTGACACTGTGAACAGGAAGGAAGAGGGAGGGAAAGAGAATCACTCATGGGTAAACCCATTCATCCAACTGCCAAAAGCCCATGCATTTACCCACCCACCAGAGGCATCTATCAGCCTGTTCTCACACAGACCCAATAGGAAAGACAATGTACTGGGAATTTCTTCATATCTTCCAAAGCAAAGTGCATTCCTCTGAAGGAAGGCAGGTCATAGCTCAGCTTCTTCCACCAAGTACTGTGTGATTTTGTGTGAGGTCCTTATTCTCCATCTCTCCATCCTGAAAACTGAAGGGGACTAAGCACTCTATCACTCACTTCACAGGTTTGTTTGTTCATTAAACAAGCATTTACTGGAGGCTACTATGTGCCAGGCACTGCGTTTAGATTTAAGGGAAACAAAACAATAGACAAAGCCACCATCACTACCCTCACAAAGCTTAGAGTTCAGTAGAGGAGAATGCCAAGTAAACATTTAAACATCACATTTCAACTATTATGATTTCATAGGAGCTACAGAAGCACAGGGGATGGCCAACTCGTCCCAGTGATAGCAGGTTGATGGAAAGCTTCCTAGAATCTGAGACTTGAAGTAAGAGCAGAAACGAGTCAGGTAAAGAGAAAGAAGAGTATTCCAGGCAGAGGAAACAGTATGCACAAAGACCTGGAGGAGAAAAAGCACAAAGTGTGTTCAAAGTACTGGCAGTTCAGTAAAACTAGAGGAGAGCACAAGAGGGAATATCAAGAGAAAAAACTAGAAGACCAAGCAGCCTTTTAAGTGTCATGTACGCAAAGCTAAGAAGTTTGGATTTCTTTCTGAAATAATGAGAAGCCATCAAAGGGTTTTAAACAAAGTAGGACAGAAAGCAGGTAAACAAATCTGTGTTTTAGAAAAATCACATTGGCTACACTCCAGGAAGCAGTGGAACAACAGCGAAAGCTTTTGGGAAACTGTAATCCCATAGAAAGACAAAGGATTATGTCTTTCTATGTATTATGGAAAGAAAGGCTATCTATGTAGACTAACTGAGTAAGTAGAAACTAGCAAGAGTCAACCATAATCTCAATGCCTTCTGTACTGAAATCAAGAGACAAGGGTATGGTGGCTCATGCCTGTAGTCCCAGCTACTCAGGAGGTTGAAGCAGGAGGACTGCTTGTGCCCAGGGGTTTCATGCCATTGCACCCCAGCCTGGGCAACAGAGCAAAACTCTGTCTCTTGAAAAAGTGAAAGTGAAAGACAAAATACTCAAATCCCTGTGGGGTGCCAGCTAGTTACCCAACAACTCCTGAGCAACATCTTTCAACTTTATGGAAGGTGGAAATAAGGAATCAAAAGAATGAGCAAGGAAAGGTGTTTCTCCCCAAATTGGTGAAACTATTCAGCTCCCAGGAGTAGTGTGAGACCTTGGAGTTACCTGTTGGATCCAGGCTAAGCTTTGCTTTGCTACTAGGAAAACAGAACCTTCTCCACTTGTATAGATTTGAGGACCCATAGTTCACTCCAACTCTAGGACGATGAGGGTACTCTCCTTTGATTTTCCCTAGTGAGCCTCTATCCATGCTACCACTTAACTTTGCAAACGGGCTAGAGAAAGAGGCTTCTATGATTTAGAGTATATTTCAGAGGCCTGAGAATCACTATAGATCTCACACTGGAATTCGTAACTATTGGAACATTCAAATACAACCAGCGTGGCAGACCCACAGCTTGTCTGACCGTAACAGACTCCTCTTTTGGCTCCCTTCCCCACCATCAGTTCATCATGCAAACGTAAGCCACAAATAACTGAACTTTGGGGCTGTTTGGATTCTGTGCACAAGGAAGTTAGCTGAGCAGAGGAAGATATGCACAAAGGAAGATGCTTAGAGTTGTGTGTTTAAAGCAGGTAAAGAAAGTCTCAAGCCAGAAAATGTGGCTTGAGACTTGAATCAGAGAGGGGAAGCAACCAGCAAAGATGAAAAATTTCTTCAAAAGATGAGCTATTCCATAAGCATAATTTATTTTATGGTGTCTTTCTTTACTATAAAGCTAGAAAAATGTTAACTTCTATGTTCTACTAAAGGTTTAACATTTTTGCTTTTGGTATTTAAGCCCTTATTTCATCTGATACTGATTTTTTCTCTTTTTTTGAGATAGTTTCACTCTGTCATCCAGGCTGGAGTGCAGATCTTGGCTCAACCTCCGCCTCCTGGGTTCAAGTGATTCTCGTGCCTTAGCCTCTCAAGTAGCTGGGATTACAGGCGTGCACCACCACATCCGGCTAATTTTTGTATTTTTAGTAGAAATGGGGAGTTTCACCATGTTGGTCAGGCTGTTCTCGAACTCCTGGCCTCAAGTGATCTGCTCACTCCGGCCTCCCAAAGTGCTGCGATTACTGGCGTGAGCCACTGTGCCAGGCCCTGATACTGATATTTATGTCAGCATATGAAATAGGGATCTAATTTTCTCCGTAAGTTTGATGTATTTAAAACTTTTTATTTTTCTCATGCATCTGTCATGCCATCTTAGGTCACATATTAAAGTTCCAGATACAAAGAGATTTCTTTCTTGACTTACTAACTTATTCCATTGGTCAGTTTGTCTGTCTCTGTAACAGTACCACATGATTTCTGTAGCTTTATAATAAGGTCTGATATCTGACAGGGAAAGTCCCCAGTCCTATTATTATTTTTGAGAAGTGTCTTGACTAGCTTGTCAAATTCCATAAAGAACTCGAATGGGATTTTGATTAAAAAAACTGCATTGAACTTATAGATCAATTTGGATAGAACCATCATTTTTCTGATACTATGCCCTCCTATCCATGAACATAGGATATCTCTCCATTTAAGTCCTCTTTAATATCACTCAGACTTTTAGATTTTTCTGTATGAAGACCTTACACATGTTTGATTAGATTTATTCCTAAGTACTTTATGGTTTTTATTGCTCTTTTGTAATAGAAATGATGTATTTTTAAATTATGTTTTCTGATTGTTATAGTTTATAAAATGTAGTTTTTGCAAATTGATCATATATCCAGCCATTGCCAATGTTCCTATTATTCCTAACTATTTGAACATAAATTAGGTGTCCTATGTAGACAGTCATATTATCTGCATATAATGCCAGAGATTTTTCTTCTATCAAATTCTTAGGCCTCTAATTTCTTTTTTGAAAAAAGTTTGCACTGGCTAGGATGGCCACACAATGTCAAACAGAAAGGATGCTAATGAATAGTATTGTCATATTCCTGCTTTCAAAGATGTTTCTAATGTTCCCCCATTATGTATGTTTGTTACAGGATTTTTGTAAATGATTTTTGTCAGATTAAGAAAATTCCCTTCTATTTTTATTAAGAGTTTTTAAGTCATAAAGTTATGCTAAATTTTATCAAATGTCTTTGTGTATCTAGTGAGATGTTCATATGGGTTTTTTCCTTTAATCTTGCCTGTGCATCAAGGGTGGAAAGGGCTCTGGATGGATTTGGGGAAAGCGATGTCTTTCCTTTAATCTTGTAATGTGATGAATGACACATATATTTTCTAATACTAAACCATACTTGTATCCTTCGGATAAATCTATAAACTGTAAAATACTCTACAAGTATTCATTATAAATATTGTCTTCAAACTGTGGAGAGACTTAAAAGCCAGAATGAGAAAGCATAATTTGGTATAGATCAGGAAACCACTGAAGGTTCTTGACAGGGAACTAGTAAGATTAAAGCACGGAAAAGCCTAGTGAACAGATATTATTAGCTTCACTTCAAAGATATATAAACTAAAAAGAGCCATTTTAGAAGCACTGACACAATCTCCAGTGTGGCTAGTGAACAGGAAAGCTCACTCTTCTGGTGTGTTGCTCTTTGCACTTTCCAGAATGGTCCAATAATGATGTATCCCCTGTTAATACAATGTTGTGTTTACCAAAAGGTCTCAAACACAGATTGCCTATTATCAGAGGATCAATGTTCAACAAAATATAATTCACACTAGAGCCTCCGTAAAAGAGCAAGTGACTTGCTGATGACCATAGGGCTGGCTAGGGAAAGACATCAGTTTCCCCAAATCCATCCAGAGCCCTTTCCACTCTTGATGCACAGGCAAGGCTTGACATCTGAAGGAAGCCAAGGTTCCTTTCTTCCCCTGCTCCTCCATGAAAAGACACAGGAAGTTTGGAGGAGACTCTGAGTCCCTGGTCTCTGGAAGGTACACGCTTCTTGGCAACTCATTAACCTTCCAGAGAACAAGAAATTAAGAAAAGAACATCTGAGGGCCCAGAGAAGTTCAAAAAAATCTTCACAAGACTGTACAAATAATAAGTGGTGGAGATGGGATCTGAGTTTAGGTATCCTGTACTTGAAGCTCACAACCTATACCCTCCAGCAATATAGTGCATGCATGTACATAAATGCACACACATATACATATGTCTCAACCTAAGGTCACATGCCCAGGCACAGAGTTGCTAGATCTCACCATTTCATCCCCTAAACCTTTTTCCCTCCATTCATACCAGATCTTAACTACTTAAACCTCAATAGATTGCCCCATCCCCACCCTATCAAGTCCCAATCCCAAGCATTCTCAGTTCTTGTTCCCAAATAAGGCTAGTGGATCCCCTCTCCTCGCCTGTGAAACAGACCACACTAAGGTATATTCCCACTATCTTGTTCAAGTCTAACACTATACTTTTCACCCTACCCAGACCCAGCCAAAATCACACACACACGTGCACGCACACACACACAAATTTTCCAGGCAGACTCAGCCATGAGATGTTTTCTGTTGAAAAGCATTTCACAGTAAATGCCCTTACTCTAAGCATAAAATGGTTGATTTCTCCAAGAGCAAAAACTGGCCCCAGATTCTACTAAAAACCATAGTCAGTGTTAATTCATATGTGCCCCTCCCACCAGACATGCGGCTCAAGCTACTACACAAAGGAACCTTCATCTGTATCCCAGTGTCCAGGGTTCCAGCAACATTCAAGTTGAGCAGCCATATTTAAGATTCAAATGGGTCAACAATTGTAGATGTAGTGAGAAAGTATGGGCCAGGCAGAATCTCTGCTCTTTGCTATAGAAATATACAGAAATGATCATCTAACCCATTTTCTAAATAAACTCTAGCAGAATCAGAACACATGAATCTAGTCAACTTTGTCAAAGCACCAGATATCTGGCTCAATACTTTAATTAATTTCCACACTGGCCTGTTACTAGTAAACTTGCTTATATGAACCACTACTGGTGCCATGATGAACCCACTGCAGTGGATGGTTCAACAGCCCACAGAAAGGGTGTTGCAAATTGGTTCTGACTTATCTCACACTCACAGATACCCACTGACCCCATTCAGGAAGACATACATGTGAGACAGTCAAGCTTCATAGCCATAAGGATAGACATAGTTGGCCCTTCTTTTCTGGGCTTTCAGCTTCTCTTTTCCCCTGACTTAGACTATTACAGTGGCCTCCCACCTGCTGTTCCCCACTCTAGATACTCTCTCTCCAAGTATTTCCTGCACACCATCGCCAAACTGATCCTTCTAAAATGTCATCTGACCATGACTTTCAGATCCTCACTGCACACAGGTCTCTTCGGGGCTGTGAGGTTTATGAGCTGAAGCTTCAGTCACAGCCCTCTGCCTCCATTTGTTCTATATGTTGAGGGTCCACATAAAATTTCCTTTCAAAGGACTCTATAGCTAAAAAGCTGAAAAATCATCAGTCTACAGGATAAAGTCATGATTCTTGACTAGTATTCAAAGACCTCCTTGACCTGGACTGAACCTAAATGCCAGCCTTACCTCTCTCACTTACTCAAATATTTACTAAGTACCTATTATGTGCCAAGCAGATGAACCGTTCACTGCAGACACCTATATTTCCCTTCTCTTTCCCTGTATCATAATCTAAATACCTGTTCTTTGAGGACCAATTAAACTTTACCTCCTCCATGAAGCCCTCGGGATACATCAGTTCTAAGTGAGCTCTTCCTTCTCTGAATTCCTGTAGTATTTCTGGACTGTAACTCAACTGGCACATAGAATTCTGCCTTGTGCCTGATTACTTTTTCAGGGTACAAATCCAACCACCTACCTGCCTCACACTAGATTCAACATACCCAGAGGGCAAGGAACATGTGTCTGAGGACTCTGTATAGCTTAGCCTGCCCAGCATGAGGTCATGCCCACAGTAGGTCCTCATGACATATTTGTCATCTGAACTCTACCTGAAGACCCTTCACTTGTCTTTACAAGCGTTAGATGGTAGAGCAGAAGGGGATAGTCTGACCAACACTTTTATTTTTTAATGAAAGCAGAGTTGGCCTTCAGAGTTAAATTATAAATAAATATACATAAAATAGTAATTATAAAAGTTATAAATAAAAATATATAAGCTCTAAAAATTAGGCCCTCTTTTAGCACAGCACCTTCCAAAGCCTTCTTTCCTGCCCTCCTCTATCCTCTAAATTACAGATCCACATATCCAATGTCTTATTTGACTCCCCTAATTAGATTTTACACAGGTAATTCATACTTATTCAAAATTTATGTTCCCCACCCTCCCTTAAGCCTGCTACTCTTTCTGTATTCTCTATCTCAGAGGCATAACCAACCACCCAATCACCTATCCAAGCCAAAAACTGGGGTGTTATCCTTGATATCTTCCTCCCTCTCTCTCTCACTCCTCACATACAGCCATAAATCGAATCAATCCTATGTCCATTAATATCCCTGCACCCCATTTCCTTCTCACTTTCGCTACCATTACAACCCCATTCCAGGTCATCATTGTCTCTTGCCAGGATTATTATAATAACCTCCTCCCAGACTCCAGAGGGACTTTTCCAAAATGTCAATGTGTTCCAGGCATGTTCTACATGAAGCCTCACTGATTCCTCACTGCATTCAGAATAAATCTCAGGGACCTAGCCTGGCCCTTAATCCCATCGTTGCCCTGAAGACTTCTTATTACCGTAATACTAAAATACTTGCAATAGCCAAAATACACTAGGCTCTCTGCCTTGTGAAGTTTTGTCTCACTAGAAAACTGTTCTATCTTATTCCCCACTCATTCTCCCCTGTGTCTAGCTAGTTCCTACCAGCCTTCAAGCCTCTTCCCTGAAGCCTTCCCTCTCATTCTCCACTACTCACTAGATTAGTTAAAATCTAGTGGGAAACTAGGTTAGTTTCCCCTCTTCTGTATTCCCACAGTACTGTGCTTCCTTCTGTATTGTATTCTAATTACCTCTTACTTATCTGTCTGCCCCACACAGTGTGTGCTGGTAAATGTTTAACAGTTGATTGGGAGGAAAGGAGCCCTGATTTGTAACATTTGCCAATTTCCAGACTGTAAATACTCCCACCATGGCAGATTTTAAGCTACCAACATGATGCCACCAAACATGAGATTTGGGAAGAGATGTGTAACAGCACACCATCATATCACTGTATAGTATTTCTACACCAAGACACAATAGACATAACCTCAAAGCCCTAGAAGATTACAGTAAAAAATAATTAGAAAGTGATGAGTTTGGGGTATTTATTACATTCATTTTTAATATAATTTATAAGTTACATAATTTGTTAATAATGGCTATATTTAATAACTGGCTCCGAAAATTCCTGAAAATTTAACAAACAGCTTTTGCAAGTGGGTGAGTGCTGACTCCAGCACACTGCTGCCCCCTCTAGATTGTGAGCTCTCCATGAGAACCAAGACAGTTATCTTAGTTGCCTCTGAATTCTTAGCTTCTGTCACATGACAGGTGCTCAATGAATGATTACTGAGTAAATTAATAGGTAGATAATAGTAAATTAATAGGTAATAGGTTTAACTACTGACCACTGTAGCTTTCCTCACTCCCCTTCATTAAAATACTGATGGCTTTGTCCCCCTCAACTTTCTCTCCATGACCCCTCCACCTCACGTTCAGAGAGGAGTACTTTCTTAGGCAGCCCAGTCCCCTGCATTGATGACACAGAATCAGGAGGATGGGAGTGAGAGAAAGCCAGCAACAACTAGAGAAGAGGGAAGAAAGTGAGATGGGTTACTGCTTACTGTGTCAGTTCTTAGACTCTTTCTATTGCTGAGGAAAATGGAGGCAGTGAATGGAAAGGAAAGGATACTAAAAAACATGCTAGAAAGGCAGGGGATAGAAGAGTCTCCAAGCAGGCTGATTGTGCAGCAATGTTTGGGGGAATCCAACAAATGAGGAGCTCCAAGTGATGAGAACTCACGGACACAAAGAAGGGAACAACAGACACTAGGGCCTACTTGAGGATGGAGGGTGGGTGGAGGAAGAGGAGCAGAAAAAATAACTATTGGCTACCTGGGTGATGACAGGTACTAATCTGTACAACAAACCTCTGTGACACAAGTTTACCTATATAACAAACCAGCACGTGTACCCCTGAACCTAAAATAAAAGTTAAAAAAAAAGAAAAGAAAAAACAAATGAGGAGTTCCAGAACATCTTGGGTGTGCGAGAATGTAGAGGGAAGGAAAGTGGAGTCTGAGAAATGCTGTTAAAGGTTATGATCTGTTTCACCTCTAAAGGTCTCCAAAAGATGCAAATAAAATTCAGAAGTCATGAGCCGATACTGGCCACATACAAGAGGCCCAAGCACATTATGTTCAAGCTAGAGATGAGATGGAATAAAGAGGCAAAACCACTCAATGAAGGCAAAACAACTGTGAGCCAGGGCAAGGCTGTGCTGAATGCATTAAAAACTCTCAACAAAGAAAGTGTCATTTAGAAAGGAATAACCAAAAACTAAGAATCAGACAGAGAAGAAAGCCCTCGGTCCAACCCATCACACTCTGTCTAGGAAAGTGATTTAATCATCAGATATCGTCAGCTGGTTCAGCCTCAGGTCAGATCCTCATGGTGGAGTTTGAAGTCTGTAAATACTCCAATGCCATAACTCAGTCCCTAGTTTACTCTGCAGCCTTTTGACCAGTTTGGCCTCCCCCGTGGTTGTCCTTCAGAGAGGTAGAATGTGGCTGCAGGCCCTCAGGAATATCTTGCCAGTAATATTTTACTGCAAATCAATAAACTGATGACATGTTGACTATTGTACTTTAGGTTCTCATGAGGTCATTGGCATGACTCTGCTTCTCCAACTCTGGACAGCAATGGGACCCTATATAGATAGGATTTCTGAGCCCCTGGTACTCTGGTCAAACTGCAGATCTAGTAAGTATCCCAATCCTAAAGTTCAAGACCAAAATGATCAAACTTAGATTTCTACTTCTGGATTAATGAAGAACCTGACTCTTGAAGATGTCCGGCCAGCAGGATTCAGGACTTGGTGGTGCAGTCCTGCTATCACAAAGTACCATTTACACACAGGTTACCAGAGAGCCCCATACTCTTCATCCTCTTTCAGCAGTGCCACCTCAGTTCATAGAATTAGGCTGAATCGCTATAATAGCCCACATGGACACGTAGAACACATGCATTAGTAAGGTACAGATCGAGTTAACATTTCCTGAAAGTTGAGGGTATGTTAAAGCACCTTACCTCCATTATCTCATTTTATCTTCAGAACAACCCTAGGAAGTAGGTAGCATTATCTCTTAAGGTACAGACATAAAGTCTGCCCAAAAGTCCCACATAACTAGTAAGTGCAGAACTGGCACTGAAACCCAGGTCTATCTGACTCCAAGGCCTGGGCTCTTAATAACAATGTCCACTGACTCGGGATAATGTCCATAGCCCATCAGGCCAAGTGAGGCACAACCCTTCATGTCCCACTCTCTGACGTTCTTCCTTGTGCGACCAAACCAGGCCAAATGAAAAAAGACCAAATCTCCTAGGACCTGTGATATAGCACTACTTCACTTCTGATTATGGGAAATTACAGTGTGTACTGGAGTCAGTGTTATTAATTGTATTGAACTTGGAGTTTCCACACTGGGGCCTTCACACAAGCCAATCATGATTCACCAAAGATGACCAGCAGCTGCTGTCATTCTTGTAACATGCTCCTTCATAAACAAGCTCAAGAACAGGTATGTTACTAATCACATTCCTAAAACCCCAAGTCACAAACTGCTTTCTTTAAAACTCAAGGGGAAAACTCTTAAGTGGGCTGTGTAAAAATGTAAAACATTTTACACAGACAGATAGAATTAGACAAGAAGAGAGAAAGACTAAAAGAAAACATGCTCCTCATTATGTGGCATTTTGGAAGCCAAGCTTATGTTTGGTTTGAATAGGAGAGCTGAGCCCTTGCATGTGTGTGGTTTTGATAGTGGCTATGATATACTTTCATAAGTGAAAATGAAAAGTCCAGGAAAGTTGTGCTAAGACTCTGAAAATCCTCATAAATGATAAAAAGTTAGATCTCTGACCTGAGAGGCATTGAACTTAATTAACAGAAAAAAAAATCTACCAACACATGTTCAAGCTATTTTTTACATGGTTTATTAGTGCTCTATTCCGTTTAACCTAGTTTGAACATTCATCCAGAAATTGAAAAAAAAAATAGGTCAGTTTGATGATGGCAAATTTCATCAAATAAAGCACTTGCTTTAGGAAAACTTACACAAAAATTATCTTGTCCAGATCTGTTTTACCTGTTCAAAACTTAGCAAGCAAAATCCTAAAAATCCAAATCTGGGTGCAGGGATATCAAGAGGTTTCTTTCCCTGACTTTGTTTTTGCAGTTGAAAACCTTACTTTGTCAAAAAGTATTTCCAAAATGGAAAAATTTGGTTTCAATTATCATGGTTGAAATGCGTGCACATCTGCTTCAGGCAGCAATGATGCCCAAAACTTTTTACAGAATTTTCTATCCCTGACTTCTAAGGTTGGGAGAGGACTAAGTGACTTGCCGCTGGGAACAGAAAAAAGGCTAGGTTGCTCAACACTTGCTCTTCCCTGGGTCTTGCCAGCATTCAACCTGACATTACAAAACTCAACATTTAAAGTGTACTGGCTTTCTAAGTCTTGTCTCCTCAGAAAATATTCTCTATCTGTCATTCCTGGATCAAGGGTAAATAGATGAGCTCCTTTTGCTCAGAAGTTCCCTGAGGTCCAAAAACAGACTCTCCTTCATAAAAACCAGCCATTAAGAACCATCCTCTGAGGACACCTCACACAAAATCACAGCATAGTGCCCGGTACATGGTGCCCCTCTCAAGCAGGGGCATCTCTGTGCTTCTGATGAAGAAAATAATCACAATTTTAAGAAAAATAGACAATTAACTTCCCCTTTTTATGATGCTTCTTCCAAAGTTGTGGTGCTCTGTAACTCTTGCAGATCTGCCACAGTCTGGGCCTGAATGTTTTTTATTGTGGTAAAATAGATGTAACATAAAATGTATAATTTTAACCATTTTTAAGTACAGTCATACTGTTGTACAACCATCACCACCACCCATCTCCAGAATTATTTCATCTTCCCAAACTGAAACTCTCTATCCATCAAACAATAACTTCCCCACTCCTCCCTCCCTCCAGCTCCTGGTAACCATTTTACTTTCTGTCTCTATGAATCTGACTAACCATTTATTTTGAAATTTTATTTTAAGCTATCCACAAGGCTGATTTCCAGAACTGAAATAAAATCCCAATTGCAAGGGCAACTGCCATTTCTGATATCTATCTTCTCTACATTCACACTCACACAGAAACAATTTATCATTGTAATAGCTAACAGCCAGAGACCCTTTTCCTTTGCAAAACAGAAGACAAAATCACCTTCCTCTGACTGTTCAACCCACAGTGATTCTCCCATGGAGGGAACTGGGGAAGACTTAGCATCATAAGGTCCAGGAGAGACCTGGAAATCTAGAAAGATACAGCAAAGGCTAGTGCAAATTCACAAGTTCTTCTTAAGAGATTTTGGCCTGAACAAACATGCATCCAGCCCATGGTTCCAACCACTGAGGCAACTAGATGCCACAGGTTGTCTATAAAAAGAAAGATTAAGGTAGATCTTGGTGAAACTTAAAAGAACAAATGCCAAGCCCTATGGGGTAACTTACTATAAGGAGATAGTTTTAGATAAGAAGCAAGATGACGGCCTGATAAGCTCCCTCATTTCCTCACGGAAATGGTTCTACATAATCTGCTTTGGATGATAAAAAGAGAGAGGTCCTAAAATATGCCTTGGTTAGTAACCCAGCAGCAAAGTATAGGGTACAACATAGCAATAGGTGGATACCAATGATAATAGCAACTACCATCTACTGAGTACTCACTCTGTGCCTAAAAAACTTTACTAGGTACCTTACACATATTGTACCATTTAATCTTCACAACAGCTCTATGAAGTGTAAGTACTGTTATTATTCCCTTTACACAGAAGAGAAAAATTAGTTCTGAAAAAAATGTGACACACTCAAGGTCACACTGTTTGTAAAGCAGATTCACCGCTAGGTCTATGTTACTCCAAAGCCCATGCTTTTAATTAATAGCCTTTCAAGGTAGAAAGTATTTTCATACCCTCATGGCAAAGAAAAAAAAAATTGTTCATTAGCAATCCCTTGGTTGAAATTTTGTAATGCTTAAAAACAGCCCCGATTAAGATTCAGCAGGTTAAGTGTGGAATGAGCACCAGACTCAGGATCCCTCCAGTCTCTGGAGGTTGGACATGTGATCCTAGGCGAGTCACTCAGCTTCTCTGGACCTCAATTTCCCAGGGAACTTGTAAAACAAGGCTACTTCCCTCTGTTCTCCCCCTACCTCAAAGCATTCCTTGAAGTCAGTTACCCGTGCTAAGATAATAAGGCTGATATCCAAAGATGAGGCTATTGGCCAAAGGCTTCAGTCTCTTCTTTCACCAACTTTCTTTTTAGTTATCAGAGCCTCACACAAAAGTTATTAGTTAATCAGCTAATAACTATTCAGCACCTGCTATTTGTGTACCCATGCAGTAGTCAATGGGGGTATTTAGAAGTACAAGGCACCAGCCTTGCCCTTGAGGACCTGTCTCCAAGTTTGGGGACTGCTAAGATATATGAAATAAAAGCACTGAAAGATCTGGTGGGCCTATTACTCAGTGTCCAACTATGAGATACAAACCAGAGGTATTAGAATTCCGAAGAACATCAGCCAGGACTAGAAAAGCTGAGTTTCCAAGATAAAGTAGAATTTTAGAATAACTTTGATAGATAGATAACTTTTGCAAAATTGGAAGGGAAAGACATCCAGCAAAAGAAACTCTGGGAGCTAAGGATATGAGGCTAGATGGAGTAATGTATAGGATGGGTGATCATGAAAGAGATCAACAGAATTCTCAGTAGGTATATGAGTGAGCAGAGGAAATGGGAACAGGAGTTAGAGTTCAGAAGCCTTGAACGCGTGGCATGGTAAGCTGGACTTGGAGCAGGAACAAAAGGTATGACCTGGGTGACCTGGTGAACATTGGAAGCTGCTCGGTTTGGATTTCTTGTCTACCATCTGCCTTCAGCAGAGGAAAAGTACAAGAACATGTGCAACCTGGTGTTCTAAAGCCATAGACATCAGCCATCCCAGCTGAGAGGCCCCAGGACAGGGGCAAGGACTCACTATATTTCTGAACACAGAACTGGGAACACAGTGCCCAAAACTGTTTGATCCGCTGCTGGTAGTCTCACACTGACCTCTCAACCCCAGTTACACCACAGGTCAAGCAAATAGGCATGGCCCAGAATCTCTAAACCTTCATCGCATCAACCCCATTCTCTGCCACCTACCAGATCAATGGGACACTGTTTTGGGGACCAAAGACACTGCTCACCTCTGCCCCACACTTAGGAAATAGGCCTTCATATTCTGCTGCTCAGCAGGCCTCACAGAGTTCAACACTAAACTCCTGTTGCAAAGAGCACCCAGAAAGAGAATGCACCAGCAGCACAGTCAGTCCCAGGCTCTTCCTGTGGGAGTCATCAAGAAACACAGTTCCCAGGGCCTCTACAGACAAAAGAATGACACCCAACCATCATGCTAGTTCTAATAGGGTCTAGAGATGTTTAATGGCATCACTGTGCCCCGTGAGACACAGAAGTCACAACAACTCATGAAAAGGAAAGTGTTCATTGAGATACTCTCTAGTGTTGACTTAGTTGAGCCTATTATTGTTAACCAGATGGTTACTGTCTGCATCAAACTGGCAACCTGGAGCAGCAGGCTTCCCCTCAGTAGTGCACTGCCATGGCCGGACCCCTCCCTGCAGTCTTCTCTCCTCAGATAAAATGGCAAGCCTCGTACTCTACCAGCTGCAGACCAAAGAATGAAGAGGTTGGCACTCAAGAGATATTTTACTTCATAGACAGAGGAATGTCACCTCTGCACTGCGCTGAGCACCTTCACAATGAAAGATTCAGATCTTCAGATAACAATTTAAAAATTTAGATGTGTGTGCCTGCCAGGATCTAACTGCCTCGCTAGTTAGATCCAGCTCAACAAAAGTACTTAAAATCTTTTCTGCTGGTTCCTATTTCAAAAGAAATCCCTGATGGAGGAAGCACAGACCTTCCAGTATCACTCATAAACTTTTCAATACAAATATGAAACTCAGTTCAGAGCAAGTATCATCTGACTGGGTTTCTCTCCTTCATCCCTGAATGTGTGTGTATACAGGCATACACGGCGTGCACGCGCGCACACACACAGCCATCAGCATGGCATGCTTGCTGAAGATTCAAGCACTCCTGCATGAAAATGCAAGTACACTATGTCAGGTCAGCCCCACTATGACATCAAAAACCCCCCACCAAAGAAAAAACACCCCGGGAAAGGAGCCAGGAAAGGGAAACGCCTCCTTGAAACAGCCTGAGAAAGGCAATCTGATTCAGCCTGTGCTGAAACTATTCCCGAACACCAGCCAGGAAGTCCCTTCTTTCAGGGTGCTCCGCTGCCTAGCAAACCCAGACCTGCCTTTGCGGAAGCCAGATCTCTGGAGATTCAAGCCCTGGAACGGGTGATTTGGAAAGCGGCTTTCCTGCTCTTGTTCTGGCGCCCTTTAAGATCCATCAGTGGCCAGGTCTTCCAACTCTGCCTAGCCAATGCAAACACAAAAGCTGGTGGCTGCACCGCAAGCACACATTTACTTACATACACACACAACACAGCACACACTTATACATACATACCTTTCACCCTCCATTGTGTGAGGCCCAGCCAGGGTGGTAGCTGCTGAACTGTGTATGCACTCGGGGATCCTAGTTCTGTTCTTGATTCTCCCAGCAGACCAGTGGGAAATCTGATCAGCAACAGTGATTCAGCATGGCTGCAAGTGAAGCCTCCTCCCTTCTCAATCCTCCTTCCTCTGACTTACTCGCAGCAGCTTCTACCGCAAAAGCAGCAGCAACAGAAAATGTCTTACCCAGAGCTCCCTGCAGCCCTTTCAGCTGCTAAAAGCAGCAACCCACTTGCTCCCCCTCCCCCGCAGGCTTGCTGCTCCTTGGTCTCCTAGGAACGGCGGCAGCTCCAGCGACCCAGGTGCACTGCCACCTTTCCAGCTGCCTCTGCATCTGCCCAGGCATCCCCAGCCCAGGCGATTAGCCCGCCCCTGGGGCTCCTGCCTCCTCTGTCTAGGCTGCAAAGAATCAGGCAGTTGTCACTAGCCCGAGAAATACTGGCCCCTACACCCTCCCCTGCTCCCATAGGCTATGAGTCTGTCAGCCTGGCCAGATTGCTGGAATGAGGAGGCCCCTCTGTGGCCTGCAGTGGAGTTTATCATCCACCTGGGGAAATTCACTTGTAGGTCACAGTTTATGTTCCAAATCCTCCTCCCAAATTCTGTGGTAGCTCTGAGTGTCTGATAGATGGGGAGAAGTTAAGGGAAAAGCACCTGACAGAAGTGAGAAAAACACAGAGAGAAATTAAGAGAATACAGAGAGAAATTGGAAAACTAGTCAAAAAAGAGAGGTAGTACAAATAGGTGAAACTGAAACAAACCCTATTTTACTGCAAGAGGCCAAAGACTACTGCAGTAAAGCTATCACAATGAATACTAAAATATCTTAGCACAATCCTAAAATATCTTCCTAAAATCTGTCATATTGGAATTTAACTTAAGCAGTGGCTCCAACTAGTAAGTCTCCCACTGAACCCCCATATCCAGCCAAAGATCTTTCACATACTGTAATCTCCAGCTGCTGAGCTTCAATTTAGACTAATTTAACTCTCCCTGCCTGAAATGCCTTCTCCAATCCCAGTCCTTTAGTCTTTCTGGGAGGCCAGTCAAATCCCATGTCTTCATAAAACCTTCCCTAATCACACCAATGACAGTCAATCACCACCAAAATACACAAACTATACTTTCCTGTATCGTCATCTCACACCTAATATACAGTCTTGGCTAATTCATTATTTATAAATCTTCTTTCCCAAACTAAAACATAATCTTGTGGAAGGCATGAGGCCAGCCTGTATATCCTAGCCACAGAGGCTTAGAGGTAACTGGGACAATTAGCTGCAAAAAGTGGTGCAGAAGCTACCCTAATGCCTCAGAAAAAAATCAGCTATGAGCATCTCTCTTCTGGGACACCTCATGGCACCCCTGGGCTTTTCCAAATCCGCACCAGCACTCACTGGGTGAGTGACTTTCCTGAGTAGTGTTCTCCACACTCTGGACCTCATGCTCAGCTACTCATTCACAATATAGGGTCAGACCAGACAATCTTTAGAGTCCCTTTCAGCTCCAAGATCACAGGATTCTAAAAATGTTTTAAATGGTCCGTTTTTCTTCTCAGAGTAATCCGTGTGATTGTTTAAGAAGAAATACTAGGCTCCAATGTGTTGTAGGGGGCTTCAAGGAGGATAACATGATGTAGGTGAAAGTACGAAGAGACGCTCAGTAAATCTATCATCCTTATCATTTTAACCTGTTAAATTTCTTCACTACTACAAAGCCCTAAAACCACAGAAGGAAGAGAGGAACACTGAGGTGACAGAAAGTAAAAGTAACTAAAACTTTATATAGCCTCCTGAACTCAAACTGGCTACAGGGTTATTCTCAAAGATTACCTCCCCTGGCACCTCAGTGTTCTCTTAGACAAGGCCATTACTCACACTCGCTCTTTCTCAAGTGAGAAGAGGCCTGGATAATTTCATTTACACCCCACAGGGCTGTATCTTCACTTCTTCCTTTCACAACAATACCCCTCATATCTTGTTCCCTCTATGTCCCTTCCTCCTCTAATCAGCCTTGTGGCCCTGCTCCAGATATTTCCTCTTGAGGCCAATCACAGGGACCACAAAAAGCTGAACATCACAAATAAGGAAACTGAATCTCGGAATCCGTGCCAGAGTTCAGACATCCACCAGGAACACAACTGGGTGATTCATAAAAGGGACATAAGAAAGAGATGACTCCTCCTTTGCACATACCCACGTTTACATATTCGCCATACAGGAAGGTGTGGAAATGCCACATCTAACAAACCAGACAAAGAAAAAAGATCAGAAAAGGAAATATGTAAGGGTTGTACGTATTCAAGTTTCAAAATATAACTATTAAGAGCCAGTATAAAACCCTGCTAAATTTCCCTGCAAAACCATACGACTACACCTTCATACTTTATTCACCACTCACGATTCACAGGAGGTAGACAGAATAGAGAACACTCAGAAGAGGCCATTTAGAAAAGAAAGGTCATCTTAAGCAAAAAGAACAAAACTGGAGGCACCACATTAACTGACTTCAAACTATACTACAAGGCTACAGTAACCAAAACAGTATGGTATTGGTACAAAAACAGACACATAGACCAATGGAACAGAAAAGAGAACCCAGAAATAAAGCTGTTCACCTACAACCAACTGATTTTCGACAAAGTCAACAAAAATAAGCAATGGGGAAAGGACTTCAATAAATGATGCTGGGATAACTGGCTATCCATATGCAGAAGAAACTGGACCCTATCACCATATATAAAAATTAACTCAGTCAGGCACAGTGGCTCATACCTGTAATCCCAACACTTTGGGAGGCCAAGGCGGGCAGATCACCTGAGGTCAAGAGTTTGAGACCAGCCTGGCCAACCTGGTAAAACCCCATCTTTACTAAAAATACTACAATTAGCCAGGTGTGGTGGCATGTGCCTGTAGTCTCAGCTACTTGGGAGCCCGAGGCAGGAGGATCACTTGAACCCGGGAGGCAGAGGTTATAGTGAGCCAAGACTGCACCACTGCACTCCAGCCTGGGTGACAGAGCAAGACTCTGTCTCAAAAAATAAAATAAAATAAACCCAAGATGGAGTAAACAATTAAATGTAAGACCTAAAACTATTTAAAAAAAGAAAAAAACCTAGGAAATACCCTTCTAGCAATGCAGCAAAAGCAAAAATTGACAAGTAAGACCTAATTAAACTAAAGAGCTTCGTATAGCAAAAGAAACTATCAACAGAGTAAACAGACAATGTACGGAATAGGAGAAAATATTCATAAACTGCATCTGACAAAGGTCTAATATGCAGAATCTATAAGGAATTTAATTCAACAAGCAAAAAACATGTAAACCCATTTTTAAAAGTGGGCAATGGACATGAACAGACGTTTCTCAAAAGAAGACATACAAACAGCCAACAAACATGAAAAAATGCTCATCGTCACTACTCACCAGAGAAATGCAAATCAAAACCACAATGAGATACCATCTCACACCAGTCAAAATGACCATTATTAAAAAGTCTAAAAATAACAGATGTTGTCAAGGCTGTGGAGGAAAGGGAATGCTTATACACTGCTGGTGAATGTAAATTAGTTCAGCTACTATGGAAGGCAGTCTGGAGATTTCTCAAAGAACTAAAAATAGAACCACCATTCGACCCAGCAATCCCATTACTAGGTATATGCTCAAAAGAAAATAAACCATCCTGCCAAAAAGGCACACGCACTTGTATGTTCATCGCAGCACTATTCAAAATAGCAAAGACAAAAAATCAAGTTAGGTGCCCATCAATGGTGGACTGAATAAAGAATGTGTGGTATATATATACCATGGAATACTACACAGTCATAAAAGAAGAACAAAATCATGTCCTTTGTGGCAACATGAAAGCAGCGAGAGGCCATTATCCTATGTGAATTAGTGCAGAAACAGAAAACCAAATGTCACACATCCTCAGTTATAAGTGGGAGCTAAACATTGGGTACATATGGACATGAAGATGGGAACAATAGATACTGGGGACTACTAGAGGATGGAGGGAGGGAAAAGGGGTTATATGATTTGGATGTTGGTAGCCTCCAAATCTCATGCTGGAATGTAATCCTCAGTGTTAGAGTTGGAGATAGGGCCTAGTGGGAGGTGCTTGAGTCATAGGGGCAGATCACTCATAATAGTTTCACACTGTCCCCATAATAAAGAGTTTTCGCTCTGAGTTCACTCGAGATCTGGTTGTTTAAAAGTGTGTGGCACCTTCCTCCTCACTCTCTTGCCTCTGCTCTCATCATGTGATATACTAGCTCCCCCTTTGCCTTCCACCATAATTGTAAGCTTCCTGAGGCCTCCCCGGAAGCAGATGCCAGCACGTTTCCTGTACAGCCTGCAGAGCCATGAGGCAATTAAACCTCTTTTCTTTATAAATTACCAAGCCTCAGGTATTTCTTTATAACAACACAATAACCACCTAATACAAGGAGCAAGCCTAAAAAGGTAGTTGAAAAGCTACCTATTGGGTACCATGCTCATTACCTAGGTGACAGGATCATTCATACCCCAAACCTCAGCATCATGCAAGATACCCATGTAACAAACCTGTACATGTACCCCTCGATCTAAAATTAAAGATGAAATTTAGGAAAAAAAAAAAAAAAAGGAAGAAAGGTTATCTAGCAAAACCAGGGGCAGAGCTGAGTCAAGAAGCAAAGTCTCCAGACTCCCGGCACAAAGTTCCTACCCCCAATATTTTCCAGTTTCAGAAACACATTTTACATTTTCCACCTTATTATCCAAATGTTCTCTGGACCACAGTCTGAACCTGTTTGCTCTATGCTAATTTTCCTGACTGGACTTCAGATTAAGGAGAGTTGCTGTTGGAGTCCTGCAGTAGAGGAGAGTCAAAATAATCAATGTGGTATCTGTCTGGAGAAAAAGGTCCCATCCTCAGATTGCTCAGCAATAATAGTGTCTTAGTCCAGCAGGCCCCAACCTTTTTGGCACCAGGGACCAGTTTCATGGAAGGCAACTTTTCCAAGGATAGGGGTGGGGGGTCAGGGGGGATGATGGTTTCAGGATGAAACTGTTCCACCTCAGATCATCAGGCATTAGACAGCTTCTCAAGGAGCGCACAACCTAGATCCCTTGCACGCACAGTTCACAATAGGGTTCATGCTCCTAGGAGAATCTAATGCCACTGCTGAGCTGACAGGAGACAGAGGTCAGGTGGTCATGCTCGCTTGCCGGCTGCTCACCTCCTGCTGTGCATCCCAATTCTTAACAGGCCATGGACCAGTACCAGTCTGTGACCTAGGGACCGCTGTCTTAGCCCAGTCCTTCCCACACCCCAGCCTTCTTCTACAGCTTATCAAAAGTCCCTAGTGGCCCCAGATCTCTACCCCAAAGCAATGTATTCAGCCATCTACACCAACTTTGTTTAGAATCATTCAGCTCTTATGTGGCTTAGGAAGAAACCATGTTGGGAGGAGAAACTTTTTTAAGCTAGGTTTTATCTAGAAAGTTCTCTCTTCCATACTTTATCTCTGTACAGGGAGCCAGTACAATTTATCTGAAGACAGCTAAGCCAATCATTCTTCCTTGTAAATGCTCTTTTTCTTTTCTTGCCTTTACCCTCCTTCTCCAGGACATCAGTTCCTCACATTTGCAGGCACCATAACACAGTACAATGGTCCCACACCTAGCTGTGCATCAGAACCATCTGCCCAGCTGGTTAAAATGGTAGGTGTCAGATCAATAGGCATGAAGAAAAGTGTTTAGGGTTATAGAAATGTTCCGTATCTTGACTGTGGTAATACCTACACAACTGTATACAAGTACTGCATTTCATTAAACTATACACTTAAAATGGGTTTATTTATGCAAATTATACCTCAATAAATCTGGAAAAATGAAAAAACACTACAGGGTCCGGCTCTTCCTCACACCCATAGAATCAGGGCCTGAGGAACAGGAATTTTTTTAATTTTTTTCCTTTAGTTTTAGAGACGGGGTCTCTCTATGTTGCCCAGGCTGGTCTCGAACTCCTTGGGCTCAAGCAGTGCTCCCGCCTCAGCCTCCCAAAACGCTGGGATGGACAGGTGTGAGCTATCGCACCCACTAGGAACAGGAATTTTAATGAACTTCATAGGTGACTCTAATGCACAGCTAGATGCAAACATCACCTGAACAATGAAAAGAGCCCAGACCATTAAAATCAAACAGGGCAAGGTCCAAATGTACTTACCAGAAACATGACCCTAGGCAAGTTACAAGCTTCGATTTTCTCATTCGAAAAAAGGTGAGAACAATAGTACCGACTTCACAGCATTGTTAGGTTAGAATGTAAAGCACTTAGCTGAGAGCCTGGCCTATAATAAGCACTCAGCAACCATTAGTAGCTATGATTTTCATTGTCTGTGCCAATGCTACCGAACCTGAGCACTCGGTCCTAGGTTCAAGAAGAAAATTAACCAGGGTAGGGCCTCTCCTGGAGCTATTTTCACATCTCCACTGGTTACTATTACCAACAGGTCAGCAAGGAGTAGACAAGACCAAAGCTAAATTAAGGTCCACCCACACCTGTATCACCAAAATGCCCTCTCATATTCAGGAGCACTTGCCAAGTGCCCTCAGACAGCCAGGCAGAAACTGAAAAGGAACTTGAGACCCCAAAAAGTCAAAAGAGAAACAAAACAGCACCTTATCCAGAGGAATAAGGATTCTTCCTCTGAAGGTAAAAGAATTCACGCCAAGTAGATTCCAGAGTATAATCACTCATGCCATTTGTGTTGCATTTTTAAGCTTACAAAGTGCTTCATATCCATCATCTCCTTTGACTTAAGACAACATCTCCTGAATGGTAATAATAGCTCCCATTCCTTGAATATTTACTCTGGGCCAGACCCTGTATTCCACACTTCACATGTACCCTCGTCATTTAATTCTCACAACCTTGTAGGACTATTATTTCTCTTTTAAACATGAGAGAATCGAGGTTCTGAGAGTTAAATAACTTGAACCAAGGCCCCACAGTTAGTAAATGGCAAAGCTGGAATTTGAACCCAGGTCTGCCTGACCTAAGAGACCACTATTAGCTATACACAGAATGTACTACCCCTATCTTACTGTCTCCATTTTAGAGATAAGCTAATTGAGACAGAGAGAAAAGGTAACTGGCTCAAAACTACTTGGAGAGCCAACCTCAGTGCAGAACCAGACCCTCAGATGCCTGGCCTAATGCCTTTTTCACCTTACCTCTGGATGAGGAAAAACAGCTTTGAACCCCTAAAGATATTACATACAAGCTGGCATCCAAGGCTTCCAAACAGCTACTATAATAAAGTCCTTCCACCTGGATTCATCTGGGCACCTAGCTTATTAACCAGGACTAGCCAAAGAATGCTCTTGGGGAAAGCTGGAAGAGTACCACTGGACCCCAAGGGAATTAAAAAAAAAAAAAAAAAGGCGGGTGGGTGGGGGGCAGACCAACTAAAGCAACAAGCAGAGTGCTTCACACAGACCAGCACACTGGTCTCTGAGTCTTCCCATGAATCTGCAACCTACAACTGGTGCCCTCTGCTGGCAAAAGTATACATCTCTTCATAACAAAAGTAAAACCTAATTACTACAACAGTGGCTTAAGAAGGAAAAAAATATATGCTTCCTTCACAGACATTCTATTCAGGAATGAACATTATTTCTTACTTACAACTTTCCAATAGGCATATGCAACTTTAAATCGACTGCAATGATCCTCTCCTCTATCTGCTGCCCCTGCCTCACGTCTGCAGTTCTTTCCTTTCGGGATCCAAAGAAAATTGGGCTGTTTTACATAAAAAGGTAAAATATAAATAAATGATGCAAAGCCCTAAAGTCAAGAATACAGTGATGTGTATGTGGGTGAGATCAGGTCTGCACATCTAGCAAGTACAGAGAATTGAGGCAGGCACACACTTGAAGTGATATAAAACCCATGGGCACGTATGCTCAAACATTTTGGTAAATCTCTACCTTCGTAAAATAGCATGCTTATGATTTAGTCAACTAAGTCTCACTGAATATCTACTATGCAGGCTGTACCAGAGAGTGACAACATAAATCCTATATTAATATAATTCCAAAGAGCATACAAGCTGTTTGAGAAAATTAGACATAGGCATATACAATGGTAAAAAGTATGAGAGTCAAGTACAGAAAAGGTATCATGGAAACTTGGTGGGAGAAGAGGCAACTTCCAGTTGGGGAGAGGGAGGATGACATGAGAATAGAAATAAATTGAGAACTTAATAATTCTATGGAGTTTTTAAAAGGTATTCATAATTGTAAATATTTGCAAATAGGTAATTTCAATGTCCCATGATTTCATTTAAAAAAAATTTTTGGCCGGGCATGGTGGCTCACACCTGTAATCTCAGCACTTTGGGAGGACAAGGAGAGAGGACCGCTTGAGCACAGTAGTTTTGAGACCAGCCTGGGGAACATGGTAAGACCTCATCTCTACAAAAAAAGTTTTAAAGCTTAACCAGGCATAGTGGTGTGCACCTGTAGTCCTAGCTACTTGGAAGGCATGGGCAGAGGGATCACCTGAGCCCAGGAGTTTGAGGCTGCAGTGAGCCATGATTGCACCACCACTGTGCTACAGCCTGGGCAACAGGGCAAGCCCTTGTCTTTAAAAAAATATTTAAAAGATACAATTTTTTCATCCCACTACTTTAATATACTTACATATTTATTATGTTAAATAATATATTTTTTCATTACAATTTCTATTGTGGTAAAATATACATTAAATTTGCCATTTTAGGCCAGGTGTGGTGGCTCACACTTGTAATCCCAGGATTTTGGTAGGCTGAGGTGGGAGGATCACTTGAGCCCAGGAGTTCAATACTAGCCTGGGCAATATAGCAAGACTCCATCTCTACAAAAAGATTTTTTAAATTAGCTAGCTGTGGTGGTGCGTGCCTGTAGTCAGTTCTAGCTACGGGGTAGGCTGAGGTGGGAGGATCACTTGAGCCCACAGTTCGAAGCTCCAGTGAGCTATGATCATGCCACTGCACTCCAGCCTGGGCACCAGAGTAAGACCCTGCCTCCAAAAAAAGAAAAAAAGCCATTTTAACCATTTTTAAATATACGATTCATCAGCATTAAGTACATTCATAATGTTGTATAACAATCACCACTCTCCATTTTCAGAACTTTCTCATCATCTGAAAAGAAATTCTGTATCCCTTAAACAGTAATTTCCCATTTCTATCTCTATGAATTTGCCTACTCTGGGTACCTCATTTAAGTGCAATCATAGTATGTCCTTTTGTGCAGGCTTATTTCACTTGGCATGTTTTCATTCATCTTGTAGCATATACCAGAAATTTATTCTTTCTTATGGCTGAATATTCCATTGTATGTATATACCACATCTTGTTAATTCATTCACCTGATAACACTGAGTTAATATTTCACCTTTTGACAGACCACAGTTAACATTTCCCTAATATTTGACATTTAGTTTCCAATTTTTTGCTACGTCATAATTTTTATGCAAAGACTGTTTTCCTTTCAATAAATTTTTCAATAAACTGTTCTGTTAGGTTAAATTCCTAGTAATGGTGTCCCAGAGCATATGAATACTTTAATAGTTCTTAATAAATAAATCCGTAATTTTACTCTCCTCATTTGCCATTTTTCATAACCTGATGGACAAATTCCGGTCAGCAGTTTGTTACAAATGTATAAAGTGTGACAAAACCAAATGGAGGGAAGCTTTTGGAGAAAGAAAAGGAATTAACAAAGCAGAAACAGCTCAGAAGAGCTCCACTAGACAGAGCTGGCTGACTTCTGTGACAGGTTGCCCAACTGCTCCTTCTATCCACAACCTGATGTTTTCCAATTAACTTGGTGACTCTTTAAAAAAAAAAAAAAATCTGCCTGTGTCAGGGATCCCCCGGACCAAGCCCATATTGAGATTTGATAGAAGGTCTCACAAAACTCAGCACTGCTAAGTATCGTACTCATGGCTAAAGTTTATTACAGTTACACAGTAAGTGTACACAGTTGGATCATACAGGAAAAAGACATAAGCAGAATCTGGAGGAATCCATGTGCAGGCTTCTTTAGGATCTCTCCCTCCCATGAAGATTCACACAGAGCACATTTTTATACGAGGGATGTTTCTGCCTAGGGACTCAGTATGCAAGGTTTTCATTGGGAGTTTGGTCATATAGACATCCTTTACCTGGCATGTACCAAAATTCCATACTCCCAGAAGGAAAGCAGGTGTTTAGCATAAATCATCTTGTTTGAACAGTCTAGGTACAGTGAACCACCTTTATTAGTGAACAGTGAGAATACCCCTAAATCCACGTGTTCAGATAAGGGCCAACCATGCAAGTAGGCCACTCTAAAAGATACCAGCCTCAGGCCATATATAACTTTTTCTGCACACCCCCAATTCAAGATTCATTTTGGCCAAAAAGCAGCATCTCTCAACATATATATGTAGATACCTATGGTAGAGTTGAAAAGATTGTGGATCACTTATACCTTATCCAAGTAGTTCTGATTGCTTTCCTTATAAACCTTCATTGAAAGCAGCTGTATGAAAGGAATAGGAATTTTGGGAAACACATCTTTTAAAATTCAAATCAGATCATGGAACTCCTCTGCTCAAAACTGAAATGGTTCACCATTCATTTAGTAAAAACCAAAATCCTTACAACAACCTACAAATCCCTACATGATCTGGCCCCTCTGGCCTCATTATTCCTTTCCTCCTCTTCCTTCAGGTCCAGCAACCCTGAACAATTTGCATTTCCTCAGAGGCCAGACACAGTCCTGCTTCAGGGCTTTTGCTCTTCCTAATCCTCTACCTAGAATGCTCTTCCCATACCTATATTGCTCACTCCCACATTTCCTTCAAGTCTTTGCTCAAATGTCACTTTCTGAGAGACCTACCCATACCACCTATTTTAAAGTATGCTATCCTCACAAACATCCCTTGCAACAATCGCCATTCCTCACCCTAATTTTTTCTATACTTCTCATCTTCTAACATACCATATAATTGATTATGTCTTATTGCCTGTCTCTCCCCAGTAAAATATAAGCTCTTTGAGGGCAGGGATTTTTGTCTTTTTCTTCTGTATTTCCAGCAGAATCACCCAGCAGAAGAGTAACAAATTTTAACTTGACATAGTAAGAAACAGGGAGGCACTGAATTCAGGGATAGTAACCTAGTGCAAATAGCTAGATCTTCACGTTTGGTGGTGTGGGAAGATCAAGTCATAAGAAAATGTGAAAGAAGTTTTTTTTTTTTTAATTTCACTGAAGAGATGACCACAGTATATTCAGTTATTGAAGAGTTTTAATAAAAGGAACTATTTACAAGGGTATGGGTACAGTTAAGGCAAATCAACAAGGTTTGAACCTTCTTGGGACTAGAGAATCTAGCAATAGGAGACAGTTACGAGAAGCCAGAAAAGACCTAGAGCTATAAGAGGGCCACTGGAGCAGAGCTGTGGCCACTCACAATCTCTTGCTAAGTATATGAGAAAGAGAAGGAGCAAATATTTCAGCCTCACTTTTCTATCACTCTCCAAACCCACCATGAATAAAGCCAGAAAAGAGAGTATGCAGTTCTTTAGTAGTCAGCCTCCCAGGAACACAGAACAAGAGAGATAAAGATGGAAAATAGATCAGGAAGGGCAAAAAGAATATCCTGCACAATGGCCATTTTGTAAAGCTATATGCGCAAGACACAATGCTTCAATGTGCTACCAGCATCTTCAACTATGTCCAAATCTTCCCTCTAAATCTTCTCTTCCTATTACCAGTGGCATCACCATCCTCTCACACAGTAATTTTGATTAATCTACTCCCTCTTCCTCATTCTTCAAGTATCCAATCATTTGTCAATTATGCTTTCACAACTTACCTCAACTTCTTTGTCAGTCTATTTCCATTGCTCTTTGTTCATGCTCTCATTCTCTTACCTGGTTAACATCAGTTGTCTTAGCAAACTTGCCACTTTGAAACATCCCCCACTGCCATTTATGTTACTCAGTGCTACTGGACTAATCTTTGTGAATTAGTTTCACTACCATTATTGTTGCTCAAAAACGTTTAATGACTTTTACTGCCTACCGTAAGTCCAAACTCCTTAGCCTACTACTCAAAGACCTCAGTAACCTGGTTCCAACTTAATTTTCTCAATTTATTTCTCACAACTCTCTTTTATCTTAGTACAAATTAGACATTTGTTAGCTGGAAGTCAATGAAGCTTAGTAGAAGGAGCGAAACGACTAGAATTGGTCAAACTTGGATTCAACTCTCAGTTCTACCATGTCACCAGCTGGGGGTCCTTGGGAGTTACTTTTCTGGCATGAGATTTAGCAACCTTATCTGTGAAGCAGGTTACTGAATGATGCAATGAGAACATTTGTAAATGTACCTAGTGTTTGGCATCCAATACGCATACTTCTCCAAATACGCTCCATGTTTCTGCCTATCTGTCCTCCACCTAAAATGCCCTCTTTCTCCTCCCACCTTCTCTATAAGACCAGTCTTTTAAGGTTAAATGTTATATGCTCCACAATGCCTCTCTTGATCCTTCTTCCTACCTGAAGTCACCTCTCCTCAACACTCACATTATTTATACCTTCCTAATATTAACAAATACTTAAAACATTACAGATGGCTAGCAGAATTCATCTCTCTCCTACTAGAGTTGAAGCAGCAGTGATTTAGAGAACTACCACATGGAAGCTCACCCAGCAAGTAAAGGGCAAAGCCTAAAGACCATGCATGTCTCGGGTACTAAGATATAAAAGTATGCCTTTTGCTAGTCTGTCCCACCTCTTCATTAGGGGCCATATAGTAAAATTACTGTGTACCAGAGACTACAGTAAGCCCTTCTTTATATGCATTCTTTCACTGAATCTGCCCAACAATCCTATGTAGCAGGTATTACCATAGCCTATTTTTTTACAAATAAGGCAAGTGAGGCTCGGGCCAGTTTGTCCAAGGTCGCAGTGCTAGAAAGTGACTGTGTCAGGAACAGTATTTGGTCTATTGGACGCCCAAATTTACGTCCTTAAGGGCTATGAAATATTAAATCAGACACCCACTATGAAGCAAATTACATTTGCAACGTAAGCATCAAAGACAAAATACACCTTTGATTTCTAAAAAGTAATCAATTAAGGAGAAAAGAGTCTTAATTTTCATCAGAGAATGTACATTCAATGACAATGGAACTAACTCCAATTTGGATGGTGTGAACAATATGAGATTGTGACACAATGCTGTAAAGGAAAAGATGCATCATCTCAAAATAAATTGAATTCCCATTTCAAAATAAATTGAATTCCAACCAGAACGCAAGGTATATGAAGACAGCAACCAGGTTTGTCTCACTGCTGTGTACCTCCACATCATAGAACTGTCTTACACAAAGGTGCCTAACACCCAATGAAATTGACGATAAACACTGGGAAATAAGCACACTGTTTAAATGGCAAAAGTTTACACTTGAGAACTTTATAGCAGGAAATGATAGCTATTTCAGATAGATTTTTTAAGTAAACCATACAAAGTGGTAAAAGAATTAAAGAGACAAAGAAAGCCTCCCTGAATAGAGAAGGAAACAGTTAAGAATAACTACCAAAGGTGTCTTCCTGAATCCTTTCCCTCTCTGAAGGTTCAAATCATCTGGCTTCAAATGAAAGTAAAAAAGTAGGTGGAAAATAGAGAATTGCCCTTCTAGTCTTCCTACTTTGGAATTCCTTTTAAATAGCAGCTTTCAAATATCTTTTTATAATAAATGTTTTACCTTGTAACATTTAAATTCTCATTCAAGGCAAATATGAAGTTCACTCAAAAGCAGGACAGCTAAGGAGTTATTTGACTAGGCAGTCTTTGTTGCTGTTTCAAAAGGCCAAAATAAGGCTGAGGAGGAAAATTTCCCCAATGATCACTCTTAAAGTGATTCAATAAATTGGTTACGATGGAGAAAGACACTTAGCCTAAGTGCAAGTGCTGTCTTTTTGGGTAAAATCCGTGTAGTCTAGATGCAGTTCTGCTCAAAATCCAACATCCAAATGCCTATCTGCAATCAGCAGACGCGGGCAGACAAAATTTAACCTAAAATGCAAACTCTCAAAACTTAAGCACACTTAAAAGGTAAACTAAATAAGTTTACAAATCCAATAACTGATACCATCACTTCTGGTTTTGAAGGAAATCATAAATGCAAAATTCTCCAGTATCCTCAATCTTTTAGGTTTACTTAAAAATTATGAAAATTAGATTTGAATATGAAACGTTCCAAATCACTAAGTTAACAATGGATGAATGGGTACAATCAGTATAGTCATTCTGATTTGATAGTTACCACTGTGAACCTTAACCACTTGCAGGCTTTTTTTTGGATACAGTAAATCAGTACCAATGAGAGCTTTTTAAATGACCTGAAAAACACTACAGATATTCCAATCAAAAAATCTAAAATGCTCCAAAATCCGAAATTTTTTGAGTGCAGACATGACATTCAAAGGAAATGCTCATTGAAGCAGTTTGGATTTTACATTTTTGTATGAGAGCTGCTCAGCTGGTAAACATAATGGAAATATTCAAAAATTGAAAAAAATCTAAAACTCAAAACACTTCTGGGCCCAAGAATTTCAGATAAGGAATACTCAACCTGTATCATCTCTAACAGCCTTTCAAACCACTTTCAACTAATGACTACTGAATTTATACTTTTAAAAGAATGTAAATGCAAAAGATCTTCACATTAAGATGAAAAATAGGAGGTTCACTTTTATTTTGCTAATCCGTCAAAATACATTCAAGCATGGCACAAAAATTATATTCAACACTAGGTTCTGTACCACCTGCTCCCATGAACTCTTAAATCTGAATAATGTTCAGATAATTCTCATAGGTGGAAGTGGTCAAAACATACAACCAATTGTCCCTCCTCCCCAAGTCCCACATGCCAAAATGTTTGCATATAAACTGACAAGAGGAACCCAGAAGTGACTAAATACCACTATGCTTTTTTCTTCACTACAAATAGCAATTTTAAGGGTAGACACATGACAATGAAGTGTTAATATACCATGAACAGAACAGGTTGCCTTCCTAATACACAGAAAATCCTTTTACATAATTCATTTGCAAACTTTAGAAGCCACTATATTCCCATGTTGGGAGTAATATGACAACAACCTTATTAAACTGAAAACCCTAAGAAAGGTGTACTATTCCAATTGACCCAGATCTTCCCACCAAAACTGAGTAAGTCAAGCAGAGTAGTATTTAACAATTACAACCAAAAATTTTAGAGAATCATTTTCTGTATCCTAGAGGCCACTCTACAGCCACCAAAAAGCTGGACCAAATTACCAAATGAAGTAGCCCACATGTAATTTGTGTATCACTAGAATTAAAAAATAAGACAGAAATGTATGGAAAGTGTAGAACTATTTGACAGTAAAGGATTTGACTATGTATTACCTCAATGTGCAAAAACATCCACCCCGTTTGTCATAGAGGATATAACACTATTTGTACCAACCATCCGCTACCCTTTGTCAAAGTGACTACTGAGCAGCTATAACCTAGCCTAATAATCTTAACCTTTCTTCTTACTTCTTTAAAAGCCCTGCCAATCAGGAAAAAAAAAAAAAAAAAAACTGGCAAGAACTAGACCTTAGGAATTGAACAGTGACAAGAAGTTAAAAAAGGTTCAATATTAAAATATTATTTTATTTTAAAGCCCAATCTTTCAGAAAGCTTCTTAGTATAGCTTTGAGCCTTCAACGTCAATATGTCAAATATTTAAATATTAACATCAAGTTAAGCGTACTAGATTAAAAGGTACTCTGAACCCACCCACCAGGTTATACATACTCTCACTCAATCATGTAAAGAATTGAATTCTTTATTTATGATATCCATAAACGTTGCTATTCTCTATTTCTATCCAGAAAGGCAATTTTCTCCTATTATCAGTTTTGTTCTTCTCTTATAAACAACAACTTGAATGCTATTGCAGGAAAGGGCTACAAATATACATTTGTTAACCAAGCAGAATACACAGATATTTTGCTTTACAACTTGCACCTAAAATACCAGTATACGTAGCTGGTTCACTAGTTGTCATAGCAATTTAGGGCTATTGCCCAAGCTATGCATAGCAGTTTACATTTTCAAACCTCATATAGAAAGGGCTATTGTGATATGAACTGGCAACTACATTCCTGTGAAGCCCATCTCAGTTACAAGCAAATGTGTAACTTCCAATTCTGCAAAGAATTTTGATGGCAAAACTTTCAAATCTGATGCAATTGTCTTAAGCAAGTTTTTAAACAAATTGTTTCGCAGCTACTCTGCCATTCTGCCAGTAGATGGTGCTACAAAGATCGGGAAAAGGATTTCCATGAGGCCAACAGTTCGGATATAGGAAAAAAAAAAAAAAAAAACGTTTAAACCTGCTCTGAAAGTACAAAAACGCATTTGAGGGTAAAATATAACCCTTATTTTTAACCATTCATTACAGACAAACCAGTAAGAGGGATGAAACTAGGCCATCTGAAAAATTTTAAACAGTTTATATGAATGACATGCTTAACACAAACTATATAGAACTACACAGTACACAGTTTGAAGTAAATTGTCATAGAAATGACCAACCATGTCAAGATGATAAGCAATTCGCTTGGTACAAGAGATGGATGCACAGAAACTTAAGAGTTTAAAAAGCCACATCCACCACTTCAAAAGTTTTGCCTGTAAGGGATATAATTCAACACGCAACTAGCAGGGCAACAGGAGAGGGGAAAAAAACCACAGGACCTCTTAAGTTTCTCTAAGTACACATCAAGAATAAAGAATTAACACGTAAAGTCTTAAACAAATATCCCTTAAAAAACGGTACGGAATGGATCCTAGAAAAAAAATGTTAGACATGTACGGTCAAACACAATGATTTATTAAAAATAAAACGTAAAAATGATTTTTGTACATATGCTTCCAAATTTCAGGCATGGGATCCAAGTAGATTTCATAGAAAACGCTGTAGCCAGGTTATCAAGTCCTTACAACAAAGTATAACTACCCCCCACCCCAACCCCCACCCAGGTTTTGCTACAGAATCAGCAAGTTCACTCCCTCCCTCCCCCCAAAAAACACAAATTAAAACAAGACATTTTGCTAGTATAAAAACGACCAAGGTCCAAGTAATAATAAAAAAATAGAGTCCATCAATGACTGTAACACAAAAATGTGTATGTGGGGCCGAGTCCATCTTCAGAGGGAGAGACAAGAGAGGTGGCAGGCAAATAGAGGAACACCCCCAAGGGTAAGCAGCCTTAGAAGTGGCTCCCCCAAGGGCAAAACAGGGAAGGCGGTGTGTGTGAGGGGGTGGGGCTTAGGAGTTGACCCCACTTGGGCTGTTGAAAAGAGCTACCCCTATAGCCACTCCCAGGCATTTTAAATTTTCTTTTAGAAGGAGCTGCCTCCATAGCCACCCCCACCGCCATAGCCGCCTCTGTAAGGTCCACTATTACTGCGACCGCCCCAGCTACTGCCTCCTCCGCCGCCGCCGCCGCCGCCGCTCTTCATGGGCCCATAGGAGGACTGATGCTGGCTGTAGCTGCCGAAGCCGCCGAAGCCGTTACCGTAGTCGCTCCCACCGTAGGACGAACCGCCGCCGCCGCCTCCGTAGGCATTGTAGCCGCCGCCACCGCCGCCGCCGTAACCACCGTAGCTGTTGTAACCGCCGCCGCCGCCCTTGGAAAGGCCGTTCTGGTCTCGACCACCGCCGCGCCCCCGGCCGCCTCGGCCGCCCCGGGAGGATCGGGAGCCGCCTCCACCCCCACCGGAGTAGATATCCTCCTTGGGGACTGCCTTCTTCACCTCCACGCGATGGCCCTGAATCGGATGGAACTTGACCACCGCGGCCTTGTCTGCCGCGTCGTGATTCTGGAAATACACGAAGCCGAATCCACGCTTCTTGCCTGACTGCTTGTCGGCAATAATCTCGGCCTTTTCCACGGTGCCAAACTGCGAGAAGTGCTCGATCAGGTCGCCCTCAGCCACGTCTCCTTTAAGGCCTCCGACAAAGAGCTTCTTAACCTTGGCGTGGGCACCGGGCCGCGCCGAATCCTCCCGGGACACCGCCCGCTTCAGCTCCACAGTGTTGCCGTCCACGGCATGGGGCGAGGCGGCCATGGCGGCGTCCGCCTCCTCCACATTGGAGTAGGTCACGAAGCCAAAGCAACGGGAGCGCTTGGTCTGGGGATTCACCACCACCACGCAGTCCGTCAGAGTCCCAAAGGCCTCAAAGTGGCCGCGCAGGCCCGACTCACTCGTCTGCACATTGAGGCCGCCGATGAACAGCTTACACAACTGAGAATTCTCCATCTCCAAGGCCCGGGCCTTGCCCCCGCCCTGCGAGCTCCGAGGTTTCGCCGTCGCCGCCGTTATCGTTGGTTAAGGCCTCTACACAGCTTGGGCCCAGCCGTTGCTGGAGCCACCCCCGCCGGTCACCGACGGGGAAGGGAAAAAGGGAAGGGGAGGGAAGGAAGGAAGAGAGGAAGGGGGAGGGAAGGGGAGCGGTGCCGGCTAAAGGGCGAGCCGAGGAGACTGGAAGACAACCAAGGCCACCGCTACCGCCGCCGCCACCTCCGCTCCCCTATCTGGGCACCACACAAAGAGGCCGCTGAACGCGCGCGCACCCTCCCCGAGGCGTGCGTCACCGCCGACGTACCGCAGCCTAGGGCTACCAGCCAATCCCCGCCTCGCTCCCCTTAATCCCGCCTACCGCGCCGCAGCGCCGCTCTAGATCACGGGCTCCCCGCCCTCCGCGGTCTATTCAAGCCCGCGCCCTGTGCCGCTCCCGCTTCCGCTTCTGCCAGCCCGCTTTCATTCCCGAGCGCCCCACTGTCCCTTGACATGGGTCCCTCCCTGCCCTCCGCGCACCACCGCGATTCATTTCCTCCTAGCACCGCGGCTGTTCCCAGTGTTTCTCCCCCTCCCCTTTACTCATCCCCTCGCCCAACTCCGCAGTGGCGTTCGCGCCAGCCCCTTGAGAGACATCTGAGTTCAGCCAATCACCGTGATCCCCTCGCACCCACTTCCGTTTTCGGCAGCTGTTGGACGGGCGCGCTCCCCGGTGCGCGCTTGCCCCGGCGCCCCCGGCGTGCAGAGCCTGCTTACCACCCCCGCGCCTTCTCCCGCCCCGGGCTTTGCGGGGGAGAGAGCAGGGGGCGCGCTGGGGGCCATTCCCAACGGATGCGGTCTGGGGCGCCACGCGCGGGCTTTTTGAAAACTTGACTGTTGGGGTTGGGGGCCCGGATCTACCCGCCGCCTCTCCGCTTGTCCGCTACACCTGGCGTCCCCGCCCCACCTCCCGCCCGCACAAAGATGGAGGGCAGAGGCCTGGTCCACGAAGGCGGTTATTAACCGTTTACAGTGGGCCCGACGTGCGGTTAAACTAAAACTTTGCCACGTGGCCCTGCGCAAAAGCGAGCCCGAGGCGGCGGTGTGAAAGACAACAGGGAACCAAAAGAGCTTCAGACATTAGGAACCAGACGAGGCGCCACATCCCTGCCTCCCTGCCACCCTCCCGCCATCCTTGAAGCCCTCCCACGATGCCCTCTCAGAGGAGGCCCTTTCAGGTCCCCTTGGCACACTCCAGCAGACATTTTCATTTAACCTCAGTGAATGGTTTTTTATGTGTAATTTACATCATCTATGTGTTGCTCTCTTTGAACTAGAATGTTAGCTTTTTTGTTGTTGAGATGGAGTTTCACTCTTGTTGCCCAGGCTGGAGTGCACTGGCGCAATCTCGGCTCAGCAACCTCCGCCTCCAGGGTTCAAGCTGTTCTCCTGCCTCAGCCTCCTGAGTTCAAGCTGTTCTCCTGCCTCAGCCTCCTGAGTAGCTGAGATTACAGGCGCCCACCACCACACCCGGCTAATTTTTGTATTTTAGTAGAGATGGGGTTTCACCATGTTGGTCAGAGTGGTCTCAAATGATCCATCTGCCTCGGCCTCCCAAAGTGCTGGGTTACAGGCGTGAGCCACCGCGCCTGGCCTAGAATGTTAACTTTGCTTTTTTTTTTTTTTTTTTTGAGACGGAGTCTTGCCCAAGCTGGAATGCAATGGCACAGTCTTGGTTCACTGCAACCTCCACCTCCCGGGTTCAAGCAATTCTCCTGCCTCAGCCTCCCAAGTAGCTGGGACTACAGGCGGGCACCACCACACCTGGCTAATGTTTGTATTTTTAGTGGAGACGGGATTTCACCATGTTGGTCAGGATGGTCTCAAACCCGTGACCTAGTGATCTGCCCGCCTCGGCCTCCCAAAAGTAGAATGTTAGCTTTTTAAAGGTGTTGGTTAGACGAATGTTTTACAGAGAGAGAGATCATATACCCCTAAGTTACTGCTTTTAGTGCCCTCACTCAGATGGGAATGGAAGAAAATTACAATGGCTTCCATTTATTGAGCCTTTGTGTGCCAAGCAAGATACATGGGGTGGGACATAGTTAATATGAGGCATTATGTGACCAAAAGCCTCCAAAACCATATGGTAAACGCTGAAGAAGTTAAGAGGAATTCCTCACTGTATCCTCAAGTATTCAGGAAAGATTTAGGAAAGAATTGGAAGTTGCACTGAACCTCAGAGCCAAAGACTAGTTAGTATCCTAAGCAAATTAAGGCTGGAACAGAAAACCAAATACCACAAGTTCTCACTTATAAGTGGGAGCTACACATTGAGTACACATGGACACAAAAGAAGGGAACATTAGACATCAGGTCTTTTTTAAGGATGGAGGGTGGGAGGAGGGTGAGGACTAAAAAGCTACCTATCAGGTATTATGCTGATGACTTGGGTGACAAAATTATCTATACACCAAACCCCCAAGACTAACAATTTACCCACATAACAAACCTCCACGCGTATCCCTTGAACCTAAAATAAAAGTTGGAAAGGAAAAAAAAAAGATTTCTATAGGGAGTTTATTTGAGCAAAATCCAGAGGGAACATAAGCTTCAAGAGACAGGGAGTGGGCCAGTTAGTTTGAGAGAAGCAGGCAGTTTTAGATAGAAAATAGTAAGAGGTAAGATAGGTTGAGGGTCTTTGGTACTATGAAATGATACTATGGAATGTGCTGAATCTTAGGTTAAGTAGTTTGGATACTGTAACAAAGGTAAATAGATGGGCTAAGGTTTGAGGGTAAACTAGTCTGATCTATCACTTACCCTGTAACCATCCAGTTATGTGACTTTGGCTAAGTTACTTAACCTTTTAAAAATGTAATCAGTTTTATTATCTTAAAATGGGAATAATAAAACATCTTTCTGTTGTAGTGAAAATTAAATGAGATTCTACATGTAAACATGTATACATGCCTGGTACACAGTAAGTGCTCAGTTTATCCAATTATATGAATCCTATGCCTGGTGCTGGCAATATGGCTGTAAACAAAAGACAAAAACCTCTGCCCTCATGATGCTTACATTCTAGTGGGAAGAAGCAGACAATAAACAAATAAGAGTGGTATATGGCATGTTAGATAGTGATAAATGACATTAAAAAAATGAAAGAGGACAGTAGAAAGCTATTAACCTTGTTATTACAAAAAAAATTCAAATGTCAGGATTTGCCTATTGATAATAAAGAAAGGGGAAAATGGGCTGGGCACAGTGGCTCGTGCCTGTAATCCCTGCACTGTGGGGGGCTGAGGCAGGCGGATCACTTGAGGTCAGGAGCTCAAGACCAGCATGGCTAACAAATTGAAACCCCATGTGTGGTGGCGCATGCCTACAGTCCCAGCTACTTGGGAGGCTGAAGCAGGAGAATTGCTTGAACCCAGAAGGCAGATGCTGCTGTTGTTAGCTGAGATGGCACCACTGTTTCAGAGTCATCCAAATCTTAAAACAGTAAAAGATGAACTCCTGAAGGAATAAAGACCATAACTTATGAAAACTGTTACTTTAGGAATTTACAATTTTGGTAGATAGTTTTTGCCTACATTGTTTTTAAATAATAGTTTACCAGCAGTGCCCAACTTTTCTGGCACAAGAGACCTATTTTGTGAAAAACAATTTTTCCACAGACCAGGATGTAGTTTCAGGATGATTCAAGTGCATTACATTTAATGTGCACTTTATTTCTATTATTATTGCATCATAATATTCAATGAAATATAATTATACAACTCACCGTAACGTAGAATCAGTGGAAGCCTTGAGCTTGTTTTCCCGCAACTAGCCGGTTCCCATCTGGGGGTGATGGGAGACAGTGACACCCGAAGTGTGTTGCTTATGTCCAGTTTACTCCATAATCTAGTTTTGGTTGCTGTCACTGCAGAAAACCCTGCTTCACAAATATAGGATGCTGGAAATGGAAGCAGGCTTTTCAGTGCTTTTGTGGCAATCTCAGGATATTCCATCCAGAATGTATGGAGATTTGAAGTTGTCTCAAACATACAAGGCTGCCGTCACTTGCAATCTCAAGCAGTTGATCCTCTTCTAGTATCGACAAAGTCGATTCTTCTGGCTTATTCACAAATGGGTGGTGGATCCATTCCTTCCCAGCTCAGGGATTTTTTTGTGGTTGGCAAGTAAAGCTCAAACTCTTTTGAAAGCTGAGCTAGGTGATCATGCACCAGCTGGGAGAAAGAAGGCGTTGGCTCAGTCACTTTCAAAATCTCTGCTAATGTTTGAAACATGTCAGAAATCCCAATGTTCACTCATCGCCCCCATAATTCCAGTTTGGTTTTCAATGCAGCCCCTTTATCTGCTGATTTGAACACAGTTGTCATTCTCCCCTGAAGTGACAGATTGAATTTGTTGAGCAGGTTGAATGTGTCACACAAGTAAACAAGTTTTGCCACCCATTCTACGTCACTGAAATGTGCTGCTAGTGGTGACTGTTTTTGTAAAAGAAATCTCTGGAGTGGCTCTCATAACTCAAAAATTCTGGCCAGTTTTCTACCTTTAGAAAGCCATCTCATTTCTTATACACATGTCACAGAGTTGCGCAAACAGACATTGAGTTAAGGGCATGCACTTTAATGTCATTGATAATTTTAATCACATCCTGTAAAACCTTAAGTTCAGGTGACAATTTTCGGCTACCCGGCATTTCTCTGTAGATGACACAGTGCATAGACTCACATTCAGAAGTGACCTCTTTGACTTGAGTAGTGAAACCAGAAAGCCATCCAGTCATACCAGCCACTCTGTCTGTGCATATGCCGACACAAAATGACCAATTCCGTTTTTCTGATATGTAATCAAAGTCTTGAATAGTTCTGCACCTGTGGTGTTGGTTGGCAACAAAAGTGCACATAACATATCCCCCTGCACATCCTCCTGAAAAAGATATGGCACAAAAACAAGCATTGTTGTCTTGTCAACATCAGTAGACTCATTAACCTGGATTGCATACCATGGTGACTCATTAATCCTAACAATTGTGCCCCAATATCCTCTGTATTTCATCACTTTGTCTAGTTATGGTACTAGCCGAAAAAGGAACATGTGTCACCTTTTGAACTTCAGCCTCTCCTAAAAGTTCACGATAAATGTCCTTAGCAGCAGGCAGGAACAATTCTTCACCAACGGTAAAGGGCTTCTTAGCTTTAGCAATGCAGTTAGCCACTAAGAATGATGCTCTCAGTGCAGATACATTTGATGAAGTGGTGGCCTTCAATAATTGCTTCTGGTTTTTTGTTTGCTTGTTTTTGAGACAGGGTCTTGCTCTTTCACCCAGGCTGGAGTGCAGTGGTGCAATCTTGGCTCACTGCAACCTCTGCCTCCTGGGTTCAAGTGATTCTCATGCCTCAGCCTCCCGAGTAGCTGGGACTACAGGTGCATACCACCACACCCAGCTAATTTTTGTATTTTCAGTAGAGACGGAGTTTCACCGTATTGACCAGGCTGGTCTCAAACTCTTGGCCTCAAGCAATCCACCCACCTCAGCCTCCCAAAGTGCTGGGATTACAGGTGTGAGCCACCATGCCTAGCCAGTTGCTTCTGTTCTTTGTGTTCATTTGAAAAACTCAAAAGCCTTGTGTTTTAATGCAAGGTGCTAGGTTTCCATGTGGAGAAGCAGTTTTGAAGGTTTCATGGCTTTGTTGGATAGCCGGTTGCCACATGTTATACAAAGTGGGCTTGTAGAATGTTAATCACTTGTTGCAATGAGCCTGTAATTTAAGTAGGACTCTTGGTATTTTCTTTTAAATGCAGCTTTGTTTTTGATGGAAGTCTTAATGTCTTCTGATGTCTCATCATTCAGTCTGTCCCCCTTGACAAAGAAGCTCTCCAGTGACATTTGTTTTTTACTCATTTTGGCTAGGGTTAGCTTGTGGGCTTACCAAAACTATGACTGAGACAAGTGCATAGCATGGGAAAGAGGCATGGATGGAAGTGGTAAATAAAATAATGGGCAGGCCATGCTCAGACTAAAGTTAAGTGTCAGATTCTGACAGCCTGCCACCAGATGTAGCTGTACAATTGAAGTACATCAATTCACTTGCCACTATAAAGCCTACCGCCAGCCACGGCTTGTCACTTGCCACTCACTGATAGGGTTTTGATATGAGTCTGCGATTTATTATGGTCTCTGTGCAGTCAGACCTCCCTGCTAATGTTAATCTGTATTTGCAGCCACTCCCCCACATTAGCATTACCACCTCAGCTCCACCTCAGATCATCAGGCATTAGATTCTCATAAGAAGTGCACAACCTAGATACCTCACATGTTCAGTTCACAATAGGGTTCATGCCCTATGAGAATCTAATCCCGCTGCTGCTGTGACAGTAGACGGAGCTCAGGTGGTAATGTGAGCAATGGGGAGCAGCTGTAAATACAGATGAAGCTTCACTCGCTCACCCACCGCTCACCTCCTGCTGTGCAGCCCAGTTCCTAACAGGCCATAGACTGATACCAGTCCATGGCCCGGGAGGTGGAAACCCCTGATCTATGCCACCTAAATGGGGATCCATTAGGGTTTTCATTTCTATTGACTAATAAAGCTTCACAGAGGTAAATGTCAGGTCTAGACACCTTACATACAGTAGGGTGTAGGGATGATCAGAGACAACACAAGAATGTTGTAGAGACATTAAGAAAGCCACGATACGTGCAGTATGACTGGAATGTTAAGTTTTTTTGTGTTTGTTTGTTTTTTTGAGACAAGAGTCTGATGCCCAGGCTGGAATGCAGTGGTGCAATCTCAGCTCACTGCAATCTCCACCTCCAGGGTTCAAGCGATTCTCCTGCCTCAGCCTCCTGAGTAGCTGGAATTACAGGCATGTGCCACCACTCTCGGCTAATTTTTGTATATTTATTAGAGACAGAGTTTCACCGTGTTGACCAGGCTGGTCTTGAACTCCTGACCTCAGGTGATCCATCTGCCTCTGGCTCCCAAAGTACTGGGATTACAGGCATGAGTCACCACACCAGGCCAGAATGTTAGATTCTTTTTGGAGATTAGATCAGTAAAGGTAGGGACAGTCAACAAAAGGAGTATTATGTAAACACTTAAATGATGCAGTCAATTTCCTACTCTAGGTCATTAAGGAGGAAAAACTATTTTTTTCTACTTTGCCTTTTAGATCACTGCCTGAGTTTACTTTGTTTCTTTAACTCGCTTACAGGTGTCTAAGCCTTCCAAAATAAAACACTTAAAAATAAAACTGAAATGTAGACTGCCTTTGGCTTCCATCCCTCCTGCAAGCTTGATTACAAAAAGCTAATGGAATGTGATGGTTACACAAGTCATAGAACCACACACTAAAAAGAGTGTGTTTTAATATTAAATTATACGTAGACAGAGAAAGAATGAACTGAGAAAGAAAGGAAAGACTATGGCCAGCTATATTTCCAGAAAGCAGCAACTGTGATTTTTTAAAATTAGCTTTTTATGGGATCCATGTTTGTTTTACAGTTAGGATTCTGCTATGGACTAAATTGTGCACCCCTGGTCCCCACTCTCAAATTCATATATTCAAGCCATAACTCCCAGTACCTCCAAATGTAACCATAATTGAAGATAAGGTTTCGAAAGAGGTGATTACGTTAAAATGATGTCATTAGGGTGGGGCCCTACTTCAATATGTCTGGTGTCATAAGAAAGACAACAGGAGCACAAGTGCATAAAGGGACGACCATCTGCAAGCCAAGGAGGAGAGGCCTCAGAAGAACCCCAGACTGCCAGCACTTCATCTTTGACCTCCAGCCTCCAGAACTAGGAGAAAATAAATTTCTATTGTTTAAGCCACTCATTCTGTAATATTTTGTTATGGCAGCACTAGCAAACTAGTATAGGTTCCATTTTTATTTATTCAAGGTGAACATTTCAAAAGGGCATTCTTTGCCACTTGTGGTGAAAGTATATTTTTTCTAGTGGACCCTAACAACTCATATCAAAAGCTTTTAAATTTGGCCCATTCTTTTGAACCAGCAATTACACTTCCAGAAATTTATCACAGCGAAATAATTCAGGACCTATACAAGGATTTAGCTATAAAGATATTTATTTTAATTTGTTTATACTAGAAAAAAAGTTGGAAATGACCTAATTGTCCCAAAATAGCTGTCTAATAAATAGAGAAACAATTAAGTGCTCCAGGTAAGAATACTGTATTATGAAGTACTTAAATTGATATTACAGAGGAAAAAGTCATGACTTGCATTTAGATATAAATCTCATAACATCAAGATGATGTATAAAAAGTCACACTATTTATTTTATCAAATCAAATTAAGTCTGACTTAATTGGAACCCCATACTTGTCAGAATGGCAAAAATGTCAATATGTCATTACTGGGGTTCCTTCCACCTTTTTTCATGCAAAGGCACTTGCCTCTCTCTCTTTAATAAAATGCTTTTTGTGGAGAAAAAAAAAAAAACCCAAGAGGAAGATTGTCTTTAAAAGGGTCTCTCCTGAGGTGAGAAAATGAACAGACCTATTCATTTTGTAGTGATGTTAATTGTACCTTGTTCTTCTCCTGTATATTCCCTTGCCTCAAGAGCAAAATCTAGGCTTTTAGAAGAGGGAATTGTATTTGTCTCCTCCAGATGGAAGGAAATGTTGAAGGAGGGCCAGGCGCAATGGCTCACGCCTGTAATCCCAGTACTTTGGGAGGCCGAGGCGGGCAGATCACAAGGTCAAGAGATCGAGACCGTCCTGGCTAACATGGTGAAACCCTGTCTCTACTGAAAAATACAAAAAATTAGCCAGTCGTGGGGCAGGCACCTGTAGTCCCAGCTACTCGGGAGGCTGAGGCAGGAGAATGGCGTGAACCCGGGAGGTGGAGCTTGCAGTGAGCCGAGGTCACGCCACTGCACTCCAGCCTGGGTGACAAAGTGAGACTCTGTCTCAAAAAACAAAAAAACATTGAAGGAGGAGGGCTTAGTGTGAATAAAAGATAGCTTCCCAAGTCTAGAAGTGACAAGAAGCTTCTGAGTTTTCCCCACTGGAGGAAGCCAGTATACAGCCCCCACCACCCCCAACTCCACCCCATCCCCCACATCATTGATAACACTGAAGGCTGAACATTAATTATCTTGAAAGTAAGGTAACCACCTTGGTGCTGGAACCAGATCCACATTCCTAGACCCACGTAAACCTGGAACTTTTTATACACAACTCCAGTAATAACAGGGTTTGAATTACCAGCCAGATGGGTAGGAGGTTGAGGCAGATTATCAGAATTAGAGGACTAAACAAATTTAAACATTTCTCAGAATATCTGTTCCCTAAAACACACACCCCAGCACATACCCATGCACAGACTCATACACAGAATATGTACCTTCTAAATTAAAAGTATTTCGAGCTTTCTATTGTCATTTATTTATCATTTCATTTCATTCATTCATGGGCTAGGTGTTGTGAATAAAGAAAAGTCTCTGGCCTCTAGGAGCTCACAGTTTTGGGAGAAAGAGAAAATCAATTATAATACACTTGACAAGTAGTATAACAGAAGTTGTAAACACAGTGTGTTAGGATAGAAATGAAGAAACCCAGAGTTCAGTAAATGCTTCAAATAAAAGCTGACTTCAGAAGTACGTATAATAATTAAGCCTACAAGAAGGTACAGGAAACAGTGTGTGTACATGCTGTGTTTGGAATTGAAAAGTAACTATCAAAAATGTGATGGTATATGTTAGTTTCCTATTGCTGCTGTAACAAATTACCAGAAATTTAGTGGCTTAAAAAAACACACAAATATATTATCTTACAGTTCTGTAGGTCAGAATCAAGGTGTTGGTAGGGCTGTGTTTCTTTTTGGAGGCTCTAGGAGAGAATCTCATTCCCTGCCTTTTCCAGCTTCAAATGTCAGCCTCATATTCCTTGGCCTGTGGCCCATTTCCATATTCAAAGCCAACAATAAGCCAGTTGAGACCTTCTCACTTTGGATCACTCTGACACTAACTCTTCTGTCTCCCAGATAATCCTGGTGTAATGGACTGAATGTTTGTGCCCCCCCAAAATTAATATGTTGAAACCCTAATCCCAATGTGACAGTATTTGGAGGTGGGACCTTGGGGAGGTAATTAGGTCATGAAAGTGAAGCCCTCATGAATGGGATTAGTGCCCTTATAAGAAGAGCCCAGAGGGCTAGCTAGCTCTCTTTCTACCATGAGAGGATACAATGAATGAGAAGTAGGCAGACTGCAAGATGGGGCCCTCACCAGAACCCAACCATGCTGGCACTCTGATCTTGGAGTTGTAGCCTCCAGAACTGTGAGAAATAAATTTTTGTTGTTTATAAGCCATCCAGGATATGGTACTTTGTTACAGCAGCCCAAACTAAGACACCAGAATAATCCCTTTATTATAAAGTCAGCTGATTAGCAACCTTAGTTCCTCTTTGTCATGTAACATAACACATTCTCAGGTCCCAAGGATTAAAATGTGGACATGTTTGCAAGACCATTATTCTGTCTACCTAAGGTGGGAACAAGAAAACTAGCATGATGAATAGAACAGTACCTCACATCTCAATACTAACACTGAATGTAAATAACCTAAATGCTCCACTTAAAAGATACAGAATGACAGAATGAATAAAAATCCACCAACCAAGTATCTACTGTCTTCAAGAGATTTGCCTGATACATAAGGACTCACATAAACTTGAGGTAAAGAGGTGGAAAAAGATATTCCATGCAAATGGACACGAAAAGCAAGCAGGAATAGCTATTCTTGTATAGATAAAACAGACTTTAAAGTAATAATAGTTAAAAAAGACAAAGAGGGACATTATATAATGATAAAAGGATTAGCCCAACAGGAAAATATCACAACCCTAAATATATATGCACCTAACACTGGAGCTCCCAAATTTATAAAACAATTACTATTAGACCTAAGAAATGAGATAGATGGCAACACCATAATAGTGGGGGACTTCAATACTCTACTGACAGCACTAGACAGGTCATCAAGACAGAAAGTCAACATAGAAACAATGGATTTAAACTGTACCCTAGAAAAAATGGACTTAACAGATATTTACAGAACATTCTACCCAACAACCACAGAATATACATTATTTTCATCAGCACGTTGAACATTCTCCAAGATAGACCATGTGATAGGCCACAGAACAAGTCTTCATAAGTTTAAGAAAATCAAAATTATATCAAGTACTTTCGCAGACCAAAGTAAAATAAAATTGGATATTAACTCCAAAAGGAACCCTCGAAATTATACCAATACATGGAAATTGGAAAATAAGTAATCTGCTCCTGAATGACCTTTGGATCAACAATGAAATCAATATGGAAATTAGAAAATTATTTGAATGAACAATAATAGTGACACATCCAACCAAAACCTCTGAGATACAGCAAAAGCAGTGCTAAGAGGAAAGTTCATAGCACTAAATCCCAACATCGAAAAGTCTAAAAGATCACAAATAGAAAATAAGGTCACACCTCAAGAAACTACAGAAACAAGAACAAACCAAACCCAAACCCAGCAAAAGGAAAGAAACAACAAAGATCAGAGCAGAACAAAATAAAATTGAAACAAAAAAATACAAAAGATAAATGAAACAAAAAGCTAGTTCTTTGCAAAGATAAACAAAATTGATAGATCATTAGCAAGATTAACCAAGAAAAGAAAACAAAAGGTCCAAATAAGCGCAATTAGAAATCAAATGGGAGATATTACAACCAACGCCACAGAAATACAAAAGATCATTCAAGGCTACTAGGAACACCTTTATGCACAAAAACTAAAAAACCTAGAGGAGATGGATACATTCCTGGAAATATACAACCCTCCTAGATTAAACCAGGAGGAAATAGAACAGACCAATAACAAGTAGCGATATTGAAACAGTAATAAAAAAAAATTGCCAACAAAAAAAAAGTCCAGGAGCAGATGGATTCACACTGAATTCTATCAGACATTTAGAGAAGAATTGGTACCAATCTTACTGAAATTATTTCAAAAGATAAAGAGGGAATCCTCCCTAAATCATTCTATGAAGCCAGTATTACTCTAATACCAAAACCAAGAAAGGACATAACAAAAAAACAAAACTACAGACCAATATCCCTGATGAACATAGATGCAAAAATCCTCAACAAAATACTAGCTAACCAAATCCAACAGCATATCAAAAAGACAATACACCATGATCAAGTGGGTTTCATACCAGGGATGCAGGGTTACTTTAAAATATGCAAGTCAACAACTGTGATACGTAAACAGAATTGAAAACAAAAATCGGCCAGGCACAGTGGCTCATGCCTGTAATCCCAGCACTTTGAAAGGCCAAGGTGGGTGGATCACCTGAGGTCAGGAGTTCGAGACCAGCCCAGCCAACAGAACCCCGTCTCTACTAATAATACAAAAATTAGTCAGGTATGGTGGCACATGCCTGTAATCCCAGCTACTCAGGAAGCTGAGGCGGGAGAGTGGCTTGAACCTGGGAGGCAGAAGTTGCAGTAAGCCAAGATTGCACCACTTCATTACAGCCTGGGCAACAAAAGCAAAACTCCATAAAAAAAAAAAAATAGAAGGAAGGGAGGAAGGGAGGAAGGGAGGGAGGGAGAGACAGAGAGAGAGGGAGAGGGAGAGAGAGAGAAAGAGAAAGAAAGAGGAAAGAAAGGAAGAAGAAGGAGAAGAAAGAAAAATAAAACAAAAATCATATGACCATCTCAATAGACACAGAATAACACTTGACAAAATTCAGCATCCCTATATGATTAAAACCCTCAGTGTGATGATTATTGACTTTTTGTGTTACTCCATTGTAGTTAGAGAAGATGCTTGGTATATTTTCCATTTTTTTTAATGTTTTAAGACTTGTTTTTGTGACCTAACATATGGTCTGTCCTTGAGAATAATCCATATGTTGATGAGAAGAATGTATATTCTGCAGCCATTGGATGAAATGTTCCATAAATATTTCTTAGGTCCATTTGGTCTGTAGTGCAGATTAAGTCTGCATTCAAAAAAATTGAAATAATACCAAGCATCTTCTCTGACTACAGTGGAGTAATACTAAAAGTCAATAACAAGAGGCATTTGGAAACTAGACAAACACATGGAAATTAAACAATATGCTCCTGAATGACCAGTGGTCAGTGAAGAAAGTTAGAAAAAAAATTGAAAAATTTCTTGAAACAAATGATAATGGAAACACAATATACCAAAACCTATGGGTGACAGTGAAAGCAGTACTAAGAGGGAATTTTATGGCTACAAGTGTCTGTATTGAAGAAGAAGAAAAACTTCAAATAAATAACCTAACAATGTGTACCTCAATGTAATAAAACCCACATACAATAGACTAACAGCTAGTATCATACCTAATGGGGAAAAACTGAAAATCTTTCCTCTAAGATCTGGAACACAACAAGGATGCTCACTACTATACTGAATACTGTTGCGGGAAGTCAGGGACCCCGAACGGAGGGACTGGCTGAAGCCATGGCAGAAGAACATAAATTGTGAAGATTTCATGGACATTTATTAGTTCCCCAAATTAATACTTTTATAATTTCTTACGCCTGTCCTTATGCAATCTCTGAACATAAATTGTGATGATTTCATGGACATTTATCACTTCCCCAATCAATACTCTCGTGATTTCCTATGCCTGTCTTTACTTTAATCTCTTAATCCCGTCATCTTCGTAAACTGAGGATGTATGTCGCCTCAGGACCCTGTGACGACTGCATTAACTGCATAAATTGTTCGTAAAGCATGTGTGTTTAAACAATATGAAATCTGGGTACCTAGAAAAAAGAACAAGATAACAGCAATGTTCAGGGAACAAGGGAGATAACCATTAGGTCTGGCTGCCTGACAGCCGGGCGGAACAGAGCCATATTTCTCTTCTTTCAAAAGCGAATAGGAGAAATATCGCTGAATTCTTTTTCTCAGCAAGGAACAGCCCTGAGAAAGAGAATGTGTTCCTAGGGGGAGGTCTCTGAAATGGCCACTCGGGGAATGTCTGGCTTATACAGTTGTAGATAAGGGATGAAATAAGCCCCAGTCTCCCATAGCGCTCCCAGGCCTATTAGGATGAGGAAATTCCCGCCTAATAAATTTTGGTCAGACTGGTTGTCTGCTCTCAAACCCTGTCTCCTGATGTTATCAATGACAATGCTTGCCCAGTGGGACATGAAACTTCATTAGCATTTTTAATTTTGCCCTGGTCCTGTGATCTCGCCCTGCCTCCATTTGCCTTTTGATATTTTATTACCTTGTGAAGCATGTGATCTCTGTGACCTACACCCTATTTGTACACTCCCTTCCCTTTGAAAATCACTAATAAAAATTTGCTGGTTTTGCGGCTTGGGGACATCATGGAACCTGCCAACATGTGATGTCTTCCCCGGATACCCAGCTTTAAAATTTCTCTTTTGTACTCTTTCCCTTTATTTCTCAGACCAGCTGACACTTAGGGAAATAGAAAAGAATGTACATGAAATAATGTTGAATTATCGGGGGCGGGTTCCCCCAATAGAATACTATACTGTTGAATACTATACTGTTATTCAATATAGTACTGGAAGTCCTAACTAGAGAGATCAGACAAAAGAAAGAAATAAAGGGCATCTAAATTGTAAATGAAGAAGTCAGATTATCCTTGTTTGCAGATGACATGATCTTATATTTGGAAAAATCTAAAGACTCCACCAAAAAAGCTGTTAGAACTGAAAAAATAATTCAGTAAAGTTGCAGGATACAAAATCAAAATAAAAAAATCAGTAGCATTTCTATATGCCAACAGCAAACAATCTGAACAAGGAATCGATAAAGTTATCCCATTTATAATAGCTACAAATAAAATTAAATACCTAGGAATTAACCAAAGAAGTGAAAGATCTCTACAATGAATACTATAAAACAATGATGCAAGAAATTGAAGAGGACACACACAAAAAATGGAAAGACAGTCCATGTTCATGGATTGGATGAATCAATATTGTTAAAATATCCATACTACCCAAAGCAATCTATAGTCAATGCAATTCCTATCAAAATACAATGACATTCCTCACAGAAATAGGAAATACAATCCTAAAATTTAAATGGAACCACAAAAAAACCAGAATAGCCAAAACTATTCTGAGAAAAAAGAACAAAACTGGAGGAATTGCATTACCTGACTTCAAATTATACTACAGAGTCAAAGTAACCAAAACAGCATGGTACTGGCATAAAAACAGACACATAGACCAATGGAGCAGAAAAAAGAAGCCAAAAACAAATCCATACATCTACAGTGAATTCATTTCGACAAAGATACCAGGAACACACATTGGGGAAAGGACAGAGTATTCAACAAATGGTGCTGGGAAAACTGGATATCCATATGCAGTTTTCTAGAACGAAACTAGACCCTATCTCTCACCATATACAAAAATCAAATCAAAATGGATTAAAGATTTAAATCTAAGACTTCAAACTATGAAACTACTGAAAGAAAACATTGTGAAAACTCTCCAGGACATTGAAGTGGGCAAAGATTTCTTGAGTAATACCCCACAAGCAGAGGTGAACAAAGTGAAAATGGTCAAATGGAATCACATCAAGTTAAAAAGCTTCTGCACAGCAAGGGAAACAATCAACAAAGTGAAGAGACAACACAGAGAATGGGAAAAAATATTTACAAACTACTCATCTGACAAGAGATTAATAACTAGAATATATAAGGAGATCAAACAGCTCTATACGAAAAAATCTAATAATCCAATTAATAAATGGACAAAAGATCTGAATAGACATTTCTCAAAAGAAGACATAAAAATGACAAACAGGTATATGAAAAGGTGCTCAACATCTGTGATCATCACAGAATGCAAATCAAAACTACAATGAGATAACTCACCCCATTTAAGATGGCTTTTATCCAAAAGACAGGCAATAACAAATGTTGGCAAGGATGTGGAGTAAAAAGAACCCTCATACACTGTGGGTAGAAATGTAAATTAGTAGGACCACTATGGAGGTTCTTCAAAAAACTAAAAATAAAGCTACTATACGATCCAGCAATATCACTATTAGGTATAAACTGAAAGAAAGAAAATCAGTATATCAAAGAGACATCTGGACTATCATGTTTATTACAGCACTCTCCACAATAGCCAAGACGTGGAAGCAACCTAAGTGTCCATCGACCGATGAATGGATACAGAAAATTCATCCTTAAATTAAGAATGAGATCCTGTCATTTGCAATAACATGGATCGAACTGGAGGTCATTATGTTAAGTGAAATAAGCCAGACATAGAAAGACAAACTTTGGATGTTCTCACTTATTTGTAGGAGCTAAAAATTAAAACATTTGAATTCATGGAGATAGAGAGTAAACGAATGGTTACCAGAGCCTGAGAAAGGTACTGGCAGGGAGGCAGTAAAGATGGCTAAAGGGGCCAGGCATGGTGGCTCATGCCTGTAATCCCAGCACTTTGGGAAGCCAAGGAGGGCAGATCGCCTGAGGTCAGTAATTCGAGACCAACCTGACCAACATGGTGAAACCCATCTGTACTAAAAATACAAAAATTATCTGGGTGTGGTGGCAGGTGCCTGTAATCCCAGCTGCTTGGGAGGCTGAGGCATGAGAATCGCTTCAACCCGGGAGGCAGAGGTTGCAAGCAGTTAAGCATGTCTGGAGCCGAGATTGCACCACTGCACTCCAGCCTGCACAAACAGAGCAAGACTCTGTCTAAAAAATAAATAAGATGGCTAATGGGTACAAAAAGAGTTAGAATAAGTAAAAGCTAGTATTTGATAGCATAACAGGGTGACTATAGTCAGTAATAATTTAATTATACATTTTAAAATAACTAAAAAAGTGTAATTGGATTGTTTCTAACACAATGGATAAATGCTTGAGGTGACAGACACCCCATTTACCCTGAGGTGATTATTATCCATTGCATGCTTGTATCAATATATCTCATGTATCCCACAAATATATACACCTATGTACCCATAAAAAATAAAAATTAAAAAAAACATCAGCAGAGATTTAAAAAAGAACATTGAACAACACAGGGTATTAACAGAAAAATCTACACACACACCTCCATACACATACACACACACACACACACACACACAGACACACGAGATAAGGCAAATATGGCAAAGTATATATAATTATTGACTCTAGGAGGAAGGCATATGGGTACTCATTGTATTTACCTTTTAACTTTTGTATGTTTGAAAATCTTCATAACAAAGAAACACATTATATAGCACTGTCAGAAAATATGCCATAATCGTTCAGTGATTCTATCCAGGTGGTAGATTTATGGATGACTGTTGTTGCAAATTTTCTTCTTTTACTTTGATGCATTTTCTATAACGGACATATATTATTTTTATTATCAACAATTAAAGCCATATTCTATTGAGCATTAAACAATTGTCCTATCACATGTATCTGTTGTAATGTGTCCTTTTTGCTAAATTACTTGATAGTATAATAGACACAACAGAGGCCAGCCACCTTTTCTATCACTCTTCACATTTCTGAGTTCTCCCTCTTAGAGGCACAAGTTTAGGGCAATTTGTGTTTGAACTCTGAGGTCAGGAAGCATCTTGGGAAAAGTTTCTAGACAAATGGTTGCTTTACTAGTTGGGGTACACCCTCACTAATGTTGTGCTATCAGTTTTAGAGCCATAAAACTGAATTATCAGTGTGACCCCCTAGATCAGTGAATGGCACCACCATCCAGCTGAGGTTGCTAGATGTCTTTTCCCTTGACAACCACCCCACCACCAATTCCACTTTCCAGACATGCTTAACTGATTGCAATTCTCCTAAAAGACATGCTCTCTGAGCTCCAGGCCTTTGCACATATGGTGCCCTTTGTCTAAATTAATGTTCCACAGCCTTTTTAATGTAATGGTGCACACAGAAAAAAAATTTATATAATACACAGGTGTAAAGTGGAAAGAATGTGGTGTTATCTGCAAGGGCCTTGCTAAAAAAAATTCAATACGGAAGATATTTAATATTTAAGATGACAAATATTATTTATATTTAAGATATTTAGATGTACTTAAAATATTTAATAAGATATTTTAATGAAAACCTTTAGCTTACTAATTTAAAAATTGTTTTTTCTTTGTAATTTGAAATAATTCCAAACTTACAATAGAGTTGCAACAATAATAATGCAAATAACATTTTTCCTGAAACAGTAGAGAGTAAATTGCCAACATGATGCCCCAGTACCCACCACTAAGACTTTAGTGTATAATTGCTGTGAACAAGGACATTCTCCTATGTAACCACAATATAACCATCACAATTAGGAAATTAACATTGATCCATCACTACCAACTAATCCACAATCCCCATTCAAGTTTTGACAATTGTCTGAATAATGTGAATGGATCTAGTCCAGAATCACACTCTGCTTTTGGTTGTTATGCCTCTTAAGTTCCTTGACTTTGACTCTCTTGAAGACTTTGACTCTCTTGAAGACTTTGACTCTCTTGAAGACTTTGACTCTTTGACTCCTGACTCTTTTGAAGATTGCAGACTTATAGACTAGTTACTTTGCATAATGTACCTCAATTTGAATTTGTCTAATATTTCCTCATAATTAGACTAAGATTACATATTTTGACAGGAACGTCACAGAAGTGATAAGGCAACCTATCAGGTAGTAAATGATTTATTTTTGTCCCATTACTGTTAATTTTAATCACTCAATTAAGGCAGTGTCTGCCAGATTTTCCACTCTGAAGTTGCTTTTCTTCCGATTTGTAAGTACTAAATTTGTGTGGAGGTATTTTGAAACTACATAATATCCCTTTCCTTATCAAACTTCCATCCACTAATTTTTAATATTCATGATGATTCTTGGCTGAATCTATGATCATTTATAAATCTATGATCATTTATAAATGGTGATTTTCCTACTCAAGCATTACATCTACACTTACTAGATCTCTTCTCCCCAATTATTTATTCATTTATTTATATTCACATGGACTTATGAATTCTTGTTTTTATTCCACGGATTGTAATCTTCTACTACTATTATTTATTTTGGTACCCAAAGTATGTCAGATTTGGCCACTGGGAATTCATTCAAACTGACTTCTGTGTTCTTTTGACATGTCCCCATAATTCTTTGAGCACATTTTACTTTCTGGCCTGACAAGATATTTTAGGCTCATCTTGGACTTTTCCTGCCCTATCCTGGAATCAGCGATTTCAAGAAATCTTGTTTCCTTTTAGTGGAGAATGGTACTTAGAAATCAAGATATTGGCACTAGATATGGCACAATGCTGTTGGGGGGTTGCTGCCCGAAGACAGAGCTAGGGGATATATGTATATATACATACCCATGGCACATTATGTATACACATACATTAATGTATGTAATTCACACATTTACATCTATATTTATTTCTACATCAATCTATCTAACCATGAGTTCACACCAGTACCTCAACTCCAATCCAATACCACAAAGTTTATTCCAGTTTTTTTTTCTTTTGCATATTTATAACTCTCTGACAGTGGAAAACTTGGCTCCCATTTTCCTCAATATATTTACTTATTGGCTCAATCTTGCCTATGTATAATCAATTTCCCTTCCTGCTGCCACCCCTTCACGAAGATGGCCTACTCGCCCTGCTCAGACTCTCATACACTGCGCTGGCCCATCACTGCTGTCACAGGCCTCTCCTATGTAGGTGCCTTCCCCACCTTACTGGGCCTCAATGCCCCATGCCAGGCCACCACCATCCCTCTGCAGAGATTCCCTCTCTGCCCCAATCAAGCTCTGACACATGGTGCCAAGCCAGCAAGTATCTTCCTCACCCCACTTAGGCTCTAACATTTATCACTGAGCTATGAAATCCACCCCAAAATCTAGGTGCCTTCCTCACCTCATTCAAGCCCTAACACCCTGTGCCAGGTTTCTGCTGTCACCACCCTCCTAGGTAGAAAACCTCCTCACCTCTCTCAAGTTCCAACCACCACATGGGCTGTTACAACCCTCCCCCTCACAGACCCGTTCCCACTCCACATGGGTTCTGATACCCCATGCCAGGCTGCCCCCAGCACCATCCAATGCATACGTCTATCTTGCTCAGCCCTACCTAATGGGTTTTTGATTGAATTATTTAGAAAAAATGAAAGTAGGAAAGAAAAGAAGGGAAAAGAAAGAAAAGAACAGGTTTTATACTTGAAATGGCCACACACAATTCCTGATCAAGACTTTTTAATGATAGTCTTTTCCACTTTTTAATTCACCATCCACAAGAAGCTTTATTCATGATAAGTGGTTGAAAATTTAAGTTTTTATAACCATTTTAAAACGAGCCACAACTGAAGTTTCATTTAAAGAATCTAATACCTCTTCCTTTCCTTTCATTGGAAAATGAAAGCATTTCCAATGATGTGATGTCTTAAAATTTAAAAGATGACTGGCTGCTATACGAATTCTGGACTGTAGAATAGAGAGCAGGGGAATCAGTAGGAGTCTACCACGGCAGTTCAAGGAGGAGATAATGATGGCTGGGACTAGGCTGGTAGTAGAAAACAGAAAAAGAAGTGAATGAGTTCAAATACACTGGAGGCCGGGTGTGGTGGCTCATACCTGTAATCCCAGCACTTTGGGAGGCCAAGGCAGGCGGATCACATGAGGTCAGGAGTTAGAGACCAGCCTGGCTGGCCAACATGGTGAAAAAAAAATACAAAAATTAGCCAGGTGTGGTGGCACGTGCCTGTAGTCCCAGCTACTCAGGAGGCTAAAGCAGGAATCACTTGAACCCAGGACATGGAGGTTGCAGTGAGCCAAGATCATACGACTGCACTCCAGCCTGGGTGACAGAGTGAAACTCTGAAAGACATTAGGGTAGCAGGGTCAAAAGATATTTCCTGATGGACTTGATACAGGGCATAAGAGAAAGAGTAATCGAGAATGGCTCACAGGCTTCTCACTTGTGCAACTGAGTATATAGCAATTCCATTTACCAAAATTTGGAAGACGGAGAGGAGGCAGGTCCGTGGTTGAAAACCACGAATTCTGTTTTGGATATGTTAAATCTGAAATCCCTACTAGACGATCTAGGTAGAGTTGTTAAAGTAAACAGATGGATATCAGGGTTCGGGCTAAAAATACGAATTTGGAAGTAATTTTCATGTAGTATTTAAAGACATGAGATAAGATCACATAGTAAGAGTGCATAGATAGAAAGATGTTTCCAGACAGAATCCTGGGGCACTCCGACATTTAGAAGTTTGGTGGAAGAAAATAAGAATGAGGAGGAAAAAGAAGAGGAAGATGAGGTAAATATACAGATAAGAGTGAGAAAAAGCAGCCAGTGAGGTAGGAGAAAAACCAGGCAAATGTAACATCTTGGAAGCCAAGGCAAGAAAGTATTTCAGTAATGAGGGAGAGGATGGCCATAATAAAAAAGGTAGACAGTAACAAGTGTTAGTGAAGGTGTGGGGAAACTGGAACACTCATACATTGCTTGGTGAAAATGTAAAAATGGTATGGCCACTTGGGGTTTTTGTTTTTTTTGTTTTTACTTTTTCCACTTTTATTTTAGGTTCAAGGTGTAGATGCAGGTTTGTTACATGGGTAAACTGCCTGTCGCTGAGGTAGAGTGTACAAATAATTTCATCACCCAGCTAAGTGAGCACAGTACCAGATAGCTGGTTTTCAACCCTCACCCTCCTTCCACTCTCCTCACTCAAGTAGGCCCCATCTTTGTGTTCATTCGTACCTAAAGTTTAGGTCCCACTTGTAAGGGAGAACATACACTATTTGGTTTTCTGTATCTGCCTAATTTGCTTAGGATAATGGCCTCCATGTTGTTGGAAAGGACATGATTTTGTTCTTTTTTTTTACGGCTGCGTAGTATTTCATGGTGTATATACACCACATTTTCTTTATCCAGTCCACCACTGATGGGCATCTAGGTCGATTCCATGTCTTTGCTATTGTGAATAGTTGTGCGGCCACTGTGGAAAAGTTTGGTAGTTCCTCAAACATTCAGTTACCATATGAGCTAGCAACCTCACTCCTAGATATATAGCCAAGAAAAATGAAAACACATGTTCCCACACAAATATGTACGCAAATGTTCATAGCAACATTATTCATAATAGCCAAAAAGTGGAAATAACCCAAATGCCTATCAACTAATAGATATGGAATATCATTTGGCAATAAAAAGGAATAAAGTATTAATACATGGTACAGCATGGGTGAACCTTGAATACATCATGCTAACTGAAAGAAGCTAGTCACAAAAGATCACATATTGTATGATTCCATTTACATGTAATGTCCAGAATAGGCAAATCAATGGAAACAGATGGTTTCATGGGGCTAGGGGAAGAAAAGGAGGGAGAAATGAGGAGTGATGGTTAATGGACACAGAGTTCCACTTAGGGAGGACAAAAATGTTCTAAAATTAGATTGTAGTGATGGTTGCACAATCCTGTGAATAAACTAAAAACATTGAACTATACAGTTTAAACAGGTGAATTGTATGGTATGTAAATTATCTCAATAAAGCTGTTTAAAAAAAATAAGGGAAGGATCACCTAGAACACATACTGCTGAGAGATGAGCTGATTAGAATAGAGACCACTAGATTGGGTAGCATAGAGGTCATTAGTGACCTTGACAAACAAATGTTTAGTGCAGTGATGGAGAAAGGTAATTAGGGTAGGCTAAGAGGGAATGAGAACTGAGGAAGTGGAATCAAAGTTTTGTTATAATTGCAGAGAAATGGGGTACTGATTACAGAGGCATAAGGAATAAATAGTTTGTTTTTCTAAGATGGGATGAGAATGAATCAATACAGATGGATAAATTGATAACGCTAGAGAGAAAATGTTTTTGTTACTTCTCTGTTTTCCCCACTAAATGATAACTTGTGGGGAAACAAACATTATTTAATGTTTGTTGTTATTTGTCCCCACTAAATTATTAATCTTTCCATGTAAGGGACCATGAATAACCCTGTATGTGATAGGCATTCAATCAATATTTGTAAAATAATCACAAACTCCTGCATTTAGGCAAGGAAAAATGGAGGGAAAATGTGAAAAAGGCAGCTACGTAACCTAGAAAAAAAGGAGGGTAAAATAATAGGGTAGTTGGGCCTTGATGGTCACAATATAACCTGGAAAGAAGAAATATTAAATTTGCCAAAGAAACCCGTTTATTATGTCTCTACCTCAAGTTCCCTAAGTTTGCCACTAGCCCAAACTCAAGCTAGCTCTGCACTTCTCCCAGTGGAGGTTCCAGACTCATTAACACAAGGTGGAGCTTTGTATCAGTTTTCTATCATTGCCATAACAAATCATCACAAAACTGGTAAATTAAAACAAGATTATTTATTATTTTACAGTTCTATAGGTCAGAAGTCTGACACAGGCTTCAGTGGGTAAAAATTAAAATTTCAGCAGGGCTGAATTCCCTTCTGAAGGCTCTCGGGGAGAATCTGTGTCTTTCTAGAGGCCACCCACCTTCCTTGGCTCATGGCCCCCTTTCTCGATCTTCAAAGTCAACAATGGTTCCTTTCATACTTCAGATTTCTTTTGCTTTTCTTCCATGCGTCTCTGTCTCTCTCTCTCTCTTCTTTTCCCCCTCCCCCTCCTTTCCTCCTTCTATCCCTCCCTTCTTCCATCCCTCTCTCCTCCTGCCATCCTTCTCTCCCCACCCCCAATCCCCCTCTACAACCAGGAGAGAGATTATATGTTTATATTGTCCCCACTCAGATAATCCCAAATATTCTCTCCATTCAAGGTCCCTAACCTTAATCACATCTACAAAGTACTTTTTGCCATGTAAGGTAACATATTCATAGGTTCTGGAGATTAGGACACCAACATCTTTGAGAGCTAAAGAAGACCACACATTCGTAAAAGGTCATAAAATCAACACTGATTTAAGTAAAAGAAGTGCTGAGGGACGAATTTTTTTTTTTTTTTTTTTTTTTTTTGAAACAGAGTCTCCCTCTGTTCTCCAGGTTAGAGTGCAGTGGTATGATCTCGGCACTGCAAGCTCCGCCTCCCGGGTTCACGCCATTCTCCTGCCTCAGCCTCCCAAGTAGCTGGGACTACAGGCGCACGCCATCACACCTGGCTAATTTTTTGTATTTTTAGTAAAGACGGGGTTTCACCATGTTAGCCAAGATGGTCTCGATCTCCTGACCTCATGATCCGCCTGCCTGGCCCTCCTAAAGTGCCGAAGGACGATTTTAACTTTGATGACTCAGCTTACTTAGCCCTATATGTAAGGTTAGAAATGCCAGATGGGGCTGGGCATGGTGGCTCACCCCTGTAATCCCAGCACTTTGGGAGGCCGAGGTGGGCAGATCACCCGAGGTCAGGAGTTCGAGACCAGCCTGGTCAACATGGTGAAACCCTGTCTCTACCAAAAAAAAAAAAAAATTAGCCAGTCGTGGTGTTGTGCGCCTCTAATCCCAGCTACTCGGGCAGCTGAGGCATGAGAATCACTTGAACCCTGGAGGCAGAGGTTGCAGTGAGCCAAGGTCGCACTGCTGCACTCCAGCCTGGACAACAGAGCTAGACTCTATCAAAAAAAAAAAAAGAAAAGAAAAGAAATACCAGATGGTAAGGCAGGGCAATGAAGGTAAGAGAAGAGTAAGTAAAGAATAAAGAAAATACCACAATTTCTGTGCCCTAAAACTACTGCTGTGATTTGATGGTTTCAAAGTTTGGATTCACAAACACACACAACCATATGTTGCTTCTCTTCATCGAGTTACATATTTTAAAATAGCTCGAATTTCTATTGGAGAGTACAAAATGTGGGAAGGTGAAAGGGGGATGAGGGTTGAAAAATTACCTGTTTGGTACAATGTTTACTATGCCGGTGATGGGTGCACTAAATGCTAGATTTCACCACTATGCAATATGTGCATATTTAAAAATCTGCACTTGTCCCCCCTAAATAAATAAATTATAATAAAAAGCTCAAATTCCCTCTTTTCCTTCCAAATGCAGTGTTCCATTCATCTGCCACCAGATGGCAGAGAAGAGCAGAGAATAAATTCCTAAATATCAAAAGAAAGACTGACACCTGGAGAAGTCCAGCCCTCTTGAAGGAAGGCAAACCTAAATCTTTTAAAATAGAAAAGCATCTTATTTTTAAAGGCTTCCAGAGACATCAAGTTCACAATTTTCCCCTAACTTACTGTTGGGAAACCTGTTAAAAATGCACTTCACTAAAGCACAGCCTAATGGAGCTCAGAATTGTTAGGCAAATTCATAAATCCAGAAAGAGCTAAGAATCACTTTAGCTCAAAAAGGTACAAAAAATGGTTTTAAAAAGAAAACTTGCTGCCCTAGTTCCAAGAGGAAACTTAATGGCTGTCCCTCAAGCACCTCAAATTCAACCTGTCCCAAACATAACTCAGTATCTTCCTTCCACGCTTTCTCTTTTTCCTGTTCCCAAATCAATTACGAATAGTATCCCCACTTGGTTGCTAAATCCAGAAAACCTAACATCCTCCTTGTTGGGTCCCTAATTCTCAACTTGTAAAGAATGAGTATTTTATCATCTCTTTTCCTTCATCTATTGGTTTTGAAATAATATACTGTTTTTATTCTTTTAGTAGTTATATTAGGAATTACCACATGCATATTTATCAAAACTGAAATTACTAAACATCTTTATCCTGATCCTAGATGACGCGAGGATCATTTAAAATCCATTTATCCCCCTCTTGGATTATATTGTTGTTGTGCTGTGCATTTTAATTTTTTACACCTACCAGGACATTATTGTCACTGTTTTACACAATAGGTCTTTGTTTAGGTTTGCCCATATGTTTTCCACTTTCTCTGCTCTTCTTTCCTTCTTGGATCTCAGGTCTTGCCTCTGGGATCACTTTCCTTCTGTCTGAAGTATGCATCCTTTAGAATTTCCTGTAATGAGCTAGAGATGAATTCTCTCAGCTTTTGTTTTTCTGAAAAATGTCTCTTTTGCCCTCATTCTTGAAAGATATTTTTTGTTTAGTATAAGTTCTAGATTGGCAGCTATTTTGTCAGCCCTTTTAAGATACCAGTCCATGTCACCTGGCTTCTATTTTTGCTGTTAAGCAGCCAAGTGATAGTACAACTGTTGCTCTTTTGAAAGTAATCTACTTTTACCCTCTGGTGTTTCTAATATTTTTCTCTTTGCCTGTTATTTGCTGCAGTTTCTAGAATGTATCTTGGATAGATTTCTTCTTATTTATCCTATTTGGGGTTATTGGGCTTCTTTAATTCATTCTGAAATATTTGCAACCATTTCATCTTCAAATACTGCCTCTGCCCCATTCTTGCTCTCCTTTCCTTATGTAACTCCAACTAAATGAATGACAAATTCTCTTAGTTTTTCCTTCATATATCTAATTTCTCTTCCATAGTTTCCATCCTTTTGTCTCTTTTCAAAGCATTCTGGATAATATCTTCTGAGCTATCCTCTAGTTCTCTAATTCTCCCTTTAGCTCTGCTCAATTTTCTGTCAGATTCTGTACCCTCTCACATACAAATATACTTACCACCTCCCCAAGGAAAAAAACTTTTAAAGTTCCATAAAGTCACTGACTTGAGCTCTAAGTCGAAGATCTAATACCTTAATCTCTACATCAGGTCCAGATGAGGTTGATTTTCACCTAGACACCTATGAATTTATAAAAACAGTTATTTGTTCCACCCACCCCAATACATATACAATATACAATAGTGAAACAGGGTCAGAATAATTCCAATAAACCCTCCCATTTGGAAAAGAGAAGGATGGAAAATGCAATTCTAAAATCTCACTGGGCAGATGATTACAAGGAGTTCCTACTCTGGGGAGGGGGAATATTTCTTGAATAGCCCTTGATTTCGCTAATACTAATGGGCTCCCCAACCCATTGTTCACCCTGGCCCTTGGTCTTCTCTCTGGCAGGATGTCATTCCTTTTCAATTATCCTCCTTGGTCATGCTGAAGAAGGCACTGGAAAATATGCCTTTCTTAGGAACTGAGCAGCTTTCTTTTTATGCTTCCTTCCTATAGAAATTGGGGGCCAACAGTCATAGACGATTTTAGTCCAGGCTGTGGTATTTTTGAAGTAAAGTTCTTTTTCAAAAACATACTTGACTTTTCATTTATTTTGTTTTAGTCTGCTGCCTGTAGTAATAGCCATACCTACAATTCTTTTGAAAACAATTCTCCCTCATTTAAGTTAGTTCAGATACTTAAACCTATCAGGTTTGATAGCATTCTTATTTTCTTTTACTTGACCATTTTGTCAAGCTAAAAGGACTTAATAAACACTACTTTAACTCATCCAGAGGTTTTTAACAATGACTGTATGGTCACATCCTCAAGGGATCCTTGCTTAAGCAGCTAAGCATTTTTAATCAGACTTTAATATTCAAAGGCCTTCTCAGTTTTCTCTTTTACCATCTGGAAATGAGAATCACTTGTATCTTCCAAACCTGCAAGTACTGAATTTCTGTGCGCTCTTAATTTCCTTTCAAATTAAATAATTAAATTCCTTTTCTACTTGCAAATAAGCCAATTCTTTTTTGAGCTCATCTCTTTATTGCTGTAAATTACCAAATGAAGCCAATAGTAACTAATTCACCCTACAAGCATTCAATTTTTCCCAAAAATCTTCCCAAAAGGAAAACTATAGGCCCAGACTCTACCAGCAAGTTCTATGAACATTCAAGGGAGAAATGAGACCAATAATACAAACCCTTTCAGAAAACAGAAAAAGGGAGTATTTTCTCTAACTTGTTTGATGATGCTATCATAACTCTGATATCAAAATCCACTAAGGAGGCCCGGTGTGGTGGCTCACACCAGTAATCCCAGCACTTTGGGAGTCACTTGGGGCCAGGGTTCGAGATCAGCCTGGCCAACATGGCGAGACCCTGTCTCTACTAAAAATACAAAAATTAGCCAGGCGTGGTAGGGCACACCTGTAATCCCAGCTACTCACGAGGCTGAGGCAGGAGAATAACTTGAATTCAGAAGGCAGAGGTTGTAGTAAGCCGAGATCACACCACTGCACTCCAGCCTGGGTGACAGAGCAAGACTCCATCTCAAAAAAAAAAAAAAATCCACTAAGGACAGTAAGAAAAAGGGAACTTACAGGTAAGCTGACTAAAAATCATAAATGCAAACTTCCTAAACAAAATATTAGCACACAGAAAATAGCAATATAGAAAAAGGATAAAAAGGGATAATATTTAAAAAGGATAAAACATGGGTTTGTCTAAATAATGCAAAGTTGATTTAGGAGAAGAAAATCAATTAATACTGTTACCTACAATAACAGAATAGAAGAAGAAACATGAACAACCTAATAATGATTGAAAGTGTATTTGATAAAAACAAATATTCAATACTTTTTAAAGACTCTTAATGAACTGGAAAAAGAAGATAATTTTCTTAGTCTGAAACACTATAAATAAATATTCATGCACAATGCCTGACAACAAGAACTATCACAAAAGACTCTGAAAAAACCACAACCTTGCACAAAGGCCATCAAAATCTTATACACACAAAAATACTTCTGTGAGGACATTAAGTGTAATATTTACTATAAGTACAGTGAGATGTTTAAAGCTTTGCCTTTAAATAATGCCTGTTAGCACCACTTTTATTTAACAGTGTACTGGAGGGCCTAGCCAGCCTAGTAAGGCAAGTATATGAAAAAAAAAAAAAAAAACAAGAATAGGAATTGGAAAGAGAAACAAAACTATCATTATTTGTAGATGATAGGATCACGAATGTGAAAAATTTAAGAGTATCTAAGGATAAATTACTAAATTACTGAGACATTTTAGCAAGATGACACAAATTTGCAAAATCAGTTGTATTTCTACACATTAGAATAAAAAAATAAAAAAACTCAAAAATACCAACTATGCTAGCATAACATACATGAAGTACCCAAGAACTGTGAAAGTTGTCAGAATCAAATGAAGTCACATGTGTTAAAGCCTCTGTCAAGAGCCAGGGAAGCCCATGAAAAGAGGGTTCTCACACACAGCGCCTGATAACAAGAACTATTACAAAAGACCCTGAAAAAAACCACAACTTTGCACAAAGGCCATCACAATCTTATACACAAAAAAATACTTTTGTGAGGACATCTGCCCAGCAACTGCCTGTGCAACCTTTGACTAGTACCACCCTTGTTATTGATCCTTGTAGCCAAGAACAATTGTCTCGGGCAGCTCAGCAAGGCCACTGTGGCCCGACTGCCAGATTTCTCCTCTCTGAGCAGGGCATCTCTGAAAAAAAGGCAGCATCCCAAGTCAGGGACTTATAGATAAAACCAGCATCTCCCTGGGACAGAGCACCTGGGGGAAGAGGTGGCTGTGGGCGCAGCCTCAGCAAACTTAAACGTCCCTGCCTGATGGCTGTGAAGAGAGCAGCAGACCTCCCAGCACAGCGTTTGAGCTCTGCTAAGGGTCAGACTGCCTCCTCAAGAGGGTCCCTGACACCCGTGTATCCTGACTGGGAGATACCTCCCAGTAGGGGCCGACAGACACCTCATACAGGAGAGCTCTGGCTGGCAACTGGCAGGTGCCCCTCTGGGACGAAGCTTCCAGAGGAAAGAACAGGCAGCAATCTTTGCTGTTCTGCAGCCTCTGCTGGTGACAGCCAGGCAAACAAGGTCTGGAGTGGACTTCCAGCAAACTCTAGCAGACCTGCAACAGAGGGGCCTGACTGTTAGAAGAAAAATTAACAAACAGAAAGGAAGAGCACGTCCACTCAGAGACCCCATCCAAAGGTCACCAACATCAAAGACCAAAGTTAGATAAATCCACAAAGATGGGGAAAAAACAGCATAAAAAGGCTGAAAATTCCAAAAACCAGAACAACTCTTCTCCTCCCAAGGATCACAACTCCTCACCAGCAAGGGAAGAAAACTGGACAGAGAAAAGAGTTCGACGAATTCACAGAAGTAGGCTTCAGAAAGTGGGTAATAACAAACTCCTCTGAGCTAAAGGAGCATGTTCTAACCCAGTGCAAGGAAGCTAAGAACCTTGAAAAAAGGTTAGAGGAATTGCTAACTAGAATAAACAGCTTAGAGAAGAACATGAATTACCTGATGTAGCTGAAAAACACAGCCCGAGAACTTCGTGAAGCCTACACAAGTATCAACAGCCCAATCAATCAAGGAAGAAAGGATATCGGAGATTAAAGATCAACTTAATGAAATAAAGTGAGAAGACAAGATTAGAGAAAAAAGAATAAAAAGGAACAAACAAAGCCTCCAAGAAACATGGGACTACGTGAAAAGACCAAATCTACATTTGATTGGTGTACCTGAAAGTGACAGGGAGAATGGAACCAAGTTGGAAAACACTCTGCAGGATATTATCCAGGAGAATTTCCCCAACCTAGCAAGATAGGCCAGCATTCAAATTCAGGAAATAGAGAGAATACCACAAAGATACTCCTCGAGAAGAGCAACCCCAAGACACATAATCGTCAGATTCACCAAGGTTGAAATGAAGGAAAAAATGTTAAGGGCAGCCAGAGAGAAAGGTCAGTTTACCCACAAAGGGAAGCCCATCAGACTAACAGCGGATCTCTCTACAGAAACCCTACAAGCCGGAAGAGAGTGGAGGCCAATATTCAACATTCTTGAAGAAAAGAAATTTCAAACCAGAATTTCATATCCAGCCAAACTAAGCTTCGTAAGCAAAGGAGAAATGAAATCCTTTACAGACAAGCAAATGCTGAGAGATTTTGTCACCACCAGGCCTGCCTTACAAGAGCTTCTGAAGGAAGCACTAAACACGGAAAGGAACAACTGGTACCAGCCACTGCAAAAACATACCAAATCGTAAAGACCATCAACACTATGAAGAAACTGCATCAACTAACGGGCAAAATAACCAGCTAGCATGATAATGACCAGATCAAATTTACACATAACAATATTAACCTTAAATGTAAACATGCTAAATGACCCAATTAAAAGACACAGACTGGCAAACTGGATAAAGAGTCAAGACCCATTCGTGTGCTGTATTCAGGAGACTCATCTAACATGCAAAGACACACATAGGCTCAAAATAAAGGGATGGAGGAATATTTATCAAGCAAATGGAAAGAAAAAAAAGCAGGAGTTGCAATTCTAATCTCTGATAAAACAGACTTTAAACCAACAAAGATCGAAAGAGACAAAGAAGGGCATTACATAACGGTAAAGGGATCAATGCAACAAGAGCCAACTATCCTAAATATATATGCACCCAATACAGGAGCACCCAGATTCACAAAGCAAGTTCTTAGAGTCCTACAAAGAGATTTGGACTCCCACACAATAACGGTGGGAGACTTTAAGACCCCACTGTCAATATTAGACAGATCAACGAGACAGAAAATTAACAAGGATATTCAGGACTTGAACTCAGCTCTGGACCAAGCAGACCTAATAGACATCTAAAGAACTCTCTACCCCAAATGAACAGAATATACATTCTTCTCAGCACCTCATTGCACTTATTCTAAAATTGACCACATAATTGGAAGTAAAACACTCCTCAGCAAATGCAAAATAACAGAAATCATAATGAACAGTCTCTCAGACCACAGTGCAATCAAATTAGAACTCAGGATTAAGAAACTCACTCAAAACCGCACAGCCACATGGAAACTGAACACCCTGCTCCTGAATGACTACTGGGTAAATAACAAAATGAAGGAAGAAATAAAGATGTTCTTTGAAATCAATAAGAACAAAGACACAACGTCCCAGAATCTCTGGGACACATTTAAAGCAGTGTGTAGAGGGAAATTTACAGCACTATATGCCCACAAGAGAAAGCAGGAAAGGTCTAAAATCAACACCCTAACATCAAAATTAAAAGAACTACAGAAGTAAGAGCAAACACATTCAAAAGCTAGCAGAAGACAAGAAATAACTAAGATCAGAGCTGAACTAAAGGAGATAGAGACATGAAAAACCCTTCAAAAAATCAATGAATCCAGGGGCTGGATTTTTGAAAAGATTAGCAAAATAGACTGCTGGCCAGACTAATAAAGAAGAAAAGAGAGAGGAATCAAATAGACACAATAAAAAATGATATAGGCAATATCACTACTGATCCCACAGAAATACAAACTACCATCAGTGAATACTATAAACACCTCTACACAAATAAACTAGAAAATCTAGAAGAAATGGATAAATTTCCGGACACATACACCCTCCCAAGTCTAAACCAGGAAAAAGTCGAATCCCTGAATAGACCAATAACAAGTTCTGAAATTGAGGCAGTAATTAATAGCCTACCAACCAAAAAAAAGTCCAGGACCAAACGGATTCACAGCCGAATTCTATCAGAGGAACAAAGAGGAGCTGGTACCATTCCTACTGAAACTATTCCAAACAACAGAAAAAGAGGCAATCCTCCCCCTAACTCATTTTATGTGGCCAGCATCACCCTGATACAAAAACCTGGCAGAGACACAACAAAAAAAGAAAATTTCAGGCCAATATCCCTGATGAACATCGACACGAAAAATCCTCAATAAAATACTGGCAAACCAAATCCAGGAGCACATCAAAAAGCTTATCCACCACAATCCAGTCAGCTTCATACCTGGGATGCAAGGCTGGTTCAACATACACAAATCAGTGAACGTAATCCATCACATAAACAGAATCAGTGACAAAAACCACATGATTATCTCAACAGATGCAGAAAAAGCCTTTGACAAAATTCAACACCCCTTCATGCTAAAAACTCTCAATATGAAACTAGGTATCAATGGAACGTATCTCAAAATAATAAGAGCTATTTATGACAAACCCACAGCCAATATCATACTGAATGGGCAAAAACTGGGAGCATTCCCTTTGAAAACTGGCACAAGACATGGATGCCCTCTCTCACCACTCCTATTCAACATAGTATTGGAAGTTCTGGCCAGGGCAATCAGGCAAGAGAAAGAAATAAAGAGTATTTAAATAGGAAAAGAGGAAGTCAAATTGTCTCTGTTTACAGATGACATGATTGTATATTTAGACATGGATGAAACTGGAAACCATCATTCTCAGTAAACTATCGCAAGAACAAAAAACCAAACACCGCATATTCTCACTCATAGGTGGGAATTGAACAATGAGATCACATGGACACAGGAAGGGGAATATCACACTCTGGGGACTGTGGTGGGGAGGGGGGAGGGGGGAGGGACAGCATTGGGAGATATACCTAATGCTAGATGACGAGTTAGTGGGTGCAGCGCACCAGCATGGCACATGTATACATATGTAACTAACCTGCACAACGTGCACATGTACCCTAAAACTTAAAGTATAATTAAAAAAAAAAAAGAAAGAAAGAAAACCCCATCGTCTCAGCCCAAAATCTCCTTAAGCTGATAAGCAACTTCAGCAAAGTCTCCGGATACAAAATCAATGTGCAAAAATCACAAGCATTCCTATACACTAATAATAGACAAACAGAGAGCCAAATCATGAGTGAACTCCCATTCACAATTGCTACTAAGAGAATAAAATACCTAAGAATACAACTTATGAGGGATGTGAAGGACCTCTTCAAGGAGAACTACAAACCACTGCTCAAGGAAATAAGAGAGGACACAAACAAATGGAAAAATATTCCATGCTCATGGATAGGAAGAATCAATATTGTGGAAATGGCCATACTGCCCAAAGTAATTTACAGATTCAATGCTATCCCCATCAAGCTACCACTGACTTTCTTCACAGAATTGGAAAAAACTACTTTAAACTTCATATGGAACTAAAGGAGAGCCTGCATAGCCAAGACTATCCTAAGCAAAAAGAACAAAGCTGGAGGAATCACGCTACCTGACTTCAAACTATACTACAAGGCTACAGTAACCAAAACAGCATGGTGCTGGTACCAAAACAGATATATAGACCAATGGAACACAACAGAGGCCCCAGAAGTAACACCACACATCTACAACTATCTGACCTTTAGCAAACCTGACAAAAACAAGCAATGGGGAAAGGATTCCCTATTTAAGAAGTGGTGTTGGGAAAACTGGCCAGCCATATGCAGAAAACTGAAACTGGACCCCTTCCTTACATCTTATACAAAAATTAACTCAAGATGGATTAAAGACTTAAATGTGTAAGACCTAAAACCATAAAAACCCTAGAAGAAAAGCTAGGCAATACCATTCAGGACACAGGCATGGGCAAAGACTTCATGTCTAAAGCACCAAAAGCAGTGGCAACAAAAGCCAAAATAGACAAATGGGATCTAATTAAACTAAAGAGCTTCTGCACAGCAAAAGAAACTATCATCAGAGTGAACAGGCAACCTACAGAATGGGAGAAAATTTTTGCAGTCTATCCATCTGAAAAAGGGCTAATATCTGGAATCTACAAAGAACTTAAACAAATTTACAAGAAAAAAACAACCCCATCAAAAAGTGGGCAAATGATATGAACATGCACTTCTCAAAAGAAGACATTTATGCAGCCAACAAACATATGAAAAAATGCTCATCATCACTCGCCATTAGAGAAATGCAAATCAAAACCACAATGATTTACCATATCACGTCAGTTAGAATGGCAATCATTAAAAAGTCAGGAAACCACAGATGCTGGAGAGGATGCAGAGAAATAGGAATGTTTTCACATTGTTGGTGGGAGTGTAAATTAGTTCAACCATTGTGGAAGACAGTGTGGGGATTCCTCAAGGATCTAGAACTAGAAATCCCATTTGACCCAACAATCCCATTACTGGGTATATACCCAAAGGATTAGAAATCATGCTACTATATAGACACCTACATGCACACCTATGTTTATTGCGGCACTATTCACAATAGCAAAGACTTGGAACCAACCCAAATGTCCATCAATGATAGACTGGATTAAGAAAAAGTGACACATATACACCATGGAATACTATGCAGCCATAAAAAAGGATGAATTCATGTTCTTTGCAGGGACATGGATGAAGCTGGAAACCATCATTCTCAGCAAACTATCACAAGGACAGAAAACCAAACACCACATGTTCTCACTCATAGGTGGGAACTGAACAACGAGAACACTTAGACACAGGGCGGAGAACATCCACACACTGGGGCCTGTCAGGGGGTGGTGGGCTGGGGGAGGGATAGCATTAGGAGGAATACCTAATGTAAATGATGAGTTGATGCGTGCAGCAAACCAACATAGCACATGTAACAAACCTGCATGTTGTGCACATGTACCCTAGAACTTAAAGTATAATTTTAAAAAATTTTAAAATCACATTGAGTACACCCCCGTGACATAAAAAAATGAACAATTATCTCAAAACAATTATGTAATCTTCCTCATTTTTCCTTTAAAAACCTTTATCTTCCTTTACCTCCCTGAATATGCACAGTTTACTGTGAGACATGTATTCCCATTGCTACGCCTATTCCCAAATAAACATTTTTCTTTTAGATAATCTCCCTCTGTTTGTTATTTAGGTTGACAAAATAAATCTTTTAAAACTACAGACATGCCGATCTTTACATATAAATTATAAACTTTATTGAGAGAATTTAGAGAGGACCTAAGTACATGGAGAGATATACTATATCTGCGGAATTTGGACAACTCAACATTGGAAACATTTCGGCTCTCCTAAAGTGAGTGTCAGAGTCAATGCAATCCCAATAAAAATCATTAGCCATTTATTTGTAGAACTTGAGAAGCTGATTCTAAAATTTATAAGGAAATGCAAAGGATTGAGAGTAGCTATGACATTTGTAGTAGTCTGTTTTCTGTTGCTTATAACAGAATACCTGAAACTAGGTAATTTGTAATGAAAGGGAATTTATTTATCAGAGTTATAGAGGCTGAGAAGTCCAAGGCTGAGAGGTCACATCTGGTGAGAGCCTTATTGCTGGTGGGGACCGTGTGCAGAGTCCCAAGGTGGCACAGGGTTATCACAAGGTGAGGGGACTCACCATGCTAATACGCTACCATGCTAGTTCAGGTCTCTTCTCCTCTTCTTATAAAGTCACCAGTTCCCATCCCATGATAACTCATTATTCCATTAATCCATGAATGGATTAACTCATTCATGAAGGCAAATCCCTCATGATCCAATAACTTCTTAAAGGTCTCATCTCCCAATGTTGCCTCATTTGGGGTTAAATTTCAACCTGTGTTTTGAAGGGGACAAATATTCAAACCATAGCACTTGGTTTTTCTTGGAGAAGAAAAACAAGCTAGGAAGACTCAGTCTATGATATCAAGGTTAATAAAGTATATTAATTATTAGAGTGAGATACTGATGCAAGGGTGGGCAAAAAGACAAGCAGAACAAAACAGCCAGCCAGAAATAGACTTATACACATTGTTTTAGTCAGTTCAGACGGCTGTAACAAAGTACCACAGGCTGGGTGGCTTATAAACAATAGAAATGTACTTCATACAGTTTTGGAGGCTGGAAATTTAAAATCAGAGTGCCGGCTTGGTGAGGCACTCTTCCAGGTGAGGGCCTCTCCTGGTGAGGGCTCTCTTGCAGGTTGCAGTCCACCAGCTTCTCACACGAGGAAAGACAGCTCTCTAGCTCTCTGGCCCCTTCTTTATTTTTTATTATTATTTTTATTTTTTTGTAGAGACAGGATCTTGCTATGTTGCCTAGGCTTGTCTAGAACTCTTGGCTCACTGGAGCCAAGTGATCCTCCCACCTCAACCTCCCAAAGCACTAAGATTATACAGGCATGAGCCACCATGCCCAGCCTTGGCCTCTTCTTACAAGGGCACTAATCCCATTCATTGATGAGGGCTTCACGCCCATGACCTAATTACTTTCCAAAGGCCCCGTCTCCAAATACCACCACACTGGGAATAGGGTTTCAACACAGGAGTTTTGAGGGAATACAAACATTCAGTCCACTGCACATACACAGATGCTTGATAAATGACAGAGATGGCATGGTGAAGTAGTAGGGGCAAGGACTGTCTTTTTGATAAATGGTAGTAGGACAATCAAATATCTGTGAGAATGAAATGAAGTTATATTTCTAGCTGGTACTAAACCAAAAAGTCAACTTCAAATAGATTATAAACCTAAATGTAAGAATAAAAACTGAAAGCTTTTAGAGGATTATATAAGAGAAAATCTCATGATCTCAGGATAAAGAATTTCCTAAGAAGCAGAAAGCACTACATTAATGTTTGTTGAAGATAATGAACTGAGTCACAAAATGTCACTGAAGTAAAAGGTTAGAGGTGCACACCCAAATGGAATGAAATTCCACAAAGTAGAAAAGAAGTCATCAAAATGGCAAGAGAAAGCCAGAAATAAAGACAATTATTGTCATTTACAGTAGTTGTCTCTATAAAACTGTCATGAACACTGCACTAGCAAATACTGAAGCTCTGATCCTAGGGGAAATATAGGGCCAGGTTCCTGGTAAGCCTCTGGTCACATGTTCATCAACCAATCAATACATAACTTGTTTTATAAGTGTTTCTGCTTAATGATATTTTATTTAATATACTCATGGCAACAGCACTATAACTCATGATTGAACAAAGTTTATCTAACACATATGTTTTCTCCATAAGATACATCACAGCCTTCTTCCATTTAAGAACACTAGAAAGCACTTCAGTACTACACTTGGGGGCCATTTAAACAGTGAAATCACCAACAAAAAGCACAAACAGGTTAAAAAAAAAAAAGCACTAAATCAACCACAAAAAGACAACTGTTTATAGTGTGAGAACTGAAGTAAGAAGACAATGTTGCCTTGTTCAACCTCAATTGGGAACGAGTCATCAGGTGACTTAAATTTTGAACCACTCTGCACATGTCCACAAATGACCATGCAAGTCCTGAGTACTGATTTTGGAGTTACAAATAAATTTTAGTGAGTAGGTGAATTTGTAAATACAGAATCCTTGAATGAGGCTCAACTGAATAGATATACAGTAGTCCCTCGCTCTGGGGTTTTGCTTTCCATGATTTCAGTTACCTGGGATCAACCATGGTACAAAAATGTTAAACAGAAAATCTAAGAAATACACAATTTGTAAGTTTTAAATTGTCATTCCAAGTAGCATAATGAAATTTCTCACCGTCCTGCTCTGTCCCGCCTAGGGTATGAATCACCGCTTTGTCCAGTATATCCATGCTGCATATGCAACCCATCCATTATGGTCCAGAAAAAAACACTGTGTACACAGGCTTCAGCACTATCCACAATTTCAGGCATCCACTGGGGATCTTGGAACGTATCCCTCAATGATAAGGGAGGACTACTATATTCAGTCCTGTGAGGCCTGGACTGTGAGAGAAGGCACATTTTCAGTTAAGTCAGCAAAGGAATCAGGGTCCTCAGAGAACGACCATGTGATGCTCTGAACAAAATGGGCAAGAGGGTACTGGAGGGGAACAGTGCCTGAATGGGCTTACATTTTGAGGAACAGCCAAAGATGACAGGGATGAAAGAACTTGATACAATCAACTGACCTCAACATTCCAAATGAAATCCTAGCAAAAGTTATTTCAATGGTTTTTATGCTTTGACTTATTTGTCTGCCATGGCATCATAGCATACTGATCAGGTCTGGATATGAAGATGTGTCAGGCATGCTCAAACATCAGTACACCCCAGACTGTTACTTCCTTAAGAAATGAGTGTGGGCTAATATTTAACAGTGTACCCCAGACTGTTACTTCCTAGAAATGAGTGTCGGCTAATATTTAACCACAAAAGTCATTGTTTATAATGTGGTATTTACAATGGGACTGGAGAACTAGAAACAATCTATGTCCATCAGTGGGAAACTTGTTAAACTATGTTCTACCAAAAAAAAATGGATTTTTATTATAAAAGCAGTAGCATTTTTGAAATATCTTCTAATTTATGTTGCCAATTCCCACTCCTACCTCTACCTTACCCCTTTAAACTTAACCAGCCATCATCAAAGAGCGTTAAGAGAAGGTGGGGTCCTATAATAACATAGATATAAAAGTAAGCACTGTCAAAAATAAAGTATTTATTTTAGCTGCCATTTAACAATCAAGCTACAGAGTTCTTCCTGTCTTCTATTAAAACTTCTCCTTAAAACTAACATTGGGAAGGACTTAATAGATGTGGGGAAGGGGAGAGATATGACAGAAAACTGGAGAGGCAGATATCATATAAGACTTCATAAGGAATAGTAGATAATTTGGATTTTACCACAACTGCAATTAGATACTGTCAACAAGCTTTAGGTGAAGAAAAAGCAACATGATCTCATTTTTTTTTTTTTTCAAAATCTACTCTGACGCAGTGTGGAGAAATGATTGGAAGGAGGTAAAAGAAAACGTGGAGAGACAAGTAACTACACCATTGCTTTAGTCCAGGTAAGAAATGATGGTGGCTTAAACTAGGATGACTAGAATGGCAATGGAGTTTGAAAAAGGATGAATTTAAGACACATTTTAAAGCAGATAATCCTTTAAAATGCTAAAATTCAGGTATTACAGTGACAACATTAAGATTATTTTTCCCCTCATGGTATTTCCCAACTTTTTGTTAAACAATAGTACTTACATCTAAAATTTTTAAAACATCACTTACTTTAAAATAATTAAACTCTAAAGCAAGCAAATAAGATACTTGTAAGCAAATCCAGGTCTAATATTTGCAAGGTCCACAGCCAGAGTATAAATGAAAGCCCATAGTATATCTCTAAAAATGTAAAAGTTATAAAACAATCTGTTAAATAAAATGTTTAATTCATGTGCCTTGATGAAAATTTTAAAATATGTATAAAAGCATGATTTTTTTTTTTTTTTTTTTTTGAGACAGGGTCTCACTGTCACCCAGGCTGGAGTGCAGTGGTACAATCATGGCTCACTGTGGCCTTGACTTCCTGGACTCAAGGGATCCTCCCACCTCAGCCTCCTGAGTAGCTGAGACTACAGGCACATGCCAATCATGCCTGGCTAAGTTTTTGTGGTTGGTTTTTGTTTGTTTGTTTGTTTGTTTTTTGTAGAGACAGAATTTTGTTATGCTGCCCATGCTTGAACTCCTGGCCTCAAGCCATCCTCCTACCTTGTCCTCCCAAAGTGCTGGGATTATAGGTGTGAGCCACCATGCCTAACCTAGTTGTGATTTTTGTATGACTAAAAGTTGACAGAATATCCAAGACAACTGAATTTAAGCATTATTGTACATGTCTGGATATAATGTTGATGAGCTGGCAGTGTCTAGATAAAAATAAGATAAAGACATACATAATTTTTAAATTACAATATAGTCCATACAATTTATCTTTCTACCTTAATTTTATCAAATCACTAATCAGGTTTTCTCATAATTTGTGTCATATTGCCAGTAAGTATCCAAAGGATTAAAAATAAATTCAATTTATTTAGAGCATAAAAAATGTTTAATAATAACATATTGGATACTTGAAAATTGCCAAGACAGTAGATTTTAAAAGTTCTCATCACAAAAAGATGATAAGGATGTAAGGTGATGGATATGTTAATTAGCTTGATTTAATCATTCCACATGTATACATATATCAAAACGTCATAGTGTACACTATAAATACATATAATTTTCATGTCAATTAAAAAATAAACATTGATATAAGAAAAAAGTGTTTAAAATTTAAAGTTCACCAAAATTTATATTAAATGTGAAAAATTAAAAATTAAAAGTTTCATACTGGTTTTCAAATGTTATCATCTTTTTTCTATTTTGAGACAGAGTCTCACTCTGTTGCCCAGGCTGCAGTGGTGCAATCTCAGCTCACTGCAACCTCTGCCTCCCAGGTTCAAGCGATTCTCATGCATCAGCCTCCCAAGTAGCTGGGACTACAGGCAGCACCACCACACACCAGCTAAATACAAAAATTTGTATTTTTTGTAGAGACAAGGTTTCACCATGTTGGCCAGACTGGTCTTGAACTCCTGGGCTCTGCCTCAGCCTTCTTTTTTTTTTTTTTTTTTTTTTTTTTTTTGAGAAAAGATTGATGTAATTTTTTCCTTTTTGAGTTCCAACCCCAAAAATATTCCAGGAAAAGACAGGGGGAGACTGGACTGGTTCTTCTTCAATGGGCTTTTGCCATCAAGGAGGACAGTGGACTTGCCCTACATCCAGGCTACCCCCAGCCCACTTCTGCCCTGCTTAGCCAGGGGACAGGGGGGTGGGGTGGGGATGTGGGCGGGGGAGAGGGGCGGGGGGCGGGGCAGGGAGACAGTATAGGTGGCAGGGGTAGCCGGGAGGGAGAGGCCAGGGCAGTGATGCTTTCAGGTAAGAATTTGGGCTGAGGCTGGGGGGATGGAGGAAGAGCTGCCCATGTGCAGTTACCATTGCTCAGTGACAGAGCCTCAAAGCTTGGCCAGGGCTGAAGGTACCACATGGGTGTGGGTGAGGCAGGCTAAGTGGGATGGCTGCAGTGCCCAGCTATCATATGTTATCTTTTTTCTAAAATATTCAAAATTATGTATAAAAATTCAAAGACAAAATACAAATTATAATTAACAATTACCAAATTTTAAGTAAATTTATTATAATAAAGTTTAAACTTTAATGTGATTTTTTAAAAAACTAAGTCCTATTATGTATTTTTACAAAAACAGAACTACTCACAATTCTAGAGTTCAAGGCTCATCCACGGCCAATGTCCAGAATATCAGGACCTTCATATATAAAATTTAAGAGTAATATGAGTTGTTTAACATTGCAAAATATTCCTCAACTGCCATGAGCCACTGTTACAAATATCATCCTAATTTATATCTCCAGAACTACATACTGGAATACAAAGAGAAACAAGAAAATGGATGCTCAGCAGCCCTGGGAAATGATACCTCAATGTGCAAGAATCTACTCCATTTGTGCTAATTAATTTGTCTTTTCCCTCACCTAAGAACTTCTGTCACTCAAATCCTCCCCATACTCCAAAGCAGTGTCCATAACCAGCATCAACAGCCCATAACCTTCACGACATTCACACAGAATCACTTTTTGCTTCAATGGCACACGGGAAGAGATGGAGGAAAGTGTTATCTGGAGCCTGAATGGTGTTAGTCACTACAGTGGACATTTGGATTACAAATCGTACTATGCCACTTAGTGCTGGATCTTAAATGACACTTATGTTTTAAACATTTGTGATATGTGCATCCTTTAAGTATAAGATCCAAAGTAGGGGCCCCTGTCGCCCAGGTCTTAAGGTGATACTCTAAACTTTAGGGAATATTTCATCCAGGATCTACTGAAATCTAAGAAAAAAAAATTTGAGCAGATTGATAACAGCTTTTCTTTTTTAAATGTATATAATGAGAGAGCTGTTAACAAAGTCAAAAGAGTTATTGACAGAAGTAAAGATGGCTGTAGTGGGGGAGAAAAAAAAACAGGAAACCTTTCTCTACCAAGTTTCTGCAATAATTGACTAATTATAACATGGATGACTGGGAGTTTAGAACCTACTACTCGTATTTTTCAACCTTAACTTTCCCTAATATGGTAAAAACATGGGTTCAGAAAATCATCTCATGTCTTAATTCAAGCTTACAAAGGTATATCAGATTAAAGGCAATAAAACGTATTTTATAACTAAAAATAAAACACACGATATAATGAGAGAGCAGAAATCAATGGTACAAGGGCTCTGGAGAGATAAGAAAAGTCAGATGCTCAGTTCTTTCTTTGGATACTTTTATCAACCAAACTGCCTGCTGTATAAGATTACTGGCCTATAAATTAACTTTTGCAATTAAAGCAGTGAATTTTAACTTGAGGCAAACAGAACCCTATTGTTCACTAAGTTTTATCACCAACGATTACAGGACAGAGAGATCTATATCTCCAACACTGCATGCTTAAAAAGAAATAAAACTTGTTTTTCAATTATGAAAGTAATATATGTTCATTATAAAAAACTTGAAAAACTACAAAAATATAAAACAGTATAAAGTATGAAAGTCACCCATAATCCTAACCCTAAACTATTAACATTGTTATATTTCCCTTATTGTGTATACTGCTCTGCATATTTGAGATCATACTGTGAATCATGATTTTATACCATCCATTTTTCATTTAACTTTATATCATAAACATTTCTCATATTTTATTATTTCTAAATATCATTTGCAAGGGCTGCATAAGTCATGTGCAGACTTAGAGTACCCTCTAATTTGCTTAACCATTCCCCTAATGTTGGAGGTTTAGGATGATCTTTGGTTTCTTACTACTATAATCACACTGTGATGAATATCTTTATTTATAAATCTTTATCTGCATTTCCTAGTATTTCCTTAGGGTACAACTAGACTATGGAAACCAAGGAAATAAGTATTTTTTAAATATCTTGAATGTTTGTCCCCAGTTTTTTCTAATAAGGTATCCTACATTATATGTCCACCAATAATGTATAAGGTGCCCTTTTCACCCTCCATTATCAATATATTGGGTATTCATGACTTTTTTCCAGTATTTGATTAACTGATAAATGAAAATAATTCATTGCTGTTTTGTTTTCTATTTCTCTGACTACTAGTGAAACAGAACCTTTTTTTGCAAATATTTGTTAAGTCTTTATTTGCCCTTCTGTTAATTGTCCACACATACTAACAGATACTAATCTATTTTCTTGGTGATTCATATATATGCTTCATAAAGAAAAATACTGTCTTTTGCATCATATTTCTTATAATTATTTCCATTTTTGTGTCTTAACTTATATATTGATTTTTTTCAAGAAAGTTTAAAAAATTTTTAAATAGGCATCTCAACTTTTCCCCTTGTATTTTATTTTGAGTTTAAGCTTATTCATTTATTCATTCATTCAACAAATATTCACCAAAGACTTGCTATGTGCCAGAAACTATGCAGGAACACTAAAGATACAGCAGTAAATAAGACGTATTTTTAGCCTTCAAAGAGTTTCCATTTGGCCAGGCAAGATGGCTCATACGCCTGTAATGCCAGTGCCTCAGGAGGCCAATTTGGGAGGACTGCTTGAGACCAAGAGTTTGAGACCAGCCTGGCCAACATGGCAAGAACCTCCCTCCACAAATAAAAATTTAAAAATGAAATAGGCAAGATGGTGCATGCCAGTAGTCCCAGCTACTCAGGAGGCTGAGGCAGGAGGATCACTTGACCCCAAAAGTGCAGTGGCGTGATCTTGGCTCACTGCAACCTCCGCCTCCCGAGTTCAAGCAATTCTCCTGCCTCAGCCTCCTGAGTAGCTGGGAGTATAGGCACATACCACTATACCTGGTTAATTTTTGTATTTTTTGTAGAGATGAAGTTTTACCATGTTGGCCAGGTTGGTCTTAAACTCGGGACCTCAGGTGATCCGCCCTCCTCAGCCTCCCAAAGTGCTGGGATTACAGGTGTGAGCCACCTATTTTCTGTATTTTCTTATATTGTCTACTAATTTTTTTTGAGTCTGTTTTCTCAAATTCTTTCACCTGGAATTTATTCTAGTGTATAGTACGAAACTAAATTAATATTTTTTCTAAGCAGCTAGTTAACTATTCCAGCAACAGTTACTTAATAATTCTTTCCTTCCCTAGAAATCCTTACTGCTGGCTGGGAACAGTGGCTCACGCCTGTAATCCCAGCATTTTGGGAGGCAGAAGTGGGCAGATCACTTGAGGCCAGGAGTTCGAGACCAGCCTGGGCAGCATGGAAAAACCCCATCTCTACAAAAAATACAAAAATTAGCTGGGTGTGGTGGCACATATCTGTAGTCCCAGCTACTCAGGAGGCTGAGGCAGGAGAACTGCTTGAACCCAGGAGGCAGAGGTTGCAGTGAGCTGAGATCACACCACTGCACTCCAGCCTGAGTGACAGAGTGAGACCCCATCTCAAAAAAAAAAAAAAAAAGCAATCCTTACTGCTTTCACTAACATATATTAACACGTTATATATACCAGGGTCTATTTCTGTCTATTCCATTCCTTGATCTGTCTGCTAATTCTTGGCCCAGCATTACGTTGATTTAATTATTCACACTTTATAATATTTTAAAATATTTGGTGGTGTTAATCATGCTTTTCATTTTAATTATTCCATTTTTCAAAGCTATTTTCACTTACAAATACTTTATAAGTAATTTTTTATAACCTCTCTTGGGATTTTCATTGAAATTGAATTATATCTACAATTTAACTTGGGAAGAAACAAAATCTTTATAATATTCGGTCTTTCCATCCAAACATTCCTTTTTTCCATTTAATCTTTCTTGAAGGCATTAATGTATTCCTGGTGATTCTGGAGAAAACAGAAGTATTAATCAGTAGGCTTCCCTTTATATATATACCTTAATTCCTAAGCACACCCAACCTTGATGACAAAGAAGTGTCTTTGAAAAGGAAAAAAAATAAATGGACATTGTGTGTTAGCCCCTCATCGTTTGTTTACATCAGATTATAATAGCTCTCTATGTGTACCTAGGTGAGCAAAAATGTTAACAACAGTGGACCCTTCACCTCAGAACACAGATTTACACCAAACATCCCCTTAAAAGTTTTTTTAAAAATGACTCTGGTTTTGTCATTTCTCAATTTCCCACACTCATTACAGACTTTCTTTAGAATAATAAACAATAAACTCTATTAACTCAAATTTTATGTTTCTACTAAGCGAAATTCTAAACAACAGCAACAGTAATAACTACTATCTATTGAATATCTACTATGTTCTATCATTAATCTTCAAAATAATCCTGCAGGATAGGTGGCTATATTCACCTTATAGGAAAGGAATCAAAAGCTTAGAGAGCAGAGGAGCAAATCCTTCCCTGCTCCGCGTTCAGCCACCCCAGCGATGCTTTATGCTTGTTTTTATTATTTGTAACACTTTGGGAAGTTATTAAAGGAAGATCTATTGCTTCCTCCTTTTGGGGTAGAACTGGATGGCAAAAAATAAAATAAAATAAAAATAAAAGCTTAGGGAGAAGTTCAAGATCACCCAGCTAGGTAATGCTGGAGAATCCAAATTCAGACCTAGCTCTCTCCCACTCAAGCTGACTCTCAAAATCATCATCATCACAGATAACTAAAATGATCTCTTAATATCCACCAAACCTGTGGCACCACTAGCTTTTGCCAATACTCTATATATGGAAAAGGTACTTCAATAGCCCTACAATCTTCCAAAGTTTGCTGCTCTCTGTATTTTAAATACAAACAGGTAAATAAGTAATGGGACATTGCTAAAAGTTGACTGGGGAAAGAAATACAAGCCACTGAACTGCTTTGATAGTATCTGCTCTTCAGGTTCTTACAGAGGAGGAGATTGGCTTCACGTCCATAGTACACATCCCACTCCTACTCTACCTGCAAGTCCCCCCAGCCAGTGACCCAGCAGGATTCTATAAAACACAGACACACAATGTCAATGTTGTTGACTGCCTGGAAATTTTGAGTTTCTTTAGGGTAGTTTGATGTATTTGGGTAGGGAAACAGGATTGAATCACACAGCCTGGCCCTAAAATGTAGGGTTCTATCACTGAGTCCTTGGCTTAGGAAATGTAGTATTTGAAAATGCTGTGTGCTCATCCACTAGACCATGCCACAAATATTTTCAACCATACTCAATCTTCTACAACCTTGTTTTCTAAAGTCTTCAAACACTCACTATAAGGAAATATTTCTTATATTTAATATAAATCTTACTTTTTGAGTCTTTTATAAATGAGAAGTAGGCCCCTTCTTGTAATAATTTTTCAAATACAGGAAAATCGCTTTTTAGTCCCCACTTTCATCTATAGTCTATAAGCAGCTCAGCTGTTGTCAGCTCCAAAGTAGTTGATAAAAATCTTATATTTATAATACATACTTGCTCAGAAACTTGGTGTTAATTTCAATTTCAAAAGTATCTTCATTAATCTTATAAATTACTGCAAAATCTGGAATAGCACCATCTCTTTTTTTAAACTTTTAAGTTCAGGGGTGCAAGTGCAGGTTTGTTACATAGGTAAACTGGTGTCATGGGCATTTGTTGTACAGATTATTTCATCACCCAGATATTAAGCCTAGTACCCATTAGTTATTTTTCCTGATCCTGTCCCTCCTCCTACCCACTACCCTCTGAAAGGCCCCAGTGTGTGCTGCTGCCCTCTATGTGTCCATCTCTTAACTAACAGTAAATGCTCTAAGAACAACCATTAATGTTTACTAATAATTTTCCAGGAATATTTAAGTTAAATGTCTGATTTTGGCCATGCTAATTTAAAAAAAAAAAAATATATATATATATATATATACACACACATATATATATACACATATATATATGCCAGAAAATGCCACAGATTTTCAAGATGCACTCTTATTATCATCTCTACAAGATGACTGAAAGTGACATTTTGAAAATATCTTTTAAACAGCTCCACCTCATGTCACTGCTGCTGAGATTTCTGACTCCTCCCTTCTGGCTCTTCAGTGACCTTCAGTGCCCACTGGATTCCAAAGCTCAATCCTCTGTGCAATGATTCCAACTCCAGGGATCGGTGTCTGAAGTGAAGCTACAGATTGTCTGGTGGATAAATAATCCAAGAAGGAACGGGGGATGTTATGACTTTTTGAGAGAAGGCTAACATGTCATCCTTGACAGATAAACTTTAAAAAATTATAATAATGGAAATGAAGAAAGAAAACAACAGAAGATGAGAATAGCAAAAGAGCTAGAAATTTCCGACAGGTAAGAAAATGGGAAACAAACCTCTAAAATGCTTAAGAAAAATATTGCAAATGTGTTTATCCAATGTGTATTTCATGTTAGAATAATCCAGTTTTAAAAAGTAAATGAAGATCATTAAAAATTGGAAATATAGTGCTTTTAGGCTAAATTGTACTAGATGCCTTTTTACATATATGATTTGAAAAACAACCCTACAGTTTCAGAATGCACTACTGTAAGAAAATTATAAAAAGAAACCACCAAAAGCTAGTATTGGCACAATGGGGTTTTAATTACTTTATCTTTTAGTAAATAATCTTAAAAATCTGGTATACTTATTTTCATTGGCAGAGTTGAGATCTCCTTTCTTAATGCACTCAATGTTTTATTATTTTAAAGAACTGAAAACCCCCACATTCCTAAAATGATAAGTTCGGTTATTAACCTTCAAAGAAAATAAAAGTCAATTCAGACAAGCTGTGTTGGCTTGTTTTTAAAACAGTAGCTTTGAGAAGCATATATATTTTCCACTACCACTTTATATGGGTTCAGGCAATGGACAAATTCAAGGAAAGAAAACATATAAACCATTTTCAGCAGAGAAAATCAAAGTACATGTAATAAAAGAATGGTTGGGTCTAATGTAATCCTCAAGTCTTAAAAGACAGCACACACTTCTGCAACAGATAGATATGAAATTTGATTTTTGGAATGGGTGAACAGTTGAATAACTTAAGGAGGTTTGCATGATGTTGAATAACCAGGCCAATTATACTTTTTTAATAACGCTGTAAGAGATTAGGCATTTGTTTCTTGATGCTTAGTGCAGTTACTTAATGTAGTACTTTGTTCTTAGGGTAAGCTCTAAGATGTACCTTTACAGAGATTCTAGTCTATTTGTTTTCATGGAACACAAATGATTTATTTGACTGATCTTTTAAAAAATGAAATGACCAAATAAACTAGAAATATTGCTTTGTATACGATTTAGGAAGTAGACATCTGTTCCTGGCTCTGCAGCTAACTACACAACCATGAGTCAGTCACTGGATCTTAGTCTCCATGTTTGTAAATCAGAAATAAAGTATCATTCCTATCTAGAGTACAGGGCTGCTGTAGAGATCAAGTAAGATAGCAAGCCTTGTCAGCACATGAATTATTGATGAATTAATTAATGAACAATGCAGTACTTTAAAAATCATTAAGCCCTGAAGACTATGAGACGTTATCTGCATCAGCACAATCACAGAATCTGTATTCTTAGAGATTTAAGAAAAAGGAGAGAGAATTCTATGGGAAATGCTCACAGTGTGGTCCTACCCCATTTTGGGCTCCTTACATATATACTTGGGGGTTGGGAGATGTACAAAACTTTACCCAAAGCCACAAACTCTCTGAAGTTACATAACAGAATTTTGTTCATATAGAACGAATAGAAAATGTTCTACTTCTTTGCTTTTAAAATTAAGAACAGGAAATACAGAACTTGATATAAGAAATATAAAACAGGAGGCAATAGAAAATTGTGGAAAGAACACAGAACTCTCTGGAAGCCAGAAGACTTGGGCTCTGGTCCCTGTTCTGCTAATATTTAACTGCAATGCTGCAATATCTGTCAAATGAAAGGAATATATTAGAGGACCTTTATAGTCTTTCAGATCAAAGCACCATAGCCCCAAATGAAATAGAACAAATAATGTAAAATATAATTTTTCTATGCCATGGACAATTAAGGGAAAGGGGGAAAACAAGAGTAAAGAATAAGACAGATGGACAGAAAGAGAGGAAGAGAGTAAATGGTAAGGAAAAAAACAGACAGACCAAAAGGCAGACACACACAAACTCTACCCCCAGCTCTCTCCCCCTCAAAAAAAGAATTTTATGAATAAAGAGACAGAAGAAAGATACACACTAACAAAATGACATTCAGATGCAGAAATAAACATGTACATAAAAACTTTGGTGGAATTATGCTCTTATTTTGTTCATCTTGAAACTTTTAAACACAAAACTACCCAAAAAATTTAACATAATGTTGTACTTTTATGTTAAAAGGCATAAACTGAATCAGTTCAAGGCAGGTGTCTCATGAGCTAGATACAATCAAGTTGAAGGTTTAGGATTAACTGCTGCCATATGCTACTGATATTTTTTAGTAAAATGTCACTTGATAATTTGAGATCTCACTTCCATGGGTCAATTCCAACCAAACAAGCCAAAGATGAACTCTCCTAAAATAGAAATGAATCCCAAGAATTTTTTTATGAACAAGGCTTAGTATTATTTTGCTTCCAGATAGGCAGGATTTAAATATTTTAACTTAATAGTTACCAGTTACATAAATCCCACATTACCATTTAAAGCCCATATTTGGCCATTTTCCTATTTAATCTTCTCTGTATTGTGTAGAGGGTACTAGATAATGTAACTCCAGCACTCTCCTTTGATTCCCTCCTAAGATGAGGCCCTTCAGATCTATAGGCTTTTCTGAGCTCCAAGCTGAGATAGGAATTTATAGACTGGGGAGCTAATTTGTACTTTGCTACTAATCAGAATACAGGAGAGCAGAAGAATTGCCACCCAGTTTCAAGCCTGCTGTTGCAGGATTTTGAGTAATCCCCATTCACTATGAAGTCAGCCCAGATTGACAAGAATAGGCAACACAAGAGCTCTCGATGTTTATTCTCATCTTTATCTGCTAGGAATCCTGCAAAATTATATGAGTTTTCACATCTGTAAAGAGAAAACCTGCAGGATTCATAGGAAGCTTTTCTTTCTTGTAGATAATAAGAGCTTGGAAGAAAAAACACACAAGACTTTTCTGGTTTTGTTTGGTTTTAGCTAACTCCTTGGACTTTTCTGTACTTTGGTTTTTTCCTCTATGAAATGGAACTATAACAATCCCACTCCTCCCTAACACAACTGGTGATGGAGAAATAAATAGCATAGCAGATATGAAAGCCCTCATAGCTCTTTGGAGGATGAGGATTAGATCAGTTCAGTCCAAGTGTCTGAGACATGCAACAAGAATAACAACAACAATAATGAGCACTTGGGTTTGAACAGTGTTTAACAGTTTATACAATTTTTTTTAATTTTTAAAAAACTTTTAAGTTCAGGGGCACATGTGCAGGTTTGTTATATAGGTAACTTGCATGTTGGTTGGGCACGGTGGCTCACGGCTATACTCCCAGCACTTTGGGAGTCCAAGGTGGGCAGATCATGAGGTCAGGAGATCGAGACCATCCTGGCCAACATGGTGAAACCCCTGTCTCTACTAAAATACAAAAAAAAATTAGCCAGGTGTGGTGGTGTGTGCCTGTAGTCCCAGCTATGCAGGAGGCTGAGGCAGGGGAATCACTTGAACCCAGGAGGCAGAGGTTGCCGTGAGCCAAGATTGCACCACTGCACTCCAGCCTGGCGACAGAGCAAGACTCTGTCTCAGAAAAAAAAAAAAAAGTAAATTGCATGTCATGGGAGTTTGGTGTATGGATTATTTCATCACCCAGGTAACAAGGATACTACCCGATAGGTCGTTTTTCAATCCTCTTAAAATGTTTTAAATATATTATTTCATTGGCCTTTATAACAAGGTATGAAGTAGGGAGGCTATTTTTTATTTCATTTGACAGATAAAGAAATTGAGGCCAAGAGGAGAGTGCCTTGCCCCAGATCAAACAGCTAGTAAACAACAGGACATGTCTCCTGACACAAAATCTAGTGCTCATTCTAGTTTACTCAACTACATATGCAGTTAATGCCTATTTCCTTTCATTCCTATCCTCCTTTAAGTGAGGCTTGCTTGGTAGGAGGCCTCTAATTAGCAATCAAAGCTTTCTGTCTCTCATGTATAGTTCTAATCTATCAACTGTATAGAGAGCTTAAATTTTACTTGAAATTCTCCTTCAGCCAATATCTGTGAACTCTGGGTCTCATGAGTCATCCAGGCCTTTAACTTTCCTTTTGAATACCATTATTTATAAATTTTGCTATTTCTCTTATTACCACATAGCACGTGTTAAAGCAAACTAAATATAGCCTGAGAACGACTCTGTACTTCTACATTTGAGTCCCTGTGGATGAACTGTAACCTAGCTTAATAGGCAGACAACATTGAAAACCTAACCTAGGAGTATGCACCTGTAACAATAGCTGAGTCTTAGCCAATCCCAGCGGCCATACTTCAACCACTCATAGACTGCTAAGCATTCAAACTATGTTCAAAGAAGGTAAACGTCAACCTGTAATCAATCTAGCTGTTTCTGTACCTCACCTCCAATTTCTGGACATCACTTCCCTTTTTTTGATCTATAAATTTGTTCTGACCACGAGGCATCCCTGGAGTCTCTCTGAATCTGCTGTAATTCTGGAGGCTGCCTGATTCACAAATCGTTCATTGCTCAATTAAACTCCTTCAAATTTAATTCAGCTTAAGTTTTTCTTTTAACACATCTAAGCCACAGATCAGTTCCTTGGATCCTCCCTCCTCGGCCTCCCGAGTAGCTAGGACTACAGGTGTACACCACCACGCCCAGTTCATCTGTGGTATTTTTATGCTGTTCCTCATTGTGTTATCCATTGTTGAAACCATGACAGACCTAACTATTCTTAAGGTGATTTCTTTCCAGTAAGAAACTGCTAAGCCTTAGATCTCAGAGAGAACGTGAGAAGAGGCCATCATAATTTCAAACAGCAAACAAAATTGCATTCCCTTTCATTCCTATTGCTCAGTTCCTTTTATCAATGTTATTTATGTTGTTTTCTTCAAACTACTAAAGAATAAACCAAGATGAGGAGTACCCCCCCACCTCCGCCTTTGCTGTCTTTCAATGTTTTCTCTTCGGGCCAGAAATCCCAGCACTTTGAATGGCAGGGAATCCTTCAAGCCTGTTGTATATCCCGGTATGAATAATTCTACTGAATATAACCACCCTAAACTATGCTGAGCCATAGAACCAGAGCCTGCCTTTCCTCTAGAAGTTAGAAGAAGAAAGGATCTGGAGGAAGGAAGAATTGGAGGAATGCTTTTTAAATGAAGTTAATTCTGGGTAATAGCTCACTAGACGCTGGCTGCCTTCCTTGCCTTGATCTCCAAAATCCGCAATGTACCCCAAAACTGCCTATGGCTTCAATCCCAGAGAGTGGAAGAAGTGAAAAGAGGAGAAGGCATATGCTATTCCATAGCAGATATGTTCTGTAATTCTGGCCCCCAAACTAAAGGCTGTAGACTGGCTCTGGGCAGTAGAGCTGACAAATTTTATTCAACATACATATACTGAGTACCTACTATGTGCTCTATGTTGGGGCTGAGGGACAAATTTAGATGTGTGTTCTCACTTAATCTTCACAACTACTCAGATAGATAGATATTATTTATCCCCATTTTACAAATAAGAAAACAGAGGAGGAAGGGTAACTGACCTACAACAAAGTCAGACAAATACCAAGAAGTGATGCTCCAACTGGAACCTGTCTTAGTCCATGTGTGATGCTTTAACAAAATAACACAGACAAAATATCACAAGGTTATAAACAATAGAAATTTATTTCTCACAGTTTTGGAGGCTAGGAAGTCCAAGATCAAGGCACGAAAAGGTTCAGTGTCTGGTAAGGGCTCTTCTCTTCCAGAATGGCACCTTGTTGCTGTGTACTTGCACAGCAGAAGGGACAGAAGAGGCAAACTCACTTAGGGTCTCCTTATAAAAGGAGTGAGTTTGCCCTTATAAAGCCCTTTTATGAGGCCCTAATCCATTCATGAGGGCAGAGCCCTCATGGCCTAGTCACCTCCTAAAAGCCCTACCTCTTAATACTGTTGCATTGGGGATTAAGTTTCAACATGAATTTTGGAGGGAACACAAACATTCAAACAAACCATAACAGAACCCAACTTCAAACACAGTACTCAGGCCTCCACAGCACAATCCCTATCCTCCTGACTTTTTATAGTCCATTGAAGCAAGTGTGTGCATACTCAGGTGACCCTAAAAAAATACAGAAGTTGGCCGGGCATGGTGGCTCACGCCTGTAATCCCAGCACTTTGGGAGGCCGAGGTGGGCAGATCACGAGGTCAGGAGATCGAGACCATCCTGGCTAACATGGTGAAACCCCGTCTCTACTACAGATACAAAAAATACAAAAAATTAGCTGGGCATAGTGGCACACACCTGTAGTCCCAGTCTCCTGCAGTCCCTGTCTCCTGCCTCGGGAGGCTAAGGCAGGAGAATCGCTTGAACCTGGGAGGTGGAGGTTGCAGTGAGCAAAGATCACACCACTGCACTCTAGCCTGGGTGACAGAGCGAGACTCCATCTCAAAAAAAAAAAAAAAAAAAAAACAGAACTTGATAGGGATAGAAACACATTTGGCTGCTTCTATAGTTAACAAGATGCTGTTACATTCCTTGCCTCACTAGCTCTAAAGACTATACTAGCAGGACAAAGAAAGCACCTGAGATGAGCTGAGAGGAGGGTAAAGGTACACAGAGATCCCCTGGATATTTCTTCTATGTCCTCTCAGGGGCTTTGCTACCGCTAGAGAATTATCCATATTAAGAACTTGCATTGATATTCTGGGTTCTGTTTCATTTTTTAGGGTCTCAAGAGCACGCTCAAGTCATTCACATGTTTCCATCAAATACAGACACAGATCAGGGAAGATTAAACCCTACTAATTTCTCGTCAGATGCCTCAGAACAAGGTGCCTTCCAAGAACTAATGGCCAAAATATCCACCCACAACACAAATAAGCTTAGAAAATCTCTTCTTACAATCCTGACACAATGGAAGTTTCCCTAAACCACCCAGCATCTAATACAACCAGCACTAAGAACAACAACTCGGCATTTTTTTACTTTGAGTCCTGTCAACCCCCTTCTCCAGCTTTACTCCTATTATTCATAGCCTATACTGTGGTCTTAATTGTGGGCCTTTTTGGAAACCTCTCTCTCATCATCACCATAAGAAGCAGAGAAAAGCTCAGAATTTCACCAGCATACTGATTGCCAATCTCTCCCTCTCTGATACCTTGGTGTGTGTCATGTGCATCCATTTTACTATCATCTACACTCTGATGGACCACTGGATATTTGGGGATACCATGTGCAGACTCACATCCTATGTGCAGAGTGTCTCAATCTCTGTGTCCATATTCTCACTTGTATTCACTGCTGTCGAAAGATATCAGCTAATTGTGAACCCCCGTGGCTGGAAGCCCAGTGTGACTCATGCCTACTGGAGCATCACACTGATTTGGCTGTTTTCCCTTCTGCTGTCTATTCCCTTCTTCCTGTCCTACCACCTCACTGATGAGCCCTTCCGCAACCTCTCTCTCCCCACTGACTCTACACCCACCAGATGGCCTGTGTGGAGAACTGGCCCTCCAAAAAGGACCAGCTGCTCTTCACCACCTCCCCTTTTCTGCTGCAGTATTTTGTTCCTCTAGGCTTCATCCTCATCTGCTACTTGAAGATTGTTATCTGCCTCTGCAGGAGAAATGCAAAGGTAGATAAGAAGAAGGAAAATGAGGGCCGGCTCAATGAGAACAAGAGGATCAACACAATGTTGATTTCC